>NC_133327.1:227071034-227671034 GCF_042186555.1 Aquarana catesbeiana
GCGTTACTCCCTAACGTACACACGGGATTAGAAAACCTTAAGGCAAAGTGGGTGATTGATTTCCCTACACTAGACACAGAAGATTGGGAGGAACTGTGGGAGTGCCCCTTCTCACAGCTAGTATCAGCTAGAGACAAGTTAGTGCAGTTTAAAATAGTACATAGGATATATTACACACCCGTGCGTCTACACAAAATATATCCATCTATTCCTCCCTCCTGCTGGAGATGCAACTCATCCTCAGCGGATTTCATACATATATTTTGGAGCTGTCCTCAGATCGAAATTTTTTGGGTTGAGGTAACCAATTTTATTTTGACTGTCACCACTGTTCCTGTACCACTGTCTGTAGAGGTATGTCTGCTGGGACTTGTGGAACCCCTGGCCCCAAGCCGGACTATTAGAACCCTGCTAGGATTACTACTTTATTATGCCCGTAAGTCGATAGTACTCAGATGGAAGGCCTCATCCGCACCCTCATTACAATTTTGGAAGAGGTTAGTGAATGCGGCTCTACCATTATACAAGGCTACCTACCTGTCACGTGGATGTGCCAAAAAATTCCACAAAATATGGGATATTTGGACGGATTCCCTGTCCACTAATGCAGACTCGATGGACGATTAGTAACGTTCTACTAAGTACCGTGAATGACCCAAGAGGCATCTCCAATCTCATAACACCCCTGAGATGCTCGGTCAATAGTCAGGGGGAGGGGGGGGGATGCAATTATGTATCTATAATGTACACTTAATTTCACAAGAACCTAAAGTGAGCTTTGTAAGATATATGTGGAATTGAAGAATTGCTTTGAATTTTCTACACAGGTGGTCGAGCGTACAATGGTTTAGGTAGTTTATGTCTGTTTTTTTTTTTTTTCTTCTTTTTTCTTTTTTTCTCATCTTACATCTAGTTTTGTAGTTGTAGTGAACGAGCCTGGGTATGCCCAATAGGCTCTGTATTGTTTTGTTCTCACTTAAAATTATAATAAAGATAACTTTTAAAAAAAAAAAAAAATTGTGTGGATGAGTCCCTCATACATTTCACTGGCCAACTGCACTTCAAGCAGTATATACCAAGCAAGAGAGCCAGGTATGGGCTGAAGTTAAATAAATTATGCGATCGAGCCACTGGATATGTCTTCACATTCCGGATCTACGAAGGCAAAGACTCCCAGCTCCAGCCCCGTGACTGCCCCACATATATTGGAACCAATGGGAAAATTGTCTGGGAGCTGGCATACCCCCTGTTCGACAAAGGATACCATTTATATGTCGACAACTATTATACCAGCCTGCCCCTTTTTTGTCATCTTTACAGTAAAAAAACCCCGGCCTGTGGTACCTTCAAAAAAAATGTAAGGGATTCCCACAAAATCTGTTGACAAAAAAATTACAAAATGGAGAATCGGCATTCATGAGGAACGAGGAGGTGTTGGCCATGAAGTGGAGGGACAAGAAAGATGTCCACCTCCTCTCTACCATCCACAATGACACCGTGGTTGAGATCCAAAGAAGACGTGGCCCCATTGTAAAGCCCGAATGTGTCCACGACTACAATATGTATATGGGGGGGTGGATTTAAACGATCAGATGCTACAGCCCTATTTATCAAACAGAAAGTCCCGTTACTGGTACAAGAAAGTTGCCTTTCACCTGTTTCACATGGCTCTTTTTAATTCGTTTGTCTGCTACCAAAAAGCAACTCAAAACCAACAAGTCACCTACCTCAAGTATATTGAAGATATCGTCACAGCCCTCATTTACCAACAAGGTCCCGCCCCAGGAAGCATTCGCTTGGATAATGTGAGTCGACTTCACGAGCAACACTTTCCCTATAGCATTCCACCCACAGAATCTGGAAGAAGACGCCAATTGAAATGCCGTGTATGCAGCAGAGGAGTAATAAGAGATTCCAGCTATTATTGTCCCCAATGTCCCTCTCAACCTGGCCTGTGCATCGGAGATTGCTTCAAAAATTATCATACATCCATCCAATATTAGTTCCCTGTAATATTACCAGAGTGCCATTTCCCCATTTGCCTGCTACCATGTTAATTAACTGACCCTGGCCTGTTTACCGACGATGCCTTTGCTTGCCGATTTAAACCACGTTTCTGACTTCCACGAGCACCAACCTCAGCCTGTTTACTGACGATGCCTCTGCCTGCCGATTTAAACAACGTTTCTGACTTCCACGTGCACCGACCTTGGACTGTTAATCAACCATGCTTTTGCCTGCCACTTGGACTGATCTTTTGGCCATCTACTTTAGTACACAGGGGTCTCACATATGTGAGGGGCTTCAGAATAGCGTTCTGAGTAGAGAAAACCAGTTTTCGTTTTCTGTGCTCCCAGAACAGGGTCTGGTTGCCCGGAGGCTTCAAAGCGATTTGGGTGGGAGATGCCTCTACCCCTGTCCCCCTGGCCCTAAGCTTGATGGTCCTTCCTGCTGCCTGGACCAATACTTTGGCTGTGCTAACCATATTTCTGCCTGTAAAGACTCATGACATTATGGACCATGTTTCTTCCTGCTGTTTGGACCAATACTTTGGCTGTGTTGACCATATATCTGCCTGCTGCCTCTACTGACTTTGGACAGTATTTCTGCTGGGACACCTCTGCCTGCTACCTGGACCTGTGCTTTGGCTGTGCTCTGGCTGTGCTGACAGTATCTCTGCCTGTACGAACTATGGACAGTATTCCTGCCTGCTGCCTGGATGATTGCTTTTGCTGTCGCTGACCTCATTCCTGCCTGCTGCCTGGACCGATGCTCTCCTCTGTAGACCACTGCACTTCTAAAACCACAGGTAATATTTTGTTATTTGGTATGTACCTGCTATGTGTTAGAAATATGAAGGGCCTTCAAAAATGTGATCGGTAGTCAGAAAATGATATGTGTAATTAATGCTGATAGAATGCCTGGAGGTGCTACTTGGATTTTGGGCCTCTGTATGTGGCCAGGCTGTGTAAAAGTCTCAAACATGTGGTATCGCCATACTCAGGAGGAGTAGCAGAATGTATTTTGGGGTGTCATTTTTGCTATGTACATGCTATGCGTTATAAATATCTTATAAAGGGACAACTTTGTGTAAAAAAAATGCATTTTCATTTTTTTACACATTTTCCAAAAACTTCTGCAAAAAAATGAACCATTCAAAAGACTCATTATGCCCTTATAGATTATATGTTGGGGTGTTTTCTTTCCAAAATTGGGTCATTTTGTGGACAATTCCATTGTCCTGGTGCTCCAGGGCCTTCAAAAATGTAATAGGTGGTTGAGAAATGAGATGTGCAATTTATGCTTGTAGAATGCCTGAAAGTGCTACTTCAATGTTTGGCCTTTGTATGTGGCCAGGCAGTGTAAAAGTCTCACACATGTGGTATCGCTATACTCAGGAGGAGTAGCAGAATGTATTTTGGGGTGTAGTTGCAATTATGCATATGCTGTGTTAGAGAATTAACCTGTTAATAAGACCAGTTTGTGTAAAAAAAAAAAAATCTTAATTTTTCCCAAGAGTTGGGGGAAAAAATTACAGCTTCAAAAAACTCACCATGCCTCTTAGCAAATACCTTGGACTGTCTACTTTCCAAAAAGGGGGTCATTTAGGGGGTATTTGTACTTTCCTGGCTTGTTAGTGTCTCAAGAAATGAGATAGGCCTTCAGGTGAGATAGTACATCAGGTGTGATCAATTTTCAGTGGTTGGCACCATAGTTTGTAGACTCTATAACTTTCACAAAGACCAAATAATATACATTAATTTGGGTTATTTTTACCAAAGATATGTAGCAGTATAAATTTTGGCACAAATTTATGAAGAAAAATGACTTGTTTGCAAAATTTTACAATAGAAACTAAAAAAAGTACATTTTTTTCAAAATTTTCGCTGTTTTTTTGCTTATATCGCAAAAAATGAAAAACCCAGTGGTGATTAAATACCACCAAAACAAAGCTCTATTTGTGAGAAGAAAATGATAAAGATTTTGTTTGGATACAGTGTAGCATGACTGAGTAATTGTCATTCAAAGTGTGAGAGCGCTGAAAGCTGAAAACTGGTCTGGGCGGGAAGGTGCATAAGTGCCTGGTATTGAAGTGGTTAAATTATTCCAATACTTATCCAGCATAACTTTGCAGAGGAGGAGAGAATTGAGACCCCTGCTGGATGTACTAAAGGCCAGAAACATAGTATACCGCTGGAAGTTTCCCTTTTGTCTATCGGCTTCTCACAATGGTCACACTGCAAATCTCAGAGTGCCAGAAGACCTGGAACATTTCTGTACCTTGCTCAACCTGCATGACTGGTACAGTGACTTCCATCTTCCTCTACTTCGCAGAGCCACCTCCATGGATAGCATCACTGAAGTGGGAAACTTCAGCATCCGATGCCGCCGCGCACGACCTCCACCCTCACCATCCCAAGCAGCGGAGATCCCGAAAAATGGCAGCCCTACAGCATCCCCAGAGCACTGCAGAGCTCACCACTCATAAACTAGATTAATCCCCTACCTCACCAATCGCGGTCTAAAACCTGAAGATTCTATGTAAGAGCAAGAAGGCAGATATAGAGATTGCACACTGACTTTTTCACATGAAGTTACCAATGTAAATGACCCTAAATACAGTTTAATTGCCCAATGGTGGCCCTGCTGTTGGCTAAAGAAGAAATGTACATGTACTGTACTGTTCAGGAACATATACGCTCCCTTTCATCCAATAGTCAGAAGGCCAAACAAGCCTTCTGTACCGAGCCCCTGCTCGCTCGGTTCCACTCTCCCGACACTCCTCTGTGGCTATTGAATCAGATTGCAACGTCTGATGGTTCGGTCATCCAAAGCTCCGGGAACTGAACTACAGCTATGTGCTGTTCAAATCCAGTTGTGATAGCTCATGTGATAGCTCAGAACAAACACCAGGCAGGCTGTATGTAAGTTCAAACAGGAATCTCACTTTTATTGATGCACACAACACACTTTTATACACAGCAGTTTGAACACCCCGCCCCCAACAACCACTTTCCTATTGGTCAATTGTAAAGTACATTCTAGTCTTCACTCAGGTACTCTTGTCCATGCAAATGAGGACTTGAAACAGGGTCAGCAGAGATTGGTCCGATAGCTTGACTAGGAGGACTGATATGTGTAATTACACAGAGAAGCCCCAGGGGGTAATTAAAGTAAATAAACAAACGGGCAAACACAGAACAATGCCTTTCTTCCAGACCATGGAGCCGCCTGGAGGGGGTTAGCCTTAAGACAGGGCAGAAGACCCCCCACTGTGTAATAGAATCAAAGGAGAAATACTTCAGCATTCCAAGCTTCATGACAATCCAGTATTCCAAGGTTCATGACAATACTCCCCATACCCCCCCTGGGAAACAGTCCAACAGCCACAGAGGGACCCTGAACGGGTCAACTCGAGGATGTTGGAATAATAGTCTTAAGGTTCCAGGTCCGTCTGCCAGGATAACCCATCCGCATTTCCGTTTTGAGGCCCTGGCCGATATTGTATGGTGAAATTGTACGGTTGCAAAGTCAGGCTCCACCATATCAAGGGATTGTGGTCCATCATGATGGTAAAAGAACGTCCATACACGTAGGGCTGCAATTTCTTTAAAGCCCAGACTAAGGCCAAACACTATTTTTCCACGGCAGCATATCCAACTTCACGGGGTAACAACTTGCGGCTGGGATACGCTATCAGGTGCTCTTTCCCGTCATCGCCAACTTGACTTAGTACAGCTCCCAGTCCGAACATGGAGGCATCTGTATAAACGACAAAACGTTTGTTAGGATCGGGTGCCGCCAGTATGGGAGCTTGCGTTAGGGCGATTTTTAATTGATGAAACGCTGTCTCGCACTCCGGGGACCACAGGACCTGTCTAGGGAGAGTCTTTTTGGTCAGGTCCATCAAGGGTTTGGCTATGTCACTATAGTAGGGTACAAACTTCCTGTAGTACCCTGCTGTTCCTAAAAATGCAAGTACCTGGGTCTTGGTTCTGGGAACCGGCCAGTTTAGAACGGCCTCGATTTTTGCAGGTTCAGGCCTCTGCTTCCCACATCTCACTCTATGTCCCAGATATTGCACCTCAGACATCCCGATATTACATTTGTCTGGCTTCAGGGTCAGGTTAGCGTCTCGGATCCTATCTAGCACTATTCCCAGGTGTCTAAGATGTTCCTCCCATGTCTTGATATAGATTGCAATGTCATCAAGATATGCGCATGCAAAATCTTGCAGACCATCGAGGAGTTCATCTATCATCCGCTGGAAGGTAGCCGGAGCATTCTTCATCCCGAATGGCATTACCCGAAACTGGTAAAGGCCGAACGGGGTGATGAAGGCCGACTTTGGAATTGCTTCCGCTTCCAAGGGAATCTGCCAGTAGCCCATACATAAGTCAATAGTCGTCAGATAATGTCCATGAGCTATTTTGTCCAGCAATTCATCCACTCGGGGCATAGGGTAGGCATCTGTCACAGTACAGTCATTCAGTCGCCTAGCCTATAGTCCACAGAAAATTGGGTTGTGCCATCCCGTTTTGGGACTAATACTACAGGGGAAGCCCAAGGGCTTGCTGATGGTTCGATCACCCCTAACTCGAGCATCTCCCTAATCTCCACTCTCATCCCTTCTTGCACTGCTCCGGGAATCCTATAGGCTGGTTGTCTCAGGGGCTTCTGCCCGGGGGTCTCTACCTTGTGCACAGCTATGTGAGTGTACCCAGGGAGTGCCGAGAACATCTCCTGCCGGTCCTGGAGTAATTCTCTGGCCTGTTCTCGTTCTTGGGATCCTAATCTATCTCCTAGCCGTATATCTTCCACACCTCTGGAACAGTTACTGATTTCGGGAAGCTCCAGCATCGGTAGATATTTAGAGTCCCCAGTGGCAGGAGTGCATATGGCGGCTACGGCCTCAGTCCTCTCATGATAGGCCTTCATCATATTAATGTGGAACGTCCTCTTAATTTTTGTGTCCACAGCTGGAAACCACGTAGGTGGTATAGCACAGCTGTTTTACCACCTGATAGGGCCCTGCCAGGAGGCCTGTAATTTATTTTGCTTCAGGGGTTTTAGTACCAGGACCTTCTGTCCGATATAAAAGGTGCGATTCCACGCAGACCGATCAAACCTTCTGCTGACTCTGGGCCGATTGCATATTCTCATGGACTAGATCGGTAAGTTCCCGCAGGCGCTCCCTGAGTGCCAAGACATAACTAAGGATGGGGAGGCCTTCTGGATCCGCTACCCCCTCCCACTGGGCCCTCACTAAGTCTAAGGGCCCCCTAACCCTTCGCCCATACAACAGCTCAAATGGGGAAAACCCCGTGGACTCTTGGGGTACCTCTCTATAGGCGAACAGTAGATGGGGAAGATATTTCTCCCAATCCTTCCTACTCTCCACAAAAGCCAGAAGCAGCTGCTTCAGGGTCCCGTTAAATCTCTCACACAGCCATTAGTCTGAGGGTGGTAGGGGGCGCTCTGGAGGGGTTTAACCACTTGCCGACTGGGCCATAGCCGAAAGAAGGCTGCAGCACGGTCGGCTAGTTCTGGGTGGACGTCCATGGACGTCCTCCCAGAATACTGCTCTTGCGCACCCCAGAGTACCCGGCGCATCACGGATCACGGCCGTTTACCATGTGATCGCTCTGTCAAATGACGGAGCGATCACATGTCAACAGACCGGCGTCATGTCATGACGCCGGTTCCTCCCTCCCCTCTGTGTACCGATCGGTACAGTGCGAGGGGAGAGGGGGAGGGATCGGATGGCAGCACCGCTGTGGGCTGCATATGTAGTGCCCACAGCGGTGCTCAGTGACAATTGCAGTCACATCCATCCCTCCATGCTCAGCCATCCCTGCAATATACCCTGCAATACTCTGCATAATACCCTGCAATACTCTGCATAATACCCTATAATACCCTGCATTATACCCTGCAATACTCTGCATAATACCCTGCAATACTCTGCATAATACCCTGCAATACTCTGCATAATACCCTGCAATACTCTGCATAATACCCTGCAATACTCTGCATAATACCCTGCAATACTCTGCATTATACCCTGCAATACTCTGCATTATACCCTGCAATACTCTGCATTATACCCTGCAATACTCTGCATTATACCCTGCAATACTCTGCATTATACTCTGCATTATACCCGGCACTACTCTGCAATATGCCCAGCACTACTCTGCAATATGCCCAGCAATACTCTGCAATATGCCCAGCAATATACCCTGCAATATGCCCAGCAATATACCCTGCAATATACCCTGCACTACTCCGCAATACTCTGCAATACCCCGCAATACTCCGCAATTTTTAACCAGTTCCCGCCCACAGTCATATGACGTCCTTGACTTTGAGTGGGGATATCTGAATGATGGGTGCAGCTACAGGTATCATTCAGATATCAGCTTTTTGAGCCGACCATTTCCTACACAATAAGAATGATCATAGCAGCTGTTCCACTGCTTGATCGTTCTTATGGGAGGCGAGAGGGGACGCCCCCCCTTCCCGCCACCCTCCGGTGCTTCTACCGACTCACCGCTACGATCGAAGCCAAGATCGTTTTTTTTTTTTTATTTTTTTTTATTTCAGGCTTCCCAGCCTAGAGGTGAGATGTGGGGTCTTATTGACCCCATATCTCACTGTAAAGAGGACCTGTCATGCCATATTCCTATTACAAGGACGTTTACATTCCTTGTAATAGAAATAAAAGTGATCAAAAATTTTTTTTTGGGGGGGGAAAAGTGTCAAACTAAAATAAATAAAGTAAAATAAACAGTAAAAAAAAAAAAAAATTTAAAGCGCCCATGTCCGTGTGCTCGCATGCAGAAGCGAACACATACGTAAGACCCGCCCACATATGAAAACGGTGTTCAAACCACACATGTGAGGTATCACTGCGAACGTTGGAGCGAGAGCAATAATTTTGGCCATAGACCTTCTCTGTAACTCAAAACATGTAACCAGTAAAAAATTTTAAAGCGTCACCTATGGAGATTTTTAAGTAGCGACGTTTGGCACCATTCCACGAGAGTGTGCAATTTTGAAGGGTGACATGTTAGGTATCTATTTACTCGGCGTAACTTCATCTTTCACATTATGCAAAAACATTGGGCTAACTTTACTGTTTTGTTTTTTTTTAAAGCACAAAACTGTTTTTTTTCCCCAAAAAAACGCGTTCGAAAAATTGCTGCGCAAATACCGTGCGAGATAAAAAGTTGCAACAACCGCCATTGTATTCTCTAGGGTCTTTGTAAAAAAAATATATATATATAATGTTTTGGGGTTCTATGTAATTTTCTAGCAAATAAATTATTATTTTTACATGTAGGAGAGAAATATAAGAATTGGCCTGGGTGCTCCAGAACGCCTGGAGGTGCTCCGTGCATGTTGGGCCTCTGTATGTGGCCATACTGTGTAAAAGTCTCACACATGGTATCGCCATACTCGGGAGTAATAGCAGAATGTGTTTTGGGGTGTAATTTGTTTTATGCATATGCTGTGTGTGAGAAAAAACCTTCTAATATGACAATTTTGTGGAAAAAAAAAAATCTTGATTTTGCAAAGAATTGTGGGAAAAGATGACAATTTCAAAAAAACTCACCATGCATCTTTCTAAATACATTGGAATGTCTTCTTTCCAAATTGGGGTCATTTGGGGGGTATTTGTACTTTTCTGGCATGTTAGGGTCTCAAGAAATTAGATAGGCCGTCAGTACTTCAGGTGTGATCAATTTTCAGATATTGGCACCATAGCATTTGGACTCTATAAGTTTCACAAAGACCAAATAATATCCACCAAGTTGTACTTATTTTTACCAAAGATATGTAGCAGTATAAAATTTTGGCCAAAATTAACGAAGAAAAATTACTAATTTGCTAAATTTTATAACAGAAACAAAGAAAAATTCATTTTTTTACCAAATTTTCAGTCTTTTTTCTTTTATAGCGCAAAAAATAAAAAAACCCAACAGTGATTAAATACCACCAAAAGAAAGCTCTATTTGTGTGAAAAAAAGGACAAAAATTTAATATGTGTAAAGTGTTGTATGACTGAGTAATTGTCATTCAAAGTGTGAGAGCATCGAAAGCTGAAAATTGGTCTGGTTAGGAAGGGGGTTTAAGTGCCCAGTGGTCAAGTGGTTAATCCCACAGAGACGCCAGAGCTGCTGCGTCAGCTCGGCTGTGAACTGGGTACCCTGATTGGACAATATCTCCTGGGGAAACCCTACCCTAGTGAATACCCACAGTAAGGCATCTGCTACTGTATCAGCCTGGATATTGGATAAGGGAATGGCCTCCGGGTAGCGGGTGGCGTAATCCACCACCATAAGAATATACTTCTTCCCAGTGGCACTGGGGCGGGCCAGTGGGCCTATAATATCTACCACTATGCGGTTAAAGGGTTCTCTAATGATCGGCAGGGTTTGCAGTGAGGCTTTTGGGTGATCCCCTGTCTTCCCTACTTTCTGACAAGTCTCACAGGTCCGGCAGTATTCTCGCACCTCAGCATGTAACCGGGGCCAGAAGAATGCATGAGACAACCGACTCCGGGTCTTAGCTATCCCTAAATGTCCGGCCAAGTGGATGTCATGAGCCAACCGCAATAGCTCCCGTCTGTATTTCTGGGGTACAACTAGCTGTTTGTGGGGACCCTGTCGCTTCCCGGTGCCCATTCCCTTAGTGTAACGATAAAGAACCCCCCCTGGATCCTATATATATATATATATATATAAGGACTACATGTGCAAATTTATATATGTGAAAGAACTCTGTGAAAAAATCCAAATTGTCAAAAATAATAAACTCAATGAAGGATCACAGCCTTTATGCAGTCCAAGCATTAGAAAAAATAGTAAGTGAATGTAACAACGGTGACTTCTGTGTAGGAAAATACATTGGTATGGTGATGAGGCGCGGAGGAGTCCACCTCTGAAAAAAGTCAGCTGGAAACCCCAAACCAAGCTATTGGGATACACCCACGGATAACCGGAGGCAACCAGGACACCCAAAGGAACATCTACATCCAGACACCCACTCTATGCCCACTACCCCTGCAGGGGTAACTGCTTCTGGGGAGTGGGGATTACATTGGGGGGAGCACCTGGAGTCACCAATCTTTTTCTGATGAACACAGAAGTCACCGTTGTTACATTCACTTACTATTTTTTCTAATGCTTGGACTGCATAAAGACTGTGATCCTTCATTGAGTTTATTATTTTTGACAATTTGGATTTTTTCACAGAGTTCTGTCACATATATAAATTTGCACATGTAGTCCTGATATATATATATATACTGGTATACGAACTTAAGTAGTTCCTTGCACATACGGTCCTGAAATATTTTTTTCATATTGTGGTCACATGTAGGTTATGTATGGTATAAGTTTTTTTTTTTATTATATAGGTGATTTAGGTGTTGTCATTTCACAAACACCCCACCCTGCACAGTAGCCCTTGTACTGTATGTATATATTGAGACTCGTTTGAGTTTGCACTTCTGCTCATACCTGTTCTTAATGGGATTTTGTCCCTGGATACAACATATTATCACACACTAAGGGTGCCTGCCCTGAGGGGCATACTGTCACAGTTTAGACACTGTATGCTAAGCAAAATACTACTTAGTATTATTATTATTATTTTTATGCACATTTATGGAACTATTTATGGTTTGGTAGACACACTGGGATAGTAATATCCTCGTTCACTTTATGGTATAGTCAGTTATTCTTAGACACATAAAGGGTAGCGCCATTTCCCCATTTACTATATTTAATACCCAAATAGTCCCATCAGGAACTAACTAGGGGAGGCAGCAAACCCTTTTATTCCTAAGCGCGGACTTATTACATATATTAAATCTCACTGCTGCCAACCAATGTAATGAGCTCCCGCTCGCTCAGTTCCACTCTCCTGACACTCCTCTGTGGCTATTAAATCAGATTGCAACGTCTGATGGTTCGGTCATCCAAAGCTCCGGGAATTGAACTACAGCTATGTGCCGTTCAAATCCAGTTGTGATAGCTCACGTGATTGCTCAGAACAAACACCAGGCAGGCTGTATGTAAGTTCAAACAGGAATCTCACTTTTATTGATGCACACAACACACTTTTATACACAGCAGTTTGAACACCCCGCCCCCAACAACCACTTTCCTATTGGTCAATTGTAAAGTACATTCTAGTCTTCACTCAGATCCTCTTGTCCATGCAAATGAGGACTTGAAACAGGGTCAGCAGAGATTGGTCCGATAGCTTGACTAGGAGGACTTATATGTGTAATGACAGAGAGAAGCCCCAGGGGGTAATTAAAGTAAATAAACAAACGGTCAAACACAGAACAATGCCTTCCTTCCAGACCATGGAGCCGTCTGGAGGGGGTTAGCTTTAAGACAGGGCAGAAGACCCCCCACTGTGTAATAGAATCAAAGGAGAAATACTTCAGCATTCCAAGCTTCATGACAATCCAGTATTCCAAGGTTCATGACACCTTCCACCTACCCTACCACTACGCCACCTGGAGATACGCACCCCCTCAAAACATCATTGAAACAGACATAGAAAAAGAACACAGACAGTTTAAAGTGATTGCCTTTCTCCGACTACACCCCAGGAAGCAGATCCACTGGAAACGTCTCAGACATCAATCGAACTTATAAAGTACTCAGCCACCTTACATTTTTTTCCTTTTGTTTTTTCTCCATTTTCTACTGCCTGAGCTGGTGGTGGAAATTTCTTTTTTTTTCTTTTTGTTCTTCTTTTTCATTTATTTATTTATTTATTTATTTTTCTCTTCTTTCTCTTTCTTTTTTTTTTATTTCTCTTTTCCAGACTTTAAAGTTTACCACTAAAGTGTAAGAAGGTGAACCCTCACATAAGGTAACTGGTAAGGACTATTTTACCTTCCTCAGATGAGCAAGAGTAAACCAATTTAACTACTCCTCAGTTTTGTACTGCCACGATTTCTCCTAACTGTCAATTATCAGAAAGACAGGAGATAGGTCAGAAAGGTAATGTCATGCCTGCAAATGTTTAAAATGTACAGGCTACTGAGACACCGATGAGGGTGGCACTCTCCATGTGGACCCATATCATTGCACAAACCTCTGTAGGAATGATGAGTTGGATCTCACGCACACTTAACCAAACTCTATGGAGTGACCATAGGAACTGAAACGTCTGCTAGAACCCTTTCCTAATAACATTTAACTACCGTATTTATCGGCGTATAACACGCACCGGCATATAACACGCACCCCAATTTAGGAGGGAAGTTGAAGGGAAAAAAACTTACATTTAAATGCCCATCATTGCAGCCTTCTCAGTGCAGCCTTGCCCCAGTGCAGCCTTGTCAGTGCAGCCTTGTCAGTGCAGCCATGTCAGTGCAGCCATGTCAGTGCAGCCATGTCAGTGCAGCCATGTCAGTGCAGCCTTGTCAGTGCAGCCTTCCCCAGTGCAGCCTTGTCAGTGCAGCCTTCCCCAGTGCAGCCTTCCCCAATGCAGCCTTCCCCAGTGCAGCCTTGTCAGTGCAGCCTTCCCCAGTGCAGCCTTCCCCAGTGCAGCCTTGTCAGTGCAGCCTTCCCCAGTGTAGCCTTGCCCCAGTGCAGCCTTCGATCAACGGTCCCTGCTCCCTGAGCTTCAAAATCGCCGACCGCGATTTGAAAATGGCGCCGCCGGCACCGAAGTACACAGAGCCGGTCCTCGGCTCTTTCCGGCAGCTCTCGCTTACTTTCGGCTCCACTCGTAGTCCCGAGCGGAGCTATCCGAGTAGGTTCGGATAGCTCCGCTCGGGACTACGAGTGGAGCCGAAAGTAAACGAGAGCCGCCGGAAAGAGCCGAGGACCGGCTCTGTGTATTTCGGCGCCGGGGGCGCCATTTTCAAATCGCAGTCGGCGATTTTGAAATTTTGACAGCTCAGGATCGCAGGGTATCGGCGTATAACATGCACCTGCGACTTTCCCCTGATTTTAAGGGGAAAAAAGTGCGTGTTATACGCCGATAAATACGGTATAACTCGGTGCCGCCATCATCTGACTCTTTTTCTCTCTCACCCTGAACTAAATGAGCTCACACAAGTATTTCCCTGATTACCGCCGACACTAAAGTTATTCTTGAGCTCATATTGACCTACTAACACATCTCCTGAGCCTGCTAGACACAAAAACGCTAACATCATATCATATTCCCCCTTTCCAACTACTAGATCTCAAGTAGATTTATTATACCCACTGTAGACATGTTACTCCAGACGCGGCCCTAGGGTTGTGGATTCACAACCCCCCATCCCCCCCACCCCTCTCCAGGGTTATTAACACAGATTAGCCATGGCAGGATTACCATTGTTGTTACAACATTTGTTTTTTCAGTTAAATAAGTTCTGTAAACTCAATGAATTCATTATACTGTTATGCTTCTACTTTGTTATATACGTTTATAATTTTTTGTTTACCATGTTGAACACTTTGATTCATCACATTAACCCTGATGATGTCACATTACATAACACATACATGGCCTCAAACCACACCGCCTGAAGCGTCAAACCAACATATCATCCAAAATTCAATCCCCTCTTTCCCCTACACACTCATAGCTTAGCTCAAAACCACTAATATGCTGGATCATTTGCCCTCTAATAGCAAGCGATAACTGGACTAAACACCAAGACCTCACTGGAACAAGAGTACCACTCCATCTAGGAACCTCACCCAACCACACCCACGCACAGCGGACTCTGAGAGTACCAACTGACCTCTACTGGATTCATTATAAGTGATTAGAGAAAAAGTTCCTAATCACTGCCAGCCAACCTAAGACCACAACTCTCATCACCTACCCCTCACTCCCACCCTTTACCAACAGTTTGCACACAAGCTCCCCCCCACCTTCCTTAACCGTTACCTCCCCTTACACCCCTCCCCCATACTACCACCCACCCCCCCTTTTGGCCTCTCTCTTGCTTCCCTCCTCTAGGAGACCTACCCCTAGTGCAGTTACACCTCAAGACATCATGGCAAACACCAGAACCACAACAAAAAATGTCTCCCTTAAAGTAGTTTCACTTAATGTCAAAGGCCTCAATATACCCAAAAAAAGATCCCAGGTACTAACATGCATGAGAAGCATGAAGGCGGATCTTGTGCTCTTACAGGAGACTCACTTCTCCTCAGCAGCAATCCCTAAATTCTCTAACCGAGACTTTCCGACAAGCTACCATGCATCACGAACTCCAAAACTAAAGGAGTCACAATCCTCAGTTCTAAGAACACCTCTCTCAAAATAACAGATTCACTAATTGACGAGCAAGGGAGATATGTCTTCCTAAAAGGGGATTTCCAAAATAAACCAATTACGCTAGCAAACATCTACTGCCCCAATGTTTCACAAGTCCCATTCATTCGTAAAACACTGTGATCCCTCGCCTCTTTCCAAACTGGCATACTCATATTGAGAGGAGATCTCAATGCCCCACTTGATCCTATCCTAGACACATCTACAGGGACGTCCAGCCTACCATATAGGGCACTACGCCAAATAAAACTGAGTATTCAATCTCTTCTTCTTCATGACACATGGCGCACCCTCAGACCACAGGAAAAGGACTTTACCTTTTTTTCAGCACCACATAAAAAAATACTCGACTGGATTATTTGTTTCTCACTCAGAGGGATCTTCCTCTCTTGTCTAAGGCGACAATAGAACCCATGACCATCTCGGACCATCACCTGATTACGCTAACCTTGACTTTCCCTGATAAGATCACGTACACCAATATCTGGAGACTCGACCCCATGATACTGACGGATAAATCCAGAATCTCAACAATTACCAATTGTTTAGATAACTACTTTCGAGAAAATGACACACCGGAGACCTCCAGTCTAACCCAATGGGAAGCACATAAATGTGTGATAAGAGGCAGACTCATCTCAATGGAGGCGACAATTAAAAAAGAAAGGCAACGATACCTCGCAGGCCTATACCATAAACTTAAGACATTGGAGGCACTCCACAAACAGACTTTAGACCAGAAATCTTTCCAAGATCTCTCAGACACACGCAAACTATTACAGGAAGAACTAAGTCGCACAGTTAGGAAAAAATTCATGCTATCTCACAAGCTATTTTATGAATCGGGAAACAAAAGCGGACACTTGCTCGCCCAAGCACTACACTCGAAGAGAGCCAAAACGACGATACATAAGATACACTTCCCAACGGGTCAAATACACACAAGCAATATGGCTATAGCCCAGGAATTTGAGAGATTCTACACAAAACTTTACAATATAGATAAGTCTAACACACCAACTTCCTCCATTGCGGAACACCAAACTAAAATTAAAAGTTTCTTAGAACTGCACTGCCCCAAGGGGATCTCTCCAGAATCTTCCAGCATACTAGAAAACCCGATTACTAAACAGGAACTTAAAGAAGCCATTAAAAGCCTGAAGTCAGGAAAAAGCCCAGGCTCTGATGGTCTATCTGCTGTTTACTTCAAAACATTCTTTGACACGCTTAGTGCACCCTTCTTAAAAGCTCTTAACTACCTATCAGAATCCAACCCACTCACGCCAGAAATGCTACAAGCACACATTACAGTTATACCCAAAGATAATAAAGATCCATCACAACCGGCAAACTACAGGCCGATTTCACTACTTAATGTAGACATTAAGATTTTTTTCAAAGTTCTAGCCAATAGACTTCTTTCACTACTCCCATCAATCATCTCCCGAGATCAAGTCAGCTTTGTCCCTGGCAGGGAAGCCAGGGACAATACTATAAAAGCGATCAACTTACACCACCTCATGACTACTTCAAAACAGGCAGGTTTCTTTCTCTCTTTAGATGCGGCGAAGGCATTCGACAGGGTGTCTTGGGATTATATGGCTGCTGTCCTACAAACAATGGGCATAGGCCCACACATGCTCAGTCTCATATTTTCATTGTATGCCCAACCTTCAGCCAGGATTAGAGTAAATAACACCCTGTCAAGTGCCTTCCCTATCCACAACGGAACGAGGCAAGGATGTCCCCTTTCCCAAATCATCTTTGTCCTCACGCTTGAACCTCTTCTATGCTCCATGCGTCATAACCCAGACATACGGGGAGTATCCACTGGCCAAAGAGAATACAAATTAGCCACTTACGTGAACGACATTCTCCTATCCCTCACTCATCCACATATCACAATCCCAGTACTACTCAAAGAATTTCGTAAATTTGGTCTGTTATCCAACCTCAAAATTAACTTTACTAAATCTTTTGCTCTTAATGTCTCCCTACCTTCATCCCTAGTTGATCACTGCAAAGCAAATTTCCCCTTTCAGTGGCAACCAGATGCACTCACCTATCTAGGAATACAACTACCCACAAAACTATCAAACCTGTATGAAAAAATTACTTGCCGATACTAAACAAACTTACAGAAGACCTCAAAAATTGGAACCGGCCGATGTTCTCATGGTTCGGGAGAGCTGCAATTCTAAAAATGAACGCTCTACCACGAATCCTCTATATCTTGCAGACTGTTCCAATCCACGTACCACCGACCTTCTTCAAATCCTACAGACACATCAGCTCTACATTCCTCTGGGGGGGGCCGCAAACCTAGGATTAAATATGCACAACTAGCCTTACCCAAACACCTAGGAGGCATAGGTTTACCAGATCTTACCAACTACTACAAAGCTGTACATATGACCAGAATCCTGGATTGGAACCTCCACCAATCCAAAAAACATTGGGTTGGACTGGAAGACTCCTTCACGAATCTCTCATTAGCATTGTTGCCTTGGATTTTGGAAAGCCACTTTGCTACTGAACTAAAGCCCCACCCTCTAATCAGACCAACAATCCAGTGCTTTCACATGACTTGCAAACGCTCCTCCATCTCGACAAGGCCCAATGACTCCAATCAGACTGAACCCCGACTTTCCCCCAGGTATGCACGCTTACTTCCTAGCACAAAATTGGCCTGACAGAAAGATCTTGGCTCACGAATTTTACAACCAAGAGAAACTCTCCTCGGCATCTCAACTTTCATCTAAATTTGACAAACCTCAGATACCAGAATGGACATATCTCATGATCACACATTTCTTAAAAAACCTAGACAGGAAATTTTCCTGTTCCAGATAATTGACTCCTTTTGAGCACCTTTGCTCCCAGAAAACACCCCAGACGCACTTGATATCAGCTACACACCCCCTTCTCTTCACAGACTGTAAACCTAATAACTCGACAATGTGTACTGCTTGGGAAAGAAATCTGTCTATTGCTCTCTCACCAGAAGAGTGGGAAAAAACCTCAACATTCACAAGGGATCTATCAATGTGACTACCCAGGAGAATGGATTCAAAATCCAAACTCGTTGGTATCGCACACCCGCCTTACTACATAAAATCAATCCAGCAATTCCAGAGGAATGCTGGATCTGTACAGACCAACCAGGAACCTTACTTCACATATGGTGGGAATGCCCCTATATCCAAATGTTCTGGACAGAAGTACACAGGATAATCATGCAAGTCACCACCTACAATCTGGAAAAAAAACCCTCTCAATTTCTACTACACCACTCACTTCTTTCACACAGAACATATCACAAATCACTTGCGATGCACATTCCTACTCACTGGAAATCCAAAACACCCCCCTCCATCAAAGAATGGTTAACAAAATCAACAGAATCGCTGAAATGGAAGAATTATTTCATATAGCAAGAGACTCTCCACACAAATTCAGTATCAAATGGGCATGTTGGACACATTATCGCACAACAACTGAATACTCCCACCTTTTTTCCCCAAATCAGTAAAGACTTGAACTCAAATATCCTGACACTTACCAATAAAATACATACATAGCTTCAACATCTTTTAACACAAACTCGAAACTACTGAGTGAATTGACTTACCAGTTGTCTCATAACGTTAATCAGCTGACATGGGTCTCGTGGGAGCCCCTTCCTGAGGAGGGAAGCAGGAGAGATACACAGATACTTCCAAATCACAACATACTACCCTAATTTCAATATCCTCAATATCATCCCCCTCCTCCACCACTTCTCTCTCTCCTCTCAATATACTCCTCATTTATATAAGCCCATACCATTAACCTCCCCCTCCATTTTAGTATATACCCATCCAATACTCACTCCCCACAGCCTGCCCCACTTCTCCCCTACCCACCCCCTGTGATAAATATATAACCTATTTTTACTGACTTGAACAGGATGACACCGACAACACAAATCACATGTATCCAGTCCTAAGTCCTTACCAAATTGCAAACATAGCTTGAACATCGCATGAACACACTCTAAATAGAGAGGATAACCACAAAACCCCAAGGTGCTATGCATAAACATATACCTCGATCCATAACACTTACACCCCCAAACACAGATTTTTTCATGAGACAGTATGAGTATAACACAGGACCCTCTACAGACCTACAGTCTCAGTAAGACTGTAATTGAAATACACAAATTGTCGGTTAAATTATATGATATTGATATATATTTACATGTTAACAATGTAAGATTGTAGGCCTGATTGCTTTTCCCCCCTGTTCATGTTCATATTGTCCATATTCAATATGTATGTTCAATGTCTATTGTAACCTTACGTGTGTGAAAAACAATAAAAAACTTTTTGGGAAAAAAAAAAACAATTCTATATTTTCACTCAATAACATTTTTATACAACATGCTCTTTGTCATTTTGATGCTTAGCCTATGATCCAGATGTGTGTTAGCAGTTTTAACAGCTCTTTAGTAAGAGGTTAACAGCAGAGCATTAGTGTATATAACATAATAATAAAAGATGTAATGAGAAATACAGGGTCCCAGCTTTAAGCAGATGTTCCAGTCTCTAGAGACTAACTTGTTCACCTGATGTCTAGTCAGTACAATTAAACTGAAATGATAACAGAAAGGAATTTTCTTTTAAATGGCCTACAGAGAATTGTAGAGTGTTTCGAGTCCTAGACTGCTTGTCACTGTTAGTTAACATTTTACTTCTGTGCTTTCTTCCTGGTGTGACTCATACTTTCATAAGCTCTTGAAATCTCTACACTTAAGTTTGGATGCATTTGTAACATAAATTGAGGTCAGCAGGCAGATTTCTCTGCTTGTTCCTATGAAAATCTCTCTACACTTCCAGTAAAGATATTTGTTCTCTATAATTTAGGGCCCATTAAGCATTTCTGTTCTGTTATAGTAAACGGGTTAATTGTTTACAGAGCAAAATTATCTATATTATCCAAAGGCAATTTACTTAGTTTAATTTATAATCAGGTTTTACAATAAATGTTTGGATGTGATAAAAGATAAAGACGTGGTGGTGCCAAAAGGTAAGAATATTTTATGAATGTATAAAAAAACTTCTAAAACCAGAAACGGCACTGGTGTTATCATTCAGCAGAAGATGTATAAATAGAAATAATGTTTCAATTGTGTTTAGAGATGCCACAACTTTTGTTAAATAGGCTTTTACAAATTGTAAAATATGGGAAATCAGTATGAAACCCCCAACACCTCTTACTTTATGCTACAATTCCAATTTTAATTGAAGATTTAGATCAGAAGATCCCACCCCCATTTCACGTCATTTGCAAATGACGTGCACTCTCCTCCCTTCACCTCCTGGGATATGCACGTCACATATCCCAAGAGGCATAGCACTTCATGCAGAAAGGAGGAGAAGGTGGTCTGGCTGAACCAGGAAGAGTCGACCCACTTAATGATGTCACAATCAACATTAGAAATGTGGCACCTGAAGCACATGGTAAGTGGGGGGGGGAGGGGGGGTGGCTGAAGAACTACCTTAAAATAAACATGCCCTGGACTAAAAATTGTATAGGTGGACAATAATAATAATATGTTTTTGTGGTGTCTGCATGTGTCTTTGTTAGTTTTCATTTCATCAAAGCCCTTTGGAACCTAGATTCTAGGCTTAGGAATAAACGTCTCTCTCTTGTTCTCTTTCCTCTCATAAACATCTCTGCTAGTGGTACCTGAATATCTTGAAAGTGGATAATTGCAGTCAATAATTCCAATTAATGAATCACACCAATATTGATTTTGGTTTTGTTTTGTTGTTTTCTAAAAAATTCAAAATGATGTTTTAATTTTAGGTTTACTTAGATCTCTAAGTGAGTTGGTTATAAAGAATGGTGGGTTCATTAAAACTTATGGCACATTGAATTTAATGAAATAGAATATATCTCACTCGAGTGTTTTAAAACAGGAACTATGGGAATGTTGATCTCTATAAATGTTACATCTTCTTTACTGCACTTCTATGACTAAGTCATAGAGGAGAAGTGCGGTCTGAGAGGTACTAGATATGCTTTATGAACAATAAAGCTTGTTAATTTGAAAACAAAGCATTTTTTAGGTAGTTTACGGGTAATGGACAAACCCTGATGTGTCCACATCCCTGCAGTTGGCAATGTAGCTTAAATGTGATACAATTTTTGGCATTATTTAAATCAGAAGTAGATTTGATTTTACACTGCCAAAGAAAAGTTTTGGGTACCTGCAGCTCATAGTCAAATGGCACACAATCATAGCCAAAAGGTGCCAAAAACAAAGAAACCTATGTCACAGCTAAGGATATACCAGGGTTTTCAACTCCTAAAAAGTTTTTCTTTTATGAAAAAAACTGCAAATACATTCACAGAGAACATTTTTCACTAACAGGGCATATATAATAGAACATGCTATGGAACTAAGCAATCAATACTGAAGTAGTATTACCAATATGTAAAAACTAAGAATACCCACAACAACTTAATTGCCTGGTTTTAACTGAGTATGACATTATAATAAATCAATAAATAAAATTTAAGTAGAACTATAGGCAAAACTTTTTTGAAAAGAACAGTTATAACCCCTGACAGATTTTTTGTCACCATGTAACCTGTTTCCCATTTCAGAGGTTTCCCTTTGCGTCCTGCCCCATAGCCAAACAGGAAGTGAGAGGAAATCCCTGCAAACTAAGGGAATTTCTTGGGGGCCCCCAGGTTACCAGAACTAGTGTTGCCATAGGAAGATTTCCCCTCTATTACTTTTCTGGGGACAACCCAAAGTTTGACACTTTCTTTTACTTTCACTTTCGATGATAATGGTTTAAAAAACAAAGTTTTGCCTTTAGTTATACTTTAAAATTGGTGCTATGTATGTTGAGAGGGGATGTCTTTGTTAATTTTATAATCTCTCAAACATTATAAACAACACTGCACATACCGGTGTGTGGTCAGAAAACAAAGGGAATGTGCACTGACACCAGAAAAACCATAACAATTATTTGTTTAAATTTTTTAGCCATCAGGATACTGTATCTCTCCCAACATCAGAATCTGGGGCAACCTGGAAAAGAAGAAACATGCTAAGCACTCAGCATTTGATGGGGCTACTTTGTACTTAATTTTGATAGTATTCTAAATGGACATTGTAAAATGTAGCTCAAGCCTACTTGCAGTATACAGTACACCCTATTTATTCGTATTTGAGCCCAGGGGTGGCTCACTGGTTGTTTTGTTTGATTTATATTTATTTCAATGTTTTGCAATATCACCATGTGCTAAGCTTTGTTTTTCTCTGCCATGCAGTGTGTAACACGCCATCATTTGCACCTTGCACTTTAGCACCAACTTACTTGTGTATGTTTTATGTACCATATGTCACTTTTCAGAAATAACAATTAGGTCATTCGGATTTGCCACTTTATTATAGACCATGTTTATCCCTTTTGAGAGTTACTTGGGGTCATTTACTATAATGCTGAAAAATGCTCCTGCAGTCCCAGAAAATAGCGCCCAATTAAGGGCAATTAAGACTTCAACTCTCAGAAACTGGGCGCTATTGCAAATGGAAAGCAGCGCTATTGCCAGCAAACATGCCTGTCAGATCTCATATGTGGGAATAGTGGAAGTCAATGGGGCTCGATCGAGCCTGAAAAATCCAAAGTTCTCACTGAAGGCTTATATGCAAGTTCTTTGCGATAAAAAGTGTATGGGGACCTGCGTCCTAACCCAGGGGACATGTATCAATTGTAAAAAATGTTTTTTAAGATGGATTTTTTTCAGGAGCAGTGATTTTAATAATGCTTAAAGTGAAACAATAAAAATAAAAAATTCCTTTAAATATTGTGCCTGGGGAGTGTCTATAGTATGCCTGTAAAGTAGTGCACCTTTCCTTTGTTTATTACAGTACCGCAGCCAAATGACATTTCTAAATTAAAAAATTTGAATAAAAATTGTTCGCAGCTGTAATGAATTGCCAGTTCTCGGCAATATAGAGTAAAAAAAAAAAAAAGGCGTAGGTTCCCCCACCAGTCCATACCGGGTCCTTCGAGTCTGGTATGGATATTAAGGGGAACTCAACTCCAAAATGAAAAAAAAATGGGGTAGGGCCCCCCAAAATCCATACCAGACCTTTATCTGAGCAAGCATCCTGACAGGTCAGGAAAGGGAGGGGACGAGCAAGCGCCCCCCCTCCTGAATCATATCAGGCCACATGCCGTCAACATGGGGAGGGTGAGTTGGGGTCCCCCCTCAAAGTCCCTTGTCCCCATGTTGATAAGAACAAGATCCTTATCCCCACAACCCCTGCTCGATGGTTGTGGGGGTCTACGGGTGGGGGGATTATCAGAATCTGGAAAACCCCTTTAAAAAGGGGGTCCCCAGATCCCCCTATGGGAATGGGTATCGGGTACATTGTACCCCTACACATTCACCAAAAAAAGCAGTGAAATGCGACAAAAGACAATAGCCGGTTTTTAACAATTCCTTTATTAAAAATGTCTTCTTCTTTCCCCCGTTTCTTCCTCCTTCTTCCTCCGCTTCTTCCCCTGGTCTTCTCCATCTTCCTCCGGCTTCTTCTTCCTTCGGTCCATCCTCTGGTTTCCCTTCTCTGCCGCTCCTGCTGAACATTCAAAAAAACAAACCTCCTCCAATGCTGCGATTGGCCAGATGACGTCACTCTGAGACCCTGCCCCTTGTGACTTCACCGCCCGGGGCATGATGGGTCAGTAATGTCACAAGGGGGCGGGGTCTCCTGCTGGCGTCATCCGACGGCCACGCTCTATAGTTATATATATGTGCGCTATGGAAGCGGACAGATCGGCTGGCCACAGCGACGGAGGTGGATCATTGTTTTCATGTTCAGCATGTTGGTGGCAGGAGCGGTGGAGGAGAAAGACCGGAGGACAAAGCGAGGAAGAAGAAGCCAGAGGAAGATGCAGAAGACCAGAGGAAGAAGCGGAGGAAGATGGAGGAAGAAGACATTTTTAATAAAGGAATTGTCTTTTGTTACATTTCACTGCTTTTTTTGGTGAATGTGTAGGGGTACAATGTACCATACCCATTCACATGGGGGGCTGGAATCTGGGGGCCCCCTTGTTAAAGGGGGCTTCCAGATTCCGATAAGCCCCCCGCCCGCAGACCCCCATAATCACTGGGCAAGGGTTGTGGGGATGAGGCCCTTATCCCCATCAACATGGGGACAAGGTGCTTTGGGGGGACCCTATGTTGAGGGCATGTGGCCTAGTATGGTTCAGGAGGGGGGGGGCGCACGCTCGCCCCCCCCTTTCCTGACCTGTCAGATTGTGTGCTCGGATAAGGGTTTGGTATGGATTTTGGGGGGACATACGTCTTTTTTCTTTTTTTATTTTGTGCAGGGTTCCCCTTAAAGTCCATACCAGATCCGAAGGGCCTGGTATGCACTGGGGGGGACCCTACGCTGTTTTTTTTCTTGGTTTTTTAAATAGCTGGATTTTTGGAATTCCACACCATAATATTATTAAATAATTACATACCATTTGAAGAGTTACACTGATAAAAATAGGGAGATAAGCTTTTGATTAATATGTTTGTATAATATATAGAGTTACACTGATGGAATAAACCAAACTGATTTGCTGCTGAGTACAATGTACATTTTCAGGAGATGATACCATTGGTGGGATTCAAACACATGGCTTGAACCTTTGAAGGTAGCAGAGCATACCAATACGCTATGGAGCTGAGCACAATCATACATAGAAAATACTATTACTAATGTTTGATTCTTTGCATTCTATACAATAATGTTTTGCATTTGAGGCATTCATTTTATGGTACCAAACATGCTCATGTGCCATTGGCTATTGGGTAGGGATGAGCTGAACATCCCTGGTTTGGTTTGCATCAGAACTTGCAAACAGGCCAAAAATTTGTGCTAACACCATTAAAGTCTATGGGACACGAATGTGAAAAATCAAAAGTGCTAATCCCTGAAATCAATCCCTGAATCCCTGAATCAAAAGATCCCTGAAAACCCTTGTCTTCAGAGAAGCCTATCCTACCCACACCTAACAACTGTATTTTTATTTTTTTTCCATCAGCTCATCCCCCACAGTTATTACCTTTTGTTTCCACTTGACCCTCCCTTCTAGATTGTAAGCTCTAATGAGCAGGGCCCTCTGATCTTTCCTGTATTGATTTGTATTGTAAGTGTACTGTCTGCCCCATGTTGTAAAGCGCTGCGCAAACTGTTGGCGCTATATAAATCCTGTATAATAATAATAATAATTTTAAAGCCTTACTGTATATGCAAGTTATTGCCATAAAAAGCATATGGGGACCTGGGTCCTGTCCCAGGGGACATGTATCAATGAAAAAAAAGTTTTAAAAACGACTGTTTTTTCAGGAGCAGTAATTTAATAATGCTTAAAGTGTAACAATAAAAATGAAATATTCCTTTAAATATCAGGCCTGGGCGCTGTCCTTAGTATGCCTATAAAGTAGCACATCTTTCCCATGTTTAGAACAGTACCGCAGCAAAATGACATTTCAAAAAAATGTCTTTTAAAACTGCTTGTGGCTGTAATGTAATGTCGGATCCTGGCAATATAGATAAAAATCATTGAAAAAAAATGGTGTGAGTTCCTCCCCAGTCCATTACCAGGCCCTTTGGGTCTACTATGAATATTAAGGGGAACCCTGCATCAAAATAAAAAAATTGCTTGGGGGTCCCCCCAAAATCCATACCAGGCCCTTCAGGTTTGGTATGATTATTAAGGGGAACCCTGCGCCAAAATTTGAAAAAAAAAAGCATGGGGGTCCCACCAAAATCCATATCAGACCCTTATCCGAGGATGCAGGCTACAGGAAAAGGGGGGGCCAGAGAGCGCCCCCCCCCTGAACCATACCAGGCCACATGCCCTCAACATAAGGGACTGGTATGGATTTTAGGGGGACCTCCATGCCATTTTTTTTCACTTTTGGTGTGGGGGGTTCCCTCTGGGTCTATACTAGACCTGAAGGGCCTGGCATAGACCTTGGGGGGAACCCCATGCCATTTTTGTTACATTTTTGGATGGGGGGTCCCCTCCGAATCCATACTAGACCAGTAGGGCCTGGTATAGATGGGGGACCCCATGCAGTTTTTTTGCTTTTTTTGGGCTGGCATTTTTTTTTACTTTCAGTGGGGAAGCCGCTGACAACTGATGACTCATTGGTTATTAAGGACACGGCAGATGGCTTCCTGGCTCCCTGGTTAGCAACCAGCTATATACAGTGTGAAAATAATACCGAAAAACACATCAAAAATTGCATCACAAATGCAACAGTTGCATTTCTGGTGTGGTTCAATTGAAATCTACTACCCGCAAATCGTGTGAAAAAAAGTCCCCGACCAGTTCCAAAAATGCACTGGTCGCAAAACTTGATGTGAGCTAGTACCATAGGAAACCATGTTAAATGGACTCTAGAGTGATTCTGGAAACTGAAAAATGCACTAAGAAATGGATAGGTTTGAACCTAGGGTCAGGGCCAGTTCACATTGGAGCGATGCAGGAACCCTGCGAATCCAGTGCGGGTTCCTGCATCACATACAACTCACAGGCAGTTCACACTGTTCACACTGCCATATGCGAACTGATGGGAGTATCAGTAGAAAGCTAATGACACCCCTAAATCAGTTTGCAAATCGCAGAGCGAACTGCAAATTCAGACAACACCCATGCAATCCGATTTTCCTGCAGACCAAAAAAAGGGTCCTGTGCGAGTTTGGTCCGAATACAATGCAAATTTATCCATACAATCTGTATTACAGAGTTTGCATCACACAGACATGACATTACATGTGATTTGCAGTGCGGGGCAAATCACATCTGATGTCGGAGAGCACAGCAGTGTGAACTGGCCCTAAGGCCCCTTTCACATTTGTGCGACTTGTCCTGCGACCCCTGTGTCCATAGACCTCAAGATTACACTGGCATTGCTTCAAAACACATCAAATTTGCAGCAAAAAGCACTGCAAAATCGCAGGACTTTCATGTCGCACAAGTGTGAAAGGGGCCTTATGGACCTCAAGTTGTATGAAAAGTCAGCCAAGTCTGAAAGGAATCTAATGAGATTCATTGATAACACCTTTGAATCAGGCCCCATTTGCACTTGGGTGACCAATGTCTGTGTAATCTTGCGGTATATGGACCTCAAGTCGCATCAAAGTCAAACCAAAGTAGTGCAGGGATGAATTTGACCCACTTGCAGAATGCACAAGTGAGAATAGGGACTAATTCAAAGGTATTTTCCATTCACACTGCTGCGACCTGAAAGTCACACTATTTTGCTGCCACTTTGCTGCTGTAACTTGGCCCCAACAACTGGGAATGCCTGTGTAATATTACGCCCTATGTACCTCAAATGACATGAAAGTCACACCAAAGTAATACAGGGACTACTTTGAAGTTGTTGCAACTTGAAGTAGCACAGATATGAATGGTTATCATTGAGAATCATGGGGTACAACTTGTATGCAACTCGGAGGTCCAAATTTGCTGGAAAAGTCGCCCAACTGTTAAGCAAGTCATATATAACGGAAAATTGAATACTTACCTTTCCGTAATTTTCATTTCCTGGTTCCTATCCATGGCAGCTTACACATGGTTGGTAACCCCGCCCCCAACCAACCTACAGGACCGATTTAATTCTATAAAAAAAAAGTCAGGCCCCCCATGCACCTTTCTTGTAACTAGACTCAAACATTTAAAGATTGTATAAAAAGGGAGGGCGTATGCTGCCATGGATAGGCACCAGGAAAGGAAAATTACAGTGGTACACTGAGGATCTTTTTATGATACTGGACTGCGGGAGGCAGCTGCCAAAGAGAAGCCAAAAAGAATTTTTTTGTTTTAAATAATTTACATATATATATATATATATATATATATATATATATATATATATATATATATATATATATATATATATATATATATATATATATTTTTAAAAAGGTTTTTTTTTTAATACATTTTATGTATATATATATATATATATTTAAAAAACAATTTATTTGCAATTAAACACTCCTTTATTTATTTAAATACCTTGGGCTGGCTCCATCCTGTCACAGCACTTGACTTCCAGGAGATGTTTTCCCACTGAGAGCCTCTGCCATAATGAAGGAACATAGCTCCCTTATATAGCCAGCTTATGGCCAGGGTGTACCAAGATGGCTGCCGGTGGCTTCACGAGGCTACCGCGCATGCGCCAGTGGCATCACACCCCCCGTGACATAGCTCCGCCTCTGCAGGAAATAAAACAAACACAGGAGGGGTGCACCGAGATATAGACAGAACAAGGGGAAGCATGCGGACGCCATTTTCCAGTCACTCCGTTTTGTAGCGCCATTACAGCTATTCCCAAGGTGTTATTTAGCAGCAGCCACCACTAGCCAGAGCAAAGATGAGAAAACAGGAACTGAGGAAAGCCCAAACAAGTAGGGGCTGATTTAAACTAGAAGCAAATTACATGCAAAAGCCCAGAGGGAATGCCTGGGCTCCCAACCCCCAAAAAGATCCACAGAAAAACTGGTTCCCAAACTTTTTGGCACATTTAGCAGCCTAAGTATTGGGACTCCATATACAGGGGAGCATGAACCTGCAATGGTGTACCAACATAGTGGTATGGTAAAGGCTGTATCCGTGATCCACAATCCTGTAGGTTTGAGGACAGAAGAAAGAATGGCACATGGGGGCCCGACTCTTTTTTTATAGAGTTAAATTGGTCCTGTGGGTTAGTTGGGGGCGGGGTAAAAAATCATGTGTATACTGCCATGAAGGCACCAGGAAATTTTAATAGAAAGGAGCTCTCATTTATATTTGCATAGTCTTTACTGATTAACATCAGCAGAACAAATGCAGGAAGTGATGTGTGCACATGGGCCAGATGCAAATGTGTGGTGATGTCAAACAAATCAATGAACCCCACCCACACCAAATCTAACTATCCACATCCACCCCCACATTCAGTAAGCACAAGTACATATCCTACACTTACCCGGCAAATGAACAGCACCTCCTCTTTGCTAAAGAGGGACCTCACCATGTCCACCTAGGTGGAGATCCTGACCAGCACAGGAACTTCCGGGTGATTACAATGACTAATTTCCAGGTCAGAAGGTGAAAAAACGCTCTTTTGATCGCAGCTGCAAATATTTGATCGCAACCACGATTCAAATCTTTTTATTTTTGTTTATTTGCAGATATGCTAATTTGTATTTCTACCTATAATGATATCTGAAGGTAAACTTAAAGGAGTTGTAAAGGCAGAAGGCTTTTTATCTTAATGCATTCTATGCATTAAGATAAAAAACCTTCTGTGTGTAGCAGCCTCCCCAGTACCCCCAAATTACCTATCTGAGCTCTCTTTCCAGCAATGTCCACGATCCCCTCAGCCATCCAGTACACTCCTCCTGATTGGCTGAGACAGAGCTATTGGCTTCCGTGGCTGTCAATCAAAGTTAGTGAGCCAATCAGGGGAGACAGGGGGCGGGACCAGGATCGGGGCTCTCAGTATGAATGGATACACAGAGCTATGACTCGGCTTGGGTGACAACCTGTAGCAAGCTGCTGGCTGAGGGGCACTCAAAGGAGGTGCCAGGAGCAGTAAAGAGGAACCCATGAAGCAGAGGATCTTGGCTGCTCTGTGCAAAACCAACTGCACAGAGGATGTAAGAATAACATGTTTGTTGTGTTACAAAAAAAAGCGAGCTTTTACAATCACTTTAAGGGAGTTCGATAAGAAATGGTGTCTCTGGGATTGCAGAAGCTGAATTACAAAGGCTCAGTTTGAGCCTTGGTTCTCACCGACAGCGGGAGGAAATTGTGTGAGTTTAGCTGAACTCACACGATTTCATTCCCACATGTCAGTCCCGACTGCGGGGGGAATTTCAGAGACAGCTGTGCAGGTTTCTTCACTGATGCCAGTAAAAATCGCACACTGAAGTCACCAAAAAGTAGTACAGAAACTGCTTTTGGAAATTGTGGCGCCGTACCAATTAGAACAGTGCAATTGCCACCAATTTGACATGTCAAATCGCACCAATGTGAACCAGGGATGCCACATACAACATTGCCTATCCACCAGCTGAATTCATTACCTGCAATTCTCCACAGCTGTTATATATAAAGATTCCACCTTTATCATTTACTTGCAGGTGTGCTGAAGAGATTCGTTTTTTTGTTGCACAAATACATATAGAAATTATAAGATATAAAAGAAAGATATTGAACTTCCACAAAACCACCACACCCAAAATTAAAGAGAAGAAAGAAAAGAGAAAAAAACACAACAAACATTTATTTTGTCAGCAGAAACAAAATTATGTATAATAATTTACTAGCTTCAAAAACATTTCTACAGGAGATATGGTGTTATTTTTAGCAAAACAGTTAGCAATTGGGTTTTAAGGGCTCTGCTCATAGGAGCTTACAATCTAAAATTTGTCTAAACCTTATGCCCCGTACACACGGTCGGACTTTGTTCGGACATTCCGACAACAAAATCCTAGGATTTTTTTCCTACGGATGTTGGCTCAAACTTGTCTTGCATACACACGGTCACACAAAGTTGTCGGAAAATCCGATCGTTTTAAACGCGGTGACGTAAAACATGTACGTCGGGACTATAAACGGGGCAGTGGCCAATAGCTTTCATCTCTTTATTTATTCTGAGCATGCGTGGCACTTTGTCCGTCGGATTTGTGTACACACGATCGGAATTTCCGACAACGGATTTTGTTGTCGGAAAATTTTATCTCCTGCTCTCCAACTTTGTGTGTCGGAAAATCCGATGGAAAATGTCCGATGGAGCCCACACACGGTCGGAATTTCCGACAACACGCTCCGATCGGACATTTTCCATCGGAAAATCCGACCGTGTGTACGGGGCATAAGAGTGGACACAGCTTTACTTTCAGTGTATAAAAGGCAACACATCACATTTTTATCTGCAAGATTATAGAAACATACTTACCAGTCATTATTCTTACAAAGCATTCCAACATAATATTAAAAAAGGCACATATTCAAAATATAACACCCACCACCAGCCCACATTCCACACACATACATACATTGGTGAGTATGTTCTGCTGGAAGCTGCATTTCTGTGTACATGATTAAGCAATGAGATCAAAGAGTAGAAGGTCAGCACAAGCTCCCAAACCATGTTTGCATGGTCAGACAGGAACAATACAGACACAACATTGACAGCATGGCCACATAAGCCCACTTTTGATGGAAAAAATGCACAAGAATTTGAGCAAACAAACAACCCTAGTTGGGTGTTTGTCAATATGCACAATATCATTCCTTCTCCCCCACAAATAAAAGCAAAAAACCTGGCCTTCTCAGGCCAAATGACCCCCCGGCCCACTGCTGCCCTTTATATAAGATAGGTTGTATTGTGGGCGTTTACGTCCAATAGAAGTAAACGCTCACAAGGATCTTTCAATCTGTCTCTTCATGTATGTCTAAAGTTATTGCACCTGATGAGCAGGAACACATAATACTATTTGCAACTGCGCTAGCCCTTGGCTATTTGCATCAAATTTTCAACTACAGGCCAAAGACCGAAGTACATTTGCATGCACATAAACAAAGCAACAGTTTTCTAAGCATATGTACCTGTGCAGTGTAAACCCTACAATTAAATGTCAAAGTCCCTGAGGATGATTAGTGCTAAAAAAACATTAACATCAGTCCCTGGCTGCAACGAGCTTCCAATCCAAAGTCCAAAACTAACTTTCTTACATTAGAGACTATTTCAAAAGGAGACAAATAAAGTACAAACATGTCTTTGGATTGTGGTTAGAAAACCGACACAGGGAGAACATATAAACTTCAACACAAGCATTAGGATGTTGGGGAATTGAACAAGCAACCCCAATGCTGCTAGATGGAATTGCTACTCATTTAGCTAGCGGGCAGCCTCACACATGTTGTCTGCATCTCTGTGGTGTGAACCAGCCCATAGCCATGCTCAGTGTCACAAGCAATATACAATATATTGTCCGAAGTATTGGGACGCCTACATTTATACGCACATTAACTGTAATGGCAGAGAAGGGTTTGGGATTGTCCATCCCGTGGGACTTTAAATGAAACCATGACCGGATGAGGTCATGCGTTTCCATCCCTTTACTAGTCTAAGAAAAAAGCAACAAAAGTGGGACTTTAAATGAAAAGCGTGAAATGTCCAAAAAACAAAACCGATGGACTACTAGGGAAATTTTATTGAATTCATGAAAGTAAAACATGCATATAAAATTATATATCAATCACAAATAGAGAGGAATATCAGCAATAATAGCAGCAAATATACATGATTCAATGAATAAAACAATTCTCCATGGTACATCAGTAGGGTATTAACCACTTGACGACCGCCTCACGCCGATGTACGTCGGCAAAGTGGCACGGACAGGCAAAATCACGTACAGGGTACGTGATTTGCCTTCCGCGGGTGGGGGGTCCGATCGGACCCCCCCCCGGTGCCCGAGGCGGTCGTCTTTTGTCCAGCGGCGATCGGTGATGAGGGGGAGACCATCCGTTCGTGGCCCCCCCCTCGCGATCGCCGCCGGCCAATGAAAACACTCCTTTGCTGCTGTATGCTAAACAGCAGCAAAGGAAGTGATGTCATCTCCCCTCGGGTCGGTATTTTCCGTTCCGGCCCGAGGAGAGAAGACATCTATGTGAGTGCACCAACACACACACACACAGTAGAACATGCCAGGCACACAAAACACCCCGATCCCCCCCCGATCGCCCCCCGATCCCCCCCCCAATCACCCCCCCCCCCCCTGTCACAAACTGACACCAGCAGTTTTTTTTTTTTTTTTTTTTCTGATTACTGCATAGTGTCAGTTTGTGACAGTTACAGTGTTGGGACAGTGAGTATTACCCCCCTTTAGGTCTAGGGTACCCCCCTAACCCCCCCTAATAAAGTTTTAACCCCTTGATCACCCCCTGTCACCAGTGTCACTAAGCGATCATTTTTCTGATCGCTGTATTAGTGTCGCTGGTGACGCTAGTTAGTGAGGTAAATATTTAGGTTCGCCGTCAGCGTTTTATAGCATCAGGGACCCCCATATACTACCTAATAAATGTTTTAACCCCTTGATTGCCCCCTAGTTAACCCTTTCACCACTGATCACCGTATAACCTTTACGGGTGACGCTGGTTAGTTCGTTTATTTTTTATAGTGTCAGGGCACCCGCCGTTTATTACCAAATAAAGGTTTAGCCCCCTGATCGCCCGGCGGTGATATGCGTCGCCCCAGGCAGCGTCAGATTAGCGCCAGTACCGCTAACACCCACGCATGCAGCATACGCCTCCCTTAGTGGTATAGTATCTGAACGGATCAATATCTGATCCGATCAGATCTATACTAGCGTCCCCAGCAGTTTAGGGTTCCCAAAAACGCAGTGTTAGCGGGATCAGCCCAGATACCTGCTAGCACCTGCGTTTTGTGCCTCCGCCCAGCCCACCCAAGTGCAGTATCGATCGATCACTGTCACTTACAAAACACTAAACGCATAACTGCAGCGTTCGCAGAGTCAGGCCTGATCCCTGCGATCGCTAACAGTTTTTTTGGTAGCATTTTGGTGAACTGGCAAGCACCAGCCCCAGGTGTCAGGTTAGCGCCAGTACCGCTAACACCCACGCACGCAGCATACGCCTCCCTTAGTGGTATAGTATCTGAACGGATCAATATCTGATCCGATCAGATCTATACTAGCGTCCCCAGCAGTTTAGGGTTCCCAAAAACGCAGTGTTAGCGGAATCAGCCCAGATACCTGCTAGCACCTGCGTTTTGCCCCTCCGCCCGGCCCAGCCCAGCCCACCCAAGTGCAGTATCGATCGATCACTGACACTTACAAAACACTAAACGCATAACTGCAGCGTTCGCAGAGTCAGGCCTGATCCCTGCGATCGCTAACAGTTTTTTTTGTAGCGTTTTGGTGAACTGGCAAGCACCAGCCCCAGGCAGCGTCAGATTAGCGCCAGTACCGCTAACACCCACGCACGCACCGTACACCTCCCTTAGTGGTATAGTATCTGATCGCATCAATATCTGATCCGATCAGATCTATACTAGCGTCACCAGCAGTTTAGGGTTCCCAAAAACGCAGTGTTAGCGGGATCAGCCCAGATACCTGCTAGCACCTGCGTTTTGCCCCTCCGCCCGGCCCGGCCCAGCCCACCCAAGTGCAGTATCGATCGATCACTGACACTTACAAAACACTAAACGCATAACTGCAGCGTTCGCAGAGTCAGGCCTGATCCCTGCGATCGCTAACGTTTTTTGGTAGCGTTTTGGTAAACTGGCAAGCGCCAGCGGCCTAGTACACCCCGGTCGTAGTCAAACCAGCACTGCAGTAACACTTGGTGACGTGGCGAGTCCCATAAGTGCAGTTCAAGCTGGTGAGGTGGCAAGCACAAGTAGTGTCCCGCTGCCACCAAAAAGACAAACACAGGCCCATCGTGCCCATAGTGCCCTTCCTGCTGCATTCGCCAATCCTAATTGGGAACCCACCGCTTCTGCAGCGCCCGTACTTCCCCCATTCACATCCCCAACCAAATGCAGTCGGCTGCATGAGAGGCATTTTTATGTCCTCCCGAGTACCCCTACCCAACGAACCCCCCAAAAAAGATGTCGTGTCTGCAGCAAGCGCGGATATAGGCGTGACACCCGCTATTATTGTCCCTCCTGTCCTGACAATCCTGGTCTTTGCATTGGTGAATGTTTTGAACGCTACCATTCACTAGTTGAGTATTAGCGTAGGGTACAGCATTGCACAGACTAGGACACACTTTCACAGGGTCTCCCAAGATGCCATCGCATTTTGAGAGACCCGAACCTGGAACCGGTTACCGTTATAAAAGTTAGTTACAAAAAAAGTGTAAAAAAAAAAAAAAATATGAAATAAAAAAAAATAGTTGTTGTTTTATTGTTCTCTCTCTCTCTATTCTCTCTCTCTATTGTTCTGCTCTTTTTTACTGTATTCTATTCTGCAATGTTTTATTGTTATTGTTATTATGTTTTATCATGTTTGTTTTTCAGGTGTGTAATTATTTACACTTTACTGTGCTTTATTGTTAACCATTGTTAACCATTTTTTTGTCTTCAGGTACGCCATTCACGACTTTGAGTGGTTATACCAGAATGATGCCTGCAGGTTTAGGTATCATCTTGGTATCATTCTTTTCAGCCAGCGGTCGGCTTTCATGTAAAAGCAATCCTAGCGGCTAATTAGCCTCTAGACTGCTTTTACAAGCCGTGGGAGGGAATGCCCCCCCACCGTCTTCCGTGTTTTTCTCTGGCTCTCCTGTCTCAACAGGGAACCTGAGAATGCAGCCGGTGATTCAGCCAGCTGACCATAGAGCTGATCAGAGACCAGAGTGGCTCCAAACATCTCTATGGCCTAAGAAACCGGAAGCTACGAGTATTTCATGACTTAGATTTCGCCGGATGTAAATAGCGCCATTGGGAAATTGGGGAAGCATTTTATCACACCGATCTTGGTGTGGTCAGATGCTTTGAGGGCAGAGGAGAGATCTAGGGTCTAATAGACCACAATTTTTTCAAAAAAGAGTACCTGTCACTACCTATTGCTATCATAGGGGATATTTACATTCCCCGAGATAACAATAAAAATGATTAAAAAAAAAAATATGAAAGGAACAGTTTAAAAGTAAGATTAAAAAAGCAAAAAAATAATAAAGAAAAAAAAAAAAAAAAAAAAAACACCCCTGTCGCCCCCTGCTCTCGCGCTAAGGCGAACGCAAGCGGCGGTCTGTCGTCAAACATAAACAGCAATTGCACCATGCATGTGAGGTATCACCGCGAAGGCCAGATCGAGTGCAGTAATTTTTCCAGTAGACCTCCTCTGTAAATCTAAAGTGGTAACCTGTAAAGGCTTTTGAAGGCTTTTAAACATGTATTTATTTTGTTGCCACTGCACGTTTGTGCGCAATTTTAAAGCATGTCATGTTTGGTATCCATGTACTCGGCCTAAGATCATCTTTTTTATTTCATCAAACATTTGGGCAATATAGCGTGTTTTAGTGCATTAAAATTAAAAAAAGTGTGTTTTTTCCCCAAAAAATGCGTTTGAAAAATCGCTGCGCAATTACTGTGTGAAAAAAAAAAATGAAACACCCACCATTTTAATCTGTAGGGCATTTGCTTTAAAAAAATATATAATGTTTGGGGGTTCAAAGTAATTTTTTTGCAAAAAAAAAAAACTTTTTCATGTAAACAATAAGTGTCAGAAAGGGCTTTGTCTTCAAGTGGTTAGAAGAGTGGGTGATGTGTGACATAAGCTTCTAAATGTTGTGCATAAAATGCCAGGACAGTTCAAAACCCCCCCAAATGACCCCATTTTGGAAAGTAGACACCCCAAGCTATTTGCTGAGAGGCATGTCAAGTCCATGGAATATTTTATATTGCGACACAAGTTGCGGGAAAGAGACAAATTTTTTTTTTTTTTTTTTTTGCACAAAGTTGTCACTAAATGATATATTGCTCAAACATGCCATGGAAATATGTGAAATTACACCCCAAAATACATTCTGCTGCTTCTCCTGAGTACGGGGATACCACATGTGTGAGACTTTTTGGGAGCCTAGCCGCGTACGGGACCCCGAAAACCAAGCACCGCCTTCAGGCTTTCTAAGGGCGTGAATTTTTGATTTCACTCTTCACTGCCTATCACAGTTTCGGAGGCCATGGAATGCCCAGGTGGCACAAAACCCCCCCAAATGACCCCATTTTGGAAAGTAGACACCCCAAGCTATTTGCTGAGAGGTATAGTGAGTATTTTGCAGACCTCACTTTTTGTCACAAAGTTTTGAAAATTGAAAAAAGAAAAAAAAAAAATGTTTTTTCTTGTCTTTCTTCATTTTCAAAAACAAATGAGAGCTGCAAAATACTCACCATGCCTTTCAGCAAATAGCTTGGGGTGTCTACTTTCCAAAATGGGGTCATTTGGGGGGGTTTTGTGCCACCTGGGCATTCCATGGCCTCCGAAACTGTGATAGGCAGTAAAGAGTGAAATCAAAAATTTTCACCCTTAGAAATCCTGAAGGCAGTGATTGGTTTTCGGGGTCCAGTACGCGGCTAGGCTCCCAAAAAGTCCCACACATGTGGTATCCCCATACTCAGGAGAAGCAGCTAAATGTATTTTGGGGTGCAATTCCACATATGCCCATGGCCTGAGTGAGCAATATATCATTTAGTGACAACTTTATGGAAAAAAAAAAAAAAAAAAAAAAAAAAGTGTCACTTTCCCGCAACTTGTGTCAAAATATAAAATATTCCATGGACTCAATATGCCTCTCAGCAAATAGCTTGGGGTGTCTACTTTCCAAAATGGGGTCATTTTGGGGGGTTTTGTGCCACCTGGGCATTCCATGGCCTCCGAAACTGTGATAGGCAGTGAAGAGTGAAAGCAAAAATTTACACCCTTAGAAATCCTGAAGGCGGTGATTGGTTTTCGGGGCCCCGTACGCGGCTAGGCTCCCAAAAAGTCCCACACATGTGGTATCCCCATACTCAGGAGAAGCAGCTAAATGTATTTTGGGGTGCAATTCCACATAGGCCCATGGCCTGTGTGAGCAATATATCATTTAGTGACGACTTTTTGTAAATATTTTTTTTTTTTTGTCATTTTTCAATCACTTGGGACAAAAAAAATAAATATTCAATGGGTTCAACATGCCTCTCAGCAATTTCCTTGGGGTGTCTACTTTCCAAAATGGGGTCATTTGGGGGGGTTTTGTACTGCCCTGCCATTTTAGCACCTCAAGAAATGACATAGGCAGTCATAAACTAAAAGCTGTGTAAATTCCAGAAAATGTACCCTAGTTTGTAGACGCTATAACTTTTGCGCAAACCAATAAATATACGCTTATTGACATTTTTTTTACCAAAGACATGTGGCCGAATACATTTTGGCCTAAATGTATGACTAAAATTTAGTTTATTGGATTTTTTTTATAACAAAAAGTAGAAAATATCATTTTTTTTCAAAATTTTCGGTCTTTTTCCGTTTATAGCGCAAACAATAAAAACCGCAGAGGTGATCAAATACCATCAAAAGAAAGCTCTATTTGTGGGAAGAAAAGGACGCAAATTTCGTTTGGGTACAGCATTGCATGACCGCGCAATTAGCAGTTAAAGCGACGCAGTGCCAAATTGGAAAAAGACCTCTGGTCCTTAGGCAGCATAATGGTCCGGGGCTCAAGTGGTTAATACACAACCATATAATAAGAAATATTGCCTGCAAAATAAGCCTCCAAAAAACTCAAAAAATTAGGAATGGTATGACGCTGGTGAAAAACGCGACAATGATAGCTCTACGCGTTTCGTGGCTTCTTGTGCCACTCGTCAGGAGCAAGCGCGTATCTTGATCTAAAATAAAGGATATAAAAAAATGAACTAGTAATTATAAACATGAAACGGAGGTGGGGTAATTAAAAACCCCCACACAGAGTGCATGCTTACATATTGTGGTTCGTGAGATGGTGGCGGAGGCCATACATCGCTCGGCAATCGGAGACACCACCCCCCCGGGAGCTGAGGTGGACGGACCAATGGGGGCAGCCCCACAGGGCACCATCCAAGGTAGGCCAGGACCCCCGAGGCAAACCTGGAGTGGGAGGTACAGATGAAAGATCAAATTAGCAACCCAACCGTGAAGGTGAACAGCTGGGTGTGAAAGGAGAATGCAGAAGTGAAATGGAAGAAGCATGAGTGACCAAGTGAAGGACAAGGAAAGGAAACTGGATGGAAGCATCCAAGCAAAACCACCAAAAGAAAACCCGACACCACAGAAAAAAAATGCAAGAGAAAGGGGAAAAAGCCAGAGACTAAAGCATGGATGGAGATACCTGGTGTGCAGGGTAGGCATCATGGAGGAAGAAAGACGGTGTGTGTTGCCAAACAAACATGACACCCAGTGAAGTAGGCAGCCTCGAGAGCCAAACCCGCCGAGGCTGCGCCCATATGAGCGCCACCACCGGAAACGCCCACCAACGTCACGCCGCACACACATGGGAGGGATTGCGTACGGCATCACCAATCGGGCACCGGCGCCCGGCCAGCCGACGCCCACGCCCCTTCCCAGTAGTGTGCGTGAAGGAAACCATCCAATCGAGCGCGTCGGCATCCAGAGGGGTGCGCACGCTCGATGGGGAGTGCGTGACGCTGACGCGCAGTGGCGGCGGATCCACCCCTCCCTACGGGGAAGGGGGAGGGGCCGACAGGCGCGTCACAGCTCCCGGAAGGGGGGAAAAAACCAAGAGGACAAGCGACGCATTGAGGCCAAGGGGGCCACCACTGAAACAAACGAACCCTCTATAAAAAGCTGGTGTCAAGATCTACATCATAAATAATTATCCAAAAATAGTTCAAAAATAATGATACTAAAAATATAATCGAGCAATTGAAAGAAGAGGCAAATGAAATTTTAAATAAATCACAATGAATGTGATGGGATTGAAAAATGGAACCATTTCACGCCTATCCATCCCTGTACATTTATGTTAGAGAAGGGTTTGGGATTGTCCATCCCGTGGGACTTTAAATGAAACCATGACCGGATGAGGTCATGCGTTTCCATCCCTTTACTAGTCTAAGAAAAAAGCAACAAAAGTGGGACTTTAAATGAATAGCGTGAAATGTCCAAAAAACAAAACCGATGGACTACTAGGGAAATTTTATTGAATTCATGAAAGTAAAACATGCATATAAAATTATATATCAATCACAAATAGAGAGGAATATCAGCAATAATAGCAGCAAATATACATGATTCAATGAATAAAACAATTCTCCATGGTACATCAGTAGGGTATTAATACACAACCATATAATAAGAAATATTGCCTGCAAAATAAGCCTCCAAAAAACTCAAAAAATTAGGAATGGTATGACGCTGGTGAAAAACGCGACAATGATAGCTCTACGCGTTTCGTGGCTTCTTGTGCCACTCGTCAGGAGCAAGCGCGTATCTTGATCTAAAATAAAGGATATAAAAAAATGAACTAGTAATTATAAACATTAAACGGAGGTGAGGTAATTAAAAACCCCCACACAGAGTGCATGCTTACATATTGTGGTTCGTGAGATGGTGGCGGAGGCCATACATCGCTCGGCAATCGGAGACACCACCCCCCCGGGAGCTGAGGTGGACGGACCAATGGGGGCAGCCCCACAGGGCACCATCCAAGGTAGGCCAGGACCCCCGAGGCAAACCTGGAGTGGGAGGTACAGATGAAAGATCAAATTAGCAACCCAACCGTGAAGGTGAACAGCTGGGTGTGAAAGGAGAATGCAGAAGTGAAATGGAAGAAGGATGAGTGACCAAGTGAAGGACAAGGAAAGGAAACTGGATGGAAGCATCCAAGCAAAACCACCAAAAGAAAACCCGACACCACAGAAAAAAAATGCAAGAGAAAGGGGAAAAAGCCAGAGACTAAAGCATGGATGGAGATACCTGGTGTGCAGGGTAGGCATCATGGAGGAAGAAAGACGGTGTGTGTGTGTTGACGGTGTGTGGACATTTCACGCTTTTCATTTAAAGTCCCACTTTTGTTGCTTTCTTTAACTGTAATGGCATTCCAGTCTTATTCCATAGGGTTCAAAATTAATTTGTCCCACCCTTTGCAGCTATAACAGCTTCAACTCATCTGGGAAGGCTGTCCACAAGGTTTAGGAGTGTGTCTATGGGAATGTTTGACCATTCTTCCAAAAGTGCATTTCTGAGGTCAGGCACTGATGATGGATGAGAAGGCCTGGCTTACAGTCTCCGCTCTAATTCATCCCCAAGGTGTTCTGTTGTGTTGAGGTCAGGACTCTGTGCAGGCCAGTCAAGTTCCTCCACCCCAAACTCATTCATCCATGTCTTTATGAACCTTGCTTTGTGCACTGGTCCAAATCATTTGGTGGAGGGGGGATTATGATGTGGGTGGCTTTTCAGGGGTTGGGCTTGGCCTCTTAGTTCCACTGAAGGGAACGCTTAAGGCATCAGCATACCAAGACATTTTGGACAATGTCATGCTCCCAACTTTGTGGAAACAGTTTGGGGATGGCCCCTTACTGTTCCAACATGACTGCACACCAGTGCACAAGCAAGGTCCTTAAAGACATGGATGAGCGAGTTTGGGGTGGAGGAACTTGACTGGCCTGCACAGAGTCCTGACCTCAACCTGATAGAACACCTTTTGACTGAATTAGAGCAGAGACTACGAGCCAGGCCTTCTCATACAACATCAGTGCCTGGCCTCACAAATGCACTTCTGGAAGAATGGTCAAACATTCTCATAGACACATTAAAGCAGAGGTTTGCTGAAAAAAAATATTAAAAGCCAGCAGCTACAAATACTGGAGCTGCTGACTTTTAATATATGGACACTTACTTCTCCAGGAAGCCCACGGTGTCGGCAGCCAAAGCCGATTCGTCCTTCGGCTCTCGGCTGCTGCTGCCGCCGCCATCCTCGGTAAGGGAATAAGGAAGTGAAGCCGTGCGGCTTCACTTCCTGGTTCCCTACTGCGCATGCGCGAGTCACGCTGCACTTCCTCTTGGGTCCCTGCTGTATCCTGTGTCTCACAGAATACAGCGGGGGAAGAGGGGCTAGGCGGCGGAAGTGGCATAGGTCACCGCAATCACCGAGGTGATCTATGCCAGGAAGTGGGAGCAAATACCTGTATTAGACAGGTATCTGCTCCCTCCTCCCCCCTGAAAGGTGCCAAATGTGACTCCAGAGGGGGGGAGGAATCCAAAAAGTGGAAGTTCCATTTTTGGGTGGAACTCCACTTTAAACCTTGTGGACAGCCTTCCTAGCCTTCCCAGAAGCTGTTCTAGCTGCAAAAGGTGAGCCAAATCAAATTTCAATCCTACGGACTAAGACTGGGCTGCCATTAAAGTTCATGTGTGTGTATAAAGGCAGGCGTCCCAATACTTTTGGCTAGATAGCGTATCTGGCAAGATTTACAATGATGGTGGAACCCTCCTACATATAAATACTACATTCAGACATAGTTTTAGGACCTAAGTCAGGAATTATGTTTAACATCATAGGGAGATGAGACAACTTCTCTACATGAAGTGGCACGTTTGGGATTCAAACCCAGAGGCTCAGGGATTCTAAGCAGAAGTTCTAACCTCTAAGCCACCATGCTTAATATTTTACCAAAACATTAAAACATTCCACATTCTAGCATTCTTAAAAACAATATAGATCAAGTAGAAGCAACAATGTTGCAAAGGAAAATTTATTTCAGAGAAAGATACATTTCATCTCAACATTTGCAGGTCATGCTCAGTTGTGTTGGCACCTAGTCGTACAAAAACAGGGAATTTATCTCTTCTCAGACTTTTAAAGATATTTCAGTGTAGAAATCACTTAACACAGTTTAAAAGCAGATTATCTTAAAATAATATACTGCATTTCTCAGTATTATTTAGGCAATTATATCATGCTCTAAACATTATTTCCATGTGCACTATTCTAGGTTTTAGCAGACTAATGCCCCGTACACACGGTCGGATTTTCCGATGGAAAATGTCCGATCGGAGCGTGTTGTCTGAAATTCCGACCGTGTGTGGGCGCCATCGGACATTTTCCATTGGATTTTCCGACACACAAAGTTGGACAGCAGGAGATAAAATTTTCCGACAACAAAATCCGATCGCGTCAATTCCGACCGTGTGTGGCCTGTTCCGACGCACAAAGTGCCACGCATGCTCAGAAGAAATTCCGAGACGGGACAGCTCGTTCTGGTAAACTTAGCGTTCGCAATGGATACAGCACTTTTGTCACGCTGCAATGTTAAAAATGGTTTAATACAGCGCACTCTCTTCTTCTTTATAATGTGACAAGAATTAAGTAGTTTTGCTGCTCATATTCACACACACTTCTCACAAACTTCTTTCATTACTATTTATTGGGATTCCCTCAATATATTTTAATTTCTCACATCTGACAACATATTTTTGTATATTTTAATCTTTTTTTGTGTTTCTCTTTTTTTTTTTTGGTGATTTTGATTTGTACTCCTGAAAATGTTTGTGTGTTTTTTGTGACAAGTTCCCACAACACCATTGATATGTTGTTCTATTTAATCTGTAGGAGATTGTTTCGTGTTGTTGTCCCTTGTTAATTTCACATTTTATGTTAGAAATGTACCTGAATCGTCACCAACAAACTGTCCTTTTTGGATGAAAACACACACAGGAGAGTAGAATTTACCTAAAAAAATTTTATTAAGGGGTCACAACTATAAAAAAAACAAAGAGGGAGGCAACGCTGGAGAAACTGCAGAAGTGGGCGAAGCCTTGGACCCCCAGGGCAGACATCAATTATTTAAAAGCAAAATTGGTGGCCTGAGGAGTCCATATCTAAGGGAGGGCAGTGTGGTCCAGAAGTCCCAGAGATCTGGAAAGCAGTAGATGACATCTGTGTCCCCAGGCTGTGGTCATACGAGAGACTGCAGCTTTTGTCAGACCAGACTGAACCCAGGGCAATCACTCTTTGGTCTTCCTTCCACGCTTCCTTACAGGCTTTGGCTGTGGTGGTGGAGTTGTGGCAGCAGGAGGAGGAGGATCGTCGATCTCAATAACATCCGTCTTGGGTGTCAGTTCCCCACTCTCCCCCTTACGTAGGACTTTATAAATCAGGTCCTCAGAGAGCTTGCGTTGGCCCTCCTGCATGCCCTGCAATTTGGTGGCAGCCATGCAGGCAAAGGCCTCTGCAGGTCTGGGGAAGGCTCTGAGGGACGCAGAAGCCTCCTGGATCAGCCTGTATGCTGAATCCTGCACAGGACTGGGAGTGGCCTTCCTGGCCCTTTTGTATGGCAGGCGGAGGGGAGGAACCTGAGACTCAGTCAGGCTGCGACTTGTCCCAGGCTTCTCTTGGCTGACACTTAGCCCCGCCTCCTCCTGGCTGACACTAATCCCCGCCTCCTCCTGGCTGACACTAATCCCCGCCTCCTCCTGGCTGCCACATTCCACAGCCGCCTCCTGGCTGAGGTCTTCCTGTGTATGAAAAAGGGACATAGTTTTAGTATTTTTTACATCAATCACACACAATTTTCACCTCCTGACAGCTGCAAATTGAATGTTAACAAATATAACAGACTATCATTCTGAGCCCAGCACTTTGCATTCTTGTCCCAATTTTGGGTGCCCACTACTGTCTATTGATATGTAAAACACTTTTTTTAATCAGCAATTAATGATCAATAATAACATCTAGTAAACATCATTTATTTATTGCCCAGAAATCTGTCGAAGAATGCTATACCTGACTCCAGCTGGGCTCCTCCACTTCTTCCTGGCTGGAAGGCCCAGGTTGGACATTGGAAGCCTCAGCTGGTATGGAAGGAAGCGTGGAAGGAAGAGTAGAGAGGGATTCCCTGACTTCAGTGTGGTCTGACAGAAATCGCAGTCTCTCATAGTACCACAGCCTGGGGACATAAACGTCATCTGCTGCAGCTCCGGATCTCTGGGAATCCATGACCTTCTTGCGCTCCCTAAGATACGTGCTCCTCAGGCCACCAATTTTGGCTTTTAAATAAGGGATGGTTGCTGTGGGGACCACCGGCTTCACCAACTCCAGCAGTTTCTCCAGCGCTGCCTGCCTCTTCTGTTTGTGATTATAGTGGGGGTGTCTCACTTGCCACAGACAGGGCAGCTCCCTGTACTTGTCTATGAACAGGGGCAGGAAATTGTGGTCGTTGAACCCATCCATTTTCTCTGCAAGACACAACACAAGACAAACCCTAATGTCAGGCCAAACTCCCCTAATCTTGTTACAATATAGGCTTCCATTTTGAAGCAGTATAGGCCCAAGTTTAGATCCTACCTTCGTTATCACGATCGGTGTCTCCGATGCTCCTTCCTCCGCTCACAGATCCTACGTAAGACGCGCGCGTGTTACGATTTATACACACTGCGCATGCGTATAACTCCACCCACCCCTGACGTTCTTTCTAGTCTATTCCCCGCCCCTTTTCGTTCGGCGCAGTGGGGGAAGAGCACATGGCGGATAGACAGCAGGATCGTGCTAATTGTAGCAACGAGGAGGAGGAGGAAAGGCCGGAGCCTGAAACGTCCCGATCCAGAAGGAGATTAAAGGACTCAAATATGTCCTTTGGGGAGATGTTGGAGATGGTGGACATCCTGAAGAAGGCCGACTATGATGGAAAGTATGGGCCTTACTCCAACTCCAATATCCGAAAGGCCAAGATCATGGTGAAAGTGGTCAGGAGTCTGCACCGGAAATTCGGGGTACGACGATCGAAAGATCAGCTCAGGAAGCGGTGGTCGGACCTGAAATTACGAGAACATGAGCAGTACAGAAAGATCCGGAGAGTACTGCAAAAAAGTAAGTAGTTGTGCTGTGTTCCTATTCTTTTTGTGTTTATTACGTTCGTGCTGCTCCATGTGCTTTTAGGAACTGTTGTACAGTTTAAAATGGCAACTTTCATGTTCATGGGCACATTATTCGTTCGGATCACACATTTTTATTTCGGACTATAAAATACCATTGTTTAGGCCATATGCATTTGGCCACCATTTTGACGCCCTATACTTGGCTTCAAAGAATTGGGTTGTGTAGATGGCTTTGTTACTAGAATGAAATGCAAACTAGATTCTGTGTAAGGAGAGGACACTGAGCAGCTGTTTTCACATCTGGACACTGGAGCACTAGTGTGGGGACACAAGAACACCATTTTTATTAGGGGGGCCACACAGGTGCTCCAGTGTATACTATAGGGGGGTCTCCATCTGTGAAGCTTGTACTAAACAGGTAAAGTATTGCAGCTTGACAAAGGCCAATAAAAAATATACATCTTGGAACTCGGCTAAAATAGATAATTGTACCCCACTTCCAAGCAATGTTTCATCTTTATAGTTCTGACATTAAATATCTGTGTGCTAATTATACCATTTTTGTTTTACATAGGGGAGAAAAGACTCGGAGGACACCCCTCATCCGAGGAGACCAGAGCCCCCCCCCTCTGGAAGAAGGGGAAATCCCACCAACACAAGATGAGCAGGAGGAAGAAGACGTGCTGGAACTAGTCACCACAACAGGTGAGTGTCTGCGACCACAGGCTCAGATAAGAGATGGATGGCAGCATTTTTTTGGAAACCTAATTTATTTTGGGGTTCCTCTCTTTTTAGGTGATCATGAGGTTGTGGATCCAGATCCTTTCACATCCGAAAGTGCCCAGATCCTGATCGGGGAGATCATGGGGTGTAATTTACAATTGGAAATCATCAAGCAAAACATCAGTGATGTTATTCCAAAATATAAAAACATCATTGATGTTTTGGGGCGAGTTTAAAACCCCTCCAAATCACTTTCTTCTTTTGTCTGCTACAATGTGCGAAATGTTTTTGTGATTTTTCCCAAAGCCAAATTTGGAGGATGCACACAGTGTGCCAACATGTGCTATCTGCCATCACGGGAGATCAATGGACGCGTTTTGGGGGTGCAACCCCTTCCTCAATAAAAAAGTAGTGGTGAGGAAGGGCTTTCTCCCCCAAAACACGTCCCTTCATCCCCCATGATGGCAGATAGCACATGTTGACATTGTGAAATTTGTGTGCATCTTCCAAATTTGGCTTTTCCTGGGGTGATTTCCCCCCATCTGAACGCAATATCAAACACAGTTCCTAAATACTCATGTCTGATATTGCCTTCCAGTTCTACCAAATGTGAACTTTGTAAGATCAAGATTTGTGTCTTTCTTGTGGGTTTTACACAGGCCTGTTTTCTATAAAATGCACATTTTGATTTTGGATAATGACACCACAAAAATTGTTATACAACAAACATGTTGGTTTGTCAGAAAAACCTTTGGTAAATGCACATGTGATTGTGCAGGTATTAAAAAGATTGTTCATCAAGAATGTGTGGATTATTGTCTCAACGCTACAACACTTTTGGGGTGATGTAATTGTTGTTTTATGAGAAAATGGAGGTAATTTCCTAAGGGCAAATCCACTTTGCACTACAAGTGCAGTTTCAGTGCAGTTGCAAGTGCACTTGTAGTGAAAAGTGTCTTTGCATTTAGTAAATAACAGCCAACAGTGCTTTGTATAATAAGGTTACACAATCACGACATTTTCTGGACTCCACACATTTCTGTCAGGGTCAGCTAAAACAAACACAAGCAGTAAATGTCCACAAAGAAGAGCCTGGGGGGAGATGCCTGTCGAGAACTTGAGGTCCTGCAGACTTCTCCCTGTGGCCAAATACCGCAAGGTAGCGACCAACCTCTGCTCCGGAGTGATGTCTTGCCTCATGCAGGTATCCTGCCTGCTGATATAGGGGGTCAGCGAATCCAACAAACTGTGAAATACGGGTCCGTCATCCTGAGAAAGTTCCTGAAATCACCAGGATTATTCTCACGGATCTCACAGAGCAAAGGCATATGAGAGAACTGGTCACGCTGAAGCAACCAATTCTTGGTCCATGAACTCCTCCCCACCCTGTTCATGGACTGGACTTGTGTCAAGGTCAGGACCTCAACACCAAGCCCCCGCACAGCACGAACTCTACGAGGAGTGCGCATACGAAACATGGCTAGAAAACGGTCAGCTGCTCAGAACGCAGTAACAGAACACACTGAAGAATAGCAAGGCCTGTGAAGAGCGACCTGAAAAACAGCAACGAGCAGGCAAGATCACACAGAAAACTCCGATACGAACTGACTGCACGCACTGAAGAGCAGATACAAACCCACAAGCACAAACTGAACGGCAGAAAACGATCTGAAAGCCACGAGTCTGAAAAAGCGTGAATCGTCTCTCACCAAACTTTTACTAACACGAGATTAGCAAAAGGAGCCCAAAGGGTGCCGCGCTTGGTTCTGAACTTTCCTTTTCTAGTCTCGTCGTACGTGGTGTACGTGACCGCGTGGTTGTCGATCGGAAATTCCGACAACTTTGTGCGACCGTGTGTAGGCAAAACAAGTTTGAGCCAACATCCGTCTGAAAAAATCCTAGGATTTTGTTGTCGGAATGTCCGAACAAAGTCCGACCGTGTGTATGCCCTATAAGGGTTTGGAAGCTATTTGGTTTCAGGGAACTATAGTAAATTCGATTTTGGGAGTATTTTTTTTTTTACCAGCGCTATAGTGAATACAGTTTTAGTGCTAATTAGCGTGATTAGTGCTAATTTGCGCTGCAGCGCTATAGTAAATGACCCACACTCTGTTATTGTTTGCATCTGCACTTTACTCAAGTTCACTTTAAGCACTTATTTTGGAGTCCACAGTGCAGCATCATAATTACCCATTTAACCCTTTCATCTGCCAAGGATCAGCTGATCAGGTGCCTGCTGCAGTGGGTCTCCAGTTTAGTTATTAGCTAAAAGTGCGGGAGTACCACCTATATACAGTACACCCATATGCACACAAAATAATCTTTTTTTTTCTGTACCATAACTGGGAGGTTCACAGGCACATACAGTGCCTTGAAAAAGTATTCATGCCCCTTGACATTCTCCACATGTTTCAATATTTTTTATAAATAAATATGTGAAAAGTTTGGCTTTCATTTGTATTCAGCCCCCTTTACTCTGATACTCCTAACTAAAATCTAGTGGAACCAATTACCTTCAGAAATCACCTAATTAGTAAATAGAGTCCACCTGTGTGTAATTTAATCTCAGGAGAAATACAGCTGTTCTGTGAAGTCCACAGAGGTTTGTTAGAGAACCTTAGTAAACAAATAGCATCATGAAGGCCAAGGAACACACCAGACAGGTCAGGGATAAAGTTGTAGAAAACTTTAAAGCAGGGTTAGGTTACAAAAAAATATCCCAAGCTTTGAACATCTCATGGAGCACTGTTCAATCCATCATAGGAAAATGGAAAGAGTATGGCACAACTGCAAACCTACTAAGACATGGCTGTCCACCTAAACTGGCAGGCCTGGCAAGGAGAGCATTAATCAGAGAAGCATCCAAGAGGCTCATGTTAACTCTGGAGGAGCTGCAGTGATCCACAGCTTAGGTGGGAGAATCTGTCCACAGGACAACTATTAGTCATGCACTCCACAAATCTTGCCTTTATGGAAGAGTGGCAAGAAGAAAGCCATTGTTGAAAGTAAGCCATAAGATGTCCCATTTGCGGTTTGCAAGAATCCATGTGTGGTACACAGGAAGCATTTAGAAGAAGGTGCTCTGGTCAGATGAAACCAAAATTGAGCTTTTGGACCTAAAAGCAAAACACTATATGTGGCAGAAAACTAACACTGCACATCACCCTGAACATACAATCCCCACCGTGAAACCTGATGGTGGCAGCATCATGTTGTGGGGATGCTTTTCTTCAGCAGGGACAGGGAAGCTGGTCAGAGTTGATGGGAAGATGGATAGAGCCAAATACAGGGCAATCTGGGAAAACCTGTTAAGCCGCGTACACACCATTGGAATTTCCGTCAGAAAAAACTTGGATGGTTTTTACGATGGAATTCCGTTCAAGCTTGCCTTGCATACACACGGTCACACAAAAGTTCTCTGAACTTTCAACCGTCAAGAACGCAATAACGTACAACACTATGACGAGCCGAGAAATTGAAGTTCAATGCTTCTGAGCATGCGTCAAATTGTTTCCCAGCATGCGTGATTTTTAGTGCATCCGAATTGCATACAAACGCATTTTCGGATAGGAACTTTTCCCGACCGAAAAATAGAGAACATGCTCTCAATCTTTTGCTGGCTGGAATTCCGCCAGCAAAACACTGATGGAGCATACACATGGTCGCATTTTCTGACAAAAAGCTCTCATCGGAGTTTTGCTGGCTGCATTCCGATCATGTGTACGTGGCATTAGAGTCTGCAAAAGACTTGAGACTGGGGTGGAGGTTTACCTTCTAGTAGGACAATGACTCTAAACATAAAGCCAGAGCTATAATGGAATGGTTTAGATCAAAGCATATTCATGTGTTAGAATGGCCCAGTCAAAGTCCAGACCTACAGTTGCAATAAAAGGTATGTGAACCCTTTTGGAATGATATGGATTTCTGCACAAATTGGTCATAAAATGTGATCTGATCTTCATCTAAGTCACAAAGTATGTGAACCCCTAGACTAATGAGATCTCCAAGAGCTAATTGGAGTGAGGTGTCAGCCAACTGTAGTCCATTCAGTGAGATCAGATTGGAGGTGTTGGTTACAGCTGCCAGCCCTATAAAAAACACACACCAGTTCTGCTTTTCACAAGAAGCATTGCCTGATGTGAATTATGCCTCGCACAAAAGAGCTCTCAGAAGACCTATGATTAAGAATTGTTGACTTGCATAAAGCTGGAAAGGGTTATAACAGTATCTCCAAAAGCCTTGCTGTTCATCAGTCCACGGTAAGACAAATTGTCTATAAATGGAGAAAGTTCAGCACTGCTGCTACTCTCCCTAGGAGTGGGCGTCCTGTAAAGATGACTGCAAGAGCACAGCGCAGACTGCTTAATGAGGTGAAAAAGAATCCTAGAGTGTCAGCTAAAGACTTACAAAAGTCTCTGGCATATGCTAACATTCCTGTTAGCGAATCTACGATACGTAAAACACTAACCAAGAATGGATTTCATAGGAGGATACCACAGAGGAAGCCACTGCTGTCGAAAAAAACATTGCTGCACGTTTACAGTTTGCACAAGAGCACCTGGATGTTCCACAGCATTACTTGCAAAATATTCTGTGGACAGATGAAACCAAAGTTGAGTTGTTTGGAAGAAACACACAACACTATGTGTTGAGAAAAAGAAGCACAACACACCAACATCAAAACCTCATCCCAACTGTGAAGTATGGTGGTGAGGGCATCATGGTTTGGGGCTGCTTTACAGTTGGCTGACACCTCACTCCAATTAGCTCTTGGAGATCTTATTAGTCTAGGGGTTCACATACGTTTTCCACCTGCACTGTGAATGTTTACATGGTGTGTTCAATAAAAACATGGTAACATTTAATTCTTTGTGTGTTATTAGTTTAAGCAGACTGTGATTGTCTATTGTTGTGACTTAGATGAAGATCAGATGACATTTTATGACCAATTTGTGCAGAAATCCATATCATTCCAAAAGGGTTCACATACTTTTTATTGCAACTGTAAGTCCAATTGAGAATTTGTGGCAAGACTTGAAAATTGCTGTTCACAGACACTCTCCATCCAATCTAACAGAGCTTGAGCTATTTTGCAAAGAAGAATGGGAAAAAATGTCACTCTCTAGATATGCAAAGCTGGTAGAAACATCCCCAAAAAGACTTGCAGCTGTAATTGCAGCGAAGGGTGATTCTACAAAGTATTGACTCTGGGGGCTGAATACAAATGCACGCCACACTTTTTAAATATTTATTTGTAAAAAAAATGTTAAAAACCATTCATCGTTTTCCTTTCAATTCACATATATGTGCCACTTTGTATTGGTCTATCACAAAAAATAAATTTACGTTTTTGGTTATAAGATGACAAAATGTGGAAAATTTCAGGGGGTATAAATACTTTTTCAAGGCACTGTATGTATATATATATATATATATATATATTTTTTTTTTTTTTTTTTTTTTTTAATCCTTTTCAAAATCCAATATCAGCCACTAAACATGTGGCTAGTGAAAGTTCATAAAGTGATATAAATCTCAGTCCCAGAATTCCTTCCAAAAGTGCACCTGTGCAAACAGATAAGTAAAGGACAGTAGAGCTCCAACACAATACAGTGATCCGTGCTCCGCACACCCCCGTTGAGTCACCACCAGAATCTACGTTGATGCGTTTTGCCCCTCCCATAGGACATTATCATCTTTGATAACACCCAGTGGGATGGGCAAAGTGCATAGATATAGATTCCGGTTCCCCAGTGACATCACGTCCGACAAGCGGTGGAACGCATACTAGGTTGTGAGAGAGCCTAGCTAGTTCCTGGAGCGAGCTGACAGCCCTAAAGGTATGGCCTAGAATTTGTGATGATGTGATTTTAACTCTGGAACATTGTAAGTGTTTTTTCACTTTTTTAATTCAAATAAACAAGACGTACTATACCATAGACATGTGCATTCGTTATTGTCCGAATGCATTTTAGTCCAAATTTGGGGGATTTTCGTGTTCGTTTTAACAAAATGATAACAAACGCGCAGAATCCAAAATCTGAAAGATCCAAAATAAAAAAATGCTTTATTTTCGTATCCATTATATTTTTGTATCATTGCAACAACAGTTTGATATAGATATAGTATCTCACACAAGTGAGTACACCCCTCACATTTTTTCAAATATTTTATTCTGTCTTTTCATGTGACAACACTGAAGAAATGACACTTTGCTACAATGTAAAGTAGTGAGTGTACAGCTTACATAACAGTGTAAATTTGCTGTCCCCTCAAAATAATTCAACACACAGCCATTAATATGTCTAAACCGCTGGCAACAAAAGTGAGTACACCCCTAAGTGAAAATGTCCAAATTGAGCCCAATTAGCCATTTTCCCTCCCTGGTGTCAGGTGACTCATTAGTGTTACAAGGTCTCAGGTGTGAATGGGGAGCAGGTGTGTTAAATTTGGTATTATCGCTCTGACTCTCTCATACTGGTCTGAACTGGAAGTTCAACATGGTACCTCACGGCAAAGAACTCTCTGAGGATCTGAAAAAAAGAATTGTTGCTCTACATAAAGATGGCCTAGGCTATAAGAAGATTGCAAAGACCCTGAAACTGAGCTGCAGGACGGTGGCCAAGACCATACAGGGGTTTACCAGGACAGGCCTCGCCATGGTCGACCAAAGAAGTTGAGTGGATGTGCTCAGCATCATATCCAGAGGTTGTCTTTGGGAAATAGATGTATGAGTGCTACTAGCATTACTGCAGAGGTTGAAGGGGTGGGGGGTCAGCCTGTCAGTGCTCAGACCATACGCTGCACACTGCATCAAATTGGTCTGCATAGCTGTCATCCCAGAAGAAAGCCTCTTCTAAAGATGATGCACAAGAAAGCCCGCAAACAGTTTGCTGAAGACAAGCAGACTAAGGAAATGGATTACTGGAACCATGTCCTGTGGTCTGATGAGACTAAGATAAACTGTTTTGGTTCAGATGGAGTCAAGCGTGTGTGGCAGCAACCAGGTGAGGAGTACAAAGACAGGTGTGTCCTGCCTACAGTGAAGCTTGGTGGTGGGCGTGTCCTGGTCTAGGGCTGCATGAGTGCTGCTGGCACTGGGGAGCTACAGTTATTTGAGGGAACCATGAATGCCAACCTGTACTGTGACATACTGAAGCAGAGCACGATCCCCTCCCTTCAGAGACTGGGCCGCAGGGCAGTATTACAACATGATAACAACCCCAAACACACCTCATAGACCACCACTGCCTTGCTAAAGAAGCTGAGGGTAAAGGTGATGGACTGGCCAAGCATGTCTCCAGACCTAAACCCTATTGAGAATTTGTGGGGCATCCTCAAACGGAAGGTGGAGGAGCGCAAGGTCTCTAACATCCACCAGCTCCATAATGTCATCATGGAGGAGTGGAAGAGGACTCAGGTGGCAACCTGTGAAGCTCTAGTGAACTCCATGCCCAAGAGGGTTAAGGCAGTGCTGGAAAATAATGGTGGCCACACAAAATATTGACACTTTGGGTTTAATTTGGACATTTTCACTTAGGGGTTGACTCACTTTTGTTGCCAGCGGTTTAGACATTAATGGCTGTGTGTTGAGTTGTTTTGAGGGGGCAGCAAATTTACATTGTTATACAAGCTGCACACTCACTACTTTACATTGTAGCAAAGTGTCATTTCTTCAGTGTTGTCACATGAAAAGATAGAATAAAATATTTACAAAAATGTGAAGGGTGTACTCACTTTTGTGAGATACTGTAGATAGAAGATTCGACATGACAGTGACAATAGCGATCTGTGTCTATCGAACCTAATAATACCGTTCGTCATGAAGATTCAACGGAACAGCTAAAAACATACGATCGCCACGGGCAGACATTTACAGTCAAATGCCCCGCCCATAAGCTATAGAAGAAGCTGTATGTGTTGGAACACTACTGCACTTTAATTATCTGTTTGCACAGACACACTTTTGGAAGAAATATGGGGACTAAGATTTATATCACTTTATGGACTTTCACTATCCACATGTTTATTGCCTGATATTAGACTTTGAAAAGGATTTATGTCATTAATTTAAAAAGATTGGTTAATATTTTGCTATTTGCACTTTTGAATTTACACTTTATTATGTCACTGTTTGCGCTGTGGTTTATGGTGTAATATTTTGACTTCGTTAATGAACAGCAGCAACAGGAAGAGTATATAGACACTAATATCTAGCGCGGGTGAATTGTATTTAGGTTTAAATTCACAATCTGTGGTATGGTGTGTTTCAGTGCCATTCACTTTGACTTTGAAAGGCACGCCAGCAAACCTTGCCAGTGCATCTTAACGTATAAGCATTGTTCTGCTTTGCGTTATTGAACTGTTGTATAACACTAGTCAGACAGCTTAACAATAATTCAGAAGTCAAGAAATGTGAGACATCAGATCTGTATGTATTCTTTATCCCGGATAACTTTGTAAAACTACAACATAAGCATAAACAAAACATATGTGTCAGTACATTAAACATTATACAACAGCCTCACTCTATCAGCGAGAGTACTTACAGACAATTCCATCATTAGTCCAGGAATAGTTTAAGAGCTCTTCTGCATGCAGTCTGTTAGATCCAGGAGCAGTAATGAAATGAAGGAAATACAGTTCCAGGTTAAAGGTTACTGCCTTTACTATGAGGAGAATCCTACTTCCTCCAAGCTCTGGCAAAGTAATAACCATCTCTGACCACTAGATGGCAACAACATAAAACTAACATTACAGTATAAACTGTAACAGCACATAGCACATATTACTATAAACAATATGGGCAGAACAAGCATTTAAGTGCAGAACAGTGCACATATGGGAACTGTTATGCCCCTCACTACATGTGACTGAGGTGTATTAGGGCACACTGTTAACTCCTCTCATACCAATGCATTCCAGTAGGCGCAGAATCCTTTTGAATTGTTATTGATACAAGATAGAGTAAAACTGTAACAGATACAGACAAAATGCAATTAACAAAGATCATACAATTAGTGCCATCCTATCTATCTATCTAGCTGAAGATACAATTAGTAAACATACCGAAGATGGATCTGGATGGCTAAAATAGAGCTTAGCAGCAGATGTGTATGCTTCCATGGTAAGAAAAGATGAAAATGGTGGAGGAAGCTGATGCAAGGCCTGATGGGATTGAAAGTACGGAGGCTTTCATGTACCAAATCTAACCAGCTATACTAAATGACTACATGAAATAGATATAGCGCAGTTATGCAAAATGTTCACTAGATGGCAGCATAGAGCAATCTAATTAAATCAAAAAGTCAATAGGAAAATCACAAGCCTTATTACAGAAGGCATGACACTCCCCGCTTGGTTTCCCACGGATACCACACATCATGGCACTCTGGAGGAGAGTAACAAAATAAGTTCAGAAACAGGTCTGAGTAAAAGTTTAGGCTGGCCTTGCCTAATGACTTTGAGCTCAACTTTCCTGATGTTTCCATCTTCACTGGGTTATCAGACCCAAAGGCCACTCGTTTCTCCTCGATTGAGAGTCTTTCATGAGAACGATGGCACCAGGCTGTAAGTTGGGTTTGCTGTCTTGCCACTTGTTCCTGGTCTGTAGATTAGACAAGTATTGTTTCTTCCACTTGTTCCAAAAGGTGTCAGCTAACACTTGTACTCTTTTCCATTGACATCTGTATAAGTCCTTTGTGTCTAGATTGACTGGAGGAGCTGTGATCACCTCAACTTTCTGAGTGAGCAAAGTGGAAGGTGTAAGCAAGAAAGAATCTTCAGGATCATTAGGTATAGATGTCAAAGGTCTGGCATTCATTACAGCTGATACTTCAGCCATGAAGGTTGTCAGAGTCTCATGTGTGAGTTTTGAAGTTCCCAAATGTAGAAACATTGAATCTAGGATTCTTCAAGCAATACCAATCATACGCTCCCAGGCACCTCCCATGTGAGAAGAGTGTGGGGGGTTGAATGTCCATTTACAACCCTGTTCTGAAAGGTATCTCTCTACACGTTCTGTGTCTAGGTTTGAAGTGATATTCAATTCTTTGTTTTCTCACCTTGTGAACTCTGATGATGTCCCTCCCAAGGAGAAGCGCTATCTCGGCCTGGGGATCCAGTTCAGGGATGAGATGTGCTATGCCCTTCAGATGCCCATGATGAAGTGCCACCTCTGGTGTAGGGATCTCCTCTCTATCCATTGGGAACTGATTGCACTCGATTAAAGTTGGCAGAGGCAGGGTTGTCTGACCATCAAAGGATTCGATTTGGTAACCAAGGCTCTTCTCCCAGTTTCTTCACTTACCCCTGTACAAGTCTTAAGTAAGTATGAAGAGCCGGCTTCCTTGATTTTGAAAGTGTCAAAGAAGGCTGAGCTGGCGAGTGATCTGTTGCTTTGATCGTCCAGGATCACGTATAGCTTCACTGCTTTTTCTCTGCGACCCGTGGGGTAAACTGTAATAGGGCGTACACACGGTCGGACTTTGTTCGGACATTCCGACAACAAAATCCTAGGATTTTTTCCGACGGATGTTGGCTCAAACTTGTTTTGCCTACACACGGTCGCACAAAGTTGTCGGAATTTCCGATCGACAACCACGCGGTCACGTACACCACGTACGACGAGACTAGAAAAGGCCGGTTCAGAACCAAGCGCGGCACCCTTTGGGCTCCTTTTGCTAATCTCGTGTTAGTAAAAGTTTGGTGAGAGACGATTCGCGCTTTTTCAGACTTGTGGCTTTCAGATCGTTTTCTGCCGTTCAGTTTGTGCTTGTGGGTTTGTATCTGCTCTTCAGTGCGTGCAGTCAGTTCGTATCGGAGTTTTCTGTGTGATCTTGCCTGCTCGTTGCTGTTTTTCAGGTCGCTCTTCACAGGCCTTGCTGTTCTTCAGTGCGTTCTGTTACTTCGTTCTGAGCAGCTGACCGTTTTCTAGCCATGTTTCGTATGCGTACTCCTCGTAGAGTTCGTGCTGTGCGGGGGCTTGGTGTTGGGGTCCTGACCTTGACACAAGTCCAGTCTATGAACAGGGTGGGGAGGAGTTCATGGACCAAGAATTGGTTGCTTCAGCGTGACCAGTTCTGTAATATGCCTTTGCTCTGTGAGATCCGTGAGAATAATCCTGATGATTTCAGGAACTTTCTCAGGATGACGGACCCCGTGTTTCACAGTTTGTTGGCTTTGCTGACCCCCTATATCAGCAGGCAGGATACCTGCATGAGGCAAGCCATCACTGCGGAGCAGAGGTTGGTCGCTACCTTGCGGTATTTGGCCACAGGGAGAAGCCTGCAGGACCTCAAGTTCTCGACAGGCATCTCCCCCCAGGCTCTTCTTTGTGGACATTTACTGCTTGTGTTTGTTTGAGCTGACCCTGACAGAAATGTGTGGAGTGCAGAAAATGTCGTGATTGTGTAACCTTATTATACAAAGCACTGTTGGCTGTTATTTACTAAATGCAAAGACACTTTTCACTACAAGTGCACTTGCAACTGCACTGAAACTGCACTTGTAGTGCAAAGTGGATTTGCCCTAAGGAAATTACCCCCATTTTCTCATAAAACAACAATTACATCACCCCAAAAGTGTTGTAGCGTTGAGACAATAATCCACACATTCTTGATGAACAATCTTTTTAATACCTGCACAATCACATGTGCATTTACCAAAGGTTTTTCTGACAAACCAACATGTTTGTTGTATAACAATTTTTGTGGTGTCATTATCCAAAATCAAAATGTGCATTTTATAGAAAACAGGCCTGTGTAAAACCAACAAGAAAGACACAAATCTTGATCTTACAAAGTTCACATTTGGTAGAACTTGAAGGCAATATCAGACATGAGTATTTAGGAACTGTGTTTGATATTGCGTTCAGATGGGGGGAAATCATCCCAGGAAAAGCCAAATTTGGAAGATGCACACCAATTTCCCAATGTCAACATGTGCTATCTGCCATCAGGGGGGATCAAGGGATGTGTTTTGGGGGAGAAAGCCCTTCCTCACCGCTACTTTATTATTGAGGAAGGGGTTGCACCCCCAAAACGCGTCCTTTGATCTCCCGTGATGGCAGATAGCACATGTTGACACACTGTGTGCATCCTCCAAATTTGGCTTTGGGAAAAATCACAAAAACATTTAGCACAATGTAGCACACAAAAGAAGAAAGTGATTTGGAGGGCTTTTAAACTCACCCCAAAACATCAATGATGTTTTTATATTTTGGAATAACATCATTGATGTTTTGCTTGATGTTTTCCAATTGTAAATTACACCCCATGATCTCCCCGATCAGGATCTGGGCACTTTCGGATGTGAAAGGATCTTCATCCACAACCTCACGATCACCTACAAAGAGAGGAAACCCAAAATAAAAAAAATGCCGCCATCCATCTCTTATCTGAGCCTGTGGTTGCAGACACTCACCTGTTGTGGTGACTAGTTCCACCACGTCTTCTTCCTCCTGCTCATCTTGTGTTGGTGGGATTTCCCCTTCTTCCAGGGGGGGGGGGGGCTCTGGTCTCCTCGGATGAGGGGTGTCCTCCGAGTCTTTTCTCCCCTATGTAAAACAAAAATGGTATAATTAGCACACAGATATTTAATGTCAGAACTATAAAGATGAAACATTGCTTGGAGGTGGGGTACAATGATCTATTTTAGCAGAGTTCCAACATGTAGCTTTTTTAGTGTCCTTTGTCAACCTGCAATACTTTACCTGTTTTGTACAAGCTTCACAGATGTATCCCCCCCTATAGTATACACTGGAGCACCTGTGTGGCCACCCTAATAAAAATGGTGTTCTGGGGTCCCACACTAGTGCTCCAGTGTCCAGATGTGAAAACAGCTGCTCAGTGTCCTCTCCTTACACAGAATCTAGTTTGCATTTCATTCTATTAACAAAGCCATCTACACAACCCAATTCTTTGAAGACAAGTATAGGGCGTCAAAATGGTGGCCAAATGCATATGGCCTAAACAATGGTATTTTATCGTCCGAAATAAAAATGTGTGATCCGAACGAATAGTGTGCCCATGAACATGAAAGCTGACATTTTAAACTGTACAACAGTTCCTAAAAGCACATGGAGCAGCACGAACGTAATAAACATAAAGAATAGGAACACAGCACAACTACTTACTTTTTTGCAGCACTCTCCGGATCTTTCTGTACTGCTCATGTTCTCGTAATTTCAGGTCCGACCACCGCTTCCTGAGCTGATCTTTCGATCGTCGTACCCCAAATTTCCGGTGCAGACTCCTGACCACTTTCACCATGATCTTGGCCTTTCGTATATTGGGGTTGGGGTAAGGCCCATACTTTCCATCATAGTCGGCCTTCTTCGGGATATCCACCATCTCCAACATCTCCCCAAAGGACATATTTGAGTCCTTTAATCTCCTTCTGGATCGGGACGTTTCAGGCTCCGGCCTTTCCTCCTCCTCCTCCTCGTTGCTGTAATTAGCACGATCCTGCTGTCTATCCGCCATGTGCTCTTCCTCCACTGCGCCGAACGAAAAGGGGCAGGGAATAGAATAGAAAGAACGTCAGGGGCGGGCGGAGTTATACGCATGCGCAGTGTGTATAAATCGTAACGCGCGCGTCTTACGTACGATCTGTGAGCGGAGGAAGGAGCATCGGAGACGCCGATCGTGCTAACGAAGGTAGGATCTAAACTTGGGCCTATACTGCTTCGAAATGGAAGCCTATATTGTAACAAGATTAGGGGAGTTTGGCCTGACATTAGGGTTTGTCTTGTGTTGTGTCTTGCAGAGAAAATGGATGGGTTCAACGACCACAATTTCCTGCCCCTGTTCATTGACAAGTACAGGGAGCTGCCCTGTCTGTGGCAGGTGAGACACCCCCAATATAACCATAAACAGAAGAGGCAGGCAGCGCTGGAGAAACTGCTGGAGTTGGTGAAGCCGGTGGTCCCCACAGCAACCATCCCTTATTTAAAAGCAAAAATTGGTGGCCTGAAGAGCACATATCTTAGGGAGCGCAAGAAGGTCACAGATTCCCAGAGGTCCGGAGCTGCAGCAGATGACATTTATGTCCCCAGGCTGTGGTACTACGAGAGACTGCGATTTCTGTCAGACCACACTGAAGTCAGGGAATCCCTCTCTACTCTTCCTTCCACGCTTCCTTCCATCCCAGCTGAGGCTTCCGATGTCCAACCTGGGCCTTCCAACCAGGAAGAAGTGGAGGAGCCCAGCTGGAGTCAGGTATAGCATTCTTCTACAGATTTCTGGGCAATAAAGAAATGATCTTTACTAGATGTTAGTATTGATCACTAATTGCTGATTAAAAAAAGTGTTTTACATATCAATAGACAGTAGTGGGCACCCAAAATTGGGAAAAGAATGCAAAATGCTGAGCTCAGAATGATAGTCAGTTATATTTGTTAACATTCAATTTGCAGCAGTCAGGAGGTGAAAATTGTGTGTGATTGATGAAAACACTACTAAAACTATGTCCCTTTTTCATACACAGGAAGACCTCAGCCAGGAGGAGGCTGTGGAATGTGGCAGTCAGGAGGAGGCGGGGATTAGTGTCAGCCAGGAGGAGGCAGGGATTAGTGGCAGCCAGGAGGAGGCAGGGCTAAGTGGCAGCCAAGAGAAGCCTGGGACAAGTCGCAGCCTGACTGAGTCTCAGGTTCCTCCCCTCCGCCTGCCACATAAACGAGCAAGGAAGATGACTCCCAGTCCTGTGCAGGATTCAGCATACAGGCTGATCCAGGAGGCTTCGGCGTCCCTCAGAGCCTTCCCCAGTCCTGAAGAGGCCTTTGCCTGCATGGCTGCCACCAAATTGCAAGGCATGCAGGAGGGCCAACGCAAGATCTCTGAGGACCTGATTTATAAAGTCCTACGTAAGGGGGAGAGTGGGGAACTGACACACAAGACGGATGTCATTGAGATCGACGATCCTCCTCCTCCTCCTCCTCCTCCTGCTGCCACAACTCCACCACCACAGCCAAAGGCTGGAAGGAAGCGTGGAAGGAAGACCAAAGAGTGATGACCCTGGGTTCAGTCTGGTCTGACAGAAGATGCAGTCTCTCGTATGACCACAGCCTGGGGACATAGATGTCATCTGCTGCTTTCCGGATCTCTGGGACTTCTGGACCAGACTGCCCTCCCTTAGATAAGGACTCCTCAGGCCACCAATTTTGCTTTTAAATAATTGATGTCTGCCCTGGGGGTCCAAGGCTTCACCCACTTCTGCAGTTTCTCCAGCGTTGCCTCCCTCTTTGTTTATAGTTGTGACCCCTTAATAAAATTTTTTTAGGTAAATTCTACTCTCCTGTGTGTGTTTTCATCCAAAAAGGACAGTTTATTGGTGAGGATTCAGGTACATTTCTAAAGTACAATGTGAAATTAACAAGGGACAACAACACCAAACAATCTCCTACAGATTAAATAGAACAACATATCAATGGTGTTGTGGGAACTTGTCACAAAAAACACACAAACATTTTCGGGAGTACTAATCAAAATCACCAAAAAACAAAATTAAAAAAGAGAAACACAAAAAAAGAATCTACATTAAAGTAAAAAAAAAAAATAAAAAATATGTTGTCAGATGTGAGAAATCAAAATATATTGAGGGAATCCCGATAAATAGTAACGAAAGAAGTTTGTGAGAAGTGTGTGTGAATATGAGCATCAAAACTACTTAATTCTTGTCACATTATAAAGAAGAAGAGAGTGCGCTGTATTAAACCATTTTGAACATTGCAGCGTGACGAAAGTGCTGTATCCATTGCGAACGCTAAGTTTACCAGAACGAGCTGTCCCGTGTCGGAATTTCTTCTGAGCATGCGTGGCACTTTGTGCGTCGGAACAGGCCACACACGGTCGGAATTGACGCGATCGGATTTTGTTGTCGGAAAATTTTATCTCCTGCTGTCCAACTTTGTGTATCGGAAAATCCGATGGAAAATGTCCGATGGAGCCCACACACGGTCGGAATTTCCGACAACACGCTCCGATCGGACATTGTCCATCGGAAAATCCAACCGTGTGTACGGGGCATAACAAGACAAATCTTAGAGCAGGATTTGTTAGACAGACCTTCTCCACAGACTTGGGTGCACCGGGGTGTAACTACAGGAGGTACTGTGTCTTGTTGCTCCCCGCCGTGCTCTTCCACTGTGGGTGAGGGGGTAAGAGTCCATGGCGCTGGCCCTGGATGTAGAGCTGTGTTGTGCTCTGAGCTGTTGCACTCAGAGCAGTTGATGCTCACCTTACAGTCTTTCCCAAGGTGAGAAGTTGATGCGCAGCATCTGTAACAAAGTCTGTTTTCCTTGAGGAAGGTTCTGCGATCTGGGAGAGTCTTTTCTCTAAAACCTCTGCACTTTGACATCAAATGAGGCTTCTTGTGAAGAGGACACTCTCTGCTTGGATCCTGTGTTGGAGATACACTTGTTTTGCGTACTGCAACAGGTGCGTCTTTGAAGTTGCAGGTTAGAGCAGGCTTACTTGACCTAGGGTGAGCAGAGTCAGATGATGAGATGTCAAAACTAGGATCATTTTTAACCTTTGCTTGATAGCGAATAAAGTCCACAAAATAAGAGAATGGTGGGAAGGGGACGTTGTGCTTTTGCTTGTATTTGGAGCCTCGTGAAATCCAGGTTTCTTGAAGGCTGTAAGGTAGCTTTTGCACTATAGAGTTAACGCCACGGGCTGTGTCCAGAAAGGCAAGGCCTGGCAAGTCTCCTTCTGCTTTGGCTATTTGGAGTTCTGTCACTATGACTTTCTGCTCTATAACTTTCAGGGCAATCGTTAAACTTTGCAAGTCCCTTTGCTAACAGTTCACGTCGTGCTAAGAACTTGAAGAAATCTGACATACCTTGATCGTTGTGTGAGTAGCCAGGGGGCGCTCTGTTGTGCCAGGAACTTGGTGGGTATTTGCGGTCATCAGAGATACAGTTGCTGTGTCTTTTAACCCGTCGTTCTTCATTTTCAATTTGGTCAACTGTGACATAGTGTTTTGATAGCCTGGCTGCAGAATGTGCTGAAAACTGATTGAGTGCGGGTTTACTTTCTTGCTTGACGTAAGGCCTGTGAATGGCAGGGGTTGATTCCGCTCTCGGTGCTGTAAGTGGGCAGTTGTCTTGTTCGGCGTGTCGCCGCACATATTCTGAGGTACGCTCTATACCGTCGTCAGGAACGGATTTTCTTTCAAGTACGTTGCTGAGTCGCTCACTGGTGGGCTTTGCAAGTTCTTCTAAGATGTCTGCCTCGGCCGCAGCAGCCGCTGACTCCTTCTCTGCAGCTAGTTCCTCCAATGCAGTTTCCATACGTAACTTTTCTAATTTAAGTTGCATCTCGGCAAATGCAGCTTTTATTTCTTTTTCGGCGAATGCAGCTTTTATTTTGGCCTCCTTTGCTGCAAAGTCAGCTTTTACTTTTGCAGATTCCGCCTTTGCGCGGGCAATGGCAATTGTTTCGCTTTTCACTGACCTCCTTGTGCTCATGGAGTAAACTTCTGACCTTGTTGTGAAGTGCTCTGACTTTGTCTGTGACATGGTGTCCGGTTATATGGAAGCTGATAACACTGCTGTATTACTGGCGTTCTGTATGATAGCTGTGCTTAGAAGCCTTTGCTTTGCTGCTGTTCTGTATGCCAGCCGTGCTTAGAAGCCTTCGTTTTACTGTTATGCCCCTCACTACATGTGACTGAGGTGTATTCGGGCACACTGTTAACTCCTCTCATACCAATGCATTCCAGTAGGCGCAGAATCCTTTTGAACTTTTATTGATACAAGATAGAGTAAAACTGTAACAGATACAGACAAAATGCAATTAACAAAGATCATACAATTAGTGCCATCCTATCTATCTATCTAGCTGAAGATACAATTAGTAAACATACTGAAGATGGATCCGGATGGCTAACATAGAGCTTAGCAGCAGATGTGTATGCTTCCATGGTAAGAAAAGATGAAAATGGTGGAGGAAGCTGATGCAAGGCCTGAAGGGATTGAAAGTACGGAGGCTTTCATGTACCAAATCTAACCAGCTATACTAAATGACTACATGAAATAGATATAGTGCAGTTATGCAAAATGGTCACTAGATGGCAGCATAGAGCAATCTAATTAAATCAAAAAGTCAATAGGAAAATCACAAGCCTTATTACAGAAGGCATGACAGGAACCATCTTTGTTATGGTGTCCTGCATTAGAAAAAAAAATTCATTTCTGGCACTTTACAAAAAAGAATTGACTGTGTTAGTGTAATGCATGTTAAAGCACAAAATATTGCACATTAAATGGACAATTGGGTTAATTTATTAAAACCGGGGAGCACAAAATCTCGTGCAGCATTGCATAGAAACCAATCAGCTTCCAGGTTCTTGTTTTTGTCAAAGCTTAATTGAACAAGCTGAAGTTAGAAGTTGATTGACTACCATGCATGGCTGCACCAGATTTTGCATTCTCCGGTTTTAATAAATCAACCCCACTGTCATTCTGTCCATTCAAAGAAAAGTGACAATGTCCTTAAAAAGCCCCCCCACAACCCATAGACACTAACCCCTACAGTGATCCCCTATTGCTGCTCCTTCCTTCCTTACTTGTGCTTTGCATTAATATATGGTAAAGTATATGCTTTACTGCATGTGCTGCAGTGCAATGCAATGTCATTCAATTTGAATGGCACCCCTGCACTGTAATGCAATACACAGTCAAGAGAAAGTGTATTTCAGGTAGACAGATGAGTCTACATTACCTCACTGGATTGTTGTATGTCCTTCCAGCTCTTTGTTGACCAATGTACTATATGTATGATGGATGATGGCCCTCCTTTTTTAGAACCAAGGCATAACAGGATACAATACAGATGAGAAACTCTAATGTGTTTCATGCCTGTAGGCGATCACTCAGTGATTTTAAAACATTTTCATTCACTATGTATACTGGATTCCCCTTCATGCCTTCATTAATTAGGCACTAACCAGCTGTCAACAATATATACGGACCATAATCTCATAACAAACAACAATTAATGACATTAATAATACATATATATGTATTTAATATAAATACATAGAAAAACAGTTCACAATGACATCTCATTATCTATAGATAACATACTATATAGACCCTTTGAAGGTCAAATCAAACCAGTTGTTTTTTATTAAACAGCATATTCACCATATTATATACATTTACAGATCAGACAAATAAATATATTCTCACCTCATAGATATGTTGACCTCCGATGATTTTTTTATTATGTAGAAGAATTCATATACTGTACATCATCTATTCAATAAAATATATAGGCAAATACATTTTTTATAACCCATTAAACAACCCATGAAATAAAATAGAATTATCCCAGTCTCATTTTAAACCATGAGGCATTCTTGTACCCATCAAAAAAATCCAGTGTACCTATTTTAAATTATCTCAGGGTGTTATCTTGTAAACGATTTAACTTTTTTTAATTGCCAGATTTATTAATGAATCTGTTGTTTCACCATGACATTCACTGAAATGCTGAGTTATGTTAGTGGGGTTATTTTTTTTTTTTAAATAGTCATCCAATCTCTCTTGCAGTCCTTACAGTATATTGGACTTGATATTTATTGCATGTGATGGCATAAACAATATACCTACAATACTATTACAATGTTCAAATGGGGATAGTTTTGCCTTTTGTTAAAGATTTAATCTCAGCACCCTTTTGGATATGTGTACAGCAGAGACACCTTTTACCCACACCCTTATAGTTACTCTAAATGTGGAGCCATAACTCTGTAGACCTTCTTTCCAACTCAAAAAACTGTGTGACAGATATCTGCTTAGGGTGGGGGCTTGCCTCAAAACTACCTATGTTTCTTACTTCATTATATTACAGTGTATACTATCATACAGAACAGGTACTATTCAATAATGTCTCTTATTTTATTACATTCCAAACTGACTTCTGTAGAGAAGATAATTCCACCCTCTGTTTTATTTCATTTTGATTTGTCTTTTAATTAGTCTTTATATTGTTCGTTGAACTGAACAATATTAAGGCCATGTACAATACAAATCTGGAGTATCCCTTGGGAAAAAAAAAAAAAACATATAATACACATATTTTACTTTCTTTTTAAATTTAATTTCATCATTGCATATTCAATGTAATTTGATAAACTGTTCAATGGGAATCCATTTGATTGTATGTTTAGGGTGCCCTGACTACCTGTATAGGTTAAATTTAGAGATAGGTCGAACACCCCTCTGTTCACTTCTCACCAGAACTCCCGAACATAGCAAAAGTTCAGACCCGATCTCCAAACCCCATTGAAGTCTATGGGACCCGAACGTAAAAAATCAAAAGTCTCCATTTTGAAGGCTTATATGCAAGTTATTGGCCATAAAAAGGGTATGGGAGCCCGGGTACTGCCCTGGGGGACATGTACCAATGCACAACAAACTTTTAAAAAAAGATCTGACATCTATAAAGAAAAAATAAATACATTTAAATAGCCGGCAATACAATACCATTGCCAATGTTCTATCAAGAAATGCCCCCCTGTTGAAAAATGCCTCCGACGGGTCTGTGTATGCGCAATAACAAACATCACTCCAGCTGATATGATGATCAGCTGGCATGACGTCAACACAGCGCATGCGCACATTGCCGGAGGCATTATACGATGCTATGCAAACAGCAGAGGGAGAACGTACTTGTCAGATTCTGCTTTACTGTTGCGGGGCGGGTTTTGCCTGTATTGAACGCCGTGTTTACTGTCTGTTTCACGGCGGGCTCAATGTGATAAACGACTTGTTTTGGCTGTGTCTAAAGGCTGGTTAAAACACACACAAAACCTGCCCTTCAAGACACACACAACCCGCCCTGCAATAGCGAGGCAGAATGTGACAATTACATTCTCCCACGGCGCTTAGCAGATTACCAAAAACTGCCTGCGACGATCTGCACATGCACCGTGTTGACGTCAGTCCAGCTGATCAACATATCAGCTGGAGTGACGTTGGTTACTGCGCATGTGCATACCCATCAGCGGCATTTTTCGACAGGGAGCATTTCTCGATAGAACACCAGCAATAGAAAAATGTGAAAAAAAAGGCAAAACCTTTTAAAAAAATGGCGTGGGGTCCACCCAAAATCCATACCAGACCCTTATCCGAGCATGCAGCCCAGAAGGTAAGGAAAGGGGGTGCCCCCCACCCCAAAGCACCTTGTCCCCATGTTGATGGGGACAAGGGCCTCTTCCCAACAACCATGGGCTGTGGTTGTGGGGGTCTGCGGACAGGGGGCTTATCGAAATCTGGAAGCCCCTTTAACAAAGGGGGCCCCCAGATCCCGCCACCCCCCCCTATGTGAATGAGTATGGGGTACATTGTACCCCTACTCATTCACCAAAAAGTGTCAATAAGTAAAACAAACAGTTTTTGATCATTCCTTTTTTAAAACAATGTCCCCCGATGTGGATCCATCATCCCAAAGCACCCCCATGTTAAGGGCATGTGGCCTGCTATGGTTCAGGAGGGGGGCCTTCGCTCATCCCTCCTCTTTCCTGGCCTACCAGGCTGCATGTTCGGATAAGGGTCTGGTATGGATTTTGGGGACCCAAAGGGCCTGGTATGGATTGAGGTGAGACCCCATGCCATTTTTTTTTTTTACTTTTTATATTGCTGGCAATGTTTTTTTTATTCAGCTGTCAGTGGGGAAGCCCATTGACAGCTGATGACTCATCGGTTGAAAGGCTTCCCGGCCTGCTCCTTAACAGCTAGCTTTCACTGTGCCCTGATTGGGCTTAGAATACACTGTGCAGCATTCAGTGCATTATGGGGCACTCAGCAGGCGAACATCCTGCCGAGCGCACTGCAAATTTGTGTGTTCACCGAATGGGTGAACAGGCTATGTTCGGGACGAACTTTTGCTCACCCCGAACCGTTCGCTCAACATTAGTCAAATTTAATTAAATCATTACTCACTTCATAACAGTAGTGAGATACGTACCTACACTGCAGCACATCTCAACATGCATGCCATCCTTTGTGGTGTGTAGAAATTAGTCCGCGATTCGAGTCGAATCGTAAGTTCGACGTGAACATTGGGTGTTTGCCCATTCACCGAACACCGAACATTATGGGGCATTCATGGGAAATTCAAGCGCCCGCGGAATGCCATAATGAACGACAAGACCGTCAATGCACTGCGCGATCGCAGTACATTGACGGCTGCTGATGGCCAAAGCATGCACCTGACCTGCATGCTTTGGCCAATCACAGCGCGCTTTGCTGTGAGAGCCATGATTTGCCAAAGGTAGGGTACCTTTGGCCAATCATGGCTCAGAGGACTGAGTCCATGCCCCACACTATGTAAGGCTGCTTACACAGCACATAGTGTTATGAATGAGAGCAGCAAAATGAAATTTGTAAAGGAAAAAATATAATTTAAAACTGCTCCCGGCTGTAATCTATTGCCAGATCCTGGCAATATAGATAAAAATCATTGAAAAAAATGGGATGGGCTCCCCCCCCAGTCCATTACCAGGCCCTTTAGGTCTGGTATGGATATTAAGGGGAACTCTGCACCAAAATTAAAAAAAAAATGGTGGGGTGGTCCCGCCAAAATCCATACCAGGCCATTCAGATCTGGTATGGATTTTAAGAGGAACCCCAAGCCAAAGTTTAAAAAAAATTGCGTAGGGGTCCACCTCCAAAATCCATACCAGATCCTTATCCGAGCACACAACCTGGCAGGCCGCAGGAAAAGGGGGGGCGAAAGAGCACCCCCCCTCCTGAACCATACCAGGCCACATGCCCTCAACATGGGGCGGATGCTTTGGGGTCCCCCCAAAGCACCCTGTCCCAATGTTGATGGGGACAAGGGTCTCATCCCCATAACCCTTGCCCGGTGGTTGTGGGGGTCTACAGACTGGGGGCTTATTGGAATTTGGAAGCCCATTTAACAAGGGGACCCCAGATCCCGACCCCCCATGTGAATGGGTATCGGGTACATTATACCCCTACACATTCACCAAAAAAAGTGTCAAAATGGTAAAAATGACAAGAGACAGTTTTGGACAGGTCCTTTATTAAAAAAAAAGTGTCCTGCGGTGTAACTACATCTTCGATCACAGCATCCTACGACCCAAGAAAAAAAAAGAAACTCTGCCCCGCTGACTCCAGGCTTTTTACAATGACAGCTGTTATATAGTTGAGGGCAGGGCCACCCGGTGGCATAAATGGGAGACCCCATCCCATTCTGATGTCATGTGACGTCATGTAATGTCAGAGGGGTGCAGGGTCGCCCATTTACATCACCCCAGTGGCTCAAAGTGTTCCACTACTGTTATTACATTTCTCACTGTGTCAACCACTTTGAGCTTGCCCAGAAAATAGTAACTCAGTGGTACCTTACACCTTGCCTTGCTTCCAGATCCCCTCCAGTGTTGTAAGGATTCTGACTAGTCCAGATTCCACTTGGGGATTGACAACTTTCCCTCCACTAATTGCACAGCAGTGTTGCACATCTTGTTAGCTTCCAAGCTCACTATCACAAGGCACTTGAAAGAGCAGCTGGTACCTAATCCATCAGAAGCCATTAAACGTATTCAATTGCATTATATGTCTGAAAAACTGTTAGCATTAAGATTAGACTTATATGTGACTTTTGAGGAATCTTGGCAGTCAGGGGTACTTTGGTACTCTATATAAGATAATGATGTACAATGTTTTACTTACTAACCTTCTAGGGTTAGAAGCACTTATTTTCACTATTTATGGTCTTAATGTTCTTGTAGTTATTAGTGGATGTTACAGCCCTGCGTAGCGAACTTGACAGTTTTTCTTTCCTAATCCCGTTTTTGAAAAAAATAAAATAAATCACTGTTTGCACAATTATAAAATACAATCAAACGTTAACTCATATAGTTGTTTATAAAATCTGTGTGAAAAATAAAGTCCCCACCCAGTGTCCACAAATAGCCCATAGAGCTGCTAATGCATGGCATAAAACGTGTGTTGAAATCAAACATTCGGTGCTCACAACTTTCCAGACCACCAACTTCTTACCAGAAATATATGATCTCTGCATTATAGAGATCAAATGCGCTTGTGAAAAAGGTTAAACCCCACCGGACACATTGCATGTTTCCACATAATTGTCCTTCTGGAATGCAGCCAATATCCTAGAACACACAGCTCCCCAAAAATATATGATCTCTATATTATAAAGAGCTCAAATGCACTTGTGAAAAGGGTTGAATTGTACTTGTATGCTTTCACATGTTTCTCCTTCTGGAACACAGCCAAAACCCACAGTGGGACGCACAGTGGGAAGAAAAGATGGGAAGAAAAGAAAACCAACCAGGCCAATAACACTAAAACACTTATTTATTAAGAAAGAAAAGGTACTCAAAACATCACAGGTTAAAAACTTTAAATGCCACACCATTGTACCCTGACGGGAAAACTATAAAGTCACTGGCAGCACAGTGGTGTGGTGGTTAGCACTTTCGCCTAGCAGCAAAAGCGTTGCTTGTTCAAATACCAACCACGACACCACCTGCCTGGAGCTTGCATGTTCTACCTCTGCCTGTGTGGGTTTCCTCTGGGTATTCCGGATTTAAAGACATGCTTGTAGGTTAATTGGATCCTGTGTAAATTGACCCTAGTATGTGTATGTATAAATGTGAGTTAGGGACCTTAGATTGTAAGCTGCTTGAGGGTAGGGACTGATGTGAATGTACAATGTATATGTAAAGCGCTGCATAAATTGATGTTGCTATATAAGTACCTGAAATAAATACAAGACCTGCCCCTATGTGCATTTTATCTGCAATACAACATCCTCAGGGAGCATCTAAGAGGCCAGTGACTCAGATACAACATATACAACCCCCTTGTGATGTACTGGAGTTAAATGCAGAAAAAAAACAATAAGGAAGTAACAGGACTGCCATATTGCCAAAGCCTTTAAAGTGAATACAAAAGAAAATGACATAGCCCAACAAAAAAAACAGGAAATAGGTGATCAGCCATATTGTTGTAGTCAAGTATTCCATGTATAAATATGTGAAACAGCTGACATAAAACAAACCAATACATATCCATACACGGAAACCTTGATTACAACAACATGTCAGATCATTGGCTTTCTGTTTTTGTAAAGACTACAACAATATGGCCAATCACCTACTTCCTGTTTTTTGGCATTTTCTCCCATGTCATTTCCTGTGTATTCACTGTGAGGGCTTTGGCAAGATGGTAGTCCCATCACTTCCTGTTTGTTATTTTTCAGCATTTGACTCCATTATCTCACAGGGGGATGCTTATATATAATATATAGATTGTATTGGAGTCACTGGCTCCTTAGATGCCCTCTAAGGATGTCTTACTGCAGATGCAATGCACATAGGAGCGGGGCTTGTGGTCAGTGACTTTATAGTTTGACAACGATGCTGTGTCTGATGCTTTTAATCTGTAATGTTTTTGCATACCTTTTTACCTAATAAAGAAGTGCTTTAGCATTATTACCCTATGTTGGATTGTTTTTCTTCCTGCAGAGCCAACTCCTAATGACAGTACACTTGCAAAGGCAGACCCTCTTTAATGATACATCAGGGGTCTAATAGATCTCCCAGCTCCTCATTTTGAGAGAAGAAAAAGGCAGCAATGAGACTAGCTAGAAGAGAGAGAGTGGCAGCATCAGGGTGGAAAAAACCCAAAAACTTTATGAATGGATGTGATTGGTAGCTTGCTAGCTGCCAATCATGCACAGTATATTCATAATTCAAGGCAGTCCAGATAGCTGTAAGTCTTTGGTTGCTAAAGCAACACTAAACTTATAGCCCATTAAACTGTAATGGACATAAGGGCATGGCCTGTTGCAAGTACAGTAGTTCAGTTCTGACATCTGTGTCAGTAAAAGGTCATTGTGATTTAAAAAAAAGCAAACTTTCTAGCAATAGGAATTTCAAACTACAAGCTTCACCACAAAACCATAGTAACCTACTGCTGATCTTGGAAATGAGTCGATCAGTCTACACATTTGGACCCATTATTCAAGGAGTAGTTAACATGGGTCAAGACTGCCTGCCATAGGGCTCCTATATGCCACAGTGTTAATGATTCCTTTGGCTTCACTATCTTTTTCTCATGACAGTAATTCCCCGTACACATGATCTGAATTTCCATCGGAAAAACCTTGGATGCTTTTTTTTTCCAACAGAATTCCGCTCAAGCTTGCCTTGCATACACAAGATCACACAAAGGTTCTTTGAACTTTCGACCGTCAAGAACGCGGTGACATACAACACTACGACGAGCCGAAAAAATGAAGGTCAATGCTTCCAAGCATGCGTCAAATTGTTTCCGAGCATGCGTAGGAATTTTGCACGTCGGAATTGCTACAGACGATCGGAATTTCCAATAGGAACTTTTTCCGTCTGAAAAATAAAGAACATGCTTTCAATCTTTTGCTGGCGGGAATTCTGCCAGAAAAAGTCCGATGGAGCATACACACAGTCAGAATTTCCGACCAAAAGCTCACATCGGACTTTTGCTGGCGGAATTTCCGATCGTGTGTACGGGGCATAAGTGTACAACTCCAGTCATGCATCAAAGTCAATATTAGACTGCACTGAATTTCTCCTCTTAGTATCATCACTACTGTCTTCATAGTAAAATATCAAAAACATTGTTTACATCATGTAAATTCTATCTTTTAACAAAAAATCAAATTCTAAAGTTTACTGTGATTCTGTTTTCTTGGAAGGTTGCAAAGGAATTCTTTACAGGGCACATCTATTTTAAACCATAAGAATACCCACAGGAGTTCAGCCATTCAGCATTAGGTCTGAAAGCTTAACAGCTTTCCTGCCATGTCTCTCAAGAGAACTTGTTATGTGTAATATATCTGTGGTAAGGCTTAAGTGGTAGTTTGTTCCCCATCTGAAGTAAAGTAAAAAATAATTATGTTTTCAGTTCATCTTTATGCTGTCTTCTCTTTCATGACAACAAATTGTATTAGGTATTGTAAAATAGCGTAGCCTGGTAAACTTAATCTAGGAAGGCAGTTTTATGTTCTGTGTTACCTATCTGAAAAGCTGTCATCATGTCATAGCAGAAAGAGAAATTTTGTTTTTCTGGAAATTAAAGAACGCATAGTAAGCAACATAATATGTTTAGTTTTAACACCTGAAATTATTAATCCAACTATCATCCTTGCTAATGAGCCTATAAATAATGCTTCTTACTTGTAATACAGTTGAGTTCAGCAATTAGTTCATCATGGTTAGCATGTATTACATGCATTTCCAAACACATCTTAACAGCCTTATTGAACAAATTAGAATTTATAAGCAAAGTATCAAGAGTGTCATCAGATAAAATCTGTTGAACCTTTACACATAACATAATATTCCCTATAAGCATAACTTGTTAAATAAGTGAAAGAAGATCAGATCATAGTTCTTTTGCGGTTTTTGAACTACTATCATTTGGGGGTTTCCTTTGGATAGGTGAATAAATGATTAATGCATGCACAATTTCATATCTTAAACTAGATCAAATGCGGGATATCTTTTAACTTAAGTAATGTATGGGGAGAGGTTAAAAGGGCAAAGTAACATAATTAAAATTCAAAGCTTAGTCATACTTCAATATTTGTAGCCTAATAATCAAATTATATTTGTAACCAGGTGCTGTGCGGTCTGAAGGTTTAATGTGCATTAAGTATTCATGTAAAGTCTGACTATCTAATAGACTGGGTCGGTGAGACTGAACCATATCACAATGGAACTAAAAGATTCCAAACATAATACCTTCATAGCTCTGGCAACTTTTTTAATATTTTCAAAGTGTGTGAGAATTTTTATGCCTGTTTTTTTGCGCCTAATTTAACTTAAGGTAATATTAGTCACATTTGCAGGTTAATTCATCTTTGTTTATCCCTTTTTTCCCTGTTTTGTTACAGCTACTTTTTTCATGCCATTATGTTGTCTCCATTTCTATTTTTTCTTTCCATTTTTCTGTCAAATGCACTGCAATCCATAAAATCCCCAAAATACACATTTATGCCCCGTACACACGGTCGGATTTTCCGATGGACAATGTCCGATCGGAGCGTGTTGTCGGAAATTCCGAACGTGTGTGGGCGCCATCGGACATTTTCCATCGGATTTTCCGACACACAAAGTTGGAGAGCAGGAGATAAAATTTTCCGACAACAAAATCCGATCGCGTCAATTCCGACCGTTTGTGGCCTGTTCCGACGCACAAAGTGCCACGCATGCTCAGAAGAAATTCCGACACGGGACAGCTCGTTCTGGTAAACTTAGCGTTCGCAATGGATACAGCACTTTCGTCACGCTGCAATGTTAAAAATGGTTTAATACAGCGCACTCTCTTCTTCTTTATAATGTGACAAGAATTAAGTAGTTTTGCTGCTCATATTCACACACACTTCTCACAAACTTTTATTTGTTTTTTTTTTAGTGGGATTCCCTGAATATATTGTTATTAGTTGTCACATCTGACAGTTTTATATTTTTTATTTTTTATTTTTTTTGGATTTTAAGCCTTTTTTTTTCTTTAATGTTTGGATTTTTTCCAAGGCTGATCTTTGTTCAATGTTATTTTTATTTTTACTCCCGAATATTTTTGTGTGTGTTTGTGTGTCAAGTTACCCCGACACCATTGATATCTTTTATTACTTAATCTCAAGGAGATTGTTTGGTGTTGGTGTCCCTTGTTCATTTCACATTGTATATTTGAAATGTACCTGAATCCTCACAAACCAACTGTCATTTTTGAAGTAAAACACATAGGAGAGTATAATTCAAAACAAAAATCCTTTATTAAGGGATCAGAACCAAACAAAGAGGGAGGCAACACTGGATCAACAGCAGAAATTAGCGAAGCCTGGGACCCCCACGGCAGACAACAATTCTTCAACATCAAAATTGGTGGCCTGAGGAGTCCATATCTAAGGGAGGGCAGTCTGGTCCGGGATTCGCAGAGATCTGGATAGCAGCAGATGACATCTGTGTCCCCAGGCTGTGGTACCACAAGAGGCTGCATCTTTTGGCCGACCAGACTGAACCCAGGGCAATCACTGTCTGGTCTTCCTTCCACGCTTCCTTCCGGGCTGTGGCTGTGCAGTTGGAGATGTGGCAGGAGGAGGAGTAGGACCTGGAGGAGGAGAAGGACTGGGGGGACCTGGAGGAGGACTGGGGGGACCTGTAGGAGGACTGGGAGGACCTGGAGGAGAGGGAGGAGGAGGAGGAGGAGGACCATCCCAAAGATGTGTCTGAGGTGTAATTTGGCGCCTCATACCTTTCTCCAGAGCCTCCGATATGAGGGCCTCACACAAGACTTTTTGGCCCTCCTCCATCCTCTGCATTTTATAGGCTATGAAGGCAGCAATGTTCTCCTCCATTGTGTGGGATGCTCCCAGGACCTCTGTAGCCCTCCAAAAGAATGCTATAGCAGCCTCCTCTAGGGTACTCCTCCTACTGCCACTTTCTCTTTTCAGGGGGGGTGGAGGGACCTGCAGATCAGCCAGCCGGCTCGGCCCGGCCACCTCCTGGCTGAGACTTCCCTGTGTATGAAAAAGGGACATGGTTGTAATGTTTTGCTTCATCAATCACAATCCTAAATTAGTACTCCCAACTAACATCTAGTTAACATCATTGATTGGACAAGCAGAAATATTTAGAGGAATGCTATACCTGGCTCAAGCTGGGCTCCTCCACATATCACCTGGAAGGCCCAGGTTGGGCGTCAGAAGCCTCAGCCGGGGGGGAAGGAAGCGTGGAAGGAAGACTGGAGAGGGATGGCCTGGGTTCAGTCTGGCCTGCCAGAAAGTGCAGCCTGTCGTAGTACAACATCCTGGGGACATAGATGTCATCTGCTGCTCCGGATCTCTGCGAATCCAGGACTTTCTTGCGCTCCCTCAGATATGTGCTCCTCAGGCCACCAATGAAAATCTTTAAATAGGTGATGTCTGCCGTGGGGATCACCTGCTTCACAATTGCACACAATTGCTCCAGTGCTGCCTTCCTCTTTGCTTGGTTCTTGAAATGGGGGTGGGTAATCTCCCACAGACAGGGCAGCTCACTTAGCATCTCTACGAATACTGACATGAAGTCATTGTCTTTCATTAAGATATCCATGTTCACTGCAAGACACAACACAAGGCAAAGCCTAATGTCACACAAAACTCTCCTAATCTTGTTACAATATAGGCCTCAATCTAGAAGCAGTATAGGCACAAGTTTGTCTCTTACCTTCGTTCTTACGATCGGCGCGTCCAATGCTCCTTCCTCCGCTCACAGATCGTACGTAATACGCACGCGTGTTACGCTTTATACACACTGCGCATGCGCGTAACTCCGCCCGCCCCTGACGTTCTTTCTAGTCTATTCCCCGCCCCTTTTCGTTCGGCGCAATGGGTGAAGAGCATGATGGCGGAGTTACAGCAGGTGCATGCTAATTCTAGCAACGAGGAGGAGGAGGAGGAAAGCCCGGATCCAGGCACGTCCCGATCCAGAAGGAGACGTTTTAAGGCCACAAATATGTCGTTTGGGGTGATGTTGGAGACGGTCGACATCATGAGGAAGTCCGACTATGACGGAAAATATGGGCCTTACCCCCACCCCAACATCCGAAAGGCAAAAATCATTGCTAAAGTGATCAAAAGCCTTCACAGGAATTTCGGGGTATGAAGATCTAAAGATCAGCTCAGGAAGTGGTGGTCGGACCTGAAGTTGAGAGAGCCAGAGCAGTACCGAAAGATCCGGAGAGTGCTGCAAAAAAGTAAGTAGTTGTGCTGTGTTCCTATTCTTTCTGTCTTTATTCCGTTCGTTCTGCTCCATATGCTTTTATTAATTGTAACGTTTAAAAGGGCAACTTTAATGTTCATGGGCCCATTATTCGTTCGTATCAAACATTTTTCTTTCGGCCTCTAGAACACCATTGTTTAGGCCATATGCATTTTCACACATTTTTTGGGGCCTACTTGGATGCCAAATATTTGTTTGTGTAGATGGGTTTGTTACTAGAATGAAATGCAAACTAGATTGTGTGTAAGGAGAGGACACTGAGCAGCTGTTTTCACATCTGGACACTGGAGCACTAGTGTGGGACACAAGAACACCATTTTTATTAGGGGGGGGCACACAGGTGCTCCAGTGTATACTATAGGGGGGGCTACATCTGTGAAGCTTGTACCAAACAGGTAAAGTATTGCAGCTTGACAAAGGGCAATAAAAAATATACATCTTGGAACTCGGCTAAAATAGACAATTGTACCCCACTTCCAAGCAATGTTTCCTATTTCTAGTTCTGCCATCAAATATCTGTGTGCTAATTATACCATTTTTGTTTTACATAGGGGAGAAAAGACTCGGAGGACACCCCTCATCCCAGGAGAACACAGACCCCCCACCTCTGGAAGAAGGGGAAATAACACCAACACAAGAAGCTGAGCAGGAGGAAGAAGAAGATGTGGTGGAGATTGGCACCACAACAGGTGAGTGTCTGCGACCACAGGCTCAGGTAAAAGAGATGGATGTTGGCAGATTTTTGAGACCTTTTTTTGTTCTTTATCTCTTTTTAGGTGATCGTGATGTGAGGGAGAGAGAACGTTTCACATCTGAAAGTGCCCAGATACTGATCGGGGAGATCATGGGGTGTAATCTCGAATTGCACAACATACAGCAACAAATCAGTGATGTTATTAAAAAAAATAATAACATCATTGATGTTTTGGGGCGAATTTAAACCCCACAAAATCACCTGTTTTATTGTGGTCCAATCTTCCAAAAATTTTTTCAATGTTTAGAAAAGCCAAATTTGGAGGATGCACACAGTGTGCCAACATGTGCTATCTGCCATCACGGGAGATCAATGGACGCGTTTTGGGGGTGCAACCCCTTCCTCAATTATAAAGTCGCGTTGAGGAAGGGCTTGCTCCCCCAAAACACATCCCTTGATCCCCCCCTGATGGCAGATAGCACATGTTGACATTCGTAAATTGGTGTGCATCTTCCAAATTTGGCTTTTCCAGGGGTGATTTCCACCCATCTGAACGCTATATCAAACCCAGTTCCTAAATACTGATGTCTGATATAGCCTTCAGGTTTTACCATATGTGAACTTTGTAAGTTCAAGTTTTTTGGCTTTCTTGTTGGTTTTACACAGGCCTGTTTTATCTGAAATGGATATTTCGATTTTTGATAATGCTACTGCAAAAATTGTTATACAACAAACATGTTGGTTTGTTTTAAAAACCTTTCGCAAATGCACATGTGATTGTGCAGGTATAAAAAAGTGGCTTACTCAAGAATGTGTGGATTATTGTCTCAACACTACAACACTTTTGGGGTGATGTAATTGCTGTTTTATGCAAAAATTGGGGTTATTTCCTAAGGGCAAATCCACTTTGCACTACAAGTGCAGGTTCAGTGCAGTTGCAAGTGCACTTGTAGTGAAATGTGTTTTTGCATTTAGGAAGTACCAGCCTACACTGTTTTTTATAAGGTTACCCAATCACGACATTTTCTGCACTCAACACATTTCTGTCAGGGTCAGCTAAAACAAACACAAGCAGTAAATGTCCACAAAGAATTTCTTTTGGTTGTTTTTTATTTGAAAAAGGTTTCACAGATTGTCTGGCATATTGATAGCTCCCCTACCCGCAAAGAACTCCAGGTATCGTAACCGGACATCACGGGCACTCAGGGAAGGCAAGCCAGGACGGCCACTTTCAAGCGCCGTCAGTGTTGATGGATTTGGGATTCCGGCCTCAGGCCCAACTGAGCCAGCATAGTTGGCTGAATGTTTTCTTAAAAAATGATGGAGAAAACAGCAGGCAAGTATTATATGGTTCAGTTTATACTCCGCCATATGGATGGGTGTCAGAAATAATCGGAACCGGCTGGCCAGGATTCCAAATGTGTTCTCCACCACTCTTCGGGCTCTGGCCAGCCGGTAATTAAAAACCCTCTGTTCCCGGGGTGAGGGTCCTCATCGGGAATGGCCGCATCAGGTGGTCCCCCAGCGCAAATGCTTCATCAGCAACGAACACAAATGGGAGACCTTCAATATTGTCCTCTGGAGGTGGCAAGTCCAAGCTGCCATTCTGGAGACGCCTGTAGAACTCTGTCTGGGCGATGACTCCACCATCGGATATCCGGCCATTCTTCCCCACGTCCACATACAAGAACTCGTAATTAGCCGACACCACCGCCAACATCACTATACTATTAAATCCCTTGTAATTATAATAGTACGACCCCGAGTTGGGTGGTGGGATGATGTGGACGTGTTTCCCATCAATTGCCCCTCCGCAGTTAGGAAAGTCCCACCACTGGGCAAAGTGGGAGGCCACAGTCTGCCATTCCTGTGGCGTTGAAGGAAACTGTTGAGGAAAAAACAATAAACATTACTATTTTTTCACAGAAACATGGCAAGCAGATTATACACAAACATTATGGGGCAACCTCCAGATAGCATTTATTAAGGGGAATTTAACAACAACAAAGTATAAGGTACACCTATCATATTCCCCCTCCCCCCCCCATGGGCCATTTCTAACATTATAGGGGGGGGAACTCTTGGACAGGTAACCCTCTTCACTTCATTGAGAGATGAATGCCTAAATACAGGGTATTACTTGGAACAGCCCCTCCTTAGTTACACTATTGGCAGACCACTGGACAGGTAAGAAGTGTCATAATACAAAGATATAAATACACACTGTACACATTTGAGCACATTTGAACATTCTGCTATTACCTATTGAGATAATAATAGGATACAAAAACTTTAAACAGTACCATTGGAAAGTATACAGGCAGGCCCTTGCACTACATGCTTTCGGGAATTCATCCATACATCTGAGCACTAAAGAGATGGGTATAGTATGTATGGGTTTGGCAAAGTCAGCAGATAGATGATTGAGGATAGAGAATTGGGATCAGCTGACTTAGCAGTTGGGGGGGGGAGGGTTACAAAAAATTTGGGGACACCACAAAAAAAAGCCTCTGGCACTCTGCCTGAATTTAAATAAAAAATAACATTTCCAAATATTTTAGGGGGTGTTTGGGGTAAAGCACTACTATAGAGCTGATAAAATACATTGTTAAGTGACTACATGAGGTGAATATAGGGGCAGGAGACACCATGCTGGAGAGGTTATTGAAGGGCAAATATGTATGAAGGACATAAAATAATAATTACATAAAAATCTAGCATGCATGAGAACAAAGGGGACATTCACAGCATATTACAAGCATGGTAATTAGGGAATGAGGAAAGAAATACAATATATTAGCAAACATTCAATACAATAAAATGTGATATAAAAGGAAAAAAATCTTACCTTCATATACTCCTTCTGAAGGACCTGGATGATGGCAGAACATCGCTGAAGCAACCAATTCTTGGTCCATGAACTCCTCCTCACCCTGTTCATGGACTGGACTTGTGTCAAGGTCAGGACCCCAACACCAAGTCCCCGCACAGCACGAACTCTACGAGGAGTACGCATATGAAACATGGCTAGAAAACGGTCGGCTGCTCAGAACGAAGTAACAGAATGCACTGAAGAACAGCAAGGCCTGTGAAGAGCGACCTGAAAAACAGCAACGAGCAGGCAAGATCACACAGAAAACTCCGATACGAACTGACTGCACGCACTGAAGAGCAGATACAAACTCACAAGCACAAACTGAACGGCAGAAAACGATCTGAAAGCCACGAGTCTGAAAAAGCGCGAATCGTCTCTCACCAAACTTTTACTAACACGAGATTAGCAAAAGGAGCCCAAAGGGTGCCGCGCTTGGTTCTGAACCGGCCTTTTCTAGTCTCGTCGTACGTGGTGTACGTGACCGCGTGGTTGTCGATCGGAAATTCCGACAACTTTGTGCGACCGTGTGTAGGCAAAACAAGTTTGAGCCAACATCCGTCTGAAAAAATCCTAGGATTTTGTTGTTGGAATGTCCGAACAAAGTCCGACCGTGTGTACGCCCTATTAGAGTCACTGTGACAGCAAAAGAAAGTACAGCCTCCACAGCCACCTCAATACACTTATACCCCGTTCCTGCCCAGGACATTTTTCAGCTTTCAGCGCTGTCACACTTTGAATGACAATTGCGCGGTCATGCTACACTGTAACCATGTGAAATTGTTATCATTTTCTTCACACAAATAGAGCTTTCTTTTGGTGGTATTTAATCACTCCTTTTTTTTTTTTTTTCCTAATAAAAAAAAAAAAAAGAACAAAAATGTTTCTTAGTTTCTGTCAGCAAATTTTGTAAATAAGTATTTTTTCTTCTCCTTCACTGATGGGCAAAAATAGGCTGCTCTGATGGGCACTAATGAGGTGGCACTTATGGGCACTGATTAGGTGGCACTGATGAGGAGGCACGAATATGCCGCACTTATGGGCACTGATATGTGGCACTGATGAGCACTGATAGGCAGCACTAATGGGTGGCACTGGTGGGCACTGGGCACAGATAGGCATCACTGGTGGGCACAGATAGGCGGCACTGGTGGGCACAGATAGGCAGCACTGGTGGGCACACATAGGTGGCATGGAGAGGTGGCACTGATGAGCGGCACTGATGGGCATTGATGGGTGTCATTGATGGGCAGCAGTGATGGACATTGATGGGCAGCACTGATAGCCAGCACTGACTGGCATCGCTAATGGCCACTGATTGCTGGCACTTGTGGGCACTGATTGCTGGCACTTGTGGGCACAGATTGGTGGAAATTGTGGGCACTGGTTGGCACTGATTGCTGGCAGTGATGGGCAATCATTGCTGGCACTGGTGGACACTAATTGTAATCAGGGCACTGATGATCAGTGCTCTAATTACATACCTAGGTGTCCCCTGTGAGGAGATGCCACTGATCGGCTCTCCTCTCCTCACACTCTGTCAGTATGAGGCGAGGAGTGCCAATTATCGGCATCTCTGTGTTTACATGTGACTGGCTGTAATTGGATACATCTGATCACATGGTTAAAGATCTGCGGCCACGAGTCTTTACACAGATCGGCCACAGATGTCCTAGCGACACGGGGCGGCCGCGGTCATTCTGGGAGGCCATCATATGACGTCCATCCAGAACGAGAGCCGCCATTTGACGGTGGGCGGGCGGCAAGGGTTTAAGGTTAGGTTCACTTTTATGCGGTTGTGATTGATGCAGTTTTCAGGTGCGTTTTTAAACTTGAGTTTTTGATTTATTTTTGCATGCAGTTTTTATGCATTCTTTTTTTTTATCCTTAACTGCTTCAGAAGATTTGGCTGCTCAATGACCAGGCCATTTTTTGCGATTCAGCAGCGTGTCGTTTTAACTGACAAATACGCGGTCCTGTGATGCTGTACCCAAACAAAATGGCCTTTTTTTCCCACAAATAGAGCTTTCTTTTGGTGGTATTTGATTGCCTCCGTGGTTTTTTTTTTTTTTGCACTATAAACAAAAAAAGAGCAACAGTTTTGAAAAAAACACAATGGGGGTTATTGACTAAAGGAAAATCCACTTTGCACTGCACTTGGAAGTAAAGTCGCTGTAGATCCAAGGGGGACATGTAAGGAAAATAAAAAACAGCATTTTAGCTTGCACATGATTGGATGATAAAATCAGCAGAGCTTCCACTCATTTCAGATCTACCCCTTAGATTGAGAGCGACTGCACTTCCAAGTGCACTTTCAGTGCACTTTTAAGTGCACTAGCAGTGCAAAGTGGATTTGTCCTTCGTAAATAACCCCCAATATCTTTTACTTTTTGCTATAATAAATATCCCACATTTTTTATCATTTTTTTTCCTCAGTTTAGGCCGATATGTATTTTTCTACATATTTTTGGTAAAAAAAAAAAAAAATTGCAATAAGTGTATATTGCTTGGTTTGCGCAAAAGTTATAGTGTCTACAAAATAGGGGATAGATTTATGGCATTTTTATTATTATTTTTTTTACTAGTAATAACAGCGATCTGCGACTTTTATCAGGACTGCAACATTATGGCAGACACATCGGACACTTTTGATACATTTTTTAAACCACTGACATTTATACAGCGATTAGTGCTAAAAAAATGCACTGATTACTGTGTAAATGTCACTGGCAGGGAAGGGGTTAACACTAGGGGCGATTAAGGGGTTAACTGTGTTCCCTGTGTGTGTTTCTAACTGTGGGGGGATGGAACTGTCTAGGAGTAGAGTGAGAGATCGGTGTTCATAAATAAACCCTGTTCCAAATTATTATGCAAATTCTATTTCAGTGTCACAAAAATTAAATATTTTGTTTTTCAGTTTAACTCATGGATGGCATTGTTTCTCAGGGCTCTTTTGATCACTGAAAACAATCTCGGACACCTGTGATAATTAGATTGCCAGGTGAGCCCAATTAAAGAAAAAACAATTAAAGGAAGGTGTTCCATATTATTAACCACTTTCCGACTGCCTAATGGGATCGTTAGGGGAGCGATCCATGCTGAGGGGGAGGCCACTCATTCGTGGCCACCCCCTCGCGATCGCTCCCAACGAATGACAATCTTCCTCTGCTGCTGTAATGTAAACAGCGGCAGAGGAAGTGATGTCTTCTCTCCTTGTGTCGGTCTTTTCGTTCCGGCGCTAAGGAGAGAAGACATCAAGTAAGTCTGCACAACACTACACTAACAGTAGAACACTCTAGGCACACTTTTCACCCCACAATCACCCCCCGATCATCCCCCGATCACCCCCCTGCACCCCCTGTCACAGTGACACCAATAGCAGTTTTTTTTTTTTTTTTTTTACAGATTACTGCATTTGTGTCATTTATGAAAGTTATAAGTGGTAGGGCAGTTAGTGGTAGGCCCCTTTAGGTCTAGGGTACCCCCCTAACCCCACCTAATAAAGGTTTAACCCCGTGATCACCCCCCATCGCCAGTGTCACTAATCAATCGTTTTTCTGATCGCTGTATTAGTGTCACAGGTGACGATAGTTAGGGAGGTAAGTATTTAGATTCGCTGTCAGCGTTTTATAGCGTCAGGTATCCCCATACACTACCTAATAAAGGTTTTAACTCCCTGATTGCCCCCTAGTTAACCCTTTCATCAGTGATCACCGTATAACTGTTATGGGTGACGCTGGTTAGTTAGTTTATTTTTTATAGTGTCAGGGCACCCTCTGTTTATTACCTAATAAAGGTTTAACCCCCTGATCACCCGGCGGGTGATACAAGTTAGGTTTTAGGGTCAGATAGGGTCTGCGTCGCCCCAGGCAGCATCAGGTAAGTGCCAGTACTGCTAACACCCACGCACGCAGCATTCACCTCCCTTAGTGGTATAGTATCTGAACGGATCAATATCTGATCTGATCAGATCTATACTAGCGTCCCCAGCAGTTTAGGGTTCCCAAAAATGCAGTGTTTGCAGGATCAGCCCAGATACCTGCTAGCACCTGCGTTTTGCCCCTCCATCCAGCCCTGCCCAGCCCACCCAAGTGCAGTATTGATCTATCACTGTCAGTTACAAAACACTAAACACACATAACTGCAGCATTCGCAGAGTCAGGGCTGATCCCTGCAATCGCTAACAGTTTTTTTAGTAGCGTTTTGATACAGTCGCTAACAGTCAGGAGCTTTTTTACCTGTGAGTCTCACTAGTGTACCACTAAATTTAGAGCCCAAAATGGCAAATCGAAGGTACACTAGTGAAGAGGCCTACACGTTAGCGCAGTATTTTTTCTGGTTTGACGTTTCTGAGCATGACAGATAGTGAAGAGGAAGTCACTCATCTGTCAGATTCAGACTTAGAATACGATCCTGTAGAGGACAGTGGCTCCAAGACAGATAGCTCTGATGACCGAGTAGTGGTCCCTGCCAAGGTCAGGCACACCAGACCCCGAACTTCTTCTTCTGTCGTTGATGTGCAAGAACCGCAGGTCCTTTATATGGAGCAGAGCAGTACTAGCGCCGCTATTCCTTCTGGTGAACTGGCAAGCACTAGTGGCCTAGTGCACCCTGGTCGTAGTCAATCCAGCACTCATCCAGCACCCATAAGTGCAGTTCAAGCTGGTGAGGTGGCAAGCACAAGTAGTGTCCCGCTTCCACCAAGAAGATGAACACAGACCCGTCGTGCCCATAGTGCCATTCCTGCTGCATTCGACAACCCTAATTGGGAACCCACCACTTCTGCAGCACCCGTACTTCCCCAATCACTGGCCAACCTGGCATTTAGGTGGAAACAGTTGATTTTACGTCGCTTGATTTTTATTCGCTGTTCTTCACCGAAGATCTCCATCGATCTATTGTGGACCAAAGCAATTTGTACACTGGTCAACACATCGCCACTATCCCCCAGTCCTCCCTTGCCAGAGATTGGAAACCAATTACGGTTTCCAATTTTAAGATCCTTCTGGGCCTATCCCTCCTCATGGGCATAACCAAAAAGTGTGAATTGCGATCATATTGGTCCACTGACCCAATTCACCATATGCCCATGTTCTCTGCTTCCATGGCCAGGGCACGATACGAGCAGATTTTGCGGTATATGCACTTCAACAACAATGAACTCTGTCGTCCTCGTGGAGACCCTGGATATGATTGGCTCTACAAAATTTGGCTGCTTGTAAACCACTTCAACCAACGTTTTGCAGACTTGTTTACTCTCCATCAAGTTGTCTGCATTGATGAGTCCCTGATTAAGTTTTCTGGCCGCTTACATGTAGTTTTATGGTTTATGAAGGAAAAGATAGTAACGTAGAGCCGACAAACTGCCCTGACTACATAGGAAGCTCTGGCAAGATTGTGTGGGACTTGGTGTCACACTTATTCAAAAAGAGGTACCACTTGTACGTGGACAATTATTACACGAGCGTGCCACTTTTTAGTCACTTGTTTGATCAGCAGATTGGAGCATGTGGCACCATGCGACCTAATCACCGGGGCTTTTCCCAGCAGCTTGTAGATTCCCGTCTTAGGCTGGGGGAGAGAGCCTGCTTCAAGTGTAATAACTTGCTCGCTATGAAGTGGAGGGATAATAAGAATGTTTTCGTTCTTACCTCCCTTCATGCAGACACGATGGTCCAAATTACTACGGCGACTGGTGGTGGAGAAACCCCTCTGTGTCCATGAATATAACCAAAATATGGGAGGGTTGGACCTCAACGACCAGTTGTTGGCGCTGTGCCTAATTGCCCGTAAGGCCAGACGTTGGTACAAGAAATTGTCTGTTTATTTATTTCAATTGGCTTTGCTGAACGCTAATGTGCTATACAGAGCTTCAGGACGGACTGGATCCTTCCTTAAATTCCAGGAAGAGATCGTCAGAGCCCTTCTGTTTCCAGATGGTGCTCCACCTCACCTTCCCCAACCAAATGCAGTAAGCCGGCTGCATGAGAAGCATTTTCTTTATGTCCTCCCGAGTACCCCTACCCAATGAACCCCCCAAAAAAGATGTTGTGTCTGCAGCAACCTGACAATCCTGGTCTTTGCATTGGTGAATTTTTTTAACGCTACCATACACTAGTTGAGTATTAGCGTAGGGTACAGCACTGCACAGACTAGGCACTTTCACAAGGTCTCCCAAGATGCCATCGCATTTTGAGAGACCCGAACCTGGAACCGGTACCAGTTACAAAAGTTACAGTTACCAAAAAAGTGTAAAAAAAGAAAAACACAAAAAAAAAGAAAAAAAAAAGAAAATAGTTGTCATTTTATTGTTCTCTCTCTATTCTCTCTCTATTGTTCTGCTCTTTTTTACTGTTCACTGTGTTTTATTGTTAACCATTTTTTTGTTTTCAGGTACACCATTCAGCTGCAGAGCGGATTTATTTATCTTGACAGCAACAGCGTTTGCTTTGCAGGTATGGTAAGTCTTACTGTTATACTGTAATGTTACTTTGTTTTATTTTTAAGCATCATTTGCTTAGCAGGTACGCCATTCAGTTGCGGCACGGATTTATTTATCTTGACAATAACACCGTTTGCTCCCATTATACATAAAGCCATGACTCCAGTGCTGTATGAGGTGATTTCACCACCACAGTTAAAAAAAAGAGCATATATGCCGAAGCATGGGGGCAGCAGGGGCGGAGGAGTGATTTTCTCCTACCTTTTGGGGCAGATGCCCCCATGCTTCAGCATGTATAAAGGGTGCATGTATGCCCATCATTAGAAGTGGGTGGATGAAGGGAGGTATTCTAATGGTGGGCATACCCACCGATCAATCTCTTTTTTTCGTTCAGCCCACAGGCTGCATGAAACAAGCTTACAGTATATGCCCAACAAGGACCAGCAATGTACTGGTATGTTGCTGGACTTTAAATGGTTATACCAGAATAATGCCTGCAGGTTTAGGTATCATCTTGGTATCATTCTTTTCAGCCAGCGGTCGGCTTTCATGTAAAAGCAACACTAGCAGCTAATTAGCCTCTAGACTGCTTTTACAAGCAGTGGGAGGGAATGCCCCCCCACTGTCTTCCATGTTTTTCTCTGGCTCTCCTGTCCCAACAGGGAACCTGAGAATGCAGCCGGTGATTCGGCCAGCTGACCATATAGCTTATCAGAGACCAGAATGGCTCCAATCATCTATATGGCATAAGAAACCGGAAGCTGCGAGCATTTTATGACTTAGATTTGGCCAGATGTAAACAGCGCCATTGGGAAATTTGGAAAGCATTTTATCACACCAATCTAGGTGTGGTCAGATGCTTTGAGGGCAGAGGAGAGATCTAGGGTCTAATAGACCCCAATTTTTTCAAAAAAGAGTACCTGTCACTACCTATTGCTATCATAGAGGATGTTTACATTCCCTGAGATAACAATAAAAATGATTAAAAAAAAAAATAAAAGGAACAGTTTAAAGATAAGATAAAAAAAATTTAAAAAAAAGCACCCTTGACCCCCTGCTCTCGCGCAAAGGCGAACGCAAGCTTAGGTCTGGCGTCAAATGTAAACAGCAATTGCACCATGCATGTGAGGTATCATCATGAAGGTCAGATCGAGGGCAGTAATTTTAGCAGTAGACCTCCTCTGTAAATCTAAAGTGGTAACCTGTAAAGGCTTTTAAAGGCTTTTAAAAATTGTTTAGTTTGTTGCCACTGCACGTTTGTGCGCAATTTTAAAGCATGTCATGTTTGGTATCCATGTACTCGGCCTAAGATCATCTTTTTTATTTCATCAAACATTTGGGCAATATAGTGTGTTTTAGTGCATTAAGATTTAAAAAAATGTGTTTTTTCCCCAAAAAAATAAGTTTGAAAAATCGCTGCGCAAATACTGTGTGAAAAAAAAGAAACACTCATCATTTTAATCTGTAGGGCCTTTAATATATATAATGTTTGGGGGTTAAAAGTAATTTTCTTGCAAAAAAAATAATTTTTTAATGTAAACAAAAAGTGTCAGAAAGGGCTTTGTCTTCAAGTGGTTAGAAGAGTTAGTGATGTGTGAGATAAGCTTCTAAATGTTGTGCATAAAATCCTAGGACAGTTTAACCCCCCCAAATGACCCCATTTTGGAAAGTAGACACCCCAAGCTTTTTGCTGAGAGGCATGTCGAGTCCATGGAATATTTTATATTGTGACAAAAGTTGTGGGAAAAAGACATTTTTTTTATTTTGCACTTTTTAAGTTGACACTAAATGATATATTGCTCAAACATGCCATGGGAATATGTGAAATTACGCCCCAAAATACATTCTGTTGCTTTTCCTGATTTTCCTGAGTAAGGGGATACCATATGTGTGAGACTTTTTGGGAGCCTAGCCGCGTATGGGACCCTGAAACCCAAGCACCGCCTTCAGGCTTTTTAAGGGTGTAAATTTTTGATTTCACTCCTATCACTGCCTATCACAGTTTCGGAGACCATGGAATGCCCAGATGGCACAACCCCCCCCCCCAATGACCCCATTTTGGAAAGTAGACACCCCAAGCTATTTGCTGAGAGGTATGGTGAGTATTTTGCAGACCTCACTTTTGTCACAAAGTTTTGAAAATTGAAAAAATAAAAAAAAATAAAAAAATTTTTCTTGTCTTTCTACATTTTCAAAAACAAATGAGAGCTGCAAAATACTCACCATGCCTCTCAGCAAATAGCTTGGGGTGTCTACTCTCCAAAATGGGATCATTTGGGGGGTCAGAATGTATTTTGGGGTGTAATTCTACATATGCCCATGGCATGTTTGAGCAATATATCATTTAGTGACAACTTTGTGCAGAAAAAAAAAAAAAAAAAAGTTTGTCACTTTCCCGCAACTTGTGGCAAAATATAAAATATTCCATGGACTCAAAATGCCTCTCAGCAAATAAAATGGGGTGTCTACTTTCCAAAATTGGGTAATTTGGGTTTTTTTTTATGCCATCTGGGCATTTTATGGCCTTCAAAACTGTGATAGGTAGTGAGGAGTGAAATCAAAAATTTACGCCCTTAGAAATCCTGAAGGCGGTGCTTGGTTTTTGGGGCCCTCTACGCGGATAGGCTCCCAAAAAGTCCCACACATGTGGTATCCCCTTACTCAGTAGAAGCAGCATAATGTATTTTGGGGTGTAATTTCACATATGCCCATGGCATGTTTGAGCAATACATCATTTAGCGACAACTTTGTGAAAAAAAAATTGTAATTTTCCTGCAACTTGTGTCAAAATATAAAATACTCCATGCACTCAACATGTCTCTCAGCAAATAGCTTGGGGTGTCTACTTTCCAAAATGGGGTCATTTGGGGGAGGTTTGTGCCATCTTGGCATTTTATGGCCTTCAAAACTGTGATAGGTAGTGAGGAGTGAAATAAAAAATTTACGCCCTTAGAAATCCTGAAGGCGGTGCTTGGTTTTTGGGCCCCCCGGGCTAGACTCCCAAAAAGTCCCACACATGTGGTATCCCCATACTCAGGAGAAGCAGCTAAATGTATTTTGGGGTGCAATTCCATATATAACCATGGCATGTGTGAGCAATATGTCATTTAGTGACAACTTTTTTAAATTTTGTTTTTTCTGTTTTTTTATCATTATTCAATCATTTGGGACAAAAACATTTAATATTCAATGGGCTCAACATGCCTCTCAGCAATTTCCTTGGGGTGTCTACTTTCCAAAATGGGGTCATTTTGGGGGGGTTTGTACTGCCTTGCCATTTTATCACCTCAAGAAATGAGATAGGCAGTCATAAACTAAAAGCTGTGTAAATTCCAGAAAATGCGCAAAATAAATATACGCTTATTGACTTTTTTTTTTTACCAAAGACAAGTGGCGGAATACATTTTGGCCTAAATGTATGACTAAATTTGAGTTTATTGGATTTTTTTTATAACTAAAAGTAGAAAATATCTTTTTTTTTTTTCAAAATTTTCGGTCTTTTTCCGTTTATAGCTCAAAAAATAAAAAGCGCAGAGGTGATCAAATACCATCAAAAGAAAGTTCTATTTGTGGGAAAAAAAGGACGCAAATTTAGTTTGGTTACAGCATTGCATGACCGCGCAATTAGCAGTTAAAGCGACGCAGTGCCAAATTGTAAAAAGTGCTCTGGTCAGGAAGGGGGTAAATCCTTCCCGGGGCTGATGTTATTAAGCAGAGCACCATTTTCAAGCAATATGGGGAAGAAAAAGGATCTCTCTGCTTCCGAAAAGAGTGAAATAGTTCAATGCCTTGGACGAGGTATGAAAACATACGAAAACTTAAGCGTGATATTCGCACTATTAAGAGAATTGTGGCTGATTCAGAGCACAGACGGGTTTCGTATAGATAAAGGCACATTGAGGAAGATTTCTGCCAGATCCATGCATCAGATCAAGAGAACAGCTGCTAAAACACCATTACATAGCAGCAAACAGATATTTGAAGCTGCTGGTGCCTTTGGAGTCCCACGGACATCAAAGTGTAGAGTCTTCCAGAGTCTTGCAACTGTGCATAAACCTTCCATTTGGCCACCACTAACCGATGCTCACAAGTAGAAATGGCTGCATTGGGCAGAAAAATAAATGAAGACTAATTTTCAAACAATCCTGTTCACTGATGGAGTAGTGGATGGTTGGTGGATGGCCACCCTGTTCCAACAAGGCTGCAACGTCAGCAAGGCTGTGGTGGAGTAATGTTTTGGGGCAGAATCATAGGAAGAGAGCTGGTCGGCCCCTTTAGGGTCCCCGAAGGTGCAAAGATGACCTCTGCAAAGTATGTGGCATTCCTGACTGACCACTTCCTTCCCTGTACAGAAGGAAGAACTATGCTTTCCGTAATAAAATCATCTTCATGCATGACAATGCACCATCTCATGCTGCAAGTAATACCTCTGCATCAATGGCTGCTATGGGGATAAAAGGAGAGAAAGTCATGGTGTGGCCTCCATCCTCCCCTGACCTCAATCCTATTGAAAACCTTTGGAGCATCCTCAAGCAAAAGATCTACGAGGGTGGGATGCAGTTTACATCCAAACAGCAGCTCTGGGAGGCTATTCTGACATCTTGCAAACAAATTCAAGCAGAAACTGTCCAAAAACTCACAAGTTCAATGGATGCAAGACTTGTGAAGATGCTATAAAATAAGGGTCCTATGTTAAAATGTAATGTGACCTGTTTAAATGTTTAAAAGTTAAAATGTTGTTCAAAGTTTGATTGAAATAGCTTTTGATTCCAGTAAATATGCTGCAAACACAACAAATGACAATTTTCAGTTCTTTACAACCTATAAAGTGTTTTGAAACTTACTGAGCGTAATAATTTGGAATAGTGCATTGTAAGTTTTTTATTTTGAAAAAAAAACTGTTATCATTAGGAGGTTTGTTCAATAAAATTTTAATTGTACTCTTAATAGTTGATAACATGAGAATTATGCTGACTGTTGTTTACATCAATTATTTAGGTAAATGAGAAAAAATATCATTGGCATAATAATTCGGAACAGGGTGTAGTATGAACACACGATCTGTCTCCTCTCCCTTGTCACGAGCGATCGCGGGAGCCCAGCGGTCATTGCACCCGCTGGGCACTCGCATCCGCTCCAGGCACACGCCGCAGGTGCGCCCGCGCCCCTAGTGGCCAAAAGACAAAGCGATGTAAGGTAAGGCCATTTCGCCCAGCCGTGCTATTCTGTCACAGTAAAACTGCGGTGGCTAGTCGGCAAAGCGTTAAACACAATGTGTATAGCTGGTTGCTAAGGAGTGGGCCGGAATATGGCCGCCATGTCCTTAACAACTGATGAGTCATCAGCTGGAAAAAACAAGGAGGGGGAGGCACCGACCTGAGTGTGGAATTAAAATGATGACTTTAACACCTGTTGTCGCCTGCCCACCATTATATGACATAATGGACTTTGAGCGTGGATATCTGAATGATGACTGTAGCTACCGACATCATTCAGATATTGCTGTTTTCAGCCGGCGATTCCCTACACCATAAGAATGATCATAGTGGCTGTTCCGCCACTTGATCATTCTTACGGGAGGCAAGAGGGGATGTTCCCCCCTGCCGCCGCCCTCCGGTGCTTCTACCGACTCACCGTTATGATCGGAGAGTCGGAGATAGGAGCCGCTGGGCCTGGATGTTGATCATAGAGATTTCCGGTGGACCAGATGGTCACCAGTGTCTCTATGTTCGTCAGAGGCCAGGCGCGATGTTATGATGTCACACCCGGGCTCTGCATTAAAAAAAACGGCGCCGCCTTGGCTGGGAACCCGTGATCTTTTTTTTTTTAATTTCAGGCTTCCCAGCCTAGTGGTGAGATGTGGGGTCTTATTGACCCCATATCTCACTGTAAAGAGGACCTGCTATGTCATATTCCTATTACAAGGGATGTTTACATTCCTTGTATTAGGAATAAAAGTGATCAATTTTTTTTTCAAAAAGTGTCAAACTAAAAAAAAGAAAGTAAAATTAACAATAAAAAAAATTTAAAGCGCCCCTGTCTCCATGTGCTCGCATGCAGAAGCAATCGCATACGTAAGTCCTGCCCACATATGAAAAGGGTGTTCAAACCATACATGTGAGGTATCATCGCGAACGTTGGAGCAAGAGCAATAATTATAGATCTAGATCTCCTCTGTAACTCAAAACATTTAACCAGTATAAAAATTTCAAACGTCGCCTATGGGGATTTTTAAGTACCGAACTTTGGCGCCATTTCACGAGTGTGTGCAATTTTGAAGCGTGACATGTTAGGTATCTATTTACTCTGCGTTACTTCATCATTCACAATATGCAAAAACATTAGGCTAACTTTACTGTTTTGTTTTTTTCTAAAACACAAAATTGTTTTTTTTCCCAAAAAAAAGTGTTCGAAAAATTGCTGCTCAAATACCATGCAAGATAAAAAGTTGAAACAACAGTCATTGTATTCTCTAGGGTCTTTGCTAAAAAAGCATATATAATGTTTGGGGGTTCTATGTAATTTTCTAGCAAAAAATTATGATTTTTACATGTAGAAGAGAATTGGCCTGGGTGGCAAGTGGTTAATAGGATAAGATTAAAAACTTATGCCCTGTGCACACGGTCGGACTTTGTTTGGACATTCCGACAACAAAATCCTAGGATTTTTTCCGACAGATGTTGGCTCAAACTTGTCTTGCATACACACGGTCACACAAAGTTGTCGGAAAATCCGATCGTTCTAAACGCGGTGACGTAAAACACGTACGTCGGGACTATAAACGGGGCAGTGGCCAATAGCTTTCATCTCTTTATTTATTCTGAGCATGCTTGGCACTTTGTCGGATTTGTGTACACACGATCGGAATTTCCGACAACGGATTTTGTTGTCGGAAAATTTTATAGCCTGCTCTCAAACTCTGTGTGTTGGAAAATCCAATGGAAAATGTGTGATGGAGCCTACACACGGTCGGAATTTCCGACAACAAGGTCCTATCACACATTTTCCGTCGGAAAATCTGACCGTGTGTACGGGGCATTACAAGATGATAGAAGATGCATGCTTGTCAAAGTAAAGTGCAGTCCTGGCATTCCACATGGCTCTGTGGAACAGGAAGTGATGTCACCGGCATCTGATTGGACTTTGGCAGGGCTGGAATCTTGTCAATCAAGGCTGCAGTGGTGAAAGGCTATGCGCTCGGAGAACTAGCCGTGGAACTAGAACTTCCAGCAGACCAATCAGTAAAAAATTTGGGGAAAAATAAATTATGGCAAAATATATTATTTAATTTATGCTATAATTTATTTTTCCCAAAATTGTTTACTGATTGGTCTGCTGGAATTTCTAGTTCCATGGCCACACCCACATGCTCTCCATTGTGTATATATAGCTGTCCTCCTCTAGAGAGCAGCAGGCCAATAGAAGGGGCAGCCAGCTCTGAGCATGTAGCCTTTCATCACTGCAGCCCTGATTGACAAGATTCCAGCCCTGCCTAGGTCAAATCAGACACCGGTGACATCACTTCCTGTTCCACGGTCCATGCTGGTCAGTGTGGAGCTTCCTGGTTCCTTTGCTCCTGAAGAAACACTGTGATCCATTCCAGCCAGCTGATCAATCCTTTCCAGCTATCCAGAACAGTGGTGGGACCTTACAGAGCCATGTGGAATTCCAGGACTGCACTTTACTTTGACAAGCATGCATCTTCTATCATCTTGTAAGTGTTTTTAATCTTATCCTATTAAATTAATCATTTTAATACTACACTCAGGTCGGCTCCTCCCCCTCCCAGTTTTTTCCTTACATGTCTTGCTGAGTTCTGGACACACTCTGAAGGATGGCTGCCTTCCTTTTTAACCCTTAATATCCCTTTCTATGGATACATCACCATCCAGCTATTACAGCCACAGACTATACCCATAAGGATTACTCCATCTGGAGCGCCAGATAAACACTGACTATACTGCTAGATGAGTAATCAGCTGTCAGACAGCTGAAGGAAAAAAAAAGAACTGCCGGCAAAAATAAATTGGGAAAAAAAACAGCTTGTGCCCCCCAATCCAGAACAAGCCCTTCGAGTCTGGTATGGATTTGGAGGGGAACCCCACACCAAATTTTTTTTTAAAAATGGCGTGGGGTCCCCCTAAAATCCATACCAGACCCTTATCCGAGCATGCAACCTGGCAGGTCAGGAAAGAGAGGGGGTGAGTAAGCACCCCCCTCTTGAACCATACCAGGCCACATACCCTCAACATAGGGGGGTGCTTTGGGGCAGGGGTACCTTCTTCCATCAGCCAGAAAACTGAAGATGGGTTCTGGATGGGTCTTTCAGTATGACAATGGCCCAAAACATACCACCAAGACAACAAAGGAGTGACTCAAGAAGAAGCACATTAAGGTCATGAAGTGGACTAGTCAGTCTCCAGAAGCTAATCCTATAGAAAATTTATGGAGGGAGATGAAACTTTAAGTTGCCAAGTGACAGCCAAGAAACCTTAAGGATTTCGCAATGATCTGTAAAAAAGAGTGATCAAAAAGCCCTCCTACGATTTGTGCAAACCTGGCCACTAACTGCAAGATACGTCTTACCTCTGTGCTTGCCAACAGGGGTTTCGCCACCAAGTACTAAGGGTTCAAATACTTATTTTACTCATTGAACTGCAACTCAATTTATAACATTTGTATTATGTGTTTTTTCTGAATTTTTGCTTATTATTCTGTATCTATCATTTAAAATACACCTATGATAAAAATGATAGACCCTTCATTTCTTTGTAAGTAGTCAAACTTACAAAATCTGCAAAGGTCAAATAATTATCTGTTTATACGATGGGTGTAGTTTTAGCAAGGCTGTTATCTGAAATTAGCACCGTTTCTTACAGGGAGTATAGTTGCAACTTTTTTTTCCAATAGTTTGATATTGAGGTCTCCTCCAAAAAGTAAATTCAGGGTTCCATTTCAACTTTCATCTGTTCTTCCAGCTGTTCCATCTTCATCACCAGATTCAGAAGATCCTTGTTGGAGCAAGTTTATGACAGTCTGGAGTCAGGCTAGTAGGCCAATAGCTATAGCAGTAGAGCAGCACCCACCCACCAGCAGAACAGGTTTACAAGCAGATCACCCTGGTGGATGTAGCAGGCTCATCCAAGATGCGGGACCTAAGTACTAACCAGTATTCATCAGAGCTCCTGATGGTGGAGATGAGTTTTGCTGCATGCTAGTACAAGGTTGTGATCCTCAGGATTGTCCCACCAGGAGGTGAGCAAGTTGAGGTCCAGTAACAGCTTAAGCAAGTAGGGATAAGCAGAAGCATAGTCAGTATACAAGCCAAAGGTTGGTAACAAATGGTTTCAGGTTGGGATTAGGCAGAAGCGTAGTCAAAAAACAAGCCAAAGATAAGTAATGAATGGTAGCGAAGAGACAAGGGTGAGATATTGGCTGCTTTTCCTAGAGGTCCTAAGATCATTTTCTCGTGATAGTAAAGACTATTCAGGTGGCATGTTCTTAGGAAGGTCTTCCCCCACCTCAGGAGATAAGATCTCATTTTACCAGGGCAGTCTCATAATCTTGAGCAGCTTGCTCTAAAGTCTCGGCAGATATCGTATGTAAAGCAGTGACCTGGAGCACTCTTAACATTTTCATTGCGCATTACAAATTGGATATAGCCTCAGGTCAGAGCAGAGTCCTGGGTGCATTAGTTATATATTTTGCTTTTACATATTAATACATTTTTTTGGAAGCTGCATCTAGTGTATGTGTGTTTTCTTCCCCTTCCCCAGGATTTAGCTAGTTAATTCCTATGGTGTTCCTGACATAGTTACATATTTACATAGTAGGTGAAGTTTAAAAAAAGACACAAGTCCATCAAGTCCAACCTATGTGTGTAATTATATGTCAGTATTACATTGTATATCCCTGTATGTTGTGGTCGTTCAGGTGCTTATCTAATAGTTTTTGAAACTATCGATGCCCCCAGCTGAAACCAAAGCCTGTGGAAGGGAATTCCACATCCTTGCCTTACAGTAAAGAACCCTCTATGCAGTTTAAGGTTAAACCTCTTTTCTTCTAATTTTAATGAGTTGCCACGTGTCTTGTTAAACTCCCTTCTGCGAAAAAGTTTTATCCCTATTGTGGGGTCAACAGTATGGTATTTGTAAATTTAAATCATATCCCCTCTCAAGCGTCTCTTCTCCAGAGAGAATAAGTTCAGTGCCCGCAAGCTTACTTCATAACCAATATCCTCCAGACCCTTTATTAGCTTTGTTGCCCTTCTTTGTACTCGCTCCATTTCCAGTACATCCTTCCTGAGGACTGGTGCCCAGAACTGGACACCATACTCCAGGTAAGGCTGGTCCAAAATCTTGTGGAGTGGGAGAATTATCGCTTTATCCCTGGACTAATCCCCTTTTTAATGCATGCCAATATTCTGTTTGCTTTGTTAGCAGCAGCTTGGCATTGTATGCTATTGCTGAGCCTATCATCTACTAGGGACCCATGTCCTTTTCCATCCTAGATTTCCCCAGAGCTTCAACCCCTAGTGAGTAGATTACATTCATTATTCTATATTAAACCTCATTTGCCATTTAGGTGCCCACCCCATTAATTTCTTCAGATCTTCTTACAAGGTTTCCACATCCTGCGGAGAAGTTATTGCCCTGCTTAGCTTAGTGTCGTCCGCAAATACAGAGATTGAACTGTCAAATGCTTTTGCAAAATCCAGATACACCACATCTACGGGCCTTCCTTTATCTAGATGGCAGATGGTTATCTAGATATACTCCCCATTTATCACCATCCTCTGAACTCATCCTTGTAGCCAGTTTTAAATCCATATACTCACACTATGGTCCATGCCAAAGGACCTTACTTTGTACAGTAAACGTTTATGGGGAACTGTGTCAAATGCTTTTCCAAAATCCATATACACCACGTCTACGGGCCTTCTTTAATCTAGATGGCAGCTCACCTCCTCATAGAAGGTTAATAGATTGGTTTGGCAAGAATTATTCTTCATGAATCCATGCTGATTACTGATAATAATACCGTTTTCATTACTAAAATCTTGTATATATTCCCTTATCATCCCCTCCAAGAGCTTGCATACTATTGATGTTAGGCTAACTGGTCTGTAATTCCCAGGGATGTATTTTGGCCCTTTTTTAAATATTGGTTCTATATTGGCTTTTCTCCAATCAGCTGGTACCATTCCAGTTAGTAGGCTGTCAGTAAAAAATAGAAACAATGGTCTCGCAATTACTCAAATGAGTTCCCTAATTACCCTTGGGTGCAAGCCATCGGGTCGCGGTGATTTATTAATGTTAAGTTTCCCAAGTCTATTTCTAATTCTGTCTTCTGTTAGCCATGAGGGTGCTTCCTGTGATGTGTCGTGAGGACAAACACTGACGTTTTGGTTACTGAAGGCCACCGATTCCCTTGTGAAGACTGAGGAGAAGAATAAATTCAATACCTTCGCTATCTCCCCATCCTTTGTAACCAGATGTCCTTCCTCATTCTTTATGGATCCAATATGGTCTGTCCTCCCTAACATGATGCAGAGCCAGATAAATGCAAACATTTTTACCAATACTTATCATAATTTTCCTTTCCTTCTTTCTATATTATATTCAGTCATCCCACCAATGTTTCCTCTTTCTCTTCCATATTTTTTCCTATGTCTTATGTGATCTTTTTCCCCTCACCTAATTTATCTCTCTTTTGTTGTCCTATTTTTTTCCTCCCATATGTCCTCCCATCTTTGATCTCCCTGTATATTGTAAACTTACCTAATGATATTTACTATAGGGTTCTAATTCATACACTTTGCACAAAAAATGAAACATAACAAATTAATCTGTTTACAATAAATTGAAAGTAATTTTTAGACCTGCTATGATGATAACTGGCACATAAATGTACAAGAACCACATTGGGACATGTGTGCAATATGAGTTTATGGTTGTATGATCCCATAATTCTTTGAGTGGGTCTCTCCACACCAAAAAAGTTAATGCTAAAGTGTTTTCTGGTATATATCTGATTCTGAATTTTACTCAGAGCTTACACAAAAGCCTTTACGTGTATGTAAAGGCTAGTGCTTATTTTTACTTTGTTTGGAGAGGCTTAGACTTTTGCCAAGTTTTTACTGCTGTCTGTATCCCCCCTAAGACAAAAAAGTCTAAGTATATGTAAAGACATTTGTTTTAGGTTTAGATAGATAGACTTTGTCAAGTCTTTCCTGCTGTATGTGTTCCCACTGGGGAGACTCACCTCTCTTTTTTGCCCTGGTGACCTATGTCACAGTGACAGAAAGTTAGGGCAAATAAAAAAGATTAGAGTAAGAAATTAGAGAAATTCTTAAATAAGGACACTTGATTTTGTGATAAGGTAATTCCTTTCACTTTGACATGAGAGATCTTCTTTTGTTTCCTGCTCTGGGCAGAAAGTGAAATCGCCTCAGTGGGACAAAAGAGAAAACAACAATTACTTAATATGGCATTTAGCTCTCACCTTGGTCCAAACCCTAAAACTCAACATAAACCCTAAAGTTAGCCCTTAACCCTTTTGCTGCCAGAGCCATTTTAACACACATTTAACAAATAATTTATGAAGATTGCATAAAACCCATAAAAACATATATATTTTCTGAAAGCAGACACCCTGAGCAGGCGTCTCAAACTGGTGGCCCTCCTGCTGTTGCAAAGCAAAATAAAAATCGCAGAGGCGATCAAATACCACCAAAAGAAAGATCTATTTGTGGGAAAAAAAGGATGTCAATTTTGTTTGGGAGCCACGTCGCATGACCGCACAATTGTCAGTTAAAGCGACCCAGTGCCAAATCACAAAAACGTTCTGGTCAGGAAGGGGGTAAAATTTTCCGGGGCTGAAGTGGTTAAGTAGAGGGAGCTACATTATATATATAGATAGATATATATATATATATCTATCTCTATATATATATATATATATAGATATATATATATATATATATAGAGATAGATATATATATACACATACATACACACATACAGTGTTGTGCTCATAGGTTTACATACCCTGGCAGAATTTATGATTTCTTGGCCATTTTTCAGAGATAATGAATGATAACACAAAAACTTTTCTTTCACTCATGGCTGAAGCCATTTATTATTAATCAACTGTGTTTACTCTTTTTAAATCATAATGACAACAGAAACTACCCGAAAGACCCTGATCAAAATTTTACATACCTTGGTGATTTTGGCCTGATAACATGCACACAAGTTGACACAAATGGGTTTGAATGGCTATTAAAGTTAACCATCCTCACCTGTGATCTGTTTGCTTGTAAGTAGTGGGCGTGTATAAAAGGTCAATGAGTTTCTGGACTCCTGACAGATCCTTGGATCTTTCATCCAGTGATGCACTGACATTTCTGGATTCTGAGTCATGGGGAAAGCAAAAGAATTGTCAAAGGATCTGCGGGAAAAAATAGTTGAACTGTATAAAACAGGAAAGGGATATAAAAAGATATCCAAGGAATTGAGAATACCAATCAACAGTGTTCAAACTCTAATCAAGAAGTGGAAAATGAAGGATTCTGTTGAAACCAAACCAAGGTCAGGTAGACCAACTAAAATTTCAGCTACAACTGCCAGGAAAATTGTTCGGGATGCAAAGAAAAACCCACAAATAACTTCAGGTGAAATACAGGACTCTCAGAAAACATGTGGTGTGGCTGTTTCAAGATGAACAATAAGGAGATCCTTGAAGAAAGATGGGCTGCATGGTCGAGTCGCCAGAAGAAAGCCATTATTACGCAAATGCCACAAAGTATCCCACTTACAATACGCCAAACAGCACAGAGACAAGCCTCAAACCTTCTGGCACAAAATCATTTGGAGTGATGAGACCAAAATTTAGCTTTTTGACCACAACCATAAACGCTACATTTGGAGAGGAGTCAACAAGGCCTATGATGTAAGGTACACCATGCCTACTGTGAAACATGAAGGTGGATCCCTGATGTTTTGGGGATGTGTGGCACAAGGAATTGGGTCAAAATTGATGGTAAGATTAATGCGGTCTGTTATCAAAAAATACTGGAGGAACATTTGCATTTATCAGCCAGAAAGCTGCACATGGGAAGTACATGGACATTTCAACATGACAATGATCCAAAACACAAGGCCAAGTCAACCCGTCATTGGCTACAGCAGAATAAAGTGAAGGTTCTGGAGTGGGCATCTCAGTCTCCTGACCTCAATAGCATTGAGCCACTCTGGTGAGATCTCAAACGTGCAGTTCATTCAAGACAGCCCAAAAATTTACAGGAATTGGAGGCTTTTTGCCAAGAGGAATGGACAGCTTTACCATCTGAAAAGATAAAGAGCCTCATCCACAAATAGCACAAAAGAATTCAAGCTGTCATTGATGTTAAAGGGGGCAATACATGGTATTAAGAACTAAGGGATGGAAACTTTTGATCAGGGTCATTTGTGTAGTTCCTGTTGTCATTATGATTTAACCACTTCAGCCCCGGAAGATTTTTTCCCCCTTCCTGACCAGAGCACTTTTTACAATTTGGCACTGTGTCGCTTCAACTGGTAATCGAGCAGTTATGCGATACTGTACCCAAACGAAATTTGCGTCCTTTTTTCCCCACAAATAGAGCTTTCTTTTGGTGGTTTTTATTTTTTGCGCTATAAACAAAAAAACAGCAACAATTTTGAAAAAAAACCACAATATTTTTTACTTTTTGTTATAATAAATATACCCCAAAAATGTTTTTTAAAAAACAAATTTCTTCATCAGTTTAGGCCAATATATACTCTTCTACATATTCTTGGTAAAAAAAATAGCAATAAGCATATATGTAATGGTTTGCCCAAAAGTTATAGTGTCTGCAAACTATGGGAAAGATTTATGGCATTTGTATTATTATTTTTTACTAGTAATGGCACAAGCTGCAATTTTTATCGGGATTGCTACATTGCGGTGGACAGATCACACACTTTTGACACATTTTTGGGACCATTGACATTTATACAGTGATCAATGCAATAAAAATGCACTGATTACTATGTAAATGTCACTGGTAGGGAAGGGGTTAACACTAGGGGTCAATCAAGGGGTTAAATGTGGGGGGGCGTGGCCAACCGGAGCAGAAGATGGACGCTTGATTGCATAGCTCAGCAGCCAAGGGACACAATCCAGCGCAATCGGCCCACACCACGACTCCATCCACACCCATCCTCGCTCCAGGCACTCAGGAGACAAAGATGCAGCCATCCAGGAAAAGATTTACGGAGCACAAGCCCCAAAAACTGACTGAATTCGCTTACAAGGCGGCAGGCTGGGATTCCCAAGATGGCGCCGACCAGGCCGCGCCGCCCGAATCGTACACGGACCTCCCGGATGACATCCAGGACACACAGCACTCCACAGGTACGAATCCTGACAAGCACCAAGCCCCAGAGTGTGACCCTCTCCCCAGCAGCCCAGCAAAAGCTCGGATGAGGCTAGATACACTGACGCTGCACACACAGCGCCAGCTAACTGAGGCCCAGGTTCCCATCCCCTTCTCCATAGACCAGGCCCTGCACTCCTCCATGGCCTCCTTCCCCACATCAGGGCAGCCAGTCATGGACACAACTCTGAAGGACATGCTTCTATCCCTGCAGTCCTCCCTCATGAATGATCTTTCATCCATGTTTCACAGAGTCACCTCTGACATTCACAAGCTAGATGACAGAATGACTAATGCTGAGAGGGGAATACAGGCCTACACTTCCACAGTAAATGAAGTGATTGATTCTTATGACACTGTTAAGGAAGAACAGGCATGGATGCGCTCCAAAATGGCGGATTTAGAAGACAGGTCACGCAGGAACAACATCAAACTGAGGGGTGTCCCAGAGTCCATACTCCCCGTGGACCTACCACGTTACGCGAAATAATTGATACACCTAGTGATACCGGAAGCCTCCCCACGAGACGCCATCATTGACAGAATACACAGAATCGCCAAACCGTCCCACCTGGCAGCCTCAGTACCTAGAGATGTACTGATGAGGGTTCACTTCTATCAAACCAAAGAAAAGCTCCTTATGGGCCTTAGAGCTAAATCTCCACTACCTGGCCCCTATACTGGGATACAACTTTTCCCTGACCTGTCCAAGTACACCCTCCAACTGCGACGTCAACTGAACCCGATAACCAAAGGTCTGCAGAACCATAAGGTACCATACAAATGGCGCCACCCAGCTACCATCCTTGTTGCCCACAATGGTCAGACACACGCAATAGGAGACCTGGGCAAAGGCCTAAAACTCCTCCACTCCTGGAGCATAATCCCTGACATGGCTGTCTCTGTCCCACAAACCAACGGTGCCATACCACCTCGTAGACAACAAACTCACCATCTCACCTGAGGATGCTTGCATCTCCGCTACAATGGCCGACAACTCATTCCACAGTTCCCCTGAGCTCTGACAGCCTGTTACCTTAACTCTCTACCTCCGGTGATACTGACTCTGTTTACCCCCACGTAGAGGATTCAACGGTGTCAAACACCCCCTCTAATCTTCGCTTTAGCTGAAATATACAGCAATATCATATACATCAACAGCGAATCAAATTCCAAGTTTTTCTTTGTTTTTTTTTTTTCCACTAGTTTCCAAACTCTATACCAGTGATCTGTTAATGCATCTCTCTATTGGTTACTGACATATTGCTCTATCCGCAGCACTCTAGTCCACTTCTATTTCAGACCCTTGGATTGCCACCGGCACACCACTGCGCTCTAACTCCAAGACTCATCAGCAGCCAGAAGTAACAGCACCCCACTACCGGTACCTCAACACATCTGCACTCGGACTTCCACCTCCAGATCAACGTAGCTGACCCCCATCTACCACCAGACTCACCCGCCAGCAACGAACCGTAAGTGTTGCACTCAACACTCAACACCCTCACAGCCGCAAAATGCCATTCACTATACTGTCATTAAATGCCAACGGCCTCAATCATCCTGCCAAGAGACACTCACTATGGAGATCCGCTACAGATCTTCACAGTGACATCCTTTGCGTCCAGGAAACACACCTGCTTGCCAATGATACATCCCTATGCAAGAACAACTGCTTCCCCCATATGTTCCATGCCACCCATTCAACTAAAACCAGAGGGGTCATGATTGCAATCAGAGACTCACTAGACTTCCAACTTATAGAAATCGAACAGGACACCGAAGGTCGTTATATCATACTTACCTGCAAAGTCAACAAAGTGACCTACACCATAATCAACATCTATACCCCAAATTCTTGCCAAACGAAATTCCTTCACAGAGTCCTACGTAAAGCCAAACACATTCAAAAAGGACACCTAATACTCTGTGGAGACTTTAATCTTGTCCCTGAATTATCCATCGACTCTACATCGTCAGCAACTAGAAGAGACTCACCTCTGAAAAGATTTATCTCCTCCCAAGACCTCTACGACGTTTGGCGCTGTTATCATGGCTCCGAACGGGACTACACTTTTTTTTCCTCCAGGCACCGCTCATATTCAAGAATAGACCTGTTCTTAACCGACAAGTTTGTTCTACAAAATATATCTACCTCCACAATCCACACCACGACATGGTCGGACCATGCCCCAATCTCTATCACGATCCAAGATTCTAACTTACAAAAAAATACATTTATTTGGCGAGTAAACAACCATATTATTCAACACAACCAATATGCGCCAACTATTGCAGAACAAATAACTGATTTCTTTTCACTAAACAAAGGCTCGGTGCCCGACCGTGCTGTGGTGTGGAGTGCGCACAAAGCGTACATGAGAGGAATGTTAATTAAAGTAAGTTCCCACCATAAGAAAAAGAGGACGCAACGTATAGACGAACTAACAACTCAAATAGCAGCCCTAGAATTGAAACACAAATCTGACCCCCGAGACCACCAGACAAATCACCTATTGTCCCTTAGACAGGAACTTAGAACACTACTCCTTCATTCTTACGAATTCCTCCAGAAAAAATTTAAGGCGACATCATATTCTACCTCTAATAAAGCGGGGAAGAAACTAGCACAAAGATTAAAAGGTAGGCGCACCAAAGACAAAATCTCTCAACTTTTCCACCCCCACACCAAAGCCCCACCGAGCAACCCCCAAGACATAGCCAATGCCTTCAGTGCCTATTATGGAGACTTATATAATCTAAAACAAGACCCTCTCACACCCCAACCTACTCCAGACGACATTGACCAATTTCTCAGGAAAGTCAAACTACCCACACTGACAACAGAGCAACTGAACGCCTTAAATGCCCCCTTCACAGAAAATGAAATAAAAACGACTATCGCCTCATTACCTAGCGGCAAAGCCCCAGGCCCTGACGGTCTAACTGGGGAATACTACAAGCAATTTTCACCCCATCTGACCCCATACCTGACTGAATTATACAACCACGTTGCCTCCTCTTCTGCTTTCTCTAAAGAATACTTGAATGCTTTAGTGATAACATTACCGAAACCAGGGAAACAGTCGAATATACCTCAAAATTTCCGCCCAATCTCTCTACTTAATCTTGACCTTAAAATTTACGCTAAAACCATAGCAACAAGATTGATCAAAATTATGCCCACTCTTATACACCAGGACCAGACAGGGTTCACAAAAGGCAGACAATCCTCTGATGCCACCAGAAGGATGATAAACCTAATCCACCACGCTGAATCCACCGGAACGCCTTCTCTGCTCCTATCCTTGGATGCAGAGAAGGCGTTCGATAGGGTGCACTGGACCTATCTTGAAAGGGTCCTCCAAAAGTTTGGATTCCAGGGTCAGATTCTTGGAGCCATCATGGCACTATACTCCAACCCCGAAGCTCAAGTTTACACAGAGGGCATGCTTTCCCGCCTATTTCCCATAACCAATGGCACCCGCCAAGGTTGCCCTCTATCTCCCCTCATATTTAATATGCTCATGGAGCCCCTAGCAGAAAGTATCCGTTCTCATCCCAACATCTCTGGCTTACGCATTGGAACCACACACCACAAAATCAGCTTATTTGCGGATGACATCATTCTTATCCTATCTAATCCGACTGTTTCCCTGGCTGAAGTACAACATATGCTTCAATGGTTTAGTTCAATCTCCTACTACAAGGTGAACACATCCAAATCCTTCATCCTAGACATAAATATAAATGCCACCATAAAAAACCTTTTACAACTGCAATATCCCTTTGCATGGGCTGACACTGACATCTCTTACCTGGGCATTAAACTCCCAAGAAACACTAAAAGCCTCTATTCAAGTAATTTCCCTCCACTACTCCAGACTATACAACAAACAACACAACAAATAGCAAAACACGAACTTTCTTGGACAGGAAGGCTTGCGGCCTTTAAAATGATATGCCTCCCCCAAATACTTTATTATTTCAGAACCCTACCCATCCCACTACCCACCACGTTTTTCAGATCCCTACGCACAATGTACAACAAACTCCTGTGGAATGGTAAACGTCCCAGGTGTGCACATCAACAACTGGTTAAACACAAGCAAGTGGGGGGTACGAGCTCCATAGATTTTGAAGATTACCATCTAGCAGCCATCTTGGCCCAATTACCCTGCTGGTTCCAACCATCTCCAACTACGCTATGGGGGCAAATTGAATGCTCCTCAATCACAAGATCAGACCTGAAAACCTGGTTACTGAGTACCCCACTAGGCTCACCGATCCCACAGTCCCTATCTCCAACTATTAAAGCATCGGGGCAAGCCTGGAGGAAAGTGTCCACCTCAATGAACCACATCCCCCATGAACCGCAAACACATATACCTCTAGCCACCTTGAAACATATAACACCTGAACTATCAGTAACCTCATGGACACATAAAGGCATAGGATCCTTACAACATCTACTGCAAGACAACTCCCTCAAACCATTCTCCCAATTGCAATCTGAATATGCAATACCCGCATCTGAACATTTCACCTACCTCCGTATACAACATTGCCTCAAAACTGTCCCCCTTCCTCTGTACAGCATCCACCCCAAGACTTGGGACTATCTCACTAACCCTAACACAAATCTCAGAGGAATCTCATACTTCTACAACTCCCTCCACCAAAAACATACCTTCACCAAACTAAAACCACACAAGAAATGGGAAATTGATCTGAACCACGAATTCACAGACAATCAATGGCATCAAGCCTTCAAGTCAACATACAAGGCCACGAAATGCGCGGCCCTCTGGGAACTGGCGCAAAAAATTTCTCTGCGTTGGTATATGACCCCAGCCAGAATCGAGTCCATTAATCCTCAAATACCCGACACATGCTGGAGATGTAACTCATCCCCAAGTGATCTTCTTCATGTTTTCTGGTCATGCCACCTTCTTAAAACGTACTGGGATAGTATTTTCCAGTTAATCTCACACATCACCCACATTAAAACTTCCCCCTCCCCAGCACTTGCGATCCTGAATCTTACTATTGAAGACTTTCCTCACCCCCTTAGAATAGTGACCACCCACGTCCTGATGGCAGCTAGACTTAACATAGCTAGACACTGGAAGTCGGCCACACCTTTAACCCTAACCCAAGTCGTCGACTTGGTATCACTACACTGCAGCTATGAGCATGCATCTGCTACTGACACAAACCATTATACAAAAATACAATCCAGCTGGCAACCATGGACCACCTGGACTAGACACTGCGCAATTCACGTATAATTCACTGCAGTACAACCTCTTCCTCTTGACCGAGCAATACTAAGAATAGAGTAAGTTTACATGCATATTTTCAACTGGTAACCTTCCAAAATAACTCCTTTCTTTGGAATGTAACAAGATTAGATGGTCCACTTCGCTCCTGTGGCTCTAGAGATCCCACATGGGGTGTCACACTAGTGAAGTGGACCAGTCACGACTGCAAATATTACAATGTTAGAGATACTGGTTATTCTGTACTTAATGCACTAGTTTATTGTGTATGGACAAAGTTGTACTCTACCCAGTATGAAGTTATTTCATTGCATTGTCCACTCATACGTCGATGCACGACGTACAATGTTCAATTGTACAATGTATACTCTGTGAAAATTAATTAAAAAATTATTGACGAAAAAAAAAAAAAGGGGTTAAATGTGTGTTCCATCAGTGTGTTCTAACTGTATGGGGATAGGACTGAGTAAGAGAGGAGACATATCATTGTTCCTATTTACTAGGAACAAACGACATGTCTCCTCTCCCCTGACAGCACAGGGATTTGTGTGTTTACACACACAAATCCCTGTGCTGGCACTCGTGCACGCGATCGCGCTAGCAGCTGTTAAAAGGCTGACGTACCCATATGGGATTTGGTGCACCCGTGCCACTTTGCCGACGCATATTGGTGTGAGCCGGTCGGCAAGTGGTTAAAAGAGTAAACACAGTTGATTGATAATAAATGGCTTCAGCCAAACACTAACCATGAGTGAAAGAAAGGTTTTTGTGTTATTATTCATATTCTCTGAAAAAATGGCATAGATAGATAGATAGATAGATAGATAGATAGATAGATAGATAGATAGATAGATAGATAGATAGATATTGCACTTTTATCTGTTTGGCTTCATGTTCTTGACCAAAAGTAAAGCCTTCCTCTATCAGGACCCCTGATCTAGAGTTAGTTCCCCAGGACACAACTGAGGAGGGTTACCCCCCCCCCCCCCCCCCCCGAATTTTAAACTCTACTCCTTTCCTAGTATATCCCTCAATGTATACCTTTATCTGTTCACCTCCAAGACTGCTATCCTTAGCTAACCTCTCCACTCCTTCTACCAAAGGTCCCTAAATCTCCCCTCCTCATCCTTTTTCCTTTCATCTCCTAACCTGCACTCTCTACCCCCCTCATTCCCCATTCCGTCAACCTCCCATTTTTAGTTAGAACTAATAAAGATAAAAATAGATTTAGGTTTATATTGCCCTGCCCTCTCTTGAGTGATATAGGGTAAAAGCTAGGTCTTATGAACCTTGGTAGATCTCTGACAAGATAACTTCACAAAATCAGCATTTATGTATTATATATGTGCTTTTGTTTGCCTTTCAAGGGTTGTTTGCACTGTGTGTGATTATGACTGAAATATACAGTATGTCACCACATGGCATTTGTCAACTTCTGTGTTCTTAATCTAACACTTAAATACAATAATTAGCATACCTAATCATTTAAAGCACCTCTGTCAATATTAAGTGGTTTGTCTAAACCATCTAACTGTAACTTTTCTTGGATAGCTTGGTCTGTGAAAAAAAAGACAGACTTATTGGACAGATCACCAGGTGGAAAAGCCTAAAAAAGAAAACAAAAGCAGCTATCACAATTAACAGTATTATTCCAAAAAACAAAAACATAATAACTACTTCAGCCCCGGAAGGATTTGCCCCCTTAATGACCAGGCCATTTTTTGCGACAAGGCACTGCGTTGCTTTAACTGACAAGTGTGCGGTCGTGCGATGCTGTATCAAAACAAAATTTATGTCCTTTTTTTCCCCACAAACAGAGCTTTCTTTTGGTGGCATTTGATCATCTCTGCGGTTTTTATTTTTTGCGCTATAAACAAAAAACTGCGACAATTTTGAAAAAAAAACAATATTTTTTACTTTTTGTTATAATAAATATCCCCAATTTTTTTAAATTTAAACTAATTTCTTCCACAGTTTAGGCCAATATGTATTCTACATATTTTTGGTAAAAAAAAAAATGCAATAAGTGTATATTGATCAGTTTGCTCAAAAGTTATAGCGTCTACAGAATAGGGGATAGATTTATGGCATTTTTATTTTAATTTTTTTTACTAATAATGGCGGCGATCTGCAATTTTTAGCGGGACTGCGACATTGCGGCGGACAGATCGGACACTCACACTTTTTTGGAACCACTGATTTTTCTACAGCGATCAGAGCTAAAAATAGCCACTGATTACTGTATAAATGTCACTGGCAGGGAAGGGGTTAACGCTAGGGGGCGATCAAGGGATTAAGTGTGTCCTAGGGAGGTGTTTCTAACTGTGGGGGCAGTGTAGTGACTGGAAGTAGAGAGACATTGCTGTTTCTAATCAATAGAAACAGCAGATCTCTCTCCTCTCCCTGACAGAATGGGGATCTGTCTGTTTACATTGACAGATCCCCCATTCTCTCTCTCTCTCAGGAGCGACATCGTGGCAGCACATGTAACAGCATCTACGTCATGCGGCAGGCGTGCGCACCTGCTAAGGCTATTTAAAGGGCCGATGAACAGCTACAGCAATTTGCCCAGGAGAGCCAACCTGCCGCAGTATAGAGATGGCAGCTGTTTGGCTATGGGTAAACTCCAGATCACCAATCCTTAGATGTGGTGGCTGCATTTGTTTTCTTTTATTTAGGTAATTTCCATTTATTTTCACCTGGTGATCCAGTCAGTAAGCCTGTTAGACCAGGCCTATTCTGACACTTTTTGCTTATTTGTAAAAATCTGTATTTTTTTGCTAGAAAGTTACTTAGACTGACAAACATTATATATTTATTTTTAGCAGAGGCCCTTGAGAATAAAATTGTGGTTGCTGCAATTTTTTATGTCACACAGTATTTGTGCAGCAGTTTTTCAAACACATTTTTTTTTAAAGCGGGGGTCCACCTATCTATCGTTTTTTTTTTTTGGAGTTCATTCACAAACTTTTCTTCTCATGATTATCTACTCACATGTTCTGTGTAATAAGTCCGCCTGTGTCCGATTTTGTTGTAAAGAATAACTTATAAAATTCACTGAAGGCGGTTTCCATCTTCATTGTGGGCATTTGAAGCCCACAAGCATGTATTTCCTGGATGCAGTGAATGCTGTGCTCCCAGCATTCACCGAGATGTTGTGATGACGCTGTTGCACAATGCATGCTGGGAAGCCTGAGACTAGCTCCCAGGGGACTGTGGGAGGTCTGGGAGAGGCTAGAAACATGCCTACTCCCATGGGAGGAAAACCAGGAAGTGCTAAGAAGATTAGAAAAAAAAAGGTAATTACGGCGATTTAAATTTTTTTACACAGCATGTCAGCATCTAGGCAAGGAAGAGAATGCATAGAGATAATGTTCAAAATTTGGGTGGAACCCCGCTTTAAATACACTTTAATACAGCATATGAGCCAAGCTAGTCTTCCTTGTTCTATGACCAAGGCTAATGTCATCCTTCTGTTGAAGGCAGGCAAAGACCCTACTGACCCAGGTTCTTATAGACCTTTTTCTCACCTCCAAAGTGACATTATGATTTTGGCAAAGCTCCTCAAACTCAATAAAGTTGTCTCCACGATTATACATCTGGATCAATCCGGATTCATGTCTCAGAAGTCCATGGCTGTAAACCTTTGCAGGTTATTTCATAATATTCAGGCTAGAGTGGATACTAGGCTCTACTGTCTACTGCCAAGGCCTTTGCGTGGAATGGCCATACCTCTGGGCTGCCTTCTCTAAATTTGGCTTCTGCCCTGTTTTTACATGTTGGGTAAAACTTCTGTATGATGATCCCAAAGCGGTCATTAGGGAAGCAGGGAGGTTGTCCCCCACATTTCTCCTGGGCAGGGGCACCTGTCAGGGTTGCCCACTGCCCCCTTTACTATTTTCGCTGGCATTTGAGCACCTGGCTGCATCAATTTGACAGAACCCTGCTATAGTTGATGTTTTATGTGGACGACACCATGCTATTATTGGGGGACACATCCAATTCCCTTGAGGCAGCAATGAATAGAATCACTTAATTTGGGAAATACTCCTGACTCACTATTAACTGGGACAAGTCCGCATTGATGCTTTTCGTTGGTAATCCTTCTCAGTCTTTGGCCCTCTCCTGTGGACATGTGCGGTTTGGCCTGAGCATTAATTTGGGCTGAACATTGGCTGTTCGCCCGTTCAGTGAACACCCGCATTATCAGGGTATTCGACAGTTTTTTCAGCCCGCCAAGCACCCCACAATGCACTGCACACCGCACAGTGGGAAAGGGAGAAACGCAGCATCAGACGCAGCTTGCGGCACAGCGGTGACATCACGTCCGATGCCCAATTTCAGTTAGATTGTGAGAGAACCTATTGATTAATGGACTGGTAATTGATGTTCATCCATTTGCCCTCCACCCTGGAACCTTGTAAAGATTGATTTTATGATTGGAACTTTGTAAAAATTGATTTTAATGAATTAAACAAGACGTACTTTACTATGCGGGCTCTTTCTCCATATGTTTGTGCCTGAAAACACCCCAGGAAGGATTGCACCCAGGAGCTGGCGTTTTCATCACCCCGCTCACCATGCTAAGCCTACCCGCAACGCAGTACTGCTTGGGGGTCCATTGGATCTGGTGAGTTCATCCGGGGGGGGGGGGGGGTGGATCCCGTATGCACCTGTTTACAGCATCATATTTTTTTTAGCACAGCAGCATTTTTGAGAGGAACTTGGAAAAGGAACCTATTAACTAAGAACTGCTATATTTATTTGCATGTCTGTTTTAGACTTTCACTGGTTACATGCTTAATATTGATTTGCACCATTTCTAGTACAGCAGCACCTGTGGAAGGCACCTGTGAAAGGAACCTTAAAACTAGAATTTTATATATATTTGCATGTTTTTTTTTTAAGCTTTCACTGGCTACATGCTTGATATTGATATATATCTATATATATATCTATATATATATATAGATATATATATATATATATTTTTTTTTTTTATTCATTTTGGATTAATTTTGCACGTAATTTTGTATGCACTATAGTTGCACTTTATTGTATTTATTCAGGCTGTCAGCACTGTGGTATTTATACCCTTTTTTCCATGTTTTGATTTATGTCATGTACAGCAGCTGCAGGCCTAATCACTAATTAGTATCTTTAGCACCGGGGATTGTTTTTTCACATTCTGCTCTGGAATTGCTGTATGTTTATTGTTTTTTTTTCAATCAAACTTTTCTTGATTAAAAAAAAAATCAATCTATACACCCAGTTTTGTGGTATAATATGAAAGATGATGTTATGCTGAGTAAATAGATACTGTACCTAACATGTCATGTTTTAAAATTGCGCATGCTTGTAAATTGCAACAAACTACAATACTCCATAGCTGATGCTTTAATTTTTTTTACATGTTACAAGTTTAGAGTTATAAAGGAGGTCTAGTGCTAGAATTATTGCTCTCGTTATAACGTTTGGGGAGATACCTCACATGTGTGGTACGAACACCATTTACATATGCGTGCATGAACTAGCAATGCATCTGCCTTTACGTGAGAGCACAGGGCAGGAAAACTTTAAAAATATATTTTATTATTATTTATCTTTTTATTTATTTTTTTACACTGTCACTTTATTATTTTTTTAATCCCTTTTATTCTTATCACAGAAATGTAAACATCCCTTGTGATATAAATAGAGCATGACAGGTCTTCTTTATGAAGGCATAAGACCCCAGATCTCTCTACCTTTGAAAGCATGACCCTCCTCTACCCTTGAGCAAAAAAAAAAACAAAAACATTGATCTCATGCTTTCTAGAAAAAAATTGTCAGTGTTCACATCTGCCCTTAATGGAATTGACAAATATGCTTGCTGCTTCCAGTCTCCTAAACAGAGATGATCTGGTCTCTGAACAGCTCTATTGTAAGCAATTTTGTGTATTGTGCAACTGGTGGATTAGATCCCGAGTTCCTCACCAGGACAGGAGATAGAGACACCAGAGGGTGGCAGAAGGGGGGGACCCCCCTTCCACCGCCTATTAAAGCTATCCAGCAGGTAATTAGCTGCTATGATTGCTTTTACTTTGTAGAGCATTGCAAGCTAAAGAAAACAATACTGAGGTTATGCTTGATAGCTGCAGCCATAACCCCGGTATAACCACTTGAAATCAATCACATGTAAGTGATTGGTGTCAAGTGGTTAAACTTCCTTTAACAGAAAAAGCTGTCAAGGAAAAGTAGCAGCCTGAGGGTTGAGAAAAAATCTTTATCACTGACAGGGGGTGCTTACAATGGTCAGCTTTTGTTAATTTATGTAAAACCCTTATCCCAAATAGAAAACACTGTTTTCTGTAAGTACTTACAAAGTTTTTAATTGTAATTCAGCTTCAATTTGTTAATCACGTACATCTAAATCTGCTAGTCTAACACTCTCCTCCCAGATAGTAAGGATAACTTACCACAAATGTGGCAGTGTTGAATTGTAAGTCTGTTAACCTGCTGCACATTTTCACTAGCAAGTTGTACTCTAGCAGAGCACTTGAAGACAAAGTTCTAGTTGACACTTTTACAAATTGCAAAAAATTTGTGTGGCAAGTCTCTAGCAAGAGCAAAGTTGCATTGGTAAATCTACAGCAAGAGCTCTGCTAGTCTACAGCATGAAAATTCAGCCACAGTGACCCCTGTGGTTGGATGACTATTGCACAACACAACTGAACCAGAACTTGCAGCAGACTTGTAGAATGTTTGCAAAGGAAGTTAATTTGGAGTCACTGGAATTTTGCAACAAATTTGTGAAGCCTGGCAAGTCTAGCAATGACTTAGCACGTCATTTCAAACTTGCAGCACAATTGCTTGCTATCTGGGTTCTCTTCAGACTGGCAATGCTGCTGTCCAAAGGTGACTGTATTACTACTTCATCCAGAATGTAGATACCCTAAGACAAGTATTTTACTGGCTATATCACCATGTGAAAATAAAGGGGAAAAAGCCTATTAAAGAAAATTAATCCAGCCAACACATCTAAGGATTGGTAAGCTGAAATATATTACATTTTTGTTTTTGGGTTTGGATACACATTAATAATTAACCTACTGCTAAATGCTCTAAGGGTAACTTAACTCTTTTGCTGTCAGAACTGCATTTGCATTTTTTGCACACAATTTGAAAATAATTTTAGTCCTGAAGATTAAATAAAACCCAAAAACATTATATATTTTATGAAAGCAAAGACCCTGGCCTGGTGAATAAAATGGTGGTAGCTCTAAATACTTATGCCACATGATATTTGCACAATGATTTATCAAGCATTATATTTCAGTAAAACATCCACTAAAGCTGGCACACAAATGCAATATAATACCCATTTGTTTTAAGAAATATATATGATGAGGTTATAGTGAATAGATAATAGTGAATAGAGTTAATAGATAATCTTTAAACTTGTGCACACTCTCAAAATGGCAACAAACCTTGAAACACTATATTTTCCATACGCATCGCTTTAAAAGTATCTACAGGTCAACAATTTAGAGTTAACCATAATTAGGCCCTAGAATTATTGCTATCACTCCAGTGTGTGTGGTGATATGTAACACCTGTATCACAAGTCACGTTTCTGTACATAGGTGCACCCAGCAGGTGGGTATACAATTGTGTGTGTGCATACATGGTTGGTGGGGCGGGCAAAAAACTTTTTGGGAGTTTAAATGTTTAGGTGTAACTTAATTGTTTGTCTTTTTTTTTTTTTTTTCTTTTACTAAAACAAAAAGTCCCCTATGTAATCTATTTTTAAGACAGTTTCCCTTTAATGAGCCATCAGGGAAATTTTAGACCCGTGTTACATAGTTACATAGTTACATAGTTACATAGTAGGTGAGGTTGAAAAAAGACACAAGTCCATCAAGTCCAACCTATGTGTGTGATTATGTGTCAGTATTACATTACATATCCCTGTATATTGCGGTCATTCAGGTGATTATCTAATAGTTTCTTGAAGCTCTCAATGCTCCCCGCTGAAACCACCGCCTGTGGAAGGGAATTCCACATCCTTGCCGCTCTTACAGTAAAGAACCCTCTACGTAGTTTAAGGTTAAACCTCTTTTCTTCTAATTGTAATGAGTGGCCACGAGTCTTATTGAACTCTCTTCTGCGAAAAAGTTTTATCCCTATTGTGGGGTCACCAGTACAGTATTTGTAAATTGAAATCATATCCCCTCTCAAGCGTCTCTTCTCCGGAGAGAATAAGTTCAGTGCTCGCAACCTTTCCTCATAACTAAGATCCTCCAGACCCTTTATTAGCTTTGTTGCCCTTCTTTGTACTCGCTCCATTTCCAGTACATCCCTCCTGAGGACTGGTGCCCAGAACTGGACAGCATACTCCAGGTGCGGCCGGACCAGAGTCTTGTAGAGCGGGAGCATTATCGTTTTATCTCTGCAGTTGATCCCCCTTTTAATGCATGCCAATATTCTGTTTGCTTTATTAGCAGCAGCTTGGCATTGCATGCCATTGCTGAGCCTATCATCCACTAGGACCCCCAGGTCCTTTTCCATCCTAGATTCCCCCAGAGGTTCTCACCCCAGTGTATAGATTGCATTCATATTTTTGCCACCCAAATGCATTATTTTACATTTTTCTACATTGAACCTCATTTGCCATGTAGTCGCCCACCCCATTAATTTGTTCAGGTCTTTTTGCAAGATTTCCACATCCTGCGGAGAAGTTATTGCCCTGCTTAGCTTAGTATCATTTGCAAATACAGAGATTGAACTGTTTATCCCATCCTCCAGGTCGTTTATGAACAAATTAAATAGGATTGGTCCCAGCACAGAACCCTGGGGAACCCCACTACCCACCCCTGACCATTCTGAGTACTCCCCATTTATCACCACCCTCTGAACACGCCCTTGTAGCCAGTTTTCAATCCATGTACTCACCCTATGGTCCATGCCAACGCACCTTATTTTGTACAGTAAATGTTTATGGGGAACTGTATCAAATGCTTTCGCAAAATCCAGATACACCACGTCTACGGGCCTTCCTTTATCTAGATGGCAACTCACCTCCTCATAGAAGGTTAATAGATTGGTTTGGCAAGAACGATTCTTCATGAATCCATGCTGACTACTGCTAATGATATCATTCTTATTACTAAAATCTTGTATATAGTCCCTTATCATCCCCTCCAAGAGTTTACATACTATTGATGTTAGGCTAACTGGTCTGTAATTCCCAGGGATGTTTTTTGGGCCCTTTTTAAATATTGGTGCTACATTGGCTTTTCTCCAATCAGCTGGTACCATTCCAGTCAATAGACTGACTGTAAAAATTAGGAACAACGGTCTGGCAATCACCTGACTGAGTTCCCTAAGTACCCTCGGATGCAAGCCATCTGGTCCCGGTGATTTATTAATGTTAAGTTTCTCAAGTCTAATTTTAATTCTGTCCTCTGTTAACCATGTAGGTGCTTCCTGTGTTGTGTCATGAGGATAAACACTGCAGTTTTGGTTACTGAAGCCCCCCGATTCACTCGTGAAGACTGAGGAGAAGAATAAATTCAATACCTTTGCCATCTCCCCATCCTTTGTAACCAGATGTCCTTCCTCATTCTTTATGGGGCCAATATGGTCTGTCCTCCCTTTTTTACTGTTTACATACTTAAAGAATTTCTTGGGATTTTTTTTGCTCTCCTCCACTATGTGTCTTTCATGTTCTATCTTAGCCATCTTAATTGCACCCTTACATTTCTTATTGCATTCTTTATAAATTCTGAATGCTGAGGATGATCCCTCAACCTTATATTTTTTGAAGGCCTTCTCCTTTGCTTTTATATGCATTTTTACATTGGAGTTAAGCCATCCAGGATGTTTGTTCGCTCTTTTAAATTTATTACCCAATAGGATACATTGGCTAATGCCCTTATTTAATATGCTCTTAAAGCAAACCCATCTCTCCTCCGTATTCTTTGTTCCTAATATTTTATCCCAATTTATGCCTTTTAGCAAGGTTTGTAGTTTAGGGAAGTTGGCTCTTTTGAAATTCAGTGTCTTTGTGTTCCCTTCATGTTTCCTATTTGTGTGATTTATACTGAAACTAATTGACCTGTGATCGCTGTTACCTAAATTGCCCCGTATTTCCACATCTGTTATCAGGTCTGTATTGTTGGTAATCAGTAGATCTAGTAATGTTTTATTTCTAGTTGGTGCGTCTACCATTTGACCCATAAAATTGTCCTGCAATACATTAAGGAACTGGCGAGCCTTAAATGAATGCGCGGTTCCCTCCGCCCAGTCTATGTCTGGATAATTAAAATCCCCATTATGATAACACTTCCCATCCTTGCTGCTAATCCAATTTGTGATAGGAGATCCGTCTCCACTTCCTCCCTCAGGTTAGGGGGCCTATAGCATACTCCCAGTATTATTTTCCCCTTAGCTTCATCCCTTTGGAGCTCTACCCATAAAGATTCCACCTCCTCCCTAGCCCCCTCAGTGATGTCATCTCTCACATTCACTTGTACATTATTCTTGATATATAGACATACCCCTCCCCTTTTTTTACCCTCTCTATCCTTGCGGTATAGGGTATACCCTTGAATGTTTGCCAGCCAATCATGAGAGCTGTTGTCTCACCTGCCTTCCATTGAAGCTAATGAAATGCAGCTCATGCTCCATTCGTATCTTTTCTGGCTGCATGGGCCAGAGAAAGTGAAAACAAAAACTAGAAGTGATGTTTTACAAATCATTTTTGGGTTCATTTTGGCTGGTCTCCCTCCCTTTCACCCAGTGACTCCTGCCTGGCCCACAAATTGGAGCGCAAAAATTAAGCATAAAAAATAAGCCTTAACCTGAAACCTAAATCTATGACCTCTAATAGCCTCTTATAACATGTTGTCAGTTTCTTGTAATAATCAAGCACTGAGATTTCTCTGTTGATATGTCCCTTTTTTATATTACCTTGTATAATTTAATCTCACCTCCTAAATCATGCCTATTTAACCATGCACATTTTTAGCAAGCTATGTGTACACCACTTATTACTGTATGGGCTGTTCTCCTTGATTTATATTTCTGATACAAGGGGTGATATACTGCAGTCTGTATGTCCCCTCATTCAATTGAGCCGCATCTGCACTAGATGCCAGTATTTGGCAGAACATTTTCTATTTTTTTTTGTAGTTATTTCAAATGAGGCATATTTGGAGGGTTTACTTTTAATTGACCTATGTGTAGAAGAGGTTATCTGTCTGCTGAAGCCAGCAGGAATGGCACATTTGTGACTTAGGGGATAACAAAACATGGAGTTTTGGGCACATTTAAAGCAATAAACCATTTCCTCTGGAACAACACGTCATTAGTATTCACTGAATGTAAAACAGAAGACAGCTGTTAGAAAATGTAACAAATTTTCTTTTCTTCTGCACTGACTCTCTATGCAGCACTCTATTTATGTTTGTGCAAGGCAAGTGTCCCTAAAAGATCAAAAGGAAATTGACACTAGAGGGCAATCCATCCTATGTCTTCCATCTGCAAGCAAAAAAGGATCTAATAACAGACTTCAAATTATAAAAGGGAATGGAGCACAGATGCCTAAGTGCTGCATGAAAAAGGAAAATGCATACATAATCTTTATGTTTATACACAGTTTAAATCATAGCCCCAGGACCAAGTAAAACAGTAATGTATACCATGCACGGTTCTGTACTTAAGGCAATATCATGGTGCCTTATGGAAGCAGGAATAATGCATTATATTACCAGTGTCTTATCTATTCTACCATGACAAATAATTCTGCTCAGCTTGTCATTGGTGACAGCTGAGGCTTTTTGCTTACAAGCCTTGACAGTGCTTGTATTAAACAGCTAGAGTCCTGCGCTCCATTAAGTTTTTGTAAAATTAACTGTCTGCTACTTGCTGTTTCACTGATAGTGGCAGCAGTTGTGAGCTACTGTAATCCTCTCTGGTTGCCTTATTGTTTGAGTGAGTGGCTTCACTCATCCAGCAGGTGTCTGCTGCACTGGTGTGATTTCCAAGCTGTGTTTTAGGTTTGACACACAACACATTTCCAGGATAAGTAAATTCCGAAATTGCAGTGTGGAGTAAATAATAACCCTATTATAATAACCATGCAAGGAAAAGAACTAGTCAAAGCAGGTGTCTTGGGAAAAAGTTTGAAAAGGAGATACATTATTCTTGCAAGAGAAATTATAGCATTTTATTTTCAGTATAATTATTTCTCTTATGCTGTACTGCTTTCCCAAGGGTTCTGTAATACTGTAATACATGCTATAAAATTAATTTGAAATAATAGAACACACCTACATCTTTGTTTAGCAGTTCTCACTTTGTTTTCAATAGCAGAATATACCCCAGGGCAAATTCAGGATCTGTTTTTTTTTTTTTGTAATAGTTCTGTTCTCAATTTCTACAACAAGATATCACAAGTAAATCAATGATCATGGTGATTACAATAATAATACTTATAGGTATTGGAAGATACAGGGTTACATGATTGTTCTTTAACAAATTATTAATGTAACATCTAAAGGAGTACACAGGGACTCATTTTATAATCAAGGGTGCATACTGCTCTCTGCTTTCTGCTATGGTCCACTTAACTAAGCACACTAGGGCCAGCATTTTCTGGCGCAGCGTAGAGACTATGTTACAGTACAGAGTTATCTCTGATTAGTATAGCAGAGAGATCCATAATTGCAAGAGATACAGTCATGGTATTCTGACAAGTCACATCACTTTCCTCTTTGACTTGCCTTTGATTATGTGTTGTAATATTTAGGGTAAAACTGTTATTCTGTTATCATGGTTTGACACCAGTTTCGTCTCTTCCTTTAATTATTTTGTATTAGCTCAGTACATACATTATAGAGTATCTGATGTATACAGATTCTGATCAGCCAGGTTTGAAGACTTTTTTACTGAAGATTTTACATTGCACAGAGAGGAATAGAAATGCATGATGGACTCCAACAGCTAGCAAAAATGTTTAAGACTCAAACGTTATAAATAAAGCTGAAGTGATATAACATGTGACCAAGTGTCAGGTTCCTATGGTAGTGAGCCCTTAGAGGGCCAACATGGGGTTTCCCAGGGTGCAGAGTCTAAGCCCCAGCCTGCTTCTTCACCAGGGCCCCAGATGGTGGGGAAGTACCTGCAGCAGACTGGAACCAGGTCATGGCCTCCAGGTAGACCCATTTGAAGATGTAGAGGCCTCTCATGTGTACAGAGTACAAAAAGCAGGAAACAGAAGAGGATCCAGAAGAGGATCCAAGAAACAAGCCAGGGTCAGGGCTCATGGAAGGCAGGCAATAATGGTAGACAAAGTCAGGGGACAGTACACAGGAAGTCAGACATGGAATATAAGTAATACATGGGAAAGCAGGAACATGAAGAAACTAGGAAGTTGCTCAGGCAACGCAAGCTACACTGAGCATGTCTATATATAGGGAAGCAGATTGGGAGGCTGACCAGGAAGTGATAGAAGGGAAAGGGATATAAATTCACAGTAGAGCAGGTGATGCCCATAGATGAACACAGAAGTCAATAGCACATGTGAGTAGAACCACAGGTCAGAAGAACCACTGCAGCAAGGAGGTAAGAATTTCACAAGCAGGAAAATGCAGGCTAAATTGTGACACTGAGTGTTACTTGAAGTGGCAGCACTATTTAGCACAAGGTTAATACTAATTGTTTTTAATGACCACAGACACAGTTTAGCCTTATTGCTTACATGGATCTTTTACTGTAGTTCAATTTTGAAATCTCTCTCTCTTCGTAGGAAAATTCATCCTTTTTGCACAGGTTATCATATAATATCTCATCATGTGATTTCAAAATCCATGTTTTACTCGGGTGCTTCATAAAATTTTATAAAATGTGGTCCCTGGTACATTAAATTCTGGCCTTTAGCTTACCTTCATTGGTACCTTGTGTATCAAATAAACTTGAGCAAATCTACAATTATCATAAACTTGGGGAAATCTACCATCAAAGTAAAATTAAATCAATTTTACACGTTTTATTCACCAAGCTCTGGAGAAAATGAGTACAACTGCAATTGCAAAGTCTATTTGCCTTTAGTAAATCAACCCCAGTGACTTTGTTCACAGCTACAAAATAAAGATCTTCCTTCCTGTTCTAATAGGGTGTCTCTCAGATACTGGGTCCTGAGGAAGCAATATATGTTCACACAAACCCTGACCTAGATGACCATAAACAAGAGATTATGACTTCTACATAAGAGAGATCCCAATGGCAGAGTTACAAAATGACAATCCAGAGCAGAATAGAAATCTGTGCAGCCTGCATGACTACAGTATAGAGTCACACATGGGTGTATACACAGTGGTAAATGTCACTCCCTTCTCCTCCTTCTCTTCCTCCTCCTCCTCCTCCTCCTCCTCCACCATGTCCTCCCTCCTCCTTCATGTCCTCCTATTACTAAATACTATGAGGGTGGGATATAGTATGCTAATCAATCACATTCACTAAGAAACTCACAAAAAATCATATTTTTAATATAAACCAGTATTAAAGCGTAACTCCACTTTTGTTGTGAAAAAAATATTCCCCCTTGCGTGATATATGTACATTGCAAGGATTTTAACAAACTTTGTTGCAGATTCCTACCTTTTGTTATTCTGAAGAAATGCCTGTGTGTTTCTCTGTGCCCATGTGGGAAAGGGAGTCTAATGGGGGTGGTTTCATAATTATCAGCTGTGCACCTGCAAGGGCTCTAATGAGGGAATCTGCTGGGCCTGCATCTCTTTAGATATGTTCCTACTGGGAGTATCTCACCAAAAATTAAATTTTTGTTCCAGGGGATGTCTGAAATCTGACTTGCATCCTAATGCAGACTTCTGGGAAAATCAGTGAGCCAATGACGCAAGCGGGAAATGATGTTTCTGGGGTGTGTTCAGTACACATTCTGTGTACAGACACCTGCAGGTAGCCATATTGCATTTTCATTAAATTACAGAGTTGCAGATTGAAAAGGAAAGGTAAATTTAATAACATTCAATTACAAAATGACTTGTGTCACATTTGTAAATCCTGTATTATTTTTTCTTTGTTTGCTATTTTTTTTCCCCATGGAAATAAGGTTACCCTTTAAATATACCAAATGTAATTGCTTATACCTGTAAAGTAAAAAAGAGCTTTGGGTGCAGATGCTGTCTGCTCAAAATGAAAGCTATTGTCAATCATCTCTGACTCCACCTACACTATGTAAATGCCTACAAACATACACTTTTGATGTTCTGTGAAGATTTTTAGGGAGCTTAAAAACAACCTATAACTAGCCTTTGCAACAAGGAGCATATGGAAGGGTGACCCATGTAAAAAAACAACAAACATAAATTCCCAGCTCACTTAACAGCCAGCCTGTAACAAAACAGATTGACCCTGTCAAACAGTTCACATTAAAGCAAGGGTTTAGTTTGCACACATTTGCAAATATATGCTTAAGCTGCAGCTCCAGGGCACCCCAGAGTACTGCAGCCCCAACTCTACAATTTTCCTTCAGAGTTGGAGCACATATATAACCACTTGCTGACCACAATACATACAGTATATATGCGTTGCAGTGTGCAAGTGGTTTACCAGGGTTATGGCTGGAGCTATCAGCCATAGCCCCAGTATTTTTTTCTTCAGTGGCTGGCTTTTTCATAAAAGAGGTCAGAGTGGCTCATGAGCCACTGGAACACTTTAAAACACAGCATGAGGGGTCTCCCCCTTCTGCTGCATGCTGGTATTTCTTGGGCTTACCGTTTCCACCGGCACGCCCGAGAAATTATCTGATGTGCAGCCAGCTGGTCATAGAGGTGATAAAAAAACTAGATTGTCTTTGATCACCTCTATGGCTTTGGAGGACCCGAGTGATGTAATTATGTCACTTCTGGTCCTGGCTGGAAGTAAACATTTTTTTTTAAAGCAAAAGATCAAAGAATGTTTTTTTTTTTTTTTTACATTTTTTTCTTTTAAAGGTATAGGAGAAATTGTAGTCTTTTTGACCCCAGATCTCTCCATAAAGAGGACCTGACATCCTTATTTCTATTACAAGGGATATTGCATTCCCTGCAATAGGAATAAAAGTGATAAAAAAAAAATTAAGGGACAGTGTAAAAATAAATAAATAAATAAGAAACATTTTAAGTGCCCCCATATGTAAATGGTGTTGGCACCACACATGTGAGGCATTGCCACGCACGTTAGAGCAAGAGCAATAATTGTAGCTCTAGACCTCCCCTGTAACTCTGAACAGGTAACCTGTAAAAGATTGAGGTTTTTATGTACCGTAGTTTGTCACCATTCCACGAGAGTGCACAATTTTATCCGCTTCTCGCCCGCTGGCTGTCAAATGACAGCTGGGCAGCACAGCTCTTGTTCTGGGTGGACATCATATGACAGACCTCCAGAATGACCACTCTCGCGCGCCCGTGGGGGCACGCATCGCAGCGATCGGTGGTGCGGTGTGTCAGTCTGACACACTGCATCACCGATCTCGGTGAAGAGCCTCTAACAGAGGCTCTTTACCATGTGATCAGCCATGTCCAATCACGGCTGATCACGATGTAAACAGGAAAAGCCTTTGGTCAGCTTTTCCTCATTCGCGTCTGACAGACCCGAGTAGAGGAGAGCCGATCTGCTGCTCTCCTGACAGAGGGGCCTGTGCGTATGCCCACCCAGGACCACCAGAATGTCACCAGGACCACAAGGGATGGCCACCACACTGGACCACCAGGTATGCTACCCTAGACCACCAGGGAAATGCCAATCAGTGCCCAGGCAGCTGCCAATCAGTGCCCACCCCCAATGCCTGCCAGTGCCATTGCCATCAGTGATGCCTAACAATGCCATCTATCAGTGCCATGTATCAGTGACCAGCAGTGCCGCCTATCAGTGCCACCCATAAGTACCCACCAGTGCAGCCTTTTAGTGCCCATCAGTGTCACCTATCAGTGCCCATAAGTGCCCACCAGTGCCACCTATCAATGCCCATCAGTGCTGCATATCAGTGCCACCCATCAGTACCACCTAAAAGTGCCCATCAGTGCCGCCTATCAGTGCCCATCATCAGTGCCCATCATTGCCACCTCATTGGTGCCACCTCATCAGTGCTGCCTTATCAGTGCCCATCAGTGAAGGAGAAAACTTACTTATTTACAAAATTTTATAACAGAAACAAAAGAAAAAGTTTTTTAAAAAAAATTTAGGTCTTTTTTATTTGCTTACCGCTGTTGAGCAGTGTCCACCAGTGCCACCTGCCAATGCCCACCAGTGCAACCTACCAGTGCACATCAGTGCTGCCTATCAATGCCCACCAGTGCCACCTATCAGTGCCCATCAGTGCCTCATCATCAGTGCCACCTATCAGTGTCCCCTACCAGTGCCTATCAGTGCCCATCAGTGCCACCCATCAGTGCTGCCTATCATGGTCGCCTATCAGTGCCACCTATCAGTGCCCTTCAGTGCTGCACATCAGTGCCCACCAGTACCACCTCTCAGTGCCCACCAGTGCGACCTATCAGTGACCACCAGTGCCACCTATCAGTGCCCATCAGTGCAGCCTATTAGTGTCCATCAGTGCAGCATATCAGTGCCCATGAGCACAGCCTCATCAGCACACATCAGTGAAGGAGAAACATTACCTGTTTGCAAAATTGTATAACACACTATAAAACAGTTGCATAACCGCGCAATTGTCATTCAAAGTGTGAGAGCACTGAAAATTGCCAAAGAGAAAGATCATGCCATAGGAAAAGATCGTGCAACCACACAACAGAGCTGGTAGGAATAAGGTACTTAAAAAAAAATCCAATGTCATGATATATAAGATTTACAAGAGTGAATTATTACAATTTACACTTCTCTGTTTAGTATTACTTTAATCTAGTCTATTAAATACATTTGTTGTTTGTCTTGCACACACTTTGGCTTAAAAACTTATTGGAGCTCTAGATTCCAGTTCTGAACTAGAAACTCTGACATCACTAAATAATTCTATGGTATATTCAGTATAATTTGTATGACTTCCTACTATGTATTAAGAGACTATTAAAGACTTTCAAACACTGCAAATTTGCTACATAAGACAGTCAGAGACTGCAGATATTGATGCAGGAAAGTGCTAACACAGCGGAAGTGTTGCAGTTAAAAAACTGGGGTGCATTATAGGAGACAGAGACTGTAAAATGCTACTGAAAACTGTCAAAGACAGACAATTAGAAATTGCTAGCATGCTACAGAAGACTGTGGACCCACTTAAAAAAGTCAGAAATTGTGGACTTGATATGAAAAACTGTTGGAGATTACACACATGCTATGGACACTTAGAGACTAGGGATATGCCACAGAAAACGTTTCAAACCTGTGGCAATGATACACACGACTGATAAATATCACTGCCATATTTCAGGCATTAACAACTGTTATTGGTATACAATGTTATTGGTAATATTATTTTGAGATATCATGCTTACAGGCTTTTGGAAAAAATGCAAACATTTTAGTGTCCCCTGAGCACTTGACTGTGACATAACACATTTGAGAAAAAGGTAGGAGGTTCTGAAAATGAGCAGAATACTGATTTTGAAGACTAAAGCCCCATACGCACAAAAGCATTTTCCGATGGGAAATGTTGGATGTCAGGCTGTTGGTGGAAAATCCAACCGTGTGTATGTTCCATCAGACAATTATTGTCAGACTTTCCACCAACAAATGTTGGCTAGCATGTCTTCAAATTTTCCGCCAACAAATGTGTGTTGTTGGATTTTCCGATCATGTGTACACAAGTCTGTTGGACAAAAGTCCAAAGTACAAACATGCATGCTTGGAAGCGGAAGAGGTTGGTCTTGTAAACTAGCATTCATAATGAAGAATTAACATCCGTGACGTGGCACTGGCAAATTATGAAATCTCCAAATGCAGCGCACAATTCTCTTCTTCTTTAATGGGATAATAATGAAGCTTCTTTTCTGGTGATACTGATGGAGTTATTGCAAACAAATTTTCAAAGGCTTTTTTTTTCTAGTGATATCAAGAATAATATTATTATTATTTTTTTTTATTATTTGCGCAAGTTACCACAACACTATTATCCCCTAGTTTCTAAGATCAAAGATACAACTATGTTGGTGTCCCTTGTAAATTTTACATTGTATTTTTTAAAATGTAACTGCCTACTCCCAAACTGCATTTGAAGTAAAACACATAGCCAAGTATTATTCTCCACAATTTTTTTATTGTGCATTAAAAAAAAAAATAATAGAATAGAATAATATAATATAATAATAAAATAGAACTTAACCAAAAAGTGCATTTTATGTATCCACAAATATAGAAAATATACCTAATCAAATCATTATTCAACCAAAAAAAATGTCAAAGCAATAACTCCAAGGCCAATAATAAATAACACGTTATCTCCTCTGATTCCGCAACATGTCTGGTTGATGAACGGCCGTTCAGAAACAAAATGAAAAGCGCAAATCAACACTCACTAAACTTCTACTAACACGAAATAAGCAGAAGGAGCTCAAAGGGTGGGGCTAAAGAGCTGAAAAACCACGTAGTACGTCACTACATTCATTAGTGTTGGCCAACATTTGTGTGACCATGTGTATGCAAGACAAGTTTGAGCCAACACCCTTTGGACAAAATTCCACGGTTTTGTTGGCGGAAAGTCCGATTGTGTGTACGAGGCATATAAGTAAATATACTTACATGTTGAAGAAGTAAAGTTGTGCTTTAAAGCAGTGCACAATAAACTGGAGAACAAGGGCTAGTAAAGTCAGCCATTGGGCATTTTCTTCCACATATTTATGCCCTTTGAATGTGATAAAAAACAATTACAACAACATTTGTCTTTGATATACTTAAGTCATAAGGTGATCAATTTCCTGTACTAAAGTTGCAGCTCAAGAAATGCAGGCTGAAAGCACAGACCTCTTATAAAACAGCCAAGTAGTGCTCAGCTTAAAATGATTGTGCTGCAGTGTGATCACAGTGTACAAGGTTAAATAAAAATATATAATCCACTTGAGAGAGCTCATAAAACTTACCATGGTACATGGTATTTGTGAACCCTGTTTTTAGTTTTGAATTTAATTCCAAGACTTGTCAATGTTAAAACAGAGTCTACAGGTAAAAAAATTGCATATGTTCTTTAAATAAAAGCAAGGTAGAGATGCTAGATGCTAGGCTCTTACACACATACTATTACTGAACCATTTCATTTTTAAGAGCTTTTTAATGGCAAATGTCTCAGGCATATTTGAATAATTCTAGAATTGTGTTTTACATTTAGTCTGCTTTGTATATTCTGGAAACTTTAAAGGAAAGCTTTAATATCTTGGGTCCAAAATTATTTGTGTAAATGTTTTAATTGTTGTGGTGTATCTTATTTTACTATTTGCAAAAAAAACAAAAAGTTACAAATAAGCATATAATACAGGGTGCATCAATTAGCCTTACAGAGCCTTATCAGTTTTCTAGAAACCAAAAGCTGTTGCTTTCAGATGATCTCTATCTAGCTGAAACCCCACTTGCCCCATTATGAACAGAGCAGGCATTTAAAGGGTTATCACACACGGGTGGACTCTATTTACCAATTAGATGACTTCTGAAGGCAATTAGTTCCACTAGATTTTAGTTAGGGGTATCAGAGTAAAGAGGACTGAATACAAATGCACGCCACACTTTTCAGATATTTATTTGTAAAAAAATTGAAAGACATTTATCATTTTCCTTCCACTTCACAATTATGTGCCACTTTGTGTTGGTCTATTACATAAAATCCCAATAAAATACATTTACGTTTTTTGGTTGTAACATGACACAATGTGCAAAATTTCAAGGGGTATGAATACTTTTTCAAGGCACTGTAATAAAGCATTATAGTGGTGCACAATCCTAATGGCCCCCTGAGATGACAAGTTATGACCCTCTTCTTTGTGAACTGGTAGAGGTCCCTAAGACCCCCTACAAGTTCACCCAAGCACATTCTTCAACATTTATTACCTTTAATTAGTTACATAGTCTGGTTGAAAAAAGACACAAGTCCATCTAGTTCAACCAATAAAAGGGGAAAAAAACCATACAATCTTATATACACAATCCTATACCCACAGTTGGTCCAGAGGAAAGCAAAAAAACCCATGCAGAGCATGATCCAATTTTCTCCAGTGGGGGAAAAATTCCTTCCTGATCCCCCAAGAGGTAATCTCTGGATCAACTTTACCTATACTGTAAATGTTAGTATCCGGTTATATTATATAGATTTAGGAAATAATCTAGGGCCCTTTTTAAAGCAATCAACTGAGCTGGCTAAAACCAGCTCTGAGGGAGTTTATTCCACATTTTCACAGCTCTTACTGTGAAGAAACCTTTCTGTATTTGGAGATTAAATCTTTTTTCCTCTAGACGTAAAGAGTGCCCCCTTGTCCTCTGTGATGACCTTAAAGTGAATAACTCAACACCAAGTTCACTATATGGACCACTTATTTTTTTTATACATGTTGATCATATCCCCCCTTAAACTTCTCTTCTCAAGAGAGAATATATTTAGTTACTCTAATCTTTCCTCAAAGCTGAGCTCCTCCATGCCTCTTATCGGTTTGGTTGCCCTTCCCTGCACTTTCTCCAGCTTCGATATTGTTTTTTGTGAACTGGTGCCCAAAACTGAATTATATATTCCAGATGAGGTCTTACTAATGATTTGTACAGGGGCAAAATGATCTCTTTCTCTCTCTCTCTCTGTGTCTCTCTGCTGTCCATACCTGTCTTAATTACAAGAAAGGATTTTGCTTGCTTTGAAAATCGCAGCTTGGCGAGGGGGAGATGGGCGGAGCCTAGCGGAGCAGACATGCATTGTTAGAGCTCCACACCGCTGAGGAGAGAAGAGAAGGACAAAGCGGAGCCTGCAGGCTCAAAAGGTATCCATATGAACCTTTTTGCCCCGGGAACAAACTGTGAAAGTTTGGGCAGGAGATACGGTACTGGGAGGAAACCGTGGCAGAAATAAAAATCACCTCACAAAGAGCTCACAGGCACTCACTGCAGCTGAAGCAGCTCCAGTCACCTCACAAGATACAGCATCAGGGCGCTCTCATAGACAGAAAATGTCACAGCAAGACTCTCCATTTGAGTCAGATACAGAACAAATCCTCTCACAAACTTCTCCACAAGCCTCCTCAGCATCCCCAGAAATATTATTACAATTTGAAAAGATGCTTCATAAGGCTTTAAAACAAACCTCAGACCAAATAACAAAAAGCCTAACCAAAGAAATAAGAGAGCTGGGAAACCGCACCGCAGCCTTAGAAATAAAAATGGATGAGATTGAAATTACAACCCAAGAAAATATAACAGAATTGGAACAATTAAAAGAAGAGAATTTAATACTTCAAACTAAGCTCGAAGATTACGAAAATAGAGCCAGACGTTCAAACTTGCGCATAAGGGGAATACCTGAAACTGTGACAGACCTGCAATCTACTATTACTGCTCTATTACAAGAACTAAAGCCAGATATCCCTATTGAACGTTTAGAACTGGACAGAGTACACAGAGCCCTCACAGCCAAAAAGAAAGATGGACCCCCACGTGATATAATCACAAAATTTCATTATTACAGAACGAAAGAACAAATACTAATTGCTGCAAGAGAAAAAAAGGAACTTAATTTTCAAGGACACAATTATCAAATTTTTGCTGACCTATCCCAACTTACTATTACTAAAAGACGATCCATGAAACCCCAACTAATGGAACTGCAACGCCACAACATTATGTATCAATGGGGCTTCCCCTTTTCAGTCAGATTTAACCACCAAGGTACAATTTACAGAAGCAGATCAGCAGATGAACTACAACAAACCCTTTTAAAATTAAATCTGACAGAACCCACAAGCAGCAACTCTCCCACACGCAGAAGAACGGTATCATCTTCACCTTCAGGCAACACCCAGAAAATTCCAGAACAAAATGGGAATCATCATTCTCACAAAAGAGGCCGTTATGCCACATCATCCATGGACCAAGAAGATTCAATGGACTGACATCCTAATTCCTGATATCTCTTCATTTATTATACTAAGAGATGGTTCTCTATAAAAAACCTGTATTTATAACTGAATGTAACTGCATTCTGATAGTCACACACTGTGTGGTATCATGTTACATTCCAGTTATATTTCTTATTGCTTCTGATTAATATAGCCTTAGAATATATAAGTGAAATAAGGAAATTCTTGTTCAGTTATATATTATCAGGTAATAACAATAGATTTATTACTTTTTAGGACAAATATGTTCAATAATCCAGAAGTAATGGAAGCTTTTTCTTTTTTTTCTTAAAACAAATATATTATTACCTAACTAGTTCCTAGAATTATGTTTTTGTTTATTCTAATCTGAAGCAATACAACCTCAATTTTATGAGTTAACATATCTAAACAGTTACATATGAATAAAATATGTAATTGTTTACTCTAAAAGGGTCAAAATCCCAAAATAATTCAAACTATCTTCATCAATACCAAAGTTATTAACAGTACCTTTCTAACTGAATTATTTAGCCTAGGGCAAGACTAACCATATACAACCACCCTGGAATAAATAATTTCTACAAAAACTATATTCTGCACTCCAATTAATGAATCATCATTTTGATGTCTTTTGACATAGCACTTCTCTCCTGTAAGCGGAAGATCCATGTACCCCCATTAGCCCTCCTCATTCTCCCAACCATATTATGTGGGAGTGTGACGAAGGCACTTATTCCCCTGAGAGAGATATTTATTCTTTTTCACGGGTAAATTGTGATTACTTGCAAAAAATAATTTATACAATGTACAGTAGGTGACCGCGATATTGTGTCAATCTCGCCGCACTTCTCGGCGAGATTTGACACCTACGAGCCCCGTCGCAGGAGCCAGCGCCGAGATGGCTCACTCATCGGGAAAGGAAAACGTTGTTTTCCTCCCGCGATGAGTGACAGGCAGCGCTGACAGCTGTCTAGTATGAATCCTGAGGCGGGAACACCGCGCCAAATTTTAAATGAAAAAAACGGCGTGGGTTCCCCCCTCGGGGGCATACCAGGCCCTTAGGTCTGGCGTGGATTGTAAGGGGAACCCCCTATGCCGAAAAATCAGCGTGGGGGTCCCCCCAAAATCCATACCAGACCCTTATCCGAGCACGCAGCCCGGCCGGCCAGGAAGGGGGGTGGGGACGAGCGAGCGCCCCCCCCTCCTGAGCCGTACCAGGCCGCACGCCCTCAACATGGGGGGGTGGGTGCCTTGGGGGATGGGGGGCCCGGTCTGCTGCCGCTGTCTTGCCGCCGCTGTCTCGCCGCCGCTGTCTCGCCGCCGCTGTCTCGCCGCCGCCGCTGTCTCTCCGCTTCTTCTCTTCTTTTCTTCTTCCCCGAAATTTCCCTCCATTAAATTTTTAATTTTGGATCGTATACACCCTAACCCCAGAGGGGGCGACTGGAATAAAATTTTACTCCAGAGAGAACTTAAATGGATCCATTTACTTAAGGCCACCACACCTCCAGGCCTTAATGAAGCGGTTTGTTTCAAGCCCTTCCTTCAGGGCTTCAATTCTGGAGGTATGGAAAAATAGGGTTATGGCCATTCCAAAAGGGTATCTCTGTCTTCTCAACATTGTAGTGTTTGTTTGTAACTCCTGGCTGCTTCTGACTTTTTGTACACCAAGCTGTATGTGCATCCTATACATGCTCCCTCCTTTTTTTTTTTTTCCCCCCCACTCCACCTTTTTCCTCTCCCCATTTATCTGTTATATGTTACTTGCCCATCCCCCCCTCTATACATTATTTACTTTTATTGTTCAATTTGATACCCCCCCTTGGGACCATGTATTCGAACACACAGCCAGCTTGGTTACTTCCCTATGTTAAGAATTGTTACCATTTAGTATATTCTGTTATATTCGTTGCGTTTCTGTGCTCCCACTAAGAATAGTACATTCATATTTGGCACCCACAATAGTGGAAATGTATAGGATATATTTATGTCTGCCACGCACCTCCTGTTACTATGTGGTTTGCACATGTCATATACAATTGTACTTTCATATCATTCATATGTATTGAAATTGCTTGACCATTGTTGTTTTTTGCTGCCTTAACTGTATAATAATGTATCATGCGTATTGTTCCACGTACCAATTTCTAAGTCCCAATCTTCTGTACAGTGTTCTCTCCCCACATTACCCTCTCTCCCTCCCTCTCCTTGTCCCAATAATATGTAATGTATACATTACTTATTTGGATGTAGGTCATCCATCTAACCTTTTTTGTTTTTTCCTATTCACTGCTTCCCTTTTCTTCTTATCCCCCTTTTCTTTCTTTTCCATGTTTTCCATATTTGGAGGAATATACTTGAGCAGTCGTTTTTGGTGACTGGCTAGCAGTTACCCTTTCTCTTTTTTAATATATATGTTTCTTTTTGTTTCTTTTTCCCAAACCATTTATTGCAGCACACTCTCCCCGCCCCCCCTTGTGGCGCGCCTAGTTAGAGCGGCGGCCCGGCACGGTAAGCCGCCACAGGAGTCTCTGGGGCGGCGCTTAGCGAGGTACTTGGGCGTCTTCCACACACGCCCACTGCCTCCATGTTGACACTCCAGGCGAGCATGCGCTCTCGCCGGAGTGTCACTTCCGTGCCGGTGGGGCGGGTGTGCGTGACGCTGCCCCAAACGCCGTGTAGCTTGCGCACGCGCGGTTGGGGCGGCGCCGCGCACGCTCGCCTCGGGGGGTCAGCATTATGCGTCCCAGTCTACGCTGCTCACAACACAGCTGTGCCTCATCTCTGACGCCAGCTGATTGTGACAGCCTTGTTATTTAAACCAGCCTCACTCATTAAACACCAAGACGTTACACTCTCTGGACGCTTGGCTGTGAGGCTGTCATCACACTCCTCTCAAGGTATGATTGCTTCAGTCATTTTTTTCATTTTGTTGCATTCTAATACTCTGTTTACAATTACTCTTTACTTCCTTGTTGAGTCATTCAACTATTTATCACCTATTCTGACTTTGTCTTTATTTGGGTCCCTGCAAGACTGTTACAAACAGTTTCACATAGGCTGGGCTTCAATATAATTACTTTTTCCAAACCCTATAGAATATGATACTGTTTCTAACTCTTTACTGGCCTTAATACATGCATTATGGACATTTGCAACACGCAGGTTTTTATGCATTTACCTGCTGAGCATGCAATTATATATTACATATTGTTTCCTATTTTTCATTTACTTTATTTTCTTTTCCTTTCTTTAAACCCAATGTTATACATACATGCATTTGCATACTAATATTAGGATATGAGATTAACGGGACTTTCCCACTGTCGCTTTATTTGATGCGACTTTTCTTTGTTGCGACCCAGTCCTGATGCATCTTATTAAACGCATATAAACATATTATATATTGATACCATTTCCCCTTTTTTTCTATTATATATCTCATTCTGTATATACCACTAATCTATACACTCAGTCACCACTGTCTATCTACCCATTTTTTGGACCCCATCCTAAGGTCCTGTCTACATTTTCTATTTTTCTAGGGGCGCCTTCCTGTGACCTCAGCACGCCGCTCTGGTTTGTACGCGCATTGGTCGGGCGAGACGGGAGTGTTGCCAAAAAATTCCCCCCATGGTGACTGCAGCCCACCAACCTGCATTCATCATTATTTAAATACTCTGGTTTACACCAGTTACAATATGTACTTAACTTCTTGCCACACCATGCCCTTCCTCCATGACTCTTCTTGTTTTTAGAATAATAAGTTTTTCTCAAGCAAATAAGCAAACATTCTCAGGTAGGTGATGTATTCACCACCCCGATACCCTCTTTTTTGCATACTACTCTGAGATTTCCCCATTATCTTATTATCTTTTCTGCCTCTTTTACTTTTCTCTTTATTAGCCTAGATGAACATCTCTCTCTGATTATGCCCCTGAAGAAGGATTGTACAGATATTAAGTACCCCGAAACGCGTAGGGCCTGAGAAGAGCTTCTTTCATCACATTTGTTTTGTCCTAATTGCTTATGATGGCTATTATGTAGTTTTTACTATGTTAGTCCATACATTTACTGCTTGTTTTTATCTCAATGTACCTGTGATTTTGAATAAAATTTAAATCTTTTTTATATTGCTCTTTATTTTCTATACACTTTATTACTCCTTACTTTTGCAAGTGCCAGTAAAGTCCACCTAGGGGAACCCTTTTGCTTTTTGTCTATAGACTATTGGACGTGGCACGGCTCCCTTGCCTAAAACTGGTTGGTCACCCCCCTTTGTTGCCCGATGTTGACACGACGCTCTCTCCAGCTCGAATGCTGTGTGCGAGCTGCGGAGCCATTTATATAGGCGGTAACCCCGCCCCCTTACGACGTCATGGTCCCAGCATGCGCAGGGACTCTGGGGCCACGCCCCCTTATGACGCCAGAGTCCCTGCGCATGCTGGGACCATGACGTCGTAAGGGGGCGGGGTTACCGCCTATATAAATGGCTCCGCAGCTCGCACACAGCATTCGAGCCGGAGAGAGCGTCGTGTCAACATCGGGGAAGAAGAAAAGAAGAGAAGAAGTGGAGAGACAGCGGCGGCGGCGAGACAGCGGCGGCGAGACAGCGGCGACAAGACAGCGGCAGCAGACCGGGCCCCTCGCTGGCAATAGAGCTGGAAGAAGATAGCGGCGGGGCCCGGGAGAAGAGGCCGAACACCGGGAGAAGTCGGAAGGAGACCCCCCGAAGTCGGAAGAAGACCCCGGAGCTGACTAATAAATTATTCTTAAAACCTGTGTAGTGTGTTTTTTTTATATTGACACTTTTGCCTAGGTGAATGGGTAGGGGTACCATGTACCCCAAACTCATTCACACAGGGTGGGGGGCCGGGATCTGGGGGCCCCCTTATTAAGGGGGGGCTCCCGGATTCCGATAAGCCCCCCGCCCGCAGACCCCGACAACCAACGGCCAGGGTTGTTGGGAAGAGGCCCTTGTCCTCATCAACATGGGGACAAGGTGCTTTGGGGTGGGGGGGCCGCAGGGCGCCCCCCATCCCCCAAGGCACCCACCCCCCCATGTTGAGGGCGTGCGGCCTGGTACGGCTCAGGAGGGGGGGGGGCGCTCGCTCGTCCCCACCCCCCTTCCTGGCCGGCCGGGCTGCGTGCTCGGATAAGGGTCTGGTATGGATTTGGGGGGGACCCCCACGCCGATTTTTCGGCATAGGGGGTTCCCCTTACAATCCACGCCAGACCTAAGGGCCTGGTATGCCCCCGAGGGGGGAACCCACGCCGGTTTTTTCATTTAAAATTTGGCGCGGTGTTCCCGCCTCAGGATTCATACTAGACAGCTGTCAGCGCTGCCTGTCACTCATCGCGGGAGGAAAACAACGTTTTCCTTTCCCGATGAGCGAGCCAGCGCGACATTCACAGTACCCTGTCGCCGAGAACCAGCGCGATGGTATCGCGCTGGAAACACAATCTCGCGGTCAGGTACTGTATCATCTAATCTCATATGTTTTTTGTTTACTCTTTACTCCAGAATTCACTGGTTTCTTTTCTATCTTTTCATCTCTTCAGTCCACACAGGTTGATCTGCGCAGTCAGCTCTGCATAACAAAAAGTAAGTCAAAACTATTTGATCTGTTGCCATGGCACCACTGAATATACTTTCCCTGAATGTTCAGGGAATAAATGTCCCTCAAAAAAGGACCAAAGCCTTCCGTACTTTCCATAACAAAAAGGCTCACATAGTATGCCTCCAAGAAACACACTTCACCAAAGATTCTACTCCAAAATATATTTCTCCTTTTTATCAACAAATTTACACGGCTTCTGCCTGTACCAAGCAAAGGGGAACTCTAATTGCATTTCACCGATCCACACCATTCATTTTATCATCAGAAATTAAAGACCCAGAAGGTAGATACCTGATACTCATGGGTTATATAATGGATACAGCAGTCACGGTGATTTCCTACTACGCTCCTAACAAACAACCTACACCATTCCTCTCACATATATTACAAGTGATTAATACACACAAAATAGGAACAGTGATAATGTGTGGGGATTCGAACCAGGTCCTCCTCCCATTTCTAGATAAATCACCTTTTACACCATCCAAAATAACCTCTAGATTACCTTTTTCTCAACTTCTTTCCAAATACAATCTGGTAGATTCGTGGAGAGAAAGTAACCCAATGAAAAAGAAATTCACTTATTTCTCACACCCTCATCAAACCTTCACCAGAATAGATCATATTTTTCTAACAATAGGAATGATACCAGAAATTATTGTATCAGATATAATTCCGATTCCGTGGTCTGACCATAATGCAGTATACACTACTATAGCCTCAGCCATACCAAAAGCGCATGACCCAACATGGTACTTACCGGACATAATGCTCAAACACCCACTACATCAGATGGCCATTGAACAAGCTTTAAAGGAATACATATCAATTAATAATACAACAGACATCTCCCCAATAACACTGTGGGAAGCTCATAAGCCTGTCTTGTGTGGTACAATACAAAGACAAATGGCACTGTTTAAACGGGAACGCAAAAATCTAGCAAAAAAACTAGAACTCAATTTTAATGCAGCCTACATATCATTCCAAGATAATCCATCTCAGAGTACAAAATCTCATCTGGAAAAATCTAGATTGGAATACGATCTATTTCTCACTGAGTCAGTTGATAAATCCCTCAAACGCTCCAAACACAATTTCTACATGAATACAAACAAACCAGGTACATATTTGGCTCGGGCATTAAATTCAACTAACAAATCTTTCAAACCAATACGTTTGAAATTATCAAAAAATGTTTATACTTGTAATCCAGTTAGAATAGTCCATAAATTTCAATCACATCTCGCAACTTTATACAAGACAAACAATGAATTTAATCCTACAGAGGCTGAATCCTTCTTCTCAAAAATAACCTTACCTGAGTTATCTCAGAATCAAAAAAGCAGTTTGGATGAGCCTATAACTATAGATGAAGTTGCTAACGCCATAAAAGACCTAAAACTTAACAAAAGACCAGGCCCAGACGGCTACTCGGCTTTATACTATAAAACATTCTTAGAAATACTCTCTACCATTCTCACTGAAACTTTTAACAAACTTCTAGATGGACATTCTTTTCGGCAAGAAACATTAATGGCAATTGTTTGTATGATCCCAAAACCCCTTTCTGATGATACTTCCTGTGTGAATTATCGGCCTATCTCTCTGTTAAACCTTGATATTAAATTATTAGCAAAAATAATAGCAAAATGCCTCAATAGCATTATAGGAAAATTAATACATAGAGATCAAGTAGGCTTCATGCCAAATAGACAGGCAGGCGATAATATACGCAGGGCAGTGTTATTGGCACATATTGCTAAAAAACGGAAAATCCCTTTATGTTTTCTATCTCTCGATGTTAAGAGGGCATTTGACACAGTATCCTGGCAATATATGCAATATTCATTACAAAAATGGGGTTTTGGACCCCACTTTTTAACATGGATCAAAGCATTATATAATAAACCCAAAGCCTATATAAAATATGCTGGATACAAATCTGATGCCTTTAATATCGAAAGAGGTACCCGACAGGGTTGCCCATTATCTCCCTTATTATTTGCCCTTATACTCGAACCCATGGCCCAATACATCAGAACAAACCAAACTATAACTGGCATTGAAGTAGGAGGTATTACACACAAATTATGTATATTTGCAGATGATATATTACTTTTTCTATCATCACCACAGGTCTCTGGTCCTAACTTAATACCAGATCTTTATGGATTTGCAGCCCTATCCGGCCTTATGATTAATCCTAAGAAATGCCTAGTGCTTAATATTTCACTCACAAACATGGAATTGATCCCGGCTAGGGCTGCACTCCCATTCACATGGGCAGAAAAATCAATCCCATATCTTGGAATTAATTTAACAGCATCTCATTCTGACTTATTCTCAACCAATTATCCTCCTGTATTAAGACAGATCACAAATCTAATAAAACAATGGTCGCAACTTCCTTTCTCCTGGATAGGGAAGATTAATGCAATCAAAATGACTATTCTACCCAAATTGCTTTATCTTTTCAGAGTCCTCCCTATTCCAATTCCTTCCCATTTTTTGAGAATAGTACAAAAAAGAGCAACTTCGTTTATATGGGGCTCTTCTAAACCACGTATACCTATACACACACTACATCTTCCCAAAAATAAAGGAGGCCTGGGATACCCTAATTTTACTAACTACTACAGAGCAGCACATTTGGCCAGTCTGTCCAAATACCATGCAAAACAGGAAATCCCATTATGGGTATTTATAGAGGCTTCAGAAAATGACCCTCTATTAATATCAAACTTATTATGGCTTGATCCTAAAGACCACTTTAAAATTCATAATCTCATAACTAAACACTTCTTATCTCTCTGGGATAAACTAAAAATCAAATATCAGTTACAATCTCCACACGATCCTCTCCTTTCTTTTATCAGAAATCCGGCCTTTTATCCGGCATGGATCTACCCAAATTCTTTTAAAGCTAAGACAACATCAAGCATTCAGACACTAAATGACTTCATAGCATCTAAATCATTCCTTTCATTCCCATCGCTTAGAGAAAAATATGATCTACCAAACTCTGAGATATTTAGATATCTCCAAATCAAAAACTTCTATACACCATTCCTAAAGGGGGATACACCATTATCCCAATTATCCATTTTTGAATCAATCTGTACAAAAGATCCATTTGCTAAAGGTACAATTTCATCACTTTATAATCAATTATATGGAGTAGCAAATCTTAATAGACCCTCTTACGTTCAGAGGTGGGAGGAGGACCTGGGACGAACTTTAGAAGACACGGACTGGTCTAACATATGGCTCACATCTAAGTCATCTTCACCCAACATCTTAACACTGGAGACAAATTATAAAGTCCTAACTCGCTGCTACCTTGTACCCGCTAGAGTGGCAAAATATTCACCTAATACCTCAGCTCTTTGTTTTCGAGGATGCCCAGAAATAGGCACACATTTACACATATGGTGGACGTGCCCAGTAATCCAAACCTTCTGGAAGGAAGTCTTCGTGATTGCATCTAAAATATTTAAAAAAATAATACAACCAGATCCATATATAACTTTACTTAATCTAAAACCGGAATGGTTAACACTCTCTCAATTCAAACTTATGATCCAACTAATAACGGCTGCAAAAGTGGCCAAGGCATGGAAATCTCCTACATTGGTACTAGCAGAAACAATTCACAGAATGAATAATACAATGTCCCATGCTAAGATGGTAGCCATCGATCAAAATCAAATTCCAAAATTTGAAAAACTTTGGCATCCTTGGATAAAACAACAGTTCCTGTCAAACTTCAATGACTCTGTCCTGTTGCCATGGTAACAGATTAAATGACTTACAGAGACACCCATTCTAAGGCTTCAAAGAGAACTAAAAAGAATAATAAACTGACGAGCGGGACAACCTTGTGGACCATACCTCTACCTTTCTACCCTTTTTCTTCTTTCTCTTTCCTTTTCTCCACCTTACGATTAAAGCTCATTATCAGAATTTATTTGACCTATATACACTCTACCTGTAAACAATATGTATAGTAGGTATAAATCATTTAAATACCTACAAAAGTAACTAAGGAAATGACATATATCTTTAATTTAGGTTTACGTGAACCCAATGTTTAATATTTGAAATTTCATGATATTTACCTATATAAACCCTACTGTAAAACAATGAGCTTACTTTATAGATCCTTGTAAACTTACTTTATGTATCTTTATAACATTGTATACTCAATAAACTTCTTTTGACAAGGAAAATCGCAGCTTGGCATTGCATGCTATTATTAAGCTTATCATCTACAGGGCTTTTTTTCAGGGGGAATGCGAGGGAACACAGTTCCGGCACCTCAAGCACAGAATATACTGTATGTAATGGCAAGGGGTGCTGGGTGTAGTGATATAGTTGTAGGATGATGATAGTTATTATTATTCTTCTAGTTATTCCTGCAGCAATCGGTTCATCCAGAGAGATGCATTTATTGAGTCCCAGCACAGAACAAAGTTCACAAGATACAACATATGACAAAATCCAACAGAGTAAATATTACAATGAACAGTAGCCTTCAGAGTCCCATTCGTCCTAACATATGTAAGCAAGCATAGAGACACTACAATCCAGCATATAATATGCATGTCCCATCTATAATATGCACCTATATAGGTTCCATGCATGCAATAATGTGTATTATAATCTAGACCTGTGCTCTCATCTTGAAGAAGAAAGAATGTAATAATGAATAACAGCTCAAATCTTCCCCTGAAAAATTTGTCTGACATGGGGGGGGGGGGTTATCTGCTTGGTCAACCCAAAATACTTTTGATCTTATTGTTAAAAAAATTGAAAAGACTCTATTTATAATTATTGGCAAGTTACGGTCACTTTAGTGTCTACCAGGTAAACAAGCCACTATTTCCCATGAATACCCCTTAAGTCTAATTACTATCAATAAATACTTCTTCTATGGTTCTTTATCATCCTTAAGTATGTAAACAATGTACCCTTTGAAATGTTCAATTAGATTAACAGGCCATTCCCCACATACCTAGGTGGACTTGCACAAGATTAACATAGCAAAGAGCCATTAGCTGTACTTTTGATATGTTAAAATAAAGTAGGCTTGGACAAATTTTGGCCTGGTCAATATGTCAGTACTATATGTATGTGAATATGTATACATCTATATTTGATTTGATTGTAGCCGTATTAGTGCAATTGTGACATAGAAAATTGAGTACTGTCCGTGATACTTTTTTTATTTGCACTAACATACAATTTTTTAGGACAAGCTTCCGGGGTATGTGCCCGTTTTCAAGGTGCAAGCAGTACTGGACCTTGAAGGAGGGGACATACCCCGAAAGCTTGTCCTGAAAAATTGTATGTTAGTGCAAATAAAAAAAGTATCACGGACAGTACTCAATTTTCTATACATCTATATAATATCCACATAAATTGGTTAATACTAGGGTGAGCTGGAGGGTCTATTGATGCTGGCTGCTGGGGGATCTAATGTTGCTGGAGGGGATCTATTTTTGCTTTCGTGGTCTATTGTTGTTGGTTTGCTGGGGGGGTATGTTGCTGTGGGGTCACTTGTTGCTGGAAGGGATCTGCTGTTGAGGGAGGGGTCTATTGATACTGACTGCTGGGAGATCTGTTGTTGCTGCTTAAGGTCTGTTGTTGCTGGGGTGATATTTTTTTGCAGGGGTCCATTGTTGATGGGGGAAATATTTTGTTGCTTGGGTGGGTCTATTGTTGCTAGCTGCAGGGGATCTATTTACTGCTTTTTTGTTGTTATCATTAACAAACTCCATGCAAATTAATTAGCACCACAAATGATATTTGGCTCTGTATTCTCTAAAAGGGGCGATACTGAGAGGTGGGTGAGGATGAAATCAAGAAACAATGTTCAGAGATGGGTAGGGGCAGAGACAAGAATTGACTCAGTAATGGGGAGTTCCTGCATCTATTCTCTGAGAAAAAAATCCCTGTCTACCAAAAAAAAATCCCTGTCTACACCCAGATCCTTCTCCATTATTAATTCCCCGAGTTATACCCCCCTAGTATGTATAATGCATACATATTCTTAGACCCCAAGTGCATAACTTTACATTTATTAAAATTAAACCTCATTTGCCACATAGTTGCCCAATGAAACAGTACATTGAGGTCAGCCTGTAAATTGGAGACATCCTGTAAGGATGTTATTCCACTGCATAGCTTGGTGTCATCTGCAAAGACTGAAATTTTACTTTTATTCCCAAACCCTATATAATTTAGAAATATATCAAAAAGTAAGGGTCCCTACACTGAACCTTGGGGTACACCACTGATAACCTTAAACCATTCAGAGCATGAATCATTAACCATTACTCTCTGAACACAGTCTTTTAGCCAGTTTTCTATCCATTTACATACTGATTTTTTCGAGCCTGTAGAATTTACCTTACATAAATTGTGTGAGGAACTGTGTCAAATGATTTAGCAAAATCCAAGTATACCACCTCCACAGCCACTCCTCTGTGGGGAACAAATTAGGTCTAATGTTCTTCTAAGCCTCACTTTGGAACTTGTTCACATTATCTACTTAGAGCTGCATTGATCAGTACAATACTGCAATGAGGTGAGACACATCTGCATTTCTATGGAGTGCAACTCACCACACTGCATGTCACTGCACTGCATTGACACTACAATAAAGTTTAAAAAAGATAAATTGTAAAGAGGATAATATGTGAAAACAATGCATCACAGTGCCCTTACTTCCCTTACACAATGGTCACTAGCCTGAAGCATCTTAGAATGCGGGCTGGTGTGAATAAACCCTAATGCCGCGTACACACGAGCAGACTTTACAGCAGACTTTGTCCGGCAGACTTTTCGACTGACTTTCCGACTGACTTTCTGAATGAACGGACTTGCCTACACACGATCAACCAAAGTCTGATGAATTTGTACGTGATGACGTACGACCGGACTAAAACAAGGAAGTTCATAGCCAGTAGCCAATAGCTGCCCTAGCGTCGGTTTTTGTCCATCAGACTAGCATACAGATGAGCGGACTTTTTGACCAGACTCGAGTCCGTCGGAAAGATTTGAAACGTGTTTCATTTCTAGGTCCGTCAAACTTTTGGGGAAAAAAAGTCCGCTAGAGCCCACACACATTTGAATTGTCCCACGGACTCTGGTCCACCGGACCAAGATGCCGTAAAGTCCGGTCATGTGTACGCGGCATTAGACTCCTTTTTGTTGCTGAAACTCTTGCAACATAAAGAAATGGGGATTAATGGTTTCCTCCACCTACACTGAGATGACTAAGGTCTTGCTGGTTTGTGAAATATTTTAGGTATGAAAGAATTTTTTTGCCAATGACTCCCATGTGCTGACATTGTTTAGTAAAATATTATACATTACTAGAATAGATTTTGAAAAAAATACATTATTCACTGCATCACCTGTAGACTTTCTATTTCTAGATAAATAATACAATGTTAGAAAATGCATAAGGAGGTTAATAAAACTCTTTTTCAGTATCTGAGAGATAGTAGGTCTCTTATTGATGGGGAAGGTAGGTTGCACCTAGAGATGGGAAGGCCTGGAAAAAGAAAAAATTGGGGAAAAAAAAGACGTATCTTGTTTTTTTCTGGAAAAATTGAACAACAAAAAAATAAAGATATTTTACAATGATAAATAATACATCTATGACATGGTATTCAGTCTATATAACATGAAAACCTTCATGAAAAATTTCTGAGAATTTATGTAAAGTCTTAAATTATTGCAAGTTTTCTCAGCTGAAGACAAGCAAATCCTGGCAATTCAAGTAACACTGTGCTTCTCAATGCAGTTCTCAAACAAGAAAAATATGCATCTCTGCCACTAGGGAGCACTGCAGGGAAAATACTCTAGTTTGCCTAATGTTTGGCAAACTGTACCACCTATGGTTGAGTGATTGTTGGGATACAGTATATGATGGTTTCTGCCCTCTCAGGCCTTAATTGACAGGTAAGAGGTAAAATTGTCTGACAATTAGTTAGTTATCTTTATAACATGTAAATGATTCCTATTAATGTTCTCTACAATCACATCATAATGTTTAGCTAAAGTTTGGTCAGTAGATTGGCTTTTCTTTTCCTCCTCTCAGTATAATGGTGAGATCAGCATCTAGACTTTGAAAACATTTCCACAGTACAATTTCTGATGAGAACAAAACTGCAATTTGTAAATATTGTGAAAAGAAATATTCTTTTCCAAATGCTACAAGGATGACAAAACCCATCTGTGCATGACAAAGGTGCCCTAAAAACATTAACATTACTTTATGGAATGAAATGATGAGGTCCATAATGAAAGTGCGAGTATCTTTTCCCTCCAGAGTTCTCATTCTAGAAACATCATCGCAAAGTGTTTCTTCACCAGCAGCATCTTCATGTAGGGAAGTGTTGCAAACCACTGCCTCACAAAAATACAAAATATGTTCATTTATAGATATAATGACACATGAGAACATTGATCAAGCTCTTGCAAGATCAATATACAGTATGCTTCTGGTTCAGCATTGTCAATAACTGAAAATGCATATTGGAAGGAAAGAAAGCTTTTAAATTGTTACAAGGGAAAGGGGGATGGTTGCTTTTTCTCATGTATGGTTGAAATGTTCTTAACATACTGTATACAGTCCTTGTTATTCCATTTGCAATAAAAATTACAATTGTAAAAATCAAGTTTAGTTTATTTACTGAATAAGCCTGTACTTTTGTTTCATGCATAATACTTTATGTATACTGCATCTCAAATTCTGATAATAACAAAATGTCTTTCAATTTGTAAAACTTATCGACATAGATTTTTTTATTTTTTCAAAAATTTCCTTTAAAAAAAAAAAAAAAAAAAAACATGGAAAAAAACATGTTTTTTTCATGATTTTTCAAATTTCTAAAAATGTTACATCTATAGAACTTGCACCTACCGGCCACCTATCGGCCTCATGACAGCACTACACATGAAGTGGTGTTTCTCAGCACTGGTAGAATGCATCTCTGGGGACCCCTGTCAAAGGAACCAATCCAAGATGAAAGGCATGTGACTAGTATCAGCACTGTGTGTGTGTGTGTGTGTGTGTGTGTGTGTGTGTGTAGTCAAACCTTTTGTGCACACGCCCACTTTTGTATTGTATTGTTTTGATGTATTGGACTAGTGTTGCTTCAAAAAAATGTAGAAACTAAATTACAGGTGGTACTAAACCTTCCCACTGAGCTTCTCAATGCAGTTCTCATACATACAGTCTAGTCCTCGGTCCTCCAGCTGAGGTGAAACTACAAATCCCATCATGTCTCTGCCTCTAGGAGTCATGCCTGTGATTGTGAGGGCCTTGCAATGTCTCGTGGGACTTGTAGTTTCAAAACAGCTGGAGGGCCGAGGTTGCTTACCCCTGGTCTAGTATATATTCAGTATCTCACAAAAGTGAGTACACCCCTCTCATTTTTGTAAATATTTTATTATATCTTTTCATGTGACAACACTGAAGAAATTACACTTTGCTACAATGTAAGTCCCCTCAAAATAACTCACCACAGAGCCATTAATGTCTAAACCGCTGGCAACAAAAGTGAGTACACCCCTATGTGAAAATGTTCAAATTGAGCCCAAAGTGTCAATATTTTGTGTGACCACCATTATTTTCCAGCACTGCCTTAACCCTCTTGGCATATAGTTCACCAAAGCTTCACAGGTAGCCACTGGTGTCCTCTTCCACTCCTCCATGATGACATCACAGAGCTGGTGGATGTTGGAGACCTTGCGGTCCTCCACCTTCCGTTTGAGGTAGCCCCACAGAGACATGCCTGGCCAGTTCATAACCTTTACCCTCAGCTTCTTTAGCAAAGCAGTGGTCATCTTGGAGGTGTGTTTGGGGTTGTTATCATGTTGGAATACTGCCCTGCGGCCCAGTCTCTGAAAGGAGGAGATCATGCTCTGCTTCAGTATGTCACAGTACATGTTGGCATTCATGGTTCCCTCAATGAACTGTAGCTCCTCAGTGCCGACAGCACTTATGCAGACCATGACACTCCCACCACCATGCTTGACTGTAGGCAAGACACACTTGTCTTTTTTCTCCTCACCTGGTTGCCACCACACACGCTTGACACCATCTGAACCAAATAAGTTTATCTTGGTCTCACCAGACCACAGGACATGGCTCCAGTAATCCATGTCCTTGGTCTGCTTTTCTTCAGGAAACTGTTTGCAGCTTTCTTGTGCATCATCTTTGCACAAGAAAGAGGCTTCCCTCTGGGATGACAGCCATGCAGACCAATTTTATGCAGTGTGCAGCATATGGTCTGAGCACTGACAGGCTGACCCCCCCACCCATTCACCCTCTGCAGCAATGCTGGTATCACTCATAAGTCTATTTCCCAAAGATAATCTCTGTATATTTTAATAATAAAAGGATTTCGCGCTTCAAATCTATCACATATAAATATATAAACTCACATAAATGTGATCTTGTGCGTACAGCTATAATGGCTGTAAAAATAAGTGTAGTCAGTGAATATGTACAAACAGTGAGAACAAAATAATCCAAATGTGCTGATGTGCATAGATAATCTCTTCATAAATAAAAAAGAAGTTCATAATAATGTGTCACATCCACTGGGATCAAATATGAGAGGGAATGATGGTGATATTCTTAATATGGAGGGATCCGGTGAAACCGGGCTCTCTAAACTCTCACCTTGAAAAAAAGAAATGTAGGCATCAAACAGGTTCTTTGGTAGATGCTGTGTGGTGTAGCTTATCAATTTTTCAGGTGGGACTTCTCTGATGGTTAGATCATCCTGCCGGTATACAGATACCTATCAAAATAAAGGAGGGGTTGCCCACCTGGGCTCCACTGATCCGGTGGAATATACAGGGAAGGGAGAGAAAAAGGCCTCCAATGGTGTAGTAATGTTGAATATAATAAAGTTTATCAAGTGATAAGGTGGTCTCTTACATTAAAATAGGTTAAAAACAGCAAAAATAGCAAAAGGATTCACAAGAATGGCGTCTGAGGCGCCTCCTTACTGACTTCTGGTTACGTCTGCTCTCTGCCACGCCCTACGCGTTACGTCACCGCTCGTGACTTCATCTGGGGAACCGGATTGGCCCGAGAGGGATGTCATTTATGTTGTGGTACCGGAAATGCCATAGCGGCCATTTTTGTTGTGGTTAAATGTGTTTGTATTGTCACGGCCATCTTGCAGGTGGCAATTTGTGCAGAACAGCGGCCATGTTTTGGAGGATCAAATTATTAAATACTTCAATATGATGGTTGTCCGAGACCTGTGCCATTTTTTAGAGAGAGAGAGAAGGGAATACTCCCCACGAAGACAACCACAGGACCCTTACCCCTCACCCAGAAGAAGATCACAGGAGGACAGAAGAAGAAACAGTCCAGAGCGAAGAGAGGACGGAGAGTGGGAAAGAGAATCCAAGCGCAAAAGAGAATAGTAGGCGGCAATGTGGTAAATCTAAGCGGATGTTCCATCTCACATGAAAAACTCTCTGTCCTAGACAAAGGATTAAAACATGCACCAGTTAACAATTTAAACAAATTCAACACCTATATAGGATTACTGAAGTACGTTAGGAAAGTAAATGTGAAGAAATATTACCTATCAAATCCTTACAAAACGATCAACACGATAAGAACTACTCCCACACCAATAATACATAGTACATTACGGAACAACTCAACCTTCAATCCGCAGGTCTCAGACAACCATCATATTGAAGTATTTAAAAAATCAGTACTAAAAGATTTGGAATCTCTGGAAGTTAAAAAAGTCTCAGACCCTATACACATCAAGAAAGGTATCAAATCCTTAAAAGAAAGAAAGGATATTGTAATTCGGCCGTCCGACAAAGGAGGAGCAACAGTGATACTATCAAAAGAACAGTACCTTAACGAACTAGAGAGACAATTGCAAGATGAGAACACGTACATCAAACTATTAGGTAATCCCACGAATAAATATAAAAAAAGAATTAGAACATCTAATACAATTGGGAGTGAAAAAAGAAATACTCAACAAGAAAGAATCCAATTTTTTGCTGTTTTTAACCTATTTTAATGTAAGAGACCACCTTATCACTTAATAAACTTTATTATATTTAACATTACTACACCATTGGAGGCCTTTTTCTCTCCCTTCCCTGTATATTCCACTGGATCGGTGGAGCCCAGGTGGGCAACCCCTCCTTTATTTTGATAGGTATCTGTATACCGGGAGGATGATCTAACCATCAGAGAAGTCCCACCTGAAAAATTGATAAGCTACACCACACAGCATCTACCAAAGAACCTGTTTGATGCCCACATTTCTTTTTTTCAAGGTGAGAGTTTAGAGAGCCCGGTTTCACCGGATCCCTCCATATTAAGAATATCACCATCATTCCCTCTCATATTTGATCCCAGTGGATATGACACATTATTATGAACTTCTTTTTTATTTATGAAGAGATTATCTATGCACATCAGCACATTTGGATTATTTTGTTCTCACTGTTTGTACATATTCACTGACTACACTTATTTTTACAGCCATCATAGCTGTACGCACAAGATCACATTTATGTGAGTTTATGTATTTATATGTGATAGATTTAAAGCGCAAAATCCTTTTATTATTAAAATTGTGTTGAATGTATGTGAACAGAACACTTTTGATTTTGCTGCAGTCCACAGAGACATCATCACAACCACATTTTTCCACCATTTTTTTACACCGAGTTATTTTATTTTTATTTTTATTTTGATTGACGTTGTCTTGCCGAGAATGTTCCCTCGGCGGATAAGTTCCCCCCTGTACTGCGCAGGCGCAGCGCCTGCGCAGTACATACTACTCTCAGCCGCCGGAGATAGCCGAAGCTCAAATGCTTCAATCAGCTGTACACGGCGCCTGCGCTCTGGGTCCAGATTCCTTCCCCACCATCCAAGTGGACCTAGAGGGGGAATCTAAAAGTGCCGAGCGCAGCGAGGCCGTGCCCGAAGCGTGGCGAGCGAAGCGAGCCCGCGAGGGGCCCTCTTCCAGGCGCCGTGTACAGCTGATTTTCAGCTGTTGTGCTTCGGCTATTTCCGCCGATACCTACTGCGCAGGCGCAGTAGAGGGGGGAACTTATACGCCGAGCGGAACTTTCTCGGCAGAACAACGTATTCCTTACACTCAAGATAGCGCGAGGGACAACACCACATAATCTCTGTATATGACGCTAAGCACATGCACTCAACTTCTTTGATCGACCATGGTGAGGCCTGTTCTGAATGGAACCTGTCCTGTTAAACCGCTGTATGGTCTTGGCCACCATGCTGCAGCTCAGTTTCAGGGTCTTGCCAATCTTCTTTTAGCTTAGGCCATTTTTATGTCAAGCAGCAATTCTTTTTTTCAGATCCTCAGAGAGTTCTTTGCCATGAGGCGTCATGTTGAACTTCCAGCGACCAGTATGAAAGAGTGAGAGTGATAACACCAAATTTACCACACCTGCTTCCCATTCACACCTGAGACCTTGTAACACATGACATCGGGGAGGGCAAATTACTAATTGGGCCCAATTTGGACATTTTCACTTAGGGGTGTACTCACTTTTGTTGCCAGCGGTTTAGACATTAATGGCTGTGTGTTGAGTTATTTTGAGGGGACAGCAAATTTACACTAGCTGTACACTCAGTACTTTACATTGTAACAAAGTGTAATTTCTTCAGTGTTGTCACATGAAAAGATATAATAAAATATTTACAAAAATGTGAGGGGTGTACTCACTTTTGTGAGATACTGTATATATACTAGATCAGGGGTAGGCAACCTCAGCCCTCCAGCTGTTTTGAAACTACAAGTCCCATGAGACATTGCAAGACCCTGACAATCACATGCATGGCTTCTAGAAGCAGAGGCATGATGGGATTTGTAGTTTCACCACAGCTGGTGGGCCGAGGACTAGTCTAGCAAAGTGTCATTTCTTCAGTATAGTCACATAAAAAGCTATAATAAAATATTTACAAAAATGTGAGGGATGTACTCACTTTTGTGAGATACTGTGTATACATATATAAATATATATATATATATATATATATATATATATATATATATATATATATACACACACTCTGCATTATTCAGTGTAGCTTATATATGAAGTGCATTCAGTGGTGTACAGTTTCTGATACACTTCAGGCGGTGTACACAGTATATTATACAGCGTACACAGTGCAGGTGATGTACACAGTATATAATACAGTGTGTAAGTTTATAATACACTTCAGGTTTTGTTTACACAGTATATAATACAGTGCAGCCGGTGTACCATTTCTAATACAGTGCAGGCGTTGTACACAATATATAATAAAGTGTGTCGTTTCTAATACACTTCAGGTAGTGAACACAGTATATAATACAATGCAGCCGGTGTACAGTTTCTAATACAGTACAGGCGGTGTACACAGTATACAGTATCTCACAAAAGTGAGTACACCCCTTACATTTTTGTAAATATTTTATTATATCTTTTCATGTGATAACATTGAAGAAATTATACTTTGCTACAATGTAAAGTAGTGAGTGTACAGCTTGTATACCAGTGTAAATTTGCTGTCCCCTCAAAATAACTCAACACACAGCCATTAATGTCTAAACAGCTGGCAACAAAAGTGAGTACACCCCTATGTGAAAATGTCGAAATTGGGCCAAAGTGTCAATATTTTGTGTGGCCACCATTCTTTTCCAGCACAGCCTTAACCCTCTTGGACATGGAGTTCACCTCAGCTTCTTTAGCAAGGCAGTGGTCATCTTGGAGATGTGTTTGGGGTTGTTATGTTGGAATACTGCCCTGTGGCCCTGTCTCCGAAGGGAGGAGATCATGCTCTGCTTCAGTTTGTCACAGTACATGTTGGCATTCATGTTTCCCTCAAAGAACTGTAGCTCCCCAGTGCCGGCAGCACTCATGCAGCCCCAGACCATGACATTCACACCACCATGATTGATTGTAGGCAAGACACACTTGTCTTTTTACTCCTCACCTGGTTGCCACCACACACACTTGACACCATCTGAACCAAATAAGTTTATCTTGGTCTCATCAGACCACAGGACATGGTTCCAGTAATCCATGTCCTTAGTCTGCTTGTCTTCAGCTAACTGTTTGTGGGCTTTCTTGTGCATCGTCTTTAGAAGAGGCTTCCCTCTGGGATGATAGCCACACAGACCAATTTGATGCAGTTTGCAGCGTATGGTCTGAGCACTGACAGACTGACCCCTCGCCCCTTCATCCTCTGCAGCAATGCTGGCAACACTTATACGTCTATTTCCCAAAGACAACCTCTGGATTTGATGCTGAGCATGTGCACTTGAGGGGACAGCAAATTTACACTGTTATACAAGCTGTACACTCACTACTTTACATTGTACAAAGTGTTATATCTTTTTATGTGACAACACTGGAGAAATAATAAAATATTTACAAAAATGTGAGGGGTGTACTCACTTTTGTGAGATACTGTACTGTATAATACAGTATGTACAGTTTCTAATACACTTCAGGCGGTGTACACAGTATATAATACAGTGTGTACAGTTTCTAATACACTTCCGGTGGTGTACACAGTATATAATACAGTGCAGCCGGTGTACAGTTTCTAATGCAGTGCAGGCGGTGTACACAATTTATAATACAGCATAGTGTGGTGTTAAAAAAAAAAAGCATCATGTCCGGAAGGCCACCAAGGACAGGCAGACTCGTTGAACAGGGCAGTCAGCAGCAAGGTTCATATTACTGCTGACTTATGGTTCAACAGGAATGGGCAGGGACGTTACCTTTCCTTCATGGCACACTGGGTAACACTGCTAGCAGCTGGGAAGTATGCAGGACAGGGTGCAGTGTTGTTGGAGCTTGTTCCACCACCATGCCTCCAAAAATCTGGTGATGATTCTGCCACAGCTCTCTGCTACACCCCCTCCTCTTCTTCTTCCTCTAAGGCCTCTTCTACAGAATTGTCCTCTGAACCAGCAGTGCTCCATAAGCGTTCAAGGGGCTACGCAAGCAGTTCAGGCTAAAAGATGCCATGCGGTGCTTCAGTTAGTCTGCCTAGGGGACAGGAGCCACACCAGGGCAGATATTCTGTCAGCCCTGCAGGGGCAGGCTCAGAGGTGGTTGACACCACTCCAGCTTGAGCCAGGAATGGTTGTATGCGACAATGGCACCAACCTACTCTCCGTCCTCTGACAGGGACACTTGTACCATGTTCCATGTTTGGCACACATTCTGAATTTGGTGGTGTAGCATTTCTTATAATTCCAGTGCCTGGCTGCCTGATATTCAACAGGAATGCAACCTGCCCACCAACCGCTTAATATGTGACATGCCCACCAGGTGAAACTCAACATTGGCAATGCTGCAGTGGCTGCACATACAGCAGAGGGCCATCAATAAGTACCTGTGCAAGTATGGCACCAGGACAAGGTCAGGGGAGCTTGGCTTCTTTTCGCCATACCAGTGGCTACAAATCAAGGATGCATGCACTGTCCTGTTACCATTTGAGGAGGCCACAAGGATGGTGAGCAGCAACAATGTATGCATCAGTGACACTGTCCCTCTAGTCTTCCTGATGGAGCACATGCTCCGTGGAATCATAGACAGGGCAATTGAGGCAGAACAGTAGGAGGAAGAGGAGGACTTCCTTTCCTCTCAAGGCCCCCTTTATGCAGATAGCATTCCTTCCAAACACACAGGAAGAAGAGGAGGATTGTGTCAGCATGAATAGGGATAGAAGGATCTCGCGCATAAAATCTATCATATAAATAAATAAAATTCACATATAACACTAATGGTAAGTGGGTGTGAAAAAAAAGGAAATCTTAGATAAAATGCATCAAGTGAAGTGACCGTGCTGAAAAATAATAATAAATCACAATAAATAGTCACATTCAAAATAAAAATAAATAGATGTGCAAAAATGCAAAACATATGCAACAAAAGGTGCAAAAATGCAAACGATGTAGTGTAAAAAAACCTACAATAATAGGATATATCAGGAAAAAACAGTTCTTAGAGATGACCATATAAAGTTCGTGAACCGTGGTGGTCATAAAAGAAATAAGTAAGTATGAGTAGTGGTGATAATGATAATCTTCATAAAACAAATGACGGATCAACCAGGCTCTCTAAACTCTCACCTCAGAGATGGAAATCAAAGGCATCAATATATGTCTTTCTCTGTTGTGATAGAAGAAGCAATCCCCTCTGTTTACTATCGGGCACCTCAGGGATGGAAACAACTGGCAACACTGTATGTCTATAAAAATAAACTGGGAATATTTCCACCTCGGCTGTCAGGACACACGGATCAGCACCCCCTTACCACTTCGCCCCAGCCAGGTTCTCTGGCTGGGGCGAAGTGGTAAGGGGGTGCTGATCCGTGTGTCCTGACAGCCGAGGTGGAAATATTCCCAGTTTATTTTTATAGGTGCCTGACAATAAACAGAGGGGAACGCTGCCTTAATACAACAGAGAAAGACATACAGTGTTGCCAGTTGTTTCCATCCCTGAGGTGCCCGATAGTAAACAGAGGGGATTGCTTCTTCTATCACAACAGAGAAAGACATATATTGATGCCTTTGATTTCCATCTCTGAGGTGAGAGTTTAGAGAGCCTGGTTGATCCGTCATTTGTTTTATGAAGATTATCATTATCACCACTACTCATACTTACTTATTTCTTTTATGACCACCACGGTTCACGAACTTTATATGGTCATCTCTAAGAACTGTTTTTTCCTGATATATCCTATTATTGTAGGTTTTTTTACACTACATCGTTTGCATTTTTGCACCTTTTGTTGCATATGTTTTGCATTTTTGCACATCTATTTATTTTTATTTTGAATGTGACTATTTATTGTGATTTATTATTATTTTTCAGCACGGTCACTTCACTTGATGCATTTTATCTAAGATTTCCTTTTTTTTCACACCCACTTACCATTAGTGTTATATGTGAATTTTATTTATTTATATGATAGATTTTATGCGCGAGATCCTTCTATCCCTATTCATCATTTTTTCGAGTGCCATGTGTACACTTGCCTATTTCGCTGCAATCTTTTTAGATATCATCATATGAATCTTTCACTTCAAGCTCTTATTTGTACACTTTGTGATTGTCACCAGATTCACTTGTTTCTCACTTTAGCGCGAAGGATCCTAGCATTTATATTGTGTCAGCATGGATGTAGAGGATAACATGCAGGAGTCTTCAAAGGATGGTTCTCCAGTCCCAAGAAACCCAAGGAGTTGTACCTGGCTGGGAGGAGGTAGTTCTGGTTAGTGACCCAGAGGACTCAGAATCGAATGCCTCTGCAAACTTACGCTCCATGGCCTCACTGATTCTGCAAAGCCTGCGAAAGGCCCTAGGATTCTTGGTATCAATCATTACTGGCTGGCCACCCTTCTTGATCCACGTTACAAGGGTAAAATTACAGAACTCATCCTGCCTTCGCAGAGGTAGCGGAGGATGAAACATCTTCAGAAGGCCTTGAAGAAAAGTTTGTACAGTATAATGCATTTTCAGACCCTGGGAGGTTACTATTTCCTGTTGCTGGACAATGTGTTTGGTGCGAGGAAGAGCGGTGGAGAAGGTTGCCGGCTGACTGATGCCTTTAAACAATTTTTCAGTCCTCAGTGCCAAGGTCTGATAGGTTCAAGCAACCATCGCCAGCGTCTGCATTATATGGTGCAGGAACATCTAGGGGCAAGAGCAGACTTGGAGACCTTTCCAACAGCATCCACTGGGTTCCTGGGTCTTAAGGATGGACTACTGGCCAGAACTTGCTCAATATGCAATCGAGCTACTGGCCTATCCTACATCCAGCGTGCTTTCTGAATGCACATTTAGTGCTGCTGGAGGGTTTGAAATGGATCAAAGAGTACCCCTGTCCACAGACTCTATTGATTGGCTCACCTGATGCTGATGTAACTGATTGAATTTGCTATGGATCTGGGATCCTTTGAAGACTGCCTATGCTGCCTATCCTATTCCTTCTGAATCTTGATGAAGCTAGCTTACAGCAATATTTTTGATTTAGGGCACCACCAACACCCAAGGCCCAATTGTTCTGCCCCTGTTTAACAGGGACATGTAATCACAATTTTTAAAATAATATTTAATGACAGGGCCCGTTTCTGCGCCCAACAAGAGTAACTGTGAGGAGGAGTTACAGTGTTCTGCCACCACCAAAGGCCCAATTTTTCTGCACCTGTTTGACTAGGACATGCAATTCAAATTTTTGAAATAATATTTAACAGCAGGGCCCTTTCCTGCGCCCAGCAAGAGTAACTGTGAGGGGTTACAGTGTTCTGGCACCAACAAAAGGCCCAATTTGTGTGCCCCTGTTTAAAAGGAGCATGTAATTACATTTTTTTAAATAATATTTAACAGTGGGGCCTGTTCCTGCGCCCAATAAGAGTAACTGTGGTGGGTTACAGTGTTCTGGCACCACAAAAACCAAAGGCCCAATTTTTCTGCACCTGTTTAACTGGGGCATGTAATTACAATTTTTGAATTAATATTTTTTTATTTTCAATAGTTTTTTTTTTTTTTTGTAAAAGTCTTTATTTGAAAGCTTAAACGATACAACAGAAAATAAGCAAATGCGGACGCAGCCACTATGAAGATCAAAGATGTAAGACAGTACAATAGGTTAGTGAGTCATATTAATCATATAACAATAAACATTTCTTAATAAACTTTGTCAAGTAATAGCAAGAATCACGAAGAAGATATAGGCAAAGGTTTTGCCGGTAGCATGTGTGAGATATGTGTACGTTTATAATGATAGTGTAGTCAGTCCTCAATAGACTGTAGAGGTGTTTTGTATCGGTAGGTATCGTGGTGGGGGTTGAGTAGTCTTTGAGTAGGGGAAGGGGGGACAGGGGGATCAAACGTTGCCGTTGGTGTCATGAGTGATTTTAGATATCATTCTGCATTGTGTTAATTATAGAGGGAGGAGTGGAGGCTTGAACATGTCAAGGGGCGAGGAAGGAATGTGGCATTTTGTATGTCATGTGGTCTGCCACAGTTCTCGAGTTTGTTTTAAGTAAGGATCCCTTTGTATGCTTCCATGGTAGTGAAATGTAACCAACAAGACCATATCAGGTTGAATTTGGATGGCGCACCTTTCACTTGACAAATTAGTTCTTCCATTTCAGCTGTTTTATGAATACGGCAGAACCAGTCTGCTATAAACGGTGGCTCTGGAGAGCGCCATTTGGTTGGGATACACAGTTTTGCTGCAGTCACCATATGCATGGCTAAAGAACGGTAGTACTATTTTTCGGTATCAAGGGGTGGGGCAGCAGAAATTGTGCTGGTGTGAAATCTAGTTCGTATGTGGTTATTTGGTGGATGAGTCTGTGTACTTCCGTCCAAAATGATTGGAGTTTGGTTGAAATAATATTTAACAGCAGGGACCGTTCAGTAACAACAGTAACTGTGAGGAGGAGTTACAGTGTTCTGGCACCACCGCCCAAAATTTCTGCAGAGTATTTAGTGAAATCTGTATAGTATATATACTGCAGTTCAGAGTACATAGTGCAGTCTGTATAGTATATATGCTGCAGTTCAGAGTATATAGTGCAGTCAGTGTAGTTACAGTATATATAATACAGTGCAGGGTATATAGTGCAGTGTACAGTATATAATATAGTGTATTGAAATGGTTAAGGTGACCCCTATGACAAAATTAAAAAAAAAAACGGCATGGATTCCCCCCTCCCCTAGTCCATACCAACCCCTTTGAGTCTGGTATAGGTTTTAAGGGGAACTCCACACCAAAAAATGTACCCCCCCAAAATACACACCAGACCCTTATCCAAGCAAGCAGCCATGGCAGGCCAGGAAAGGAGGGGGACGAGCGAGCGTCACTTACAGGAGAGAAGTGCTATGTCAAAAGACATCAAAATGATGTTTCATTAATTGGAGTGCAGAATATAGTTTTTGTTGAAATTATTTATTCCAGGGTGGTTGTATATGGTTAGTCTTGCCCTAGGCTAAATAATTCAGTTAGAAAGGTACTGTTAATAACTTTGGTATTGATGAAGATAGTTTGAATTATTTTGGGATTTTAACCCTTTTACACACTGGAACTGATTAATATTCCAGCATTTCTTCTTGCTTACAGAATTGGATGGGGTCAAACAAGGATGCTCTGCAGATGCCCAATGTCCTCCTCATCAACCAGTGATGTCAGTGGTTGTTAAGATGCTAGTGGCTGGCCTGAACAGTACCCAAGGTTTTAATTGTGCACAATGAAAAGCTGTGGATTTGTGTAACAAAAAAAAAGCAAGCTTGAGCCATCCACTGACTTGTACACAATGCTTGGGAACTTTTTAGGCATTTGCCAAGGCACCCCTGAAATACCCAGAAGACACCAAAGGATGCCTGAGCACCCTGGTTGAAAAAGGCTGCTCTAGCCAATGTCTATCGAGCTGCCAGGAAGAGAAACCCCACTAGCATCCTCTGGTCTTTAGTCAATGACAGAATGAGCTTATACAACAAAGCTTTCCAGGGATCATGTGCCAGAAAAACGTTATTACTTTTACTTTTGATAATAATGGCAAACAGGACAAATAGAGAAGGTGAATCTCCCAAACAGGGGCACAGACAGCAATACAAACTGAAAGGTGTTCTAATCTCTCTCTACTCTGTCCAAAACAGTGATGCTTTAATCTTTCCTAGCAAGTGTGCACTACAGAGACCTGAGCTATAGTTCTAGGTAATGATCTGCAGATGGTGAAGGTTTAAGACTGATCATTACACAAACTCTTTTTTTTAAGGTAACATACAGTATATTAGGTATTTGTTTTTTTTATGTAGCTCCAGGATTACCTGTACTGAGGATGATAAAATGGGCGGCACAAGGGTGTAGTGGTAGCACTCTCACCTAGCAGTAAGAAGGGTCACTGGTTCGAATCCCAACCATGACAGAACCTGCTTGGATTTTGCAGGTTCTCCCTATGCCTGCGTGGGTTTCCTCCGGGTACTCCGGTTTCCTCCCACACACTCCAAAGACATGCTGGTAGGTTAATTGGATCCTGTCTAAATTGTCCCTAGTATGTATGAATGTGAGTTAGGGACCTTAGATTGTAAGCCCCTTGAGGGTAGGGACTGATGTGAATGTACAATGTATATGTAAAGCGCTGCGTAAATTGATGGTGCTATATAAGTACCTGAAATAAATAAATAAAATCTTAGTGTAGGTATTATATAAACTGCAAAAATTCTAGTGACCTTTATTAAAGAATCCTATCTGCTTATGTTATGAAGATAATACAAATGTTCTTTTCCAAGAAGGTGATGAAATTGTTTAAAGGGAAAACTGAGTGAGAGGTTCTGTTGAGAGGACAGGGGCCATAAATTCAACAGTCCTTTTTGTGAAAATACAAATGCATATTTTACCCTCTTCATGACCAGGGCATTGTTTGCTACTCAGCACTGCCCTACTTTATATGCCAATGGCTTGGTCATGCAACACTGTATGCAAATTAAATTTATATATTTTTTTCACACAAATAAAGCTATCTTCTGTAGGTCTTTTTATTATATAAACAAAAAAAAAATCCCCAACATTTTGAAAAATATTTTCTATTAGCTGTTATAAAACTTATCAAATAAAAAATACAAATAAAAACGTATTTCTTCATAAATTTAGGCCAAAATGTATTCTGTTACATGTCTTTAGTAAAAAAAAAAATCCCAATACATATATATATATATATATATATATATATATATATATATATATATATATATATATATATATATATATATATATATATAAATTGCTCTGTGTAAAAGTTATAACGTCTACAAGCTATGTTATATACTGTATACTGGAATTTATTGCAGCTATAACGCTATACTGGTAATTGCAGTGATCAGCAACCTATAGTGGGACTGTGATAGTGTGGTGGGCAATCTGGTGTTAACAGACCCTCACTGGGAGGTACACTAACTAACTAGCTGACACTGACATCAATAGTGACACTAATATCATGATCAGATATAATATTGTACACTGTACTAATGACACTGGCTGGGATAAGGCCATCAAGGGGTTAACTGTATGCCTAACAAGTGTAATGTGTGCAATACCGTATGTGCTGCTTTTAATAAGAGATCTGGGTGTTTTTCTCCATGCTTTGCAGGGAGAGGAAACAGCCAGATCTCTGCTGTGTGTACAGAGTCCTATGTATTTGCATTTGTAAATACAGGACTCTGTGCTGTGATCAGCCGATCATCAGGCTGACAAAATTGTGCTGTGTCCAACCACTTTGTGAGTCATCCAGTGCCTGACTCAGCCCACCAGATACCACTTTGGGCATTGCAGCTTTTTTTAGAACATATTTACTAAGGAATTGCATGCATTTTAGAGTTTCTTTTCTTTAACCTAAGTTAAACCCTAGGTTAAACATATATAACATGTATCCAGTGATTTTAACACCCATATCTTTTATTATTTAAAGGGTAACTCCAATTTCATAGGAAAAATAGAAAATGAAAAAAACAAAAAAAAAAAACATAGTATAGCACAGTGTTTCTCAACTCCAGTCCTCAAGGCGCACCAACAGGTCATGTTTTCAGGATTTCCCTCAGATGAAACGACTGTGGTAATTACTAAGGCAGTGAAAACTGATCAAATCACCTGTGCAAAATAGTGGAAATCCTGAAAACATGACCTGTTGGTGCGCCTTGAGGACTGGAGTTGAGAAACACTGGTATAGCACATACAATTGCTACACAAGCCATATTGTGACTGAATGATTTTAAAAATTACCTTTTCTTTTCATTCTGCAGCGTTGTAATTCTCTGTAAAATTCAATGCAATATGGCAACCTGGAGGCCTTATTTCCCAGAAATTAAATTTTCTGCTTGTGTAATTGGTTCACTGATTTTGCCGGATGTGTGCACTAAGAATACAAATCAAACTGGAGGAATGCTTTGCAACAAATTCTCCAAAAAGGTTATTTACTTCTACAGGTATGCAGGGGCTACAAATTTCCAAATTAGAAGGCTACAGATGTTTCAGCTGATTAGATTGAACACAGAAACTCCCCTTCAGGAACTAGACTTCCTAGGACATATAATTAGAACATACAGTTTTTCTTAAGACACAAGCAGGTAAGAATGTGCAACAAAGTTTGCTAAAAGTGAAGTTACTGTTTAAGCATTTGGAGTTGTCAGAGAGTGTTAGAATAATGTTACCACCCGACAAAATGATAACATTTTAAGCAGTGTGTCACAGTATGATCAATGCTGCTGCACCTACATTGCTTGAGTTGCATTGATTATTTTAGTTACTTCAGAGGATGAAGACATTACTTCGATGAAGAATTTGCAGCTGTGACAGAGAACAACAAAGAGTCCATATGAAAAAAGTAAAAGTAGAAGTCATTTAACATCCTATAGAAATAAATAGCAATCCAAAGTGAATGAGCTTTAACTTATTCCTCGCTCAAGGTGAATTGTAATTTCTGGGCTAATACCTTGGTTCTGTTTATTTATTTTATCTAGCAAAGACTGCACCCCCTAATCTGTGTAATAGCTAACATGCTTAATAAAGCACTGCAATACTCATGGTGCCACTGCCTACAATAAAGATAATACAATTACTTCACAATTAGTAAAGAACACCAGGCAAATATAAAATTCACTAGTACATTGTAAGATGATTTATTAGATCTAATATACAGGGCTCTGCATTTTGTTTTTGGTTGAACTGTCTGACAGAAAAGCTAATAATCCATATCATAATTCTAGTTACTATGACTCTTGTAGCATGCTTAGACTTTAGGATTTCTGTATGATTCAATCAAAAAGCATGTACACCATTTTCATCAGTGAAGCTGTTAGAATACAAGGGCAATGGAACTTATGGAGCTCATATTTTAGTTGAGGCAATGCAATGTAAATATAGCCTGTTGTTTTATAATTTTTCTGTACTTTTAAGGTGACCATCTTCATACATAGAATAAGTTCACTTAGCTAAAAATAATAATTGCCTATCGTAGCATTGTTGAAGTTATCGACAATCCTCATAATATAGTTTCTGTATAACTATGCCCCAACAGAAAAATAATTATAGGCCCCCCTGGCTCACCCACATCCATCGTAATGGTATTTTTACCCCTGAGACCAATACTTTCTAAAGTGACCCTGTTGCCATATAATTAGGTGTTTAATTCCCATTCCCCATTGTGCGCTGTGGTTTAATACATATTCCCCTAGCCATTATTGCATCCTGTCATGACATAGATATCAGCTCATGGAAGCATACAATGCAATGGGGGAAGGGGAGCAAGCATTACCCCCCCCCCATTCGCACCCCACTTTTTGAGAAGTACATTTTTAATGAGACTCCAGATATTTAGATTTTCTGGATAAGAAATGTATTGCCATTTGTATTTGACCTCTTTATCAATGTCAATACAATGTACAGTAGGGACGGAAAGTATTCTGACCCCCTTTAATTTTTCACTCTTTGTTATATTGCAGCCATTTGCTAAAATCATTTAAGTTAATTTTTTTCCTCATTAATGTACACACAGCACCCCATATTGACAGAAAAACACAGAATTGTTGACATTTTTGCAGATTTATTAAAAAAGAAAAACTGAAATATCACATGGTCCTAAGTATTCAGACCCTTTGCTGTGACACTCATATATTTAACTCAGGTGCTGTCCATTTCTTTTTATCGTCCTTGAGATGGATCTACACCTTCATTTGAGTCCAGCTGTGTTTGATTATACTGATTGGACTTGATTAGGAAAGCCACACACCTGTCTAGATAAGACCTTACAGCTCACAGTGCATGTCAGAGCAAATGAGAATTATGAGGTCAAAGGAACTGCCTGAAGAGCTCAGAGACAGAATTGTGGCAAGGCACAGATCTGGCCAAGGTTACAAAAAAAATTCTGCTGCATTTAAGGTTCCTAAGAGCACAGTGGCCTCCATAATCCTTAAATGGAAGACATTTGGGGCGACCAGAACCCTTCCTAGAGCTGGCCATCTGGCCAAACTGAGCTATCGGGGGAGAAGAGCCTTGGTGAGAGAGGTATAGAAGAATCCAAAGATCACTGTGGCTGAGCTCCAGAGATGCAGTCGGGAGATGGGAGAAAGTTGTAGAAAGCTAACCATTACTGCAGCCCTCCACCAGTTGGGGCCTTATGGCAGAGTGGCCCAACGGAAGCCTCTCCTCAGTGCAAGACACATGAAAGCCCGCATGGAGTTTGCTAAAAAAAACACCTGAAGGACTCCAAGATGGTGAGAAATAAGATTCTTTGGTCTGATGAGACCAAAATAGAACTTTTTGGCCTTAATTCTAAGCGGTATGTGTGGAGAAAACCAGGCACTGCTCATCACCTGTCCAATACAGTCCCAACAGTGAAGCATAGTGGTGGCAGCATCATGCTGTGGGGGTGTTTTTCAGCTGCAGGGACAGGATGACTGGTTGCAATCGAGAGAAAGATGAATACGGCCAAGTACAGGGATATCCTGGATGAAAACCTTCTCCAGAGTGCTCAGGACCTCAGACTGGGCTGAAGGTTTACCTTCCAACAAGACAATGACCCTAAGCAAACAGCTAAAATAATGAAGGAGTGGCTTCACAACAACTCCGTGACTGTTCTTGAATGGCCCAGCCAGAGCCCCGACAAACCCAATTGAGCATCTCTGGAGAGACCTAAAAATGGCTGTCCACTAACCTTTACCATCCAACCTGACAGAACTGGAGAGGATCTGCAAGGAGGAATCCCCAAATCTAGGTGTGAAAAACTTGTTGCATCTTTCCCAAAAAGACTCATGGCTGTATTAGATCAAAAGGATGCTTCTACTAAATACTGAGCAAAGGGTCTGAATACTTAGGACCATGTGATATTTCAGTTTTTCTTTTTTAATAAATCTGCAAAAATGTCAACAATTCTGTGTTTTTCTGTCAATACGGGGTGCTGTGTGTACATTAATGAGGAAAAAAATGAACTTAAATGATTTTAGCAAATGGCTGCAATATAACAAAGAGTGAAAAATTTAAGGGGGTCTGAATACTTTCCGTCCCCACTGTATTATGCTATCATGAACAATGGTCATGTCACTTTGGGAAAACCAATATAAGAATGTTTATCAGGATCACAGTTGAAATGACAAAAGTATGTCAATTAATGCCATAAATGAAAATACAGCCAGATTTCCCTTTAATTGTTTACATGCTGTTTTGAGTCTGAATACCCAGTAGTTTTTTTTTTTTTAATAATGGCATGCCATGTAATTTTTTTAAAAGAGAAATTAAGAGAATACTGATGATAAATATAAGTCAATACTAGGGGTGATGAGAGATAGGACAGGTGATGTCCTGTATAATATCTGTATAATATCTCCAATCAAGACGTAAAAAAACACAAAAGCACACTACACCCCTATTTCTTGCACTGATGGGACAGGAAGTGTGGCAAAATCTCTTCAATGGGATCAAAGCCAGATATAAAAGCCAAATGTAGAAAAAACCTTCAGTCCAACTGAACTTCTAAGATGGATATTTACTGAAGTCCAATATCAGTAAAAACACCAACATGTTGAGGGTACACAGGCCTTCTTTTTCAAGGTGACAGACCCTGAACAAGTTAATCTTTATTTTCTAACATCTGTAAACATTTGGCCCAAGAAAGATACTGCCTTTAGAGTAATTATTTTATTTTTAGTTCATTAATGTAAGAATACCAGTGACTGTGGGGGTTATTTACTAAAACTGGAGCATGCAAAATCTGGTGCAGCTCTGCAAAGAAACCAATCAGCTTCCAGGTTTTATTGTCAGAGATTAATTGTACAAGCTGAGGTTAGAAGCTGATTGGTTACCATACACAGCTGGACCAGATTCTGAGTGCACCAGTTTTAGTAATCTCCCCCTGTGACTATAAGTTATCTAATCAGTGATTTTTAGTACTGTGTATCATGAGCGTCACAGGTCCTGGGCACCTGGGGCATGTGTGTCACTTATTGGGTGCCTTGAGTGGCTGCCCACAATTTTTTTTAAAACTAAGCTCACTGACCACCTCTGTGGCACCATCCTCACTGACCATGTTGTTTGATATCTAACCTGTCCATTCTGGCAAAGAAGAGGAGTCCTATAGAAGGACATTTCCTGTTCCTGCCACCACATGTCCATGCCCACCCAGGGCTTCATCTTCAGAAGTACAGTGAAAAACTGTGTGGGGCTGCAATGTATGTATATATGTGTGGGGGAGAGAGGGCAAGTAAGGCTGTATTATATGTATGTGGGGAGGGGGTTGCATTATATGTGTTTGTATGCAGGGGCAGGGAAGCTACATTGTATGTGTGCGGGTGGCTGAATTGTATGTATTTGTAAGGAGGGGGTTTCACTGTGTGGAGGGTTATTGGAGGTGAACTTTATACCACATATTCCTGGCCACTGCACTCTGTACTTTATACACTCCTGTACTCGATATCTCTGTCTATATTCTGTGCTTATAAAAACATGTGTAGCAATAACTCTCGGTGGAGCTGCTGGTTTAAAACGGGCTGTTACCTTGACTCTCGATACCTCTGTTTCACCGGCACCGGGTCTAGGGTTCTGTTGAGTTTACCTCTGGGCGATGCAAGCACTGAACACTCGAGTATATTTTTCCAATGCTTTAATGAACAAATAAAGGAAGTAGCAGGAAAGAGGCAGAAGGAAAGCTGCAGGGAAGCTCAAATAACTTTCAGTAGCATTCTTCAGAACATTCTTTGCTATTGAACACTTGCAGTTGAATAGTCTCCACTTTTTTGTAGAATCTAATCTTTGCCCGCCTGGATAGACATCTCTCATTTGCCTAGCAGCCAGTACGCAGCACGAACAAAAGTCTCTGCCACAGACTTGTTTGGAATGAAACCCGTACGATCCTCTGCCACAGGATGTATTGGTTTGCGATGAATGTCAGACACAGTGCTTGAACCTTTAAGCCAACCCGGCAGTACTATGCAGTAAGATTACTTCAGGATACGTCCTCCAACTGAGTCACCAGGCCCCTCTCCAGACCAGCACTCTGCATGATCCTTTCATGATGGGTCCTCCCCTGGGATCTTCTCGGTTGTCGAGCTTCTTCACTCAGGATAGACAGCTCAGGACCATTCCTCTGCTGCTGTGGTAGGCCTCAGACAGGCTTCTGGGCCCACCCACACGCCGCAGCGATGTGGGCCTCCGGAACGGAGGACCACGAGGTGGTATTCTTAACACATACCTGTCGGCCAGGAGGGCCAGCAGGTGGCTGAGAACGAACCCCAAAATATGGCGTCTGTCCCATAAATACCCTCTCCCAGAATGCAACTCAGAGGACCACCTCCACCGAGTTGTCCCCGGGACAGAGGAGCACTCATACGCTTCAACACGTTGCTTTTCCAACACTGGCCCATGGTGACTATGACACCCACCGGCACAGTGTGGAACCACATGCAACTCAGCCAAGCTGGAACAGAGGCAAATCTGACTTCCTCTAACAAGTGACCCACTAGATTTACCTATCAGCGGTAGATTAAAAATCTACCAGCGGTACACATGTAATGGGAAGAGTTTCAGTTTTTGAAAAAAAAAGACCCTGTCACCAAATCAAGCTTTTTACTAGGGATGAGCTTCGAGTTCGAGTCGAACTCATGTTCGACTCGAACATTGGCTGTTCGCAAGTTCGCCGAACAGCGAACAATTTGGGGTGTTCGCGGCAAATTCGAATGCCGCGGAACACCCTTTAAAAGTCTATGGGAGAAATCAAAAGTGCTAATTTTAAAGGCTAATATGCAAGTTATTGTCATAAAAAGTGTTTGGGGACCCAGGTCCTGCCCCAGGGGACATGGATCAATGCAAAAAAAGTTTTAAAAACGGCCGTTTTTTCAGGAGCAGTGATTTTAATAATGCTTAAAGTCAAACAATAAAAGTGTAATATCCCTTTAAATTTCGTACCTGGGGGGTGTCTATAGTATGCCTGTAAAGGGGCGCATGTTTCCTGTGTTTAGAACAGTCTGATAGCAAAATGACATTTTGAAGGAAAAAACTCATTTAAAACTACCCGCGGCTATTGCATTGCCGACAATACACATAGAAGTTCATTGATAAAAACGGCATGGGAATTCCCCAAAGGGGAACCCCGAACCAAAATTTAAAAAAAAAAAATGACGTGGGAGTCCCCCTAAATTCCATATCAGGCCCTTCAGGTCTGATATGGATATTAAGGGGAACCCCGGCCAAAATTTAAAAAAAAAAAATGACGTGGGGTTCCCCCTAAATTCCATACCAGACCTTTCAGGTCTGGTATGGATTTTAAGGGGAACCCCGCGCCAAAAAAAAAAAAAAAACGGCGTGGGGTCCCCCCAAAAATCCATACCAGACCCTTATCCGAGCACGCAACCTGGCAGGCCGCAGGAAAAGAGGGGGGGGGACAAGAGTGCGGCCCCCCCCTCCTGAACCGTACCAGGCCACATGCCCTCAACATTGGGAGGGTGCTTTGGGGTAGCCCCCCAAAACACCTTGTCCCCATGTTGATGAGGACAAGGGCCTCATCCCCACAACCCTGGCCGGTGGTTGTGGGGGTCTGTGGGCGGGGGGCTTATCAGAATCTGGAAGCCCCCTTTAACAAGGGGACCCCCAGATCCCGGCCCCCCCCTGTGTGAAATGGTAAGGGGGTACTTACCCCTACCATTTCACTAAAAATCTGTCAAAAATGTTAAAAATGACAAGAGAGAGTTTTTGACAATTCCTTTATTTAAATACTTCTTCTTTCTTCTATCTTCCTTCATCTTCTGGTTCTTCTGGCTCTTCTGGTTCTTCCTCCGGTGTTCTCGTCCAGCATCTCCTCCGCGGCATCTTCTATCTTCTTCTCCTCGGGCCGCTCCGCACCCATGGCATGGGGGGAGGCTCCCGTTCTTCTCTTCTTCTTCATCTTCTTCTCTTCTTCTTTTCTTCTCTTCTTCATTTTCTTCTCCGGGGCGCTCCGCACCCATGCTGGCATGGAGGGAGGCTCCCGCTGTGTGACGGCGCTCCTCGTCTGACAGTTCTTAAATAATGGGGGGCGGGGCCACTCAGTGACCCTGCCCCCCTCTGACGCACGGTGACTTGACGGGACTTCCCTGTGACGTCACGTGGAATGCCACAGGGAAGTCCCGTCATGTCCCGTGCGTCAGAGGGGGCGGGGTCACCGGGTGGCCCTGCCCCCCGTTATTTAAGAACTGTCAGACGAGGAGCGCCGTCACACAGCGGGAGCCTCCCTCCATGCCAGCATGGGTGCGTAGCGGCCCGGAGAAGAAAATAAAGAAGAGAAGAAGAGAAGAAGAAAAGAAGAAGAGAAGAAGATGAAGAGAAGAGCGGGAGCCTCCCCCCATGCCATGGGTGTGGAGCGGCCCGAGGAGAAGAAGATAGAAGATGCCGCGGAGGAGATGCTGGACGAGAACGCCGGAGGAAGAACCAGAAGAGCCAGAAGAACCAGAAGAACCAGAAGATGAAGGAAGATAGAAGAAAGAAGAAGTATTTAAATAAAGGAATTGTCAAAAACTGTCTCTTGTCATTTTTAACATTTTTGACAGTTTTTTAGTGAAATGGTAGGGGTACTTTTGTACCCCCTTACCATTTCACACAGGGGGGGGCCGGGATCTGGGGGTCCCCTTGTTAAAGGGGGCTTCCAGATTCCGATAAGCCCCCCACCCGCAGACCCCCACAACCACCGGCCAGGGTTGTAGGGATGAGGCCCTTGTCCTCATCAACATGGGGACAAGGTGTTTTGGGGGACTACCCCAAAGCACCCTCCCAATGTTGAGGGCATGTGGCCTGGTACGGTTCAGGAGGGGGGGTGCACTCTCGTCCCCCCCTCTTTTCCTGCGGCCTGCCAGGTTGCGTGCTCGGATAAGGGTCTGGTATGGATTTTTGGGGGGACCCCACGCCGTTTTTTTTTTTTTTTTTGGCGCGGGGTTCCCCTTAAAATCCATACCAGACCTGAAGGGTCTGGTATGGAATTTAGGGGGAACCCCATGTCATTTTTTTTTTTAAATTTTGGCCGGGGTTCCCCTTAATATCCATACCAGACCTGAAGGGCCTGGTATGGAATTTAGGGGGACTCCCACGTCATTTTTTTTTTTTAATTTTGGTTCGGGGTTCCCCTTTGGGGAATTCCCATTCCGTTTTTATCAATGAACTTCTATGTGTATTGTCAGCAATGCAATAGCCGCGGGTAGTTTTAAATGAGTTTTTTCCTTCAAAATGTCATTTTGCTGTCAGACTGTTCTAAACACAGGAAACATGCGCCCCTTTACAGGCATACTATAGACACCCCCCAGGTACGAAATTTAAAGGGATATTACACTTTTATTGTTTGACTTTAAGCATTATTAAAATCACTGCTCCTGAAAAAACGGCCGTTTTTAAAACTTTTTTTTGCATTGATCCATGTCCCCTGGGGCAGGACCCAGGTCTCCAAATACTTTTTATGACAATAACTTGCATATTAGCCTTTAAAATTAGCACTTTTGATTATTCATGTTCGTGTCCCATAGACTTTAACGGTGTTCGCGTGTTCGAACGAACTTTTTTCCTGTTCGCATGTTCTGGTGCGAACCGAACAGGGGGGTGTTCGGCTCATCCCTACTTTTTACACATTGTATTTAGATAACAGATACAGACAGTGGGGTTGATTTACTAAAATGGGAGTGTGCAAAATCTGTTGCAGCTCTGCGCAGAAATCAATCAGCTTCCATTTTTTTGTCAAAGTTTAACGAACAAGCTGAATTTAGAAGCTGATTGGCTAGATTTTACACTCTCAAGTTTTAGTAAATCAACCCCTATACGTGCAGTTTTTATTTGGTTTCTTTTTCATTTAATAAAAATTCATATTGCAAAATAAACAATAATCTGACACTTCCTGGAGTATCTTTAAAATATAGTTTGTGGGTAAAAAGACTACGTCTAATGTTTGCTTTGTATGCAGTGTTTAGGCTCAGGTCCTTTTTAACTATGTGCCTTGAAACTCCTCCCATTGTTAACAAAGGGGGGGCACACTCACTGTTCACCAAAACACGCTACCGTGCTACATCATGCATACATTTGAAGTGCCTAAAGGGGAATCCAGGTCTTTCACAAGTCCAGCAATGCCCCTACTGTGTGTATAATTTTATAGCTATAGCTACGAATCAAAACATTTATCTCCTTAAAAGTTGTCTTTTACATAAATATAGCACAGTAATCTTCATAATTTATTAAATGATAGCACTTTGGAAGGACTCTGGTTTTCAGTTGTTTTCAGTGTTCCTAGTCTAAATGATACTCTAGGTTCACTAGACCATATAGTGGTACTTGAGAAACATGCTTGAAGTATTGTTTACAGGGAATATTGTAAAAAACTATTATGGATAAAGAAAACCACATTAAGCAGCACTTTATTTGGCACTTTCCATTAGCATACAGTCAGCACATAATCAAAAATAGGAAATCTTTCAAGATAAATTTGTAAATTTTCTTGATTATGCACCGCAGCTGTGTTATAAACACTAAATATCCCACATATGAGAAGCATGAAAAATATATTTAGCAAAACAAGCTTTGCAGAAACATCAAGCTAAACAGAAATAATTTCTTTCTTTGGTTAGATCATATATAAACATATTAAATTAACTTGTAATGTGCTGTATGTGTAATGCATACGTTTATTTTTTTTGCATGTTTATTTTCAATACACAAAACAGAAATAATTTTTAGACAATTGATTTTCTGGTTTAGGATACAGTGGGTGAGGATTAGAACCTTTACTGTGGTAATACTAGCTTTTCCTTTTTCCTGTTCCAGTAATTCCAATAACTGCCTTGTTTCATGTTTTGGTCACAGGAACAAAAAGTAAGAGGGTACCTTCTGAGTGTGGTCACTGATAGAAATAAAAACCTACAGTTTAAAAAAAATATAGTTTCAGCTGGAGTGGTGCAAACCTTAGCAGTGAAGCTGATTTAATAAAACTGAAGAGTGCAAAATCTGGAAAAGCTGTGTATGGTAGCCAATCAACTCAATCAATTTGGAGGCTAGCACTTTTAAAAAAGGATTTGGATAGGGGTGCCCTGTTTGGTCTTTAATACTACTACAAATAGCATTCTACCTGCTCTGTAAAGGCCCCCACTACAGTAATGGTCTATTTGCTAGGGTGAGTGTCAACCTCAAAAAGGTGACTTTTTTATATCTTTCTGGTAAGTTAGTGTTACCCTGAAAAATCTATATTTAAGATTTTTCATATCTCATAGATATGATGTGGGTTAAATAAGAGTTCTTTTCGATCAAGAGTGAAAGCTTAAAATATAATAACATTTATTAGGACACAGTTGAAAGTCTAGCTAATACACAATCGGCTATCTATCGCCTTACACCAAGGAAGAAAATATTAGGTTGAAATAAAGTATTTACATGAAGGAATACAGGGTATATTCCTCAATACAGTAATCTACACACATATTTAGTTACAAGTAAAAGGGCATTCCTTTCCCATAATTACCCATCCTTACCAAAGCTCCTTTCAGCTCGCTGGTCTATCAGAAAGAGAGGGGTTACCTCCCCCTTGGCTCTGAGTATATCAAACCAAGCTGATGTCTCATTGGTTGGCCTAGCTTGGATCATGATTGGAGGGCTTACTCCATAAGTCGGCCCCCTTTCATGCAAATCCTTGTGACTATGTTGGCCAAGTGTGTTAATTGTATTTCCCCAGGAAGTTAGGTCCATTGCATATCCCAGCATGGCACCCTTTCAAAGGAGTAGGTGTAGAACAATGGAATTGGCTCTCCCTTGTTTGCATATACAAGCCTTGGCCCACATTCTCTGCTCTTAGCAAAAGCTTAAATGAAACCCTTTTTGAAATATATTCATTATTACAATATTTTACAGTTATTAATGGAGATTTCACATAAACTTATAAGGCAACATTAGCAAATGTAAAAAGCTTTAGTCTTTAGGAAAGTTCTCTATCACCTGTTGGAAGCTATTAGACTTGTTGGTTAGATTGTAGGATATGGTACCAGACAATGTAAGTTATGAAGGCTGTCTTGGGTTGATCATTTTCTGCTACAGGATCCTGCCATTGCCCTCTTGTAAGATCTAGAGGTGACACTGTGATTCCTCCTCAGAGTTTCTTTTAAGTTAGCAAATGTTAAAAACTTTAGTCTTAAAGAAAGTTCTCTACCACCTGCTAGAAGCTATTGGGTTTGTTGGTTAGATTGAAGGATATGTGTTTACATTGTTGCTGGATAATGTAGATTAAGAAGGCTGTCTTCGGTTGATTATTCTCTGCTACGGGATTCTGCCAATGCCCTCTTGTGAGATCTAGGGAGGTGACATTGTGAGCCCTCCTCAGAGTTGTCAGGGATTCCTCTGCCTTGGGAAATAGATATGCATCCTTAACTGTGACAGTTTAGAGTCTCTGTAATCTATGTATAATAGTAGATGCAATCCTTTTTCCAAGTCATCTTCCAGGATGGCTTACAGAGAGATAAGTTCCTCCCACCTAGCACAGGAAACACATGATCCACATCATAAAAGCAGCACAGATGTAATAGCCCCTCAGTATTTGTGTTTCCTCCGGCCAGTCAGGAACTCCAAACAGATGTTTGTTATTTTTCCGGCCTTCTGGCTAGGTGGCAGGGGCCTCCCGACGCCCATACCCAGGGCAAACAGGAGTAGTACTCCTGGGGTATGAGTCAGTTTGGGCCACCCAGAGACCTGATAGAGCAGTCTGGGGTGAAAGTAAGGGACCCCCTCTCCCAATTGAGTTGTAGCCCCAGTGAGGTACCTGTGAGGAGTGGAGGAGGTGATCCAGTGGGTCCATCCCAAATGGCACAGCAGGGTGTTCTTCTAGTGGAGGCGCAGGTTGCCGCATGGTCTGGGTACCTTTTTTTTCTGCTGTTTACAGAGATCTCCATGTGCAGGGATTCTCTATCCCCAGCATGTGGATCGTGCTGGTGGTGCAGAGTGATGAGGTAACTTCCAGCGCTGGTGACAGGAAGTGACATGGCAGGAAGTCCAGCGACGGCCATCTTGGTACACCCAGACACTGGGAGGTGAAGCCTTAGCTGGGGAGGATAACAGAGCTGTGCCGAAAGGGTGGAGTTGAATCCACAGCACCTCCCCGGATTCTCCACACCTCCTTATATAGGGGCCCGAATAGCAAGATGGCGCCAAAGGCTTCCAGGAGCGTGGAGATACCAGGATCCATGAAAGCAGGTCTGGAGGCGCCATCTGTTGATTCAGGCCCTAAGGTAAGAAAATAGGGGGCAGACTGCTCCTTCCCTTTTTTATCCTCCTGTGGGGGGGCACAGGAGGCATTATGTTTTCTTTTTTTTTTTTTTTTTTCAAAAGATTTTATTGAAATTTTACAGAATAACAAGTAGAGTTTGACATACAACTCAGTGAAGCAAATCACACTTTTTCAATAGGCATTGGTAGGTAAAAACAGGAAATACAAGAGCAGTTGATAGAAAGTGAGTACGGACATATGGCCCTGTCAGTTAACAAAGTAAATATCACTATATATGAACTATGGGTGTTGGCTCGATGAAATCGGATGTATTGTGCGGAGGTGAGTCAGACCGGTTTGTGAGCAACTCCGTTTTCGTTCACCCCAAACGGGACCTTCGCTGTGAACGAGAAGGGAGAAACAGGAAGAGGCGTAGGATATGTTTAACTATGACGGTCTGGTGAGTTATGGAGGGATTTGCAGATAGAGGTTAAGTACATCCGAAGAATAAACAGAGCCTAAGGAGAGTCAGTCATGTGGGGGAGATCTGTTAGTGATGAAAAAGGAAGGATAGTGAGTGTGTAAGAAAATGTTATGATCAGATCTGGTGTGCATGAATATGTCAGGTCAATGTCGTTCGAGGGGGGAGAACGGGGTAATAGGGGATAGAGGGGGGGTTTTGGGGGAGAACGGTAGGGGACAGGCCGCAGAAAGCTCTCAGGGATGAGGAGGAGATGAAGGGGGCAAGGTCGAGCGTGTTTGGGGATGTCTGTAGTGAAACCAACATGCCCAGGTGGTCTGGAATTTAGTGGGTGTGTCGTTGGCTTGGGCAATGAGTTGTTCCATATTCGCTATCCTGTCCACCCTGCGGATCCATTCCTCTACCATGGGAGGGGCGGGATTTCTCCAATGCGCAGGGATACACAGGTTGGCTGCGTTGATCAGATGTATAGTTAGAGATTTTTTGTAGGAGCTGGAGGACCCTGGGGTGTGGTGTAATAAGTAGCGGGCAGGAGAGAAGTCTGGGGTGTATGGAGTGATTTGGGAAATTAGCCGATGGATTTCTGACCAGAATGGTTGTATAAGGGTGCATTCCCACCATATGTGGAGCAGAGTACCACGAGAGTCATTACACCTCCAGCATGTCAGAGGGACTGAGGGGTGGAAGTGGTGTACCTTGTCGGGGGTCCGATACCATTTTGAGAACAATTTGTATCTATTTTCCTGTGTCGTGACATTGATGGAGCCTTTATGCATGAGGGTGAATATGTGATCCCAGTCTGTGGGAGTGAGGTCTAATGCCAGTTCTTTTTCCCACTGTTGTATAATTTTGTCCTCTTTGACCTTATGACCTGAAAATAGAAGGGAGTAGTTTACAGAAATTAGGTGACCCTGAGGTTCTGTAGAGGTGCAGAGAGATTTGAACTGAGTGAGATCCCTGTGCCAGAGGGAGGATTGTCTGGATGACTGAAGGAAATGTCTCACTTGTAAATATTTGTAAAAGGGTATGTCATGGTTAGGCATCGTGGCCGAAAGAGTGTGGAAAGGGAGGAGAATCCCATTGTGATAGAAGTTCTGAGTCATAGCTTACGAGATGAGAGTATCTAAGGTTGGGTCTTTTAAGGTGAGTCCAGGGGGGAAGTCTGGGTTATTGTCCAGACGGGTCATGGGGCCTGGCGAGGGTGAAAGGGCGAGCAATTTGCAAGCTCTTTTGAAAAGAGAGAGTGTGGTACCAATGAGAGGGTGTGAGGTGAGTTCTCTGGGAACATTGGTGTGGTTCATCCAAGGTGCGTTAGCTATGGGGAGGTTTGCGAACTAAGCTTCCAAGGCGATCCAGTCCTTTGAGGGACGGTGTACATGCCAATCCACCAGTCTGGTCAGGTGGCAGGCCCAATAGTATTTTTGGAGATCCGGGAGACCCAGTCCCCCCCTTTGTTTGGGAAGAACTAACCTGTCCCAGCTAAGGCGTGGACGTTTGGAGGCCCACACAAAGGTCCTGCAGAGAAGTTTGTAGGAGGCAAATAAGAAGTTGGTAGCGTGATCAGGATGGCTTGGAGGAGATGTAGAAGTCTGGGTAGAATATTCATATTTAATATTGCGATTCTGCCCATCCAAGAAAATGAACCTAGATTCCATTTCTTTAGGTCATCTTGGATGGATCTAATCAGTGGAGGGAAATTTTTGGTGTACAGGTCCGTTAGATGGGTAGTAATTTTGATCCCCAGGTATGTGATTTCAAATTTTTCCCAGACGAACGGAAAGTTACTACGGCAAAGGTCTACCATCTCAGTTGGTAAAGTGATATTGAGGGCTTTGGATTTTTCAAAACTTATTTGATGATTGGATACGTTTTTGAAAAGAGCAAAGTCCGCAAGGAGGATAGGGATAGTCGTTATAGGGTCCGTCAGGAAGAGCAAGATATGGTCGGCGTAAGCCGCTAGTTTATATTGCTTTTGTTGGATGTCAATCCCTCTGATAGCAGGATTATATCTCAGTTTACGGAGTAAGGGTTCCATTATCATAATGAAAATTAGGGTGATAGGGGGCACCCCTGGCGGGTCCCATTGGATACAGAGAAGGCATCTGACAAGCCACCATTAATCCGTAGTCTAGTGGTCGGGGAGGCGTATAGTGCTAGGATCATTTGTAACATACGTGGTGGAAGGCCAGCTGCCCTTAGGGTGGCTTCCATGTAGTCCCAGGCGACCCGTTCGAACGCCTTCTCTGCATCCAGGGAGAGAAAGAATCCTTTTGTAGCTGTTTTGGTAAGCCAGTGGTGAATGTTGAGTGCCTTTGTGGTGTTGTCTCTGGCCTCTCGGCCAGGGACAAAACCTACTTGGTCAAGAGAGATTAGGGATGGAATAAAGGGGAGAATACGGTTGGCTAGAACTAAAGCGTATAGTTTTAAATCCACATTAAGAAGGGATATGGGGCGATAGTTGGGAACTAATGTGGGGTTCTTGCCCTGTTTTGCAATAAGTATAATATGGGCTTCCATTAAATCTTTGTGAGCGGTCGAAGTTGTTGTATGGTCATTAAGTGCTTTGGTTAAATGTGGTACAAGGATATTCGGGAATGCTTTGTAGTAGGCTGTCGTGAGGCCATCTGGCCCCGGGCTTTTGCCTGTCTTCATTTGTTTTAAGGCCTCGAGGATTTCATTTGGTGATATTGGAAGATCAAGTGTATGTGAGTCCTCCGGGGAGAGCGGGGTAGGGCCAAATTGTGCTAAGAAGTCAGTAAGTGTTTTCGTATGATCACCCGCTGTGTCTGTCGTCTGGGTAGGTGGAAGGTTATATAATTTTGTAAAATATTGGAGGAATTGCGCCGAGATGCCTCCATTGGTGACCACTCCCTCTCCATTGGGATTGATGAGCTTGTGGATGTTATGAGAGGCTTTTTTGGTTTGAAGAGCCCTCGCCAGAAGTTTACCGGCTTTGTTGCCGAATTCGTAGTAGAGTTTTTGTGACAATGCGAGCTTGCGTTTAACCGTTGCAGTCAGTGCTTCTAAGAATTCCTCTCTAGCCTGGGAGAGGTCTTCCAGTGATGCGATAGCTAGGGAGGCCTTACGTGTCTGTTCTAGAGCACGGATGCGAGCTGTTAACTCCTCCATGCGGGTGTTTGTAAGTTTGTTTCGGTGTGCAGCTATGGCCATTAGTTCTCCGCGGATGACACATTTGTGCGCCACCCATGTGACTGTAGGTGCTATGTCTGGAGCAGAGTTATCTTGAAAAAAGTTTGAGAGGCAAGTGGTCAGTCTTTGAATGTTTGTCTCATCAGTCAGTAAAGAGCTGTCTAGTCGCCAGATGCGTGTCTTTATGTTGGGTGAGTTCCAACGTAAGGTCATGGAGATGGGGTTGTGGTCTGAGAGTATGGCCGGTTCTATGGTTGCTGTAGAGAGGTGTGAGAGGTCTGTCTGTGAAAGAAAGAAGTGGTCAAGTCTAGAGTACTTATTGTGTGGAGTAGAGAAGAAAGTAAAATCTTTTTCTTTGGGATGTAATGTACGCCAAGTATAATGAAGAAGTAGGTTGTGTAACTGTTGCTTGATCGACCTTAATGCCCGGTAGGATAGGGAGGAAGACCCATTGGACGTGTCCAGAGAGGGGGTTAAGGGTACGTTGAAATCGCCCCCCACAATGAGGGTCCCCGATTGGAAGCTAGAAAGTTGCTGGAAGGTGTTACGAAAGAAGGTGACTTGGCCTGTGTTAGGAGCATAGATGTTGGCAATGGTGATATGTAATTGGTGCAAGGTGCCTTTGATGAAGAGAAAACGACCTAGCGGATCAGTTTGTACGTCAGAAATTCGGATTGGACAACGTTTAGAAATAAGTATAGTGACACCTTTTGATTTAGCCTCCGAATTGGAGGAGTGGAAGGCCGTGGGGAAGAAATGTTTTTTTAGCTTGGGAATAGAGTCTGTCCGGAAGTGGGTCTCCTGTATAAGTGCAATATGTGTCTTGGCTAGTTGTAGAGAATGGAGGAGTTTGGACCGCTTTTCGGGCACGTTAAGTCCCCGTATGTTTATGTAAAGCAGTTTGAGGGAGTGCAGCTGTTTCTGAGACGAGTCCATGTGAATGCTAGTATTCTGCGGGCCCGCCATTGGCAGAGAGGGGGAAAGGCAAGAAGGGGATAAGGGAGGGAGGGGAGGTGAAGTTCAGTAAACCGGAGAAGGATGTGGTTTAAGGGTGTATGTATCTGGGAAAAATCCAAAGAGGTGTGAAACTATGCGTCCGAAAACCTCGGGGGTCAGTAATCGGCGTGGAAGTGAGCACGAGCAGTGAGGGAGCCCCAACAGGGGTGACTACACCACTGTCCGATTCCGTGTGGGGGTTAACCAAAAACCCTGGCAGTGAGGGAGAAACAAGGGGTGATGTGCAGCAAACGGGAAATGAGCCGCCACCACAGGGAGGCGGGTAGAGGTTTAGTAGTAGGTGTTAGTTATGCATCGTCCGGAGGGGACCAAAAACTATCCCAACGGGTGAGTACCTTAGTAGAGCAATGTGTTGGGAGTAATGTAGAGCGTGTAGAAGACCATGGCCGTGGTAACTGCGGAGACCTGCAAAGTGGAGATGCAAGTAACGAGTACCCATCTTGGCCTGTGGGAGGAGGCACTATAGTGATTCTGGCCCCTGTCCCGGGACAATCGTCACCCCCGGGGGAGAGGGTAGTGGTGTACGCAGGAGGTAAAAACCTGCGGCACTCGGAACACATAGCAGGGTATGCTGCCATGCCTAGGAGGTGTTTAAACACAACAAACGTGTCGATAAGCATATGCAAAGTATGCGTATCGGCAACCTGTGTCTGCCCTTAGGAAGGCATGTTGCCAGATACCATAACTATCGACTACCTTCGGTGAACTTCACAGTTCTTGATAGGATTCACTTGCCACTGAGGGGGGGTGACTGGAACAAGGTCCTCCTCCCGCGGGAAATGCGATGGATAAGGTACCTTAGGGCCACCACCCCCCCCAGGCTTGAATGAAACCGAAAGTTTCAGACCCTTCTTGGAGGGTTTTAGCTCGGGGAAAACGGATTAACAAAGAATCCACTCTACCTTCTTTTGCTCTTCTGTTCTTTTGTTTTTCTATAATGTGAGCCATACCCTGGTACCCCCTATGGAGATATAAAGGGCCCCATCTACAACATAATAGGCTAACGGTCTCCTAGTTGAGGATCATATGTTCTAAATTGTCAGAATTCTACACCCTACCCAGCCAGAAACTATATAGGAGAGTTTCTTTCAATTGAACTTTATTCATTGAAATTGCTGTAATAATCTTTAATCTAAACTGTACAATTATTGTATATATTATTATTATCATTTTGATCGCTGCTATCACTACAGATGCATTTTTGCATGTAGCTGTGTTATATGATTCTGCCTTTCAGTCCTGAAACACTGGGTCAGAGATACCGTTGTTCTTCTGCTCTTTATCCCTACCCGGCACAGGGGGGCCATGATGACCCATCGTGGCCCAAATACCCCCAAGGCGTCAACTCTTATTTGATGCCGCGGGGTTTCCCACTGTGCTGGTGGTTATAAGTCCTAATGTTGGTTTTCTGTCATTCGTTGAATGACAGTTAAGCCACCACAGAGGGGTTTGGGTAAGTTCAGCATAAACTCCTGTTTTCTTTATATCCATTTTTATTTTTCAGGAGTTTTTTTGAATATACATTTTTTTCCCCCTTTTTTTTTTTTTCTATTTTAATGAGGGAGAACAGATATGTCATTCCTACAGCTACAATGCCATACAAATTGCTGCACATATCAGTGACATCTGAATCTCCAGATGTCCTTTCCGACAGGCAGCGGGGTCATTACGCTCTGACGCCCTGTGTGGCATAGACAAACTGTCCAATAGTGCCGTTAGATCACACAGCGCTCTTTCTTCTCCAGTGAACTGACATCGGAGCCATGTGACTCCGACGTCACACGTACCAAACACTCCCCACGTGAGACGTTGCCCTGGCAACTTGACGCACCTCTCTCCCCGCCTCAGTCCGCGCCCACACCCCATGGGATACGTGGAAGCATGATAGCTTCGCGTCGCGGCAGGGGAGGAGATAATAAGGGAGGAGGTTAAGCATCTGTTGCCTTGACAACAGGGAAGCTTGTTGACACTCTCCTCCAATACACCCTAGAAAGGCGTTTTCTAACAGTGACGGCGGCCAATTGAAGCCGCGCCTTCTCCATTGCACCACCAATGAATTAGAGATCCTATTTAGAATAATGCTACGCCCACCACTTTACCACGCCCACACCCCATATATTAGGACGCCAGGAACGGCCAAAGGCAGCATTCCACAACTGGCTCTGCTACAGAGAGGTACTCCAGGACCTGAGCTCTCTGTTACCAACTACTTGGAATTCTACACCCTATACGACCAATTCAAGGTATTGGACCTTTCTACTTTATGGTGGCTCTGGGAAATTTGGTCCCCCAAGAACCACCATCACCCCTATGTTTGATTCATTTTTGAATTATTTTTCTCAATACTTTTCTGATTTAAAACACTACTTATGTTTTTCAGTCTTTCAATCAGCATGGCTGCCAAATATTGGTTCTTTTAAATACACCAGGCCGCCCCGTAGATGATATTTGAGCAGCACTGACAATCGGGTGTTAGGACCCCTGCCAGCACTGGGAAAGTAATTTTCACAGCTACATGCCTTAATGTAAGTCGCATATGCCACTTTTTAGTTGAAATGCGATTGTTTTAGATATAGGCGACATACACGTATATATATATATTAGTAATCATGCTGTTGTTTGAAATTTTAGAATGTGATGCAGTCCCTCCCTGAGGAAGACTTTACTTTGACAATAAAAGTTGAAACGCGTTGGAAATCTGCTATTAGGACGCCATCGCACCAATTTGGGGTGGTACTTGTAATTAGCAGTAGGATGCATCATATGTTTTCATGTATCTGATGTTTTTACAATTATTCAATACTTTCAAAAACATATATTGATGTGTACGCTTATGTATATCCTATTCGTTTTTATACCAATAAAATTCTTTTTAATTTAATTTAACAATTTCTTAATCATTACATTGCCTTAAAAATCCCAATTCGAGGTATATATTTGGTGTTTAAACATTTGTCTTAACAGAACATTTCTAACTGCCAGAACTATTCAATAAGAGATTGGTAATTAGGAATGTGCAATGAACAGATACGAGAATCAATCAATTCATACATAGATATTATAAGCACGCAAAACATAGGTGCAAAAACGCCCTCCTGCGGGCACATTTAAGTATGGAGTTGGGACCTACACTCCGTCTCATAGCCGAGTCGATAGGATGACGGCCAGCCTAACCAATCCCAACAATGCAGGGAGTGCGTCAGATGGCCGCCGGTCAGCTGAGTGGAGTGGAAGTTCCAGGTCAAAGAGGTAAGGAACATCAAACAAACAATAAAAAAAAAAAAAGGGCAACCCATTAGCAATAAGGTTGTGCCATTGGGTGCAGTCCCCTAGGGTTAGAGTTGCAGTACAAATATACTTGCGGGTTGCGGAGGCTGGAGACGTAAGAGTGAAGGGTCCAGGACTCTTCTCTGCTGGTCTGCGGTAGGAGGACAGAAGGAGTGGTGACCTTCGGATCATATTGACAATAGGTGGTTGAGTCCGCTCAAAGATCAGTGACAGGTGGGTTATGGTCTTGCATGGATCCAGAGCCTGGGACCGGATCAGACTGGCAGAGATGTGCTGCAGTCGGGGAGCCTGTCTATGTTAATCCAGATTCTAGGCTCGGGGTAGTCCCAAATCATCTGGCGATGGGGGCGGAAGAAGCGATCTGCGGGCGGAAGTCCATGTCACTGGCAGACTGAGACACCCAGAAGTCTGCGATTTGTGAGTCGCGCTGGAGTGTATCCGTTGTGTGGGGCGCGACAGGGAGGAGCTTGTAATGTGTCCTGAGGAGGGCGGTCATCCTGTCATGGTGTGTTGTGGGAGTTGTAGTATCTACTGCAGAGAGATGTTGCTGAGCAGAGGGGGGAGTGGGCGGGGAGGTGGGCTGCTATAACCAGTGGGTATGATCCGTGCCCGAAATAACACAGGCTAGCTGGCCAAAGTAATGAAAACAAAGTGAAAACAAATTGCAAAACAAAATCCAGTAACTGTCAGGCAAAAAGACTAATTAATGTCAGAAAACGGCAACGAGAACCAGTAGAACATGTTCTGAAAGGCCCTGTAGTTGATTAATGGTCCCTGCGAGCCCTCCTAGACCGCGGTGACTCAGTGGGACTGCCAGCAGGGTACCCCGAACGAGGGCCGATAGGATGCCTGTTGGCAGACGGGGACCTCCTCCTGTGGTACCTCATTCCTTGTGCCTCCATCGGTTCCTCCAAAGGGGCAGCCTTTCTAGCTACCATGTGGCGGAATTCAGCATACCAGTTCGGTACATCTATGAGTGGTATTCCCATGGCACCGCAGAAGTGCGGCAGATCTTCAGGCACTTTCAAGAGGGCCATGCGACCCATCGTTGAGGCTGATAGGCAGAATGGATATTTCCATTTATACGGGATACCTTTTGAGCGGAGGGTGTCTAGGAGAGGTTTCAGGTCCCGACAGTGTTGCAGGGTGATTCCTGACAGATCCTGATATATCTGTATTGTGTGCCCTTCATGTAGAATCTGTGTTCTGCCCCTCGCTTGTCGGAGAATCTCTTCTTTGATTGCATAATTGACAATACAGCATATGATGTCTCGCGGTGGGTCTGTATCTCTCCCTTTGGGTCTCAAGGCCCTATGGATTCTCTCCATAGTGATCGCTGTTTGCGGTGGTCTGCCTAGAAGATTGTTAAAGAGGCTGGTCACTGCAGCGGGCATATTGTCTCCCTCGAACGATTCCGGCAGACCCCGTATCCGGAGATTGTGTCTTCGGCCTCTGTTATCGAGGTCTTCTAAATGGCGCTGCATGTCCCTCATCTGTAGTGTATGAGAGTCAATCCGGGTGGCAGCTTTGCATAGTATTGTCTCGTGGCGATCTACAATTTTTTCAGTGATGTGGACTCGGTCATTCAGGGAGCGTATGTCCAGGCTGAGTTCCGAGATGGTGGCAGAAAGAGTGTCCTTTATGTCGTCTGCAATCGCCCGGAGATCCTGCATACTGAGAGGAGGGTGTGGGGAGAGCTCGATGCCTGCTCCGAGTGCTTGGGATTGTGACTGAGAGGACAGCGTTTGCTCCGTAGGTGATGAAGGCAGAGGCTGTGTGTGGGTTGGTCCGTGGCGGGAAGACGCCATGTTCCCTCTCTGGGACATCCGTTTAGTTCCCGGGGAGAGCGGGATCAGGAGGCAGAAGAGTTTCGGGAAGCAGTTCCCATAATCTGTGAGAAGGACGGGGTCGGTATTCCTCCAAAGTTAATCAGGGTATCCCTGTGGTGGCAGGAGCTCGGGGATTAGGCTTCCATCACCATGCCAGGTCAGGCCACGCCCCCGGCATTATGTTTTCTTACAGAGCCTGTTTATTGATATGCTTAGTGTGGACATGTGTTGCACATACTAGCATAGGCTCCAGTGGTGAGTACTTTTAAAAAGGTTCTTTGATTAGAATTTTTGTTATCCACAGGGTGTTTTTGTCATGGGTATTGTCTTCAGTGGAAATAATGTGATGGCGTTTGTCATTTTATTCATTTCAGGACAAAGCCCATGAGCCCAGAGATAGCAAAACAGAGACACCCAGAAAAAGGTGCCCAATGTGCACCAAGAAAATGTCTTAGGGGTGGAGGAAAAGTGCATGTCAGGACTGTATAGACAAGCTCATCAAAGGAGAAACAGGCCCTATCCTCAAAGGTTTTATGGACTCAATGAAGAAACAGACCTTACAGTCCTTTAAACCCAGAGAGCAGGAGGCTCTTGCTGAACTTATCCCCTGTACTTCCGACACAGTACTAGTGTTAGGCCAATGGTCCTGACCCAGGCAGGGGCAGCCCACCAGCAAGGAGTATTGGAGGAGAGCTCAGAGTCAGCCTCAGAGCCTGAGGAGGGGGACTGTAATGACGAAAGACCCAGCAAGGTTCAAAGATCCCTTTTTCTGACACCCTGGAGCTGGAGGAGCCAGAGGACCAGGAGTTGTCTGTACATGACCTTTTTATATGCAGGCCTTCAGCCTAAGCAGAGCAGAAACTTTCCAGTACATACGTTCCTAAAAGAGGCAGTACTTCAGGAATGGAAGAAACCGGAAAAGGGAGTCTTCTTCCCTAAAATTTGAAAAGAAGGTTTCCCTTCAAAGAGGAAGATACAATGTCGTGGGAAAAGTGCCCCAGACTGGACGCTTCCCTATCTAAGGTTTCAAAGGGTTCAGAGCTTTCCTTTGAGGACTCAGGAAAGGCGGAAGGATATTTAAAGAAAGCCTGGGAAGCCTGCTCCGCTAACTTTAAGCCAGCACTAGCCACTACGTGTGTGGATCGTATGCTTGATTTATGGCTTAAACAGCTCTGCACTCTTCTGGAGTCAGATACTCCCAGGAAAGAATTTTGGATGCTCTACCAATGCTAAATAAGGCAGTAGCCTATATAGCAGATGCATCCACGGAGTCTGTAATATACTCGGCCAGGTCCACAGCATTAATTAATGAAGCCAGGAGGGCTATCTGGCTGAAGTCCTGGGGAGGAGACACAGTGTCTAAGGTCAAACACTGTTCCCTCCCCTTTAATGGAGATTTGCTCTTTGGTAAAAAGCTAGAATCTGTAGAGAGGTCAGCCGATAAAAAGAAAGGGTTTCCTTTCCCCAAAAAACAGCAGCAAAAAAGAAATTTTCATCCATTCCAGAGATCAGGTGAAAGGAACTATCGTCAGGGGGACAAAAGACAGCATAACAAGGGTTTCGCAGCCACGCAGGACCAGAAAAGAGGGTGGCAATACAGGAGGGGTAGGGGCAGAGGACCCTTCCCAGTGACTCAGTCAGCCATGTGGGAGCCATGTGGGAGGAAGGTTAGGGTCATTCCTCCCACAGTCACAGACCATTTCCAGCAGCAGATTTATCTTGGATCTGATAAAATCGGGGTACAGGATAGAGCTCTTGGGCTGCCCCCCTCAAACATTTCACACAACAATTCTCCCAAAAGACGTGGAGAAGGCAACAGCCATATCTTCCCTCCTACAGAGTATGCTGGAGGAGAAGGTGATAAGCTCCATCCCCCCAACCCTAAGAAAAGGGGGTTTTATTCTCACTTTTTTTGATAAAAAAAACATCAGGGAAATTTCAACTCATTTTGAACCTGAAGCAAGTGAAAATGTACGTAAGGTGCAAATGATTCAAAATGGAGTCAATTTACACCACCAGAGATTTGTTAACCCCTGGGGTCTTCATGATCTCATTGGACCTAAGAGACCCTTATCTTCATGTCCCCATTTGAAAGGAGTCTAAGCAGTTTCTCAGGTTTGCCATGAAGAAGGGGTTCAAGACCTTCTATTTTCAGTTCAATGCTCTTCCCTTCGGATTGGCGTCAGCACCACGCATCTTCACAAAGATTTTGGCAGAAGCTCTGTGGATTCTGAGATTGGAGGGAATTCATATTATTCCCTATCTGGATGACCTGCTGATCTTTGCAGACTCAGCAGACGTGGTGAAACAGAATCTGAGCAGAACTATCAGACACCTTCAGCAGCTGGGGTGGCTGGTATATCAGGAGTAGGGATGAGCTTCGAGTTCGAGTCGAACTCATGTTCGACTCGAACATTGGCTGTTCGCAAGTTCACCGAACAGCGAACAATTTGGGGTGATCGCGGCAAATTTGAATGCCGCGGAACACCCTTTAAAAGTCTATGGGAGAAATCAAAAGTGCTAATTTTAAAGGCTAATATGCAAGTTATTGTCATAAAAAGTGTTTGGGGACCCAGGTCCTGCCCCAGGGGACATGGATCAATGCAAAAAAAAGTTTTAAAAACGGCCATTTTTTCAGGAGCAGTGATTTTAATAATGCTTAAAGTCAAACAATAAAAGTGTAATATCCCTTAAAATTTCGTACCTGGGGGGTGTCTATAGTATGCATGTAAAAGGGCGCATGTTTCCCGTGTTTAGAACAGTCTGACAGCAAAATGACATTTTGAAGGAAAAAACTCATTTAAAACTACCCGCGGCTATTGCATTGCCGACAATACACATAGAAGTTCATTGATAAAAACGGCATGGGAATTCCCCAAAGGGGAACCCCGAACCAAAATTTAAAAAATGACGTGGGAGTCCCCCTAAATTCCATACCAGTCCCTTCAGGTCTGATATGGATATTAAGGGGAACCCCGGCCAAAATTTAAAAAAAAAAATGACGTGGGGTTCCCCCTAAATTTCATACCAGACCCTTCAGGTCTGGTATGGATTTTAAGGGGAACCCCGCGCCAAAAAAAAAAAAAAAACGGCGTGGGGTCCCCCCAAAAATCCATACCAGACCCTTATCCGAGCACGCAACCTGGCAGGCCGCAGGAAAAGAGGGGGGATGAGAGTGCGGCACCCCCCTCATGAACCGTACCAGGCCACATGCCCTCAACATTGGGAGGGTGCTTTGGGGTAGCCCCCCAAAATACCTTGTCCCCATGTTGATGAGGACAAGGGCCTCATCCCCACAACCCTGGCTGGTGGTTGTGGGGGTCTGCGGGTGGGGGGCTTATCGGAATCTGGAAGCCCCCTTTAACAAGGGGACCCCCAGATCCCGGCCCCCCCCTGTGTGAAATGGTAAGGGGGTTCAAAAGTACCCCTACCATTTCACTAAAAAACTGTCAAAAATGTTAAAAATGACAAGAGACAGTTTTTGACAATTCCTTTATTTAAATACTTCTTCTTTCTTCTATCTTCCTTCATCTTCTGGTTCTTCTGGTTCTTCTGTTCTTCCTCCGGCGTTCTCGTCCAGCATCTCCTCCGTGGCGTCTTCTATCTTCTTCTCCTCGGGCCGCTCCGCACCCATGGCATTGGGGGGAGGCTCCCGCTCTTCTCTTCTTCTTTTCTTCTCTTCTTCTCTTCTTCTCTTCTTCTCTTCTTCTCTTCTTCATTTTCTTCTCCGGGCCGCTCCGCACCCATGCTGGCATGGAGGGAGGCTCCCGCAGTGTGACGGCGCTCCTCGTCTGACAGATCTTAAATAACGGGGGGCAGGGCCACCCGGTGGCCCCGCCCCCCTCTGACGCACGAGACATGACGGGACTTTCCTGTGGCATTCCCCGTGACGTCACAGGGAAGTCCCGTCAAGTCACCGTGCGTCAGAGGGGGCGGGGTCACCGGGTGGCCCCGCCCCGTTATTTAAGAACTGTCAGACGAGGAGCGCCGTCACACAGCGGGAGCCTCCCTCCATGCCAGCATGGGTGCGGAGCGGCCCGGAGAAGAAAATGAAGAAGAGAAGAAAAGAAGAAGAGAAGAGCGGGAGCCTCCCCCCAATGCCATGGGTGCGGAGCGGCCCGAGGAGAAGAAGATACAAGACGCCGCGGAGGAGATGCTGGACGAGAACGCCGGAGGAAGAACCAGAAGAGCCAGAAGAACCAGAAGAACCAAGAGATGAAGGAAGATAGAAGAAAGAAGAAGCATTTAAATAAAGGAATTGTCAAAAACAGTCTCTTGTCATTTTTAACATTTTTGACAGTTTTTTAGTGAAATGGTAGGGGTAAGTACCCCCTTACCATTTCACACGGGGGGGGCGGGATCTGGGGGTCCCCTTGTTAAAGGGGGCTTCCAGATTCCGATAAGCCCCCCGCCCGCAGACCCCCACAACCACCGGCCAGGGTTGTGGGGATGAGGCCCTTGTCCTCATCAACATGGGGACAAGGTGTTTTGGGGGGCTACCCCAAAGCACCCTCCCAATGTTGAGGGCATGTGGCCTGGTACGGTTCAGGAGGGGTGGGCGCACTCTCGTCCCCCCCTCTTTTCCTGCGGCCTGCCAGGTTGCGTGCTCGGATAAGGGTCTGGTATGGATTTTTGGGGGGACCCCACGCCGTTTTTTTTTTTTTTTTTTTTTGGCGCGGGGTTCCCCTTAAAATCCATACCAGACCTGAAGGGTCTAGTATGGAATTTAGGGGGAACCCCACGTCATTTTTTTTTTATTTTGGCCGGGGTTCCCCTTAATATCCATACCAGACCTGAAGGGCCTGGTATGGAATTTAGGGGGACTCCCACGTCATTTTTTTTTTAAATTTTGGTTCGGGGTTTCCCTTTGGGGAATTCCCATTGCGTTTTTATCAATGAACTTCTATGTGCATTGTCGGCAATGCAATAGCCGCGGGTAGTTTTAAATGAGTTTTTTCCTTCAAAATGTCATTTTGATGTCAGACTGTTCTAAACACAGGAAACATGCGCCCCTTTACAGGCATACTATAGACACCCCCCAGGTACGAAATTTAAAGGGATATTACACTTTTATTGTTTGACTTTAAGCATTATTAAAATCACTGCTCCTGAAAAAACGGACGTTTTTAAAACTTTTTTTTGCATTGATCCATGTCCCCTGGGGCAGGACCCGGGTCCCCAAACACTTTTTATGACAATAACTTGCATATTAGCCTTTAAAATTAGCACTTTTGATTATTCATGTTCGTGTCCCATAGACTTTAACGGTGTTCGCGTGTTCGAATGAACTTTTTTCCTGTTCGCATGTTCTGGTGCGAACCGAACAGGGGGGTGTTCGGCTCATCCCTAATCAGGAGAAGTCACAGTTGGTACCTACTAAAAGTATAGTATCCCTAGGATACCTAATAGACTCGACTACATCCAAAATTTTTCTTATGAAAGAAAAAGTGGCAAAGATAATTGCAGAGGTGAGAAGCCTCTGCATATGTACAGAGACCTCAATTCAGGGTATAATGAGGGTTCTTGGTTTGATGACAGCAGCCATCCCAGGAGTTTAGTGGGCACATACTCGAGCACTTCAGGCGTTCATGCTTTCTGTCTGGGATGGAAGGAAGGAATCTCTTTAGAGGCAGACAGAGAACCCGCAGGAAGTAAAACTCTCAATAGAGTGGTGGTTGAAATCTCTCTGCAGGTCGACTTTGGTCCCAACACAACCCTCTCGCGGTCACCACGGATGCCAGCGGTCAAGGGTGGGGAGCCCATTCAGGGGCACAGATGGCCCACGGGGTCTGGAACTGGCAGGAAGCCAGCCTCTCCTCCAATGCAAGGGAGCTGAGTGCAGTTCTAAAGGCTCTAGTAGCCTTTGGTCCGACTCTGAGGGGAAGACAAGTGCAGGTCCTTTCGGACAATATTACCACAGTAAGTTACATCAACAAGCAGGGAGGTACAAGAGTCCCAGGTCTTATGAGGATAGCAGAAAAGATCCCTCAATGGGCAGAGGCAAATCTTTTTTCCCTATCTTCAATTCACATAAAAGGAGAATTAAATACTCTGGCAGATGTCCTAAGCATGGATATTCTGTCTCAGACAGAATGATGCTTGAATCAAACAGTGTTCGAACATAGTTCATAGTTACATAGTTACATAGTAGGTGAGGTTGGAAAAAGACACAAGTCCATCAAGTCCAACCTATGTGTGTGATTATGTGTCAGTATTACATTACACATCCCTGTATATTGCGGTCATTCAGGTGATTATCTAATAGTTTCTTGAAGCTATCAATGCTCCCCGCTGAGACCACCGCCTGTGGAAGGGAATTCTTGCCGCTCTTACAGTAAAGAACCCTCTACGCAGTTTAAGGTTAAACCTCTTTTCTTCTAATTGTAATGAGTGGCCACGAGTCTTATTAAACTCTCTTCTGCGAAAAAGTTTTATCCCTATTGTGGGGTCACCAGTACAGTATTTGTAAATTGAAATCATATCCCCTCTCAAGTGTCTCTTCTCCAGAGAGAATAAGTTCAGTGCTCGCAACCTTTCCTCATAACTAAGATCCTCCAGACCCTTTATTAGCTTTGTTGCCCTTCTTTGTACTCGCTCCATTTCCAGTACGTCCCTCCTGAGGACTGGTGCCCAGAACTGGACAGCATACTCCAGGTGCGGGCGGACCAGAGTCTTGTAGAGCGGGAGAATTATCGTTTTATCCCTGCAGTTGATCCCCCTTTTAATGCATGCCAATATTCTGTTTGCTTTATTAGCAGCAGCTTGGCATTGCATGCCATTGCTGAGCCTATCATCTACTACGACCCCAAGGTCCTTTTCCATCCTAGATTCCCCCAGAGGTTCTCCCCCCAGTGTATAGATTGCATTCATATTTTTGCCACCCAAATGCATTATTTTACATTTTTCTACATTGAACCTCATTTGCCATGTAGTCGCCCACCCCATTAATTTGTTCAGGTCTTTTTGCAAGATTTCCACATCCTGCGGAGAAGTTATTGCCCTGCTTAGCTTAGTATCGTCTGCAAATACAGAGATTGAACTGTTTATCCCATCCTCCAGGTCGTTTATGAACAAATTAAATAGGATTGGTCCCAGCACAGAACCCTGGGGAACCCCACTACCCACCCCTGACCATTCTGAGTACTCCCCATTTATCACCACCCTTGAACACGCCCTTGTAGCCAGTTTTCAATCCATGTACTCACCCTATGGTCCATGTCCAACGCACCTTATTTTGTACAGTAAACGTTTATGGGGAACTGTGTCAAATGCTTTTGCAAAATCCAGATACACCACGTCTACGGGCCTTCCTTTATCTAGATGGCAACTCACCTCCTCATAGAAGGTTAATAGATTGGTTTGGCAAGAACGATTCTTCATGAATCCATGCTGATTACTGCTAATGATATCATTCTTATTACTAAAATCTTGTATATAGTCCCTTATCATCCCCTCCAAGAGTTTACATACTATTGATGTTAGGCTAACTGGTCTGTAATTCCCAGGGATGTTTTTTGGGCCCTTTTTAAATATTGGTGCTACATTGGCTTTTCTCCAATCAGCTGGTGCCATTCCAGTCAATAGACTGTCTGTAAAAATTAGGAACAACGGTCTGGCAATCACCTGACTGAGTTCCCTAAGTACCCTCGGATGCAAGCCATCTGGTCCCGGTGATTTATTAATGTTAAGTTTCTCAAGTCTAATTTTAATTCCGTCCTCTGTTAACCATGTAGGTGCTTCCTGTGTTGTTTCATGAGGATAAACACTGCAGTTTTGGTTACTGAAGCCCCCCGATTCACTCGTGAAGACTGAGGAGAAGAATAAATTCAATACCTTTGCCATCTCCCCATCCTTTGTAACCAGATGTCCTTCCTCATTCTTTATGGGGCAAATATGGTCTGTCCTCCCTTTTTTACTGTTTACATACTTAAAGAATTTCTTGGGATTTTTTTTGCTCTCCTCCGCTATGTGTCTTTCATGTTCTATCTTAGCCATCCTAATTGCACCCTTACATTTCTTATTGCATTCTTTATAAATTCTGAATGCTGTGGATGATCCCTCAACCTTGTATTTTTTGAAGGCCTTCTCCTTTGCTTTTATATGCATTTTTACATTGGAGTTAAGCCATCCAGGATGTTTGTTCGCTCTTTTAAATTTATTACCCAATGGAATACATTGGCTAATGCCCTTATTTAATATGCTCTTAAAGCAAACCCATCTCTCCTCCGTATTCTTTGTTCCTAATATTTTATCCCAATTTATGCCTTTTAGCAAGGTTTGTAGTTTAGGGAAGTGCACAAGTGGGGAATCCCACAAATAGACCTTTTTGCTACAAGGCAGAACAGGCAGGTTGAACAATTTTTCTCCCTACAGAGAGATCATCTCAGTCTGGGCCTAGATGCCCTATCTGGTAAAATCTGGCAAATCTGGTGTATGCGTTTCCACCTTTTGCCCTCATTCCAAAGATTATCCTGAAGATAAGAGTGTCGAGCATGAAGCTTATCCTGATCGCACCAATCTGGCCAAGGAGGTCTTGGTTCTCAGGACTACTAAGACTCAGTATCTCGGAGCCTTGGAGACTGCCTTATAGGGTAGACCTCATATATCAGGGAGAGGTGAATCATCCAGAAGTGAGCTCTCTTTCTCTGACGGCCTGGCTTCTGAGAGGGAGCTGTTAGAGCAGAGAGGGTTATCGGCAAAAGTAATCAATACCATTCTTAGCAGCCGGAAGCCATCCACTAACGCAAATTTACAATAAAATCTGGAAAAAATTTTGGATCTGGCACCTGCTCAATAACAGAGTGTCAGGAGCCATGATCCCGGCGGTCCTAGATTTCCTCAAAGCTGGAGCAGATCTAAATCTCACAGTCAGTACCCTTAAGGTGCAGGTATCGGCTCTATCTAGCTTTTTAAATCAAAGACTGTCAGAAGAACCAGTGGTCAAGAGATTTCTTGCATTCATCAGCCGTAAGCGGGTCCCCAAGTCAAGGAGGTTCCCTCCCTGGGACTTATCCACTGGAAATCCTAAAAACGACAAGGAGGCAGGATTTAATAAGATAGATGTCAGGAGATGCTTGATCGCTTACATAGAGCGCACCAAGGAATGGCGACGTTCCACCAGCCTGTTTGTGTTGTTTCCAGGTTTAAACAGGGGTAAAAGGGCATCTAAAAATACCATCGCAAGGTGGATGAAGTCGGCCATCGTGGAGGCATACAAAGCAGCATCCTGGACACCTCCGTTTGGAATAAATGCTCATTCCACAAGAGCTGTTTCTACTTCCTGGGCTGAAAGGGCAGGAGCGTCTCCCCTCCAGATTTGCAAGGCCTCAACCTGGTCCAGGTTCCAGACGTTCGTAAAGCATTACAGACTGGATCTGCTTGCCAGCAAAGACCAATCTTTTGGCAGGAAAGTGCTGCAGGCTGTGGTCCCGCCCTGATCAGGTAGTCCTATTTTGTCCTCTCTGTAAGCAGTCCTGGAAGATGACTTGGAAAACCAGTGTTATTCCCTGTTAACAACTTTTTCCAGGAATCTTCCAGGACGGCATCAGTTCCCTCCCTTCTTGGTTGGTGATTAGCAATGTAAAACATAGAGTAATAATGAAGATACACTAATGAAGGTTTAATGATTGCTTATTCTGAAGCCTTCATTTATTTGTTAATACTGAGGGTCTAATACATGTGTGCTGCTTTTATGATGTGGATCATGTGTTTCCTGTGCTAGGTGTTAGGAGCCTATCTCTCTGTAAGCTGTCCTGGAAGATTCCTGGAAAAAGTAGTTAACAGGTAATAACACTGTTTTTCCTGCCTAGAAGAATAGGAACTGTCTTGGGATTTTGTATGTTTCAGCTGCAAAGCAGCTATTCTATTATGTCTTTAATATCCTGCTCCAAGTAAAGAGGATGCTGTTGTTGGCCCACCTTGATGAGAAAAGTGTCTCTTGTGGGTATGTTGAATGCCCTTAAAGTGCTTGTAAACCCTGGCTTTTTATATTATAAAAATAACAAACATACCTATACTTACCTGCTCTGTGCAATGGTTTTGCACAGATCAGCCCCAATCATCTTCTTTTGGGGTGCCCCATTGGCGTTCCAAGCCCCTCCTCTTCATCGGGTGCCCCCACGGAAAGCTACTTTTGCTCCCGAGTCTCGCTGCTGCGTCCATTGACACAGACAGCAGGACTCGGCACCGCCCCTGCGTCACAGCTTTTGAATGACTGCAGGGCGAGCCATTGGCTCCTGCTGTTATCAATCTGTCCAATGAGGAGAGCAACAGTGGCTGGAGCCACTGCACTTGTGCACATCGCTGGATCAGATCAGGCTCAGGTAAGAAAAAGGGGGGTCTGGGGGGCAGCTGCAGCACAGAAGGTTTTGTATCTTAATTCATGGAATGCATTAAAGCGGAGTTCCAACCAAAAATGGAACTTTCGCTTCAAGTACTTCAAGTGACCCCCTAAAATGCCACATTTGGCATGTCATTTTTTTTGGGGGGGAGCTGGTACCTGTTTTTCACAGGTACCAGCTCCCACTTCCTCTCCTGGTGCTGCAGTGCCGAGCGGAAGTTCACCTCTCCCCCTCCCTCCCTGCAATCTTCTAGGACACGTCATTGGTCCCAGAAGATTGCCCAGCCATTCACAACATGCAGCTCACGCATGCACAGTGTGCACCCAGCTGTGAAGCCACAGCTGGGAGCCCAGACTTGCAATGCGGTCACCGCAGAGAGGAGGGGGAGAGAAGTAAGGCTTCGGGCAGCCACATCACTAGACCGTGGGACAGGTGAGTGTCTGTTTATTAAAAGTCACCAGCTACACTTTTTGTAGCTGCTGACTTTTAAATGGGTGGAACTCCGCTTTAAGGTGAAAACCTTAAGACTTTGCAATCACTTTAACACATGCCAAGTCAACTTAATTCCTGGAAGAGATATGTTCATAGGAGTTTAAAAATGTAAAAAAGCATTGCTCAGTCCTCATGTTTTTCTTTGGGAAACTCATAAGATTCATGGTCACCTGTTAGAGGATGCAATTGCTATTCATGAAAAGAGTTCTGTGTCCAGAGTTCAAGTGACCGCCAATACAACATATTGTTTACCTCTAATTTTATTGCGGCATGACATTTTACTGTAGTGAGATATATGCAAAGTTTAATGCTGTTTTTAAAAGCAAAACTTTTGCATTTGTAACATTCAATCAGCATGTACTGTCATTGCGTTAATTACATGTTAAAGTTTAACTGTTCTATGAGTATTTTGCATTGAGAACCATTAATGTTCTCTACCACTTCAAAGACACATCACAGAACAATAAAATTTGGCTAGGTCAGTCTACTACTGCATAGTATTAATAACTATTCCATAATGTAGCACCAATATTTAAAAAAGGGCAAAAAAACATCCCTGGGAATTACAGACCAGATAGCCTAACATCAATAGTATTCAAGCTCTTGGGGGGATGATAAGGGACTATATACAAGATTTTGGTAATGAAAATGGTATCATTAGCAGAAATCAGCATGGATTCATGAAGAATCATTCTTGTCAAGCCAATCTATTAACCTTCTACGAGGAGGTGAGCTGCCAGTTAGATTAAACAAGGCCCGTAGACGTAATGTTTAAGGATTTTGCACAAGCATTTGACACTGTTTCCCATAAACGTTTATTGTACAAAGTAAGGTCCTTTGGCATGGACCATAGTGTGAGTATATGGATTTAAAACTGGCTACAAGGGTGAGTTCAGAGGACGGTGATAAATGGGGAGTACTCGGAATGGTCAGGGGTGGAAAGTGGGGTCCCCCATAAACGGGGTGGGCAACTACATGGCAAATGAGGTTTAATGTGGAAAAATGTAAAATAATGCATTTGGGTGACAAAAATATGAATGCAATCTACTCACTGGGGGGATAACCTCTGGGGGAATCTAGGATGGAAAAGGACCTGGGGGTCCTAATAGATGATAGGCTCAGCAATGGCATGCAATGCCAAGCTGCTGCTAACAAAGCAAACAGAATATTGACATGTATTAAAAAGGGGATTAACCCAAGAGATAAAGCGATAATTCTCCCACTCTACAAGACTCTGGCCTCACCTGGAGTATGCTGTCCAATTCTGGGCACCAGTCCTCAGGAAAGATGTACTGGAAATGGAGTGAGTACAGAGAAGGGCAACAAAGCTAATAAAGGGACTGGAGGATATTAGTTATGAAGAAAGGTTATGAGCACTGAACTCATTCTCTCTGGAGAAGAGACGCTTGAGAGGGGATATGATTTCAATTTACAAATACCATACTGGTAACCCCACAATAAGGATAAAATGTTTCCACGGAAGGGAGTTTAATAACACACTCATTAAAATTAGAAGAAAAGAGGTTTAACCTTAAACTGCGTAGAGGGTTCTTGACTGTAAGAGCGGCAAGGATGTGGAATTCCCTTCCACAGGCAGTGGTTTCAGCAGGGAGCATCGATAGTTTAAAAAAACTACTAGATAAGTACCTGAACGACCACAACATACAGGGATATACAATGTAATACTGACATATAATCACACACATAGGTTGGACTTGATGGACTTGTGTCTTTTTTCAACCTCTCCTACTATGTAGCTATGTAACTATATATAGTCATTGATTATATCAGTGTTAAATAGTGTGGCAGGTAGTTTGACAATAGTTGAACAAGCTTGTATTCAGATTAGCTCTGTAAATACAGTTCACCAAAAACAGCAGTGTTGCTCCTTTTCAAGGTTTGCCAATGTTTGTTCTCTCACATTTGAACAGATGCTAATAGCCCAATCGCCTAGCATCTGGGGACACTGCATGCAGCAGACAAAAACTTGTCTCTATATTGTGGGGCAGTGGGACATTACCTCAGAACTGCCCTGTGAGGCCCACAAAGACCAAAACCGTTCCCTCTACTTACCTTACTAAGTGTTCTGTGAGAAAGAGTTCTGCTCATATCACCCTTTTCCTGTCACTTCAGATCCCCGGAAAAAACATCCAAGTACCAGCCATCATTGATTCCGGAGCTTGCAGCTGATTTATGGACAAGGACTTTGCCCAACACCACCAGGTCCCTTTGCAAGCAAATACACACCAGTTATGCATCCATCTGGCCAATGGATCCCATCTCAGGTCTGGGCCTATAATACACGAGACTTGCCCATTGCTGGCTGTCATAGGCATGCGCACAGGGTGTGCCAGGTGTGCCTGGGCACACCCTATTTGCCTTGTGTGCTGCATATTCCCCCCTGTTTAGACCACTGATATTTCATTCCCCCCCAAAAAATGTTACACAAGCCCAAAAATTTTGGGAAAAGAAAATTAACAAAATTACACTGTCGACTGCCCTACTGACACCATCAGTACATATACACATGCATATGTATTTGAGCTTTGGGGTGCACACCCTAATGCAAGAGGCTGCACACACCTATGCTGGCTGTATCTGATACCAGTCACCAGGAATACTTACGCTTGTACATTATTCCGTATCCTCTGTTTTCCGTTATCCTGGGCATCCCCTGGTTGCAAGCCCACAATCCGCAGATAAACTGGGGATCAGGGGAAATTACTTTTTCATCCACCTACTGCATGCAGTCCTGCCTTCACCCCATTCTCATGGGACCTGCACCCCTGCTGGGCATACATATGGACTCTCCTATGTCACAGCTCATACCTGCAGCTTATCATGAATTTCTGAAGGTCTTTGATAAACAAAAAGCTGACATCCTGCCACCTCACTGCCCATATGATTGCCCAATTGAACTTTTGCCAGGCACTAAAATACCTTTCAGGTGCATCTTTCCCCTATCGGAACTGGAGCTTAAAGCATTATGTCAGTATATTGATGAAAGCTTGGTGAAGGGTTTCATATGGCCTTCCACATTCCCCGCAGGTGCTGGAATTTGTAGAAAAAAAAAGACTATACCCTGCGTCCCTGTGTTGATTACCAGGAATTAAAGTGACCGTCAAGAACAGATATACTTTGCCCCTGGTTCCGGAACTATTTCAACGTTTCAAAACATTCACTGTATTCACAAAGCTTGATTTACAGGTCACATATAATCGAGTGTGGATCTGCGAAGGGGATGAATGGAAATGGCTTTCCGCACTAGATTTGGACATTATGAGTACCCCGTTATGCTCTTTGGGTTGTGCAATGCTCCAGCAACATAACAGCATTTTCAGAGACTTCCTTGACCTATTCCTGATTGTATACCTTGACAACATCCTTATCTTTTATAATTCCATCTCAGCACACCGTGAACGCGTGAAAAATGCCGTAGTTTCCATCCTGTCACAGCACCAGGGAATGAAGTCTCTGTTACACCCCATTGCTTTCTCTTCCAGGAAATACAGCCCCGCAGAAAGAAATTCCGATGTGGGAGACCGGGAGTTATTGGCCATAAAGACAGCCCTAGAAGAATGGCTTTACTTACTGGAAGGAACAGCTTACCCCATTTTGATCTTTACCGATCACAAAAATCTCGAGTACCTCAGAACAGCCAAATGATTAAGACCTCGTTAAGCCAGGTGGGCACTATTCTTTTTGCTTTTCTCCTTCCATATCACCTACAGACCAGGTTCCAAGAATGGCAAGCCTGATGCGCTATCCCGCATGTACCCAGAAGAAGAAGAACATCACCAAGCGGATACAATCCTGCTAGCCCAAAGTTTTCTGCTACTACAAGTAGATCTGATCAACTTAAACAGGCATCCACGAGGGATGTTCTATCACCAGGTGTTTGCTTCCAGGAACGAGAGGGATTATTCCTGCACAACCCAAAGGTATTTGTACCCCCAGGTCTGCGCCCCAAGATCCTTAGCCTGTGTCATGACCATCCCTTGGCAGGACATTTTGGGGTAACCAAGACAGTGGAACTAGTGCGACGGTCCTTTTGGTGGCCAGGGTTAAGGTCCGATTGCAAGGATTATGTTGGTTCCTGTGGGGTCTGCACCCAGAACAAGAATGATAAAACCAAATCCTGGGGCCTGTTAAGGCCTTTACCTATTCCAAGAGACCCTGGGAAATGTTCAGTATGGACTTTATCGTTGAGCTTCCACCATCCAAAAGCTTCACTACCATGTTTGTGATCGTTGACAGATTAACAAAGATAGCCCATTTCGTTCCTATGTTAGGAACCCCCTCAGCAACAGAGACTGCTTGTACCTTCATCAAGGAAGTGGTTAGAGTCCACGAGGTACCCAGCAGCATCACCTCCGATCAAGGGGTACAATTTATGTCCATATTCTGGAAGGATCTTTGCAGGATACTAAAAATCGAAACTTGTTTCTCATCAGTTTTCACTCACAGACAAATGGCCAAACAGAACGAACAAATCAGACTCTGGAATTATCTTCGGTGCTTCTCATCCTTCACCAAAGATGCCTGGGCATCACTTTTACCCCTGGCAGAATTTGCATACAATGATGCAGTTCACTTCCCAGTCTTCCTACCCAACATCTTGCCTGATTCCTCGGTTCCTGCAGTCCAAGAAAAGATAAAGGCTCTTCAGTCTAACAATAAGGTATTGCAAGATGCCATTTCTAAAGCACAACAAGACAATAAAAAATTATTTGAAAAGAACTGAAGAGGAGATCTAAAACTTCAAATAGGAGACAAGGTCTGGTTATTCACTGCCAATTTATAATTGTCATGTCCATCCAAGAAGCTTGGACCTAGATATATCGGTCCATTTCCTGTCAAGAGCCAGATTAATCCGGCAGCTTAAGAACTTTCACTCCCAGAGACTTACAAAATTCACGCTGTCTTTCACGTGTCCTTGCTAAAAACCGCAAAGTTAGACCCATTCCCTGATCATGACTCAGGTCCACTAGCACGTACAATAATCGATGGCAATGAGGAGTATGAGGTTGAGGCAATTGTGGATTGTAGAAAAAGAAGGGACGCTATCCAGTTTTTAGTTTAATGGAAAGCCTACGGACCAGAAGATAACACTTGGGAACCAGAATCCAATCTTCATGCCAAGAGATTGATACAGGCATTGTTCCAGGCTCACACCGAAAAGAGGTTACAAATGGGCATCTGGAGGTTGCTCATTTGGTGGGCAATGTAAGAGTGGTCTGGTCAACAAATGCACATTGGCGTGCAGGTGAGGGCACACCAGCGTGTGCACAAAGAGAAATGTGTATTGACGCATGCGTGAACGTGCATGGACGCGAGCCGGCGCAGACACACATGCACGTACTGGCCTATTTAAGCTGAGAAATGACACATACACAGTGCTGAGTGGTCTTTCAGCTTGTTCCTCTTAACCTGTGCCTTGATCTGTTCCAGTTTCCCTGTGTTTGCCCCGGCTTCACCTGTACCTTCCTCTGGACTTCCGCCTGCCTACCTGTGACCTTGGATTGTGTTTGACTGTGCTCCTGTCTCATGCTCCTGTACCTTGCTGCCCGATTGTGTACCGAGCCCAGCTTGTATCCTCTCTTGGCTCCAGTCTCACATTCCTGTACCTGCTCTGCCCGGCTGTTGATGACCCCCTGGCTTATTTTCTGGCTTTGCCTCTGCTTGCTGATCCAGTGACATGGCGTTCCAGTTCCCAGTGCCTGTCTGGTGATCTATGGCCATTGGTTTCCTGTCAAGCCTCAGCTGGTGCCACCTGCTATACCGGCCCTTGTGCCACTCTATGTCCTACACTCCCTGTCATCTCTATCAGGGGCGTTGGACAGGAGGTGCAAGAGAAACCCTCTCTACAGCTAGATCTCCACCAGGTATGTGACAAGTACTCCATCAGCAAAGAAACAATAGCTTTTTACAGAGGTGCTGATCCTTTTTATGTATTTTTAATGTATATGATCTCATCTCAATCATTTCATTGTTGTATACTGTATATTAAAACAAATGTGAAGGGGGCGTGGCCTGCTACAGAGCCGGACGGCAGCATAATTCCGGAGCTCCGATCGCCTCAGGGGACTATCAGCACCCAACGGAGATTTACAACTCCATCCACACCCGAATCTGCTGGCGAACCAATCCGGGCACACCAGGGGACCATGACAAACAAACAAAAAGGCTCCTCCAAACCACAGCGCCTGACAGATTTTTTCACTCAGCCACCGCATGGAGACAGGGAAGATGGCGCCCGGACATCCTCCACTCCAGCTGCTAAAAACCAGGGGAAAGCACAAAAATAACAGTACATCTCCTCAGCATAATGACTCCCCTAAAAAGCCCTGTCACTGATTCAGGGGATGACATAAGGGAACTCCCTGAATCACTCACTTCATTCCCCACCATGAATCAACCTGCCATGCACACTTTCCTCAAAGATATGCTGATATCCATGAGAAGCACATTACAAGCTGACATGATGAACTGCATGCATAGATTCAGTGGGGAAATACAGGCGGTTGAATCCAGGGTGGAACACATAGAAGGCAAAATGGGAGAATTTACATCCACCATAAATGACCTAGTAGACGCAAATGAGGAGGAAGAGGGGGAGACAGAATGGATCAAGAACAAATTAGCTGATATTAAAGATAGATCCAGAAGGAACAATTTAAAAATAAGGGGGATCCCCAAATCCGTCCAGAAATCAGACCTACGGTCCTATACGGCTGCATTGTTCAAGTCTCTCCTACCAGACCTTTCTGAAATAGATGTCACCATTGATAGAATTCATCGCCTGCCTAAACCTGCATACCTACCTGAAAAAGTTCCTAGAGATGTGATTCTACGTCTTCACTTCTATCATGTCAAAGAACAGCTCATGCAGGTAATGCACAAACAAGAGCAAATTCCATCTCAATACCAGAATCTGCAATTCTATGCGTATCTCTCTCAACATACTCTGCAAAAGAGGAAAAATCTGAATATGATTACCAAGCTTCTCAGGAACTATAAAATACCTTACAGATGGGGGTACCCCACAAAAATTACCATAACGAACAATGACAGATCTTATGTTGTGGAATCTCTGGAAAGAGGGCTATCCTTACTAAAAGATTGGAAAATCCTCCCTGATCCAAGTAGTGATGATGACACCAATACTGACAGGAGGATTCCCAATTCTGATTGGAAAAAGTTACGCATTGGAACGCCAAATCACATACTTAATTGTAAGCAGGCAACAGGAGTCAATATGTGTCCCTCATGAGGTGACCTGGAGCAGCCGTTAGGCTTGAACTCACCCCCCCAATTAATTTGAGCAGCAATTAGCTGCACATGAGTAAATTCTTAGGGAATATTACCTATAAGGTTTGTTGCGTTTGAAAGCTATATAATGTTTCTTTTTTTGTGTTTTTGGACTATTTCTTTTTCTTATCTCCTTAGTTGCACAGTCGGATGCTATAATCCTCATATCTACCAAGAACAACTCTTCAAGACAAGACCTTCTGGCAGAACCCTGCTTTGGATGACAGATCACCCTTCCTCGCACTGGATCAACCTCATAGTGAGTGAGTACAGTATATATTCCTCTCTGATATTTCCTTAGTGGCCACAAGAGGGTGCCCTGGATATGTAATTGCCAATGCTACACCATCTACAACTGCACCTGAAATCACTACCGCAATGGGTCTTACTTTCATTTCTGTAAACTCCAATGCCCTGTACACACGGTCGGATTTTCCGACGGAAAATGTGCAATCGAAGCGTGTTGTCGGAAATTCCGACCATGTGTGGGCTCCATCGGACTTTTTCCATCGGATTTTTCGACACACAAAGTTTGAGAGCAGGCTATAAGATTTTCCAACAACAAAATCCGATCAGGTCAATTCCGACTGTGTGTGGCCAATTCCGACGCACAAAGTGCCACGCATGCTCAGAATAAATTCCGAGACGGAACAGCTCGGTCTGGTAAAATTAGCGTTCGGAATGGATATAGCACTTTCGTCAGGCTGCAATGTTTTAAATTTTAATGCAGCGCACTCTCTTCTTCTTTATAATGCTAGAAGAATGAAGTAGTTTTGCTGCTGATACTCACACAGACTTCTCACAAACTTCTTTCTTTATTATTTATCGTGATTTCATCAATATAATATTTGTATTTGTCACATCTGATTCCAATTATTTTTTGGTTTTATTTTTTGGTTAGTATTTTTTCAAGCCTGATCTTTTTTTTTTTTTAAACTCCAGAATATTTTTGGGTGTGTTTTGTGTGTCAGGTTACCACAACACCATTATTATCTTGTATTATTTAATCTCAAGGAGATTGTTTGGTGTTGGTGTCTCTTGTTAATTTCACATTGTATTTTTGAAATGTACCTGCCTCCTCAGAAACAAACTGTCCTTTTTGAAGGAAAACACACATAGGCGAGTATAATTGAAACAAAAAATCCTTTATTAAGGGATCAGAACCAAACAAAGAGGGAGGCAACGCTGGAGAAACAGCAGAAATTGGCGAAGCCTTTGGCCCCCAGGGCACACATCAATTATTTTACTGCAAAATTGGTGGCCTGAGGAGTCCATATCTAAGGGAGTGCAATCTGGTCCAGAATTCCAAGAGATCATGAATAGCAGCAGATGACATCTGTGTCCCCAGGCTGTGGTCATACAAGAGCCTGCATCTTTGGTGAGACCAGACTGAACCCAGGGCCATCACTCTCTGGTCTTCCTTCCACGCTGTGGCTCTGGTGGTTGAGTTGTGGCAGGAGGAGGAGGATGGTCCAACTCACACAGGTGGGTTTTGTGTGTGATTTCGCCCCTCACCCCCTTAGTGTTTTGTAAAGAAGGTCCTCGAACATGAGGCGTTGATCCTCCTGCATGCCCTGCAGTTTGGTGGCAGCCATCCATGCAAAGGCCTCTTCAGGAGTGAGGGTGGCTCTGAGGGACGCAGAAGCCTCCTGAATCAGCCTGAGTGCTAAAACCTGCACTTTACTCCCCTTCCTGGGTCTTTTGGTTGGAAGGTGGAGGGGAGGAACTTGCGATTCGGTCAGGCTCCTACTGGGCCCGGCTTTCTCCTGGCTGTCACTTAACCCCGCCTCCTCCTGGCTGCCACTAACCCCCGCCTCCTCCTGGCTGCCACATTCCACAGCCTCCTCCTGTGTGCCACATTCCAGAGCCTCGTCCTGGCTGAGGTCTTCCTGTGTATGAAAAAGGGACATCGTTTTAGTTTTTTCTTCATCAGTCACACACAATTTTCACCTCATGACTGTTGCTAATTGAAAGTTAACAAATATAACAGACTATCATTCTGAGCTCAGCATTTTTCATTCTTGTCCCAATTATTTTTGCCTACTATTGTCTATTGATATGTCAAACACTTTATTAATTCAGCAATTAGTGATCAATAATAACATCTAGTAAACATTATTTATTTATTGACCAGAAATCTGTAGAAGAATGCTATACCTGGCTCCTGCTGGGCTCCTCCACTTCTTCCTGGCTGGAAGTCCCAGGTTGGACATCGGAAGCCTCAGCTGGGGTGGAAGATAGGGTAGAAGGAAGAGTGGAAGGAAGAGTGGAGAGGGATTCCCTGACTCCAGTCTGGTCTGACAGAAAACAAAGTCTCTCATAGTACCACAGCCTGGGGACATAAACGTCATCTGCTGCAGCTCCTGATCTCTGGGAATCCATGACCTTCTTGCACTCCCTAAGATAAGTGCTCCTCAGGCCACCAATTTTGGCTTTTAAATAGGGGATGGTTGCCGTGGGGACCACCGGCTTCACCAACTCCAGCAGTTTCTCTAGCGCTGCCTGCCTCTTTTGTTTATTGTTGTATTGGGGGTGTTTCACCTGCCACAGACAGGGCAGCTCCCTGTACTTGTCTATGAACAGGGGGAGGAAGTTGTGGTCATTGAAGCCATCCATTTTATCTGCAAGACACAAGACAAACCCTAATGTCAGGTGAAACTCTCCTAATCTTGTTACAATATAGGCCTCAATCTAGAAGCAGTATAGGCCCAAGTTTAGATCTTACCTTCGTTATCACAATCGGCGCCTCCGATACCCCTTCCTCCACTCACAGATCGTAGTACTACGCACGCGTGTTACGCTTTATATACACTGCGCATGCATGAAACTCCGCCCGCCCTTGACGTTCTTTCTAGTCTATTCCCCGCCCCTTCTTGTTCGGCGCAGTGGGGGAAGAGCACATGGCGGAGACACAACAGGTGCGTGCTAAATACAGCAATGAGGAGGAGGAGGAAAGCCCGGAGCCAGAAATGTCCCGATCCTGGAAGAGATGATTTAAGGCCTCAAATATGTCCTTTGGGGAGATGTTGGAGATGGTCGACATCCTGAAGAGGGCCGACTATGACGGGAAGTATGGACCTTACCCCAACCCCAATGTCAGAAAGGCCAAGATCAAGGCAAAAGTGGTCAAAAGTCTGCAGAAGAATTTTGGTGTACGACGATCCAAGGATCAGCTCAGGAAGCGGTGGTCGGACCTCAAATTAAGGGAGCACGATCAGTACAGAAGGATCAGGAGAGTGCTGCAAAAAAGTAAGTAGTTGTACTGTGTTCCTATTCTTTATTTTGATTACGTTCGTGCTGCTCCATGTGTTTTTCTTTACTGTTGTACAGTTTAAAATGGCAACTTTCATGTTCATGGGCACATTGTTCGTTCGTATGAAAAAATTGTTTGTTCGGCATAGAAAACACCATTGTTTTGGCACACCAGGACACCCTTTTTATTAGGGGGCCCTACACAGGTGCTCCAGTGTATACTATAGGGGTGACTCCATCTGTGAAGCTTGTACAAAACAGGTAAGTATTCAAGTATTCAAGCTTGAAAAAGTAAAAAAATATTTCTTCATCTTGAAACTCTGCCAAAACAGACAATTGTACCCCACCTCCAAGCAATGTTTCATATTCCTATTTCTGTCCTAAAATATCTGTGTGCTAAGTATACCTATTTTTTTTTTACATAGGGGAGAAAAGACTCAGAGGACACCACTCATCAGAGGAGACAACAGACCCCCCACCTCAGGAAGAAGGTGAAATCCCCCAAAGCCAACAGGAGGAGGAGGGAGATGTGGTGGAAATAGTCACCACATCAGGTGAGTGTCTGCGACCACAGGCTCAGGTAAGAGATGGATGCTGGCATATTTATAATACATGGTATGTTTTTGTTTCTATATTTTTAGGTGATCATGATGTTGTGGATACAGGTCATTTCACCAGTGAAAGTGCACAGATCCTGATCTGGGAGATCATGGGGTGTAATAGGGACTTGGAAAACATCCAGAAAAACATCAATGATGTTAAAAACAAAATGAAGAACATCATTGATGTTTTAGGGAGAGTTTAAAACACCTCCAAATCCCTTCCTTTTTTGTGGTATTTTGAATGTAAAAATGTTTAAGATTTTTTGCCATTTTATAGAAAAGCCAAATTTTGAAGATGCACACAGTGTGTCAACATGTGCTATCTGCCATCACGGGAGATCAATGTAGGCGTTTTAGGAGTGCAACCCCTTCCTCAATAATAAAGTAGCTGAGAGGAAGGGGTTGCACCCACAAAACACGTTCCTTGATCCCCCATGATGGCAGCTAGCACATGTTGACATTCAGCAATTTGTGTGCATCTTCAAAATTTGGCTTTTCCAGAGGTGACTTCACCCCATCTGAACGCAATATCAAACAGAGTGTATAAATACTCATGTCTGATATTGCCTTCAATTTCTACAAAACTTGAACTTTGTAAGTTCCAGATTTGTGTATTTCTTGTTTGTTTGAAACATGCCTGTTTTACCTTAAATGGACATTTCAATTTTTATTAATGTGACCCAAAAAATTGTTATACAACAAACATGTTGGTTTGTTTTAAAAAACCTTTTAGAAATGCACATGTGATTGTGCTGGTATTAAAAAGATTGATACTCAAAAATGTGTGGATTATTGTTTCAATGCTCCTAAAATTTTGTTGTGGTAAAATTGGTGTTTTCTGTGACAATGGAGGTTATTTCCTAAGGGCAAATCCACTTTGCACTACAAGTGCAGTTTCAGTGCAGGCTTAAGTGCACTTGTAGTGCAAAGTGTCTTTGTCTTTAGTAAATAACACCCAACAGTGCTTTAGAATGTTACACAATCATGCCATTTTCAGGACTCCCCACATTTCTGTCAGGGTCAGCTAAAAGAAACACAAGCAGTAAATGTCACCAAAGATTTTAGTAGTTAAGATTTTTTTTTATTTTCAAAAAGTATCAGACATTGTCTGACATATTGATGGCCCCCCTACCCGCAAAGTAGTCAAGGTATCTAAGACGGACCTCGCGGGCACTCGGGGGGGCAAGCCAGGACGGCCAGCTTCAAGCGCCGTCAGGGTTGGTTCATTTACATGAATTCCGGCCTCAGGCCCCACTGAGGCAGCATATTTGGCAGAATTTCTCCTTAAAAAGTTGTGGAGAACACAGCACGCCAGGATGATATGATTCAGTTTATACTCCGCCATGTGTATGGGTGTAAGAAATAGTCGGAACCGTCTGGCCATGATTCCAAACGTGTTCTTCACCACTCTTCTGGCTCTGGCCAGCCGGTAATTAAAAACCCTCTGGTCCGGGGTGAGGGTCCTCATAGGGAATGGCCGCATAAGATGGTCCCCAGCGCAAACGCTTCATCCGCAATGAAGACAAATGGGAGTCTTTCCACATTGTCTTCTGGAGGTGGCAAGTCCAAGCTGCCATTCTGGAGACACCTGTAGAACTCCGTCTGTGTGATGACTCCACCATCCAACATCCAGCCATTCTTCCCCACGTCCACATACAGGAACTCATAAGTAGCCGACACCACTGCCAACATCACAATACTATTGAACCCCTTGTAGTTGTAATAGCATGGCCCCGAGTTGGGTGGTGGGACGATGTGGACATGTTTCCCATCAATTGTCCCGACGCAGTTAGGAAAGTCCCACCGCTGGGCAAAGTGGGAGGCCACAGTCTGCCATTCCTGTGGGTTGGAAGGAAACTGTGGAGTAAACAAGAAAAATAAATTAATCATTTTGCACATAAACATGGAAAGCAGATTAGAAACAAACATTCTTGGTCAACATCAGTGTAACATTTATTTTAGGGAGTATTTAAAGACAAAGGTATAAGGTCCACCTATCAGATTCATCCTCCCCCCCTCGCATGGGCCATTTGTAAAATTTTATGGGGGGGGATATGTTTTGGACAGGTAACCCTCTCCACTTCATTGAGAGATGAATGCCTAAATAATGTGTCTTACTTTGGCCAGCCCCTCCTTATTTACACTATTGGCAGCCCACTGGACAGGTAAGAAGTATCATAATACAAAGATATAAATACACACTGTACACATTTTAGCACATTTTAACATTTTGCTATTACCTATCAAGATAATAATAGGATACAAAAACTTTAAACAGTACCATTTGAAAGTATTCAGGCAGGCCCTTGCACTACATGCTTTGGGGAATTAATCCATAAATCTGACCACTAAAGAGGTGGCTATAGTGTGTATGGGTTTGGCAAAGTCAGCAGATAGAGGATTGGTATCAGCTGAGTTAGCAGTTGGGGGGGGAGGAGGGTTCCACATGATTTTGGGACACCAAAAAAAAGCTTCTGGCACTGTGCCAGAATTTAAAGCACAAATTCACATTTTTACACATTTTAGGGGTATTTAGGGTAAAGCACTACTATGGAGCTTACAAAATACATTGTTAAGTGACTACACAAGGTGAATATAGGGCCAAGAGAGCATGCTGGGGAGGTAAGTGAAGGCAAATATGTATGAAGGACAAAAAGAAATTACATAAAAATCCAGCATGCATGAGGACAAAGGGGACATTCACAGCATATTACTATCATGGTAATTAGGGAATGAGGAAAGAAATACAATATATTATCAAACATTAAATACAATAAAATGTGATGTTAAAGGATAAAAATCTTACCTTAATATACTCCTTCTGCAGGACCTGAATAATGGCAGAACAGATCTCTGGGATAAGGATAATAATCCCCAGAGCCTGGGGGGAGATGCCTGTCGAGAACTTGAGGTCCTGCAGGCTTCTCCCCATCGCCAAGTACCACAACATGGCAACTAGCCTCTGCTCCAGAGTGATGCCTTGCCTCAAGCAGGTATCCTGCTTGCTGATATAAGGGGTCAGCAAAGCCAACAAATGGTGAAAACGGGGTTCGTCATCCGGAGAAAGTTCCTGAAATCATCAGGATTATTCTCACGGATCTCACGGAGCAAAGGCATGTGACAGAACTGGTCATGCTGGAGCAACCAATTCTTGGTCCATGAACTCCTCCCCACCCTGTTCATGGACTGGGCTTGTGTCAAGGTAAGGACTCCAACACCAAGCCCCTGCACAGCACGAACTCTACGAGGAGTACGTATGCGCAAGTCAATTGTACTTGCTGCACGCACTGAAGACCAGATACAAACCCACAAGCACACACTGAACAGCAGAAAACGATCTGAAAACCACGAGTCTGAAAAAGCATGAATCGTCTCTCACCAAACTTTTACTAACACGAGATTAGCAAAAGGAGCCCAAAGGGTGCCGCGCTTGGTTCTGAACTGCCCTTTTATAGTCTCGTCGTACGTGGTGTACGTGACCACGTTCTTGGCGATCAGAAATTCTGACAACTTTGTGCGACCGTGTGTATGCAAAACAAGTTTGAGCCAACATCCGTCGGAAAAAATCCAGAATTTTGTTGTCGGAATGTCCGATCAATGTCCGACCGTGTGTACGGGGCATAAGGGCTTCAACCACCCTGTGAAAAGAAAGTCCCTGTGGAAGGAAGCCATATCCAATCAATGTGATGTCCTATGCACACAGGAAACCCATTTCTGTAATCTCTCTCCACCATCCTGCACACATTAGAGCTTTCCTTATGTTTTCACTGCCAACGCAAAATCCAAATCAAAAGGAGTACTCACTGCATTCCAGGACACTATAGCATTTACCCTGCATGAGGTCATCAAGGATCCATTGGGGCGTTTCCTGATCCTGATATGCAATATCAACTTGGTTACATACACAATCGCAAATGTCTATGCTCCCAACGCACACCAAATCCGTTTCTTTCATAAACTTATGAAGAAAGTGCGTCCTTATAAAAGGGGTCTTCTTGTGATCAGTGGAGACTTTAATATCACACCCGACCCGACTATTGACACCACCTCAGCAGCTAAACACATGTCTCCATCACTACAAGTAGCTCTACATGAACAAGAGCTATATGATGTGTGGAGATGTTTCCACGCAGGAGAAAAGGATTTTACCTTCTCAGCACCTCACCGTGTGTACACCAGGATTGACTTATTTCTAGTAGACCGACAGGCCCTATCTAGATCTATCTCTTCCTCCATCAACAACATCATATGGTCTGACCACGCTTCCATATCCCTATCCATGGCAAACTCATCATCTACCAACTCAATACCAATGTGGCGAGCCAAATCATACCTTCTGCAACAACCAGAAGCCAGACAGACAATTGAAAATCACATAATAGAGTTATTTTCTATTAATGAGACCTCGGTACAATACCATTTTGTTTTATGGAATGCACATAAAGCGTATGTAAGAGGTTTATTCATGAAATTAGAGGCGCGGGTAAAGAGGCAGCGGCAAGCACAGTTGCGCAAACTCACAGATGAAATCTTGGAACTAGAAACCAAAAATAACAAAAATCTTCTCCCTCACTGTCTAATAGATTAACGCAATTGCGATACGATCTTAGACTACTCCTATTTGAGACTTTTGAAAAATCAGCCAAGAGGCTAAAAATGGCTTACTATGCTACTTGAAACAGGGCAGGTAAACTATTAAATGAAGGGCCATAGGTATAAAACCAAAATACTCTGTATCCTACATCCTCAAACCAAAAACAAACTATATCATCCACAAGAGATAACGGATGCCTTTAGCCACTATTATGGCACCCTCTATAACTTAAAAGATGACATAAAAATTTGTCAACCTGACACTGAATTGATTAATAACTTGTTACTACAAACATCCTTGGCAAAATTGGCAGCTGAACAGCTTTGGGCACTGAACTTACCATTTAGTGAATCTGAAATTCATAGAGCAATAGCATCCCTACTGGCAAACAAATCTCCTGGCCCAGATAGCTTCATCGGAGAATACTACCAGACGTACTAACTCCTCTTAACACCATACCTAGAGAGCTTATTCAATGCTGCATGTGGCCCCTTCTTCCTTCTCCCCTGAAATGCTTAAGGCTCTGATAGTGACTCTACCCAAGCCAGGAAAGGACCCGAATACCACGGCAAATTTTAGGCCTATCTCACTTTTAAATTTAGACCTAAAGCTGTATGCCAAACTCATAGCCAGCTGCCTATTAGATATATTACCCCATTTGATACACCCGGACCAGTCGGGATTCACTAAGGTCATCAAACCTCAGATGCAACTCGGAGACTGACAAACATTATACATTTAGCTAAGATCCAGCAAAGGCCTTCTCTGCTGTTGACTTTAGATGCGTAGAAGGCCTTTAATCAAATTCACTGGGGGTATCTCAGGTTTTGGAAAAGTTTGGTTTTTCCAGTCCTATTTTTGCAGCAATCATGGCTCTCTACTCCAAGCCATCTGCTCAGGTTTACTCATCAGGCGTATTATCTAAACCCTTCAACATCACAAATAGGATGTATCAGGATTGCCCTCTTTCCCTGTTAATTTTTACCCTATTAATGGAGCCACTAGCCAATTATATTAGAACCCAGCCCAATATTAAAGTTTTCCTAATAAAAAATTCCACCCATGCCATCAGCCTATTTGCTGACGATATTATCTTAAAGATCACAGAGGTTGAGGACTCCCTGGCTTGGGTACACTCAGCACTATAAATGTTTAACAAGGTTTCTTACTACAAGATGAATGAAGGCAAATCATATATATTGGGGTTGGGGATTGACCCAGCCTTACAACAAAATCTCAGTTCATGGTTTCCGTATAAGTGGAATGAAGGAGGCATAAAATATTTAGGTATTACACTAACGGCTTTAACAGAGGGGCTAGTCAAAGCCAATTATACACCATTTCTTACTACGATAGGGTTAAAACTTCAGGATATAGCTAAGATGGAACTGTCGTGGTCGGGCCGTTTAGCAGCATTCAAGATGGTATTACTTCCACAACTGCTTTATCTATTCAGGACCCTACCCATATATGCCCCTAATTCCTTCTTCATCAAAATACAACTATTGGTAAATCAGTATCTGTGGAAGGGGAAAAAGGTGAGATGCACATTTAAGAAACTAATAGCGTCAAGGAAAGCGAGAGGAGTGGGGCACGTACTGATAAAGGATTACTATATAGCTTCCATCCTGGCACAACTGAGAACATGGTTCCCCCAGTCACCTAGGCCAAGGTGGTAGGAAATAGAAGAATCCCAATTTGCAGGCAATAACCTTTATGACCTATTAATGTTAATAAAATTTACTGCAACAGACACCACCACTCTGTCACCCTTTACGAAAGCTTCAATTCAGGCTTGGAAACTACTAGTAGATATGCAGCATATAGATTCCACCACAATAGCACTTCCTCTTCCTATCCCCAGTCTCCCGGGGATCATCTCTGATCTCCACATAGGACACTGGATAGAAAAAGGAATCACAACCATCAACAACCTTATGATAGGACCTGCAGTGAAAACGTTTAGAGCGGTACAGTTGGAATATAATCTGGAGGATTCTGAACTTTACAGATATCTTAAGATTAGCCACTTTCTCCATAAGAACCCACAAGCCTCTACCCATTTACCATGGAGAATAGCTTTATATTTCACCAAACCTTCCACCAATATAAAAGGTATATCCTTATTTTACAACACTCTGAACAATAAAATTACATTCACCAAACTCTCTGACATCAATGCTTGGGAGCGGGACTTGGGTACTCCCTACACTCCAGCACAGTGGCAAAAAACGCTACAAACAACATATTAAGCAACCAAAAGTGTTAACCTCTGGGAACTAACTCAAAAAATTCTGCTTCGTTGGTATTTAACTCCACTAAGACTGTGCAAGTTCGACACCCACACTTCCCCACTTTGCTGGAGGAGGTGCGGATATGTGGGCACATTATACCAAATATTGTGGGAGTGCCCAGGTATACTCATTCTTTTTAAACATCAAAGCTTATTGTAAGAAAAGGTTGTATGCAAACATGGAAAGCAATCCAATTACAGACATGTAATAGGTATGAGCTAATAGTCATAAAAGATGTATTAACAAGGATTACAATGTCTTCTAAAAAAATGGGCGGAGATCGCTTAAAAACATAAGCCTGCCTATTGAAATACAGAAAATGCCTAAGGTCTGAACTTGGCAAAGTGATCAGCCACCTATATAGTGGAATTCCCATATGATATATTCATAGAGAGTTGAGGAAAAGTTAGGATTAGAATGTAGAAAGAGAGGAGAAGAACAGAAGAGTGTTGTAACCTACCGAGATGCTTCAAGAGCTCTGAAAGCCTATTGTAAGCTACCCGGTATCTCTCAGGTGTGATCAGGCAAACAACTGCCCGAATGTTCACAGGATTCCAGGTGTATCATTATACAGTCTAGACCTTGAAAAGGAGTTAAAGGAATCTATCAGGAGTATGATGTTCATGCGGAAAGGAATTGTGAATTCCTGTAATTCACGTTTCATCTAGCAGTTGTTCATAGGCTTGAGAATATCTGAAGACGAACCACGGAGACCAAATCTTGTGATAGCGTTCAACAGACTCGTTCACCTGAGCCACAGTGTCCTCCATCTCACAGATGTAGGAAACCTTGAGTAGCCAGTCTTTCAATGTTGGGATGTTTATTAATTTCCAAAATAGAGGAATGAGGGAGTTGGCCACGTTTAAAAAATGTGTAGAGAGTTTTTGCATTTTTTAAAGGAGAGATTTGAAATGTGTAACAAACAACAGGCTGCGTCAAGCTTAAGTTTAGTCTCTGTGATTCGGTAGATAGTTTTTCTCACCCCTGACCAGTATGGTGTCAATGATTCATATTGCCACCAAATGTGTAGCAAAGTGCCTTTTGCTTTGTTGCATCTCCAACATAGATCTGACGACTGAGGGTACCACTTGTGGATTTTCTCAGGGGTGGCATACCAATGAGTTAGAATTTTTTAAGCAGTTTCCTGCATTCGTGTACTGATTGAACATTTGTGTGACAGGATAAAAGAGACCAAAGATTCCTGTATGGCTGGATTTTAGAGGCACTACCATGTAAGTCAATAGAGTATAGGTACGTAAAATATATACTTTTATTTCATAGCCAAGAAAAGAAATAACAAAATATATACAAATCAATACAAATAATATATACAAAAAAAATACATATAAAGCAAAATACATGTAGATCTTTGAGATGCTAACTCTCACTCTGTGAACCCTGATGAAGGATTCTCCGAAACGCGTTGGTTCAGTGAGACTCATTAACTTTGACCTATGGTCCTTTTTCCACTATACCTCCATATGTATCCATAACTACATGTATTTTGCTTTATATGTATTTTTTTGTATATATTATTTGTATTGATTTGTATATATTTTGTTATTTCTTTTCTTGGTTATGAAATAAAAGTATATATTTTACCAATACTCTATTGATTTACATGGTAGTGCCTCTAAAATCCCACCATAGGGGAATCTTTGGTCTCTTTTAGATTTATGGGATGTGGCACACCTTTCTAGTCTACTCTCTGTCAGATTCTCTTGTTTGTGTGACAGGATGCACGCTCTCTCCCATTGGTGATCTATAATCAACACTCCCAATTCTTCTGACCATCTCTCTCTGACCCTATCTGGGCATGACATTTTAAAATTTTTCAGCCACCTATATGAAATAGAGGTGGATTTCTGAATTTGATCACCCTCCAGACACACTGACTCAAACTCAGTAAGGTCTCTTATGAAGTGACCTTTGTGTTCTTTGTTATTGACATAGCTGCATATCTGGAAGTATGTCCACCTGGGAAGGAGGGGTATATTATTATCTGCTTTAAGTTGATTAAAGTCTTTCATTTTCTCAAAGCGAAGCGAAGCAATGTAATGCTAGTAAGGGCTTCTTCGTATCAGCGAGTCTCAGTAACTGATTCCCTAAACCTGGTGTGAAGTTGGGGTTGTTCTGTATCGGGGTAAGAGGACTTAAAGATGTGGAGAATTTAGGGTATTTGGTATGGCTATGGAATATGTCTAATGAAGTGCCTATTAAGGGATGTGATTTAACGGAGTGAGGGTATATAGTTTTCGGGAATCCAAGGGGAAAATTGTAAAGGGATTGTGCTCATGTCATTTTCTATAGAGACCCAATCCTTGAGAGTCGAGTGGCAGTGCCAATCGATTATGCTGGCGATGTGTGCAAGGTATACGCATTCTATGGGGTAAAGTTTTTGAGGTACTGTCACAAATATTTAAAATACGAATTCCTTTATCTCCGGGTTTAGCCTTATTATCATTGGGAATAGAATCCCTCCATACAACTCATAGAATGATAGTCATCCATACCTTGTTGAGTACAAGACTATCGATTATGAGACACTGGAAGGAATGTGTGACGCCCACGATAAGGGAGGTTATAACAACGACAAACACACATGCCATATATGAAGTAACATTTGCCTCATCACAAGGAAAATATCAGTTAGCGAATATCCACTGGAAACCATGGACTGACTGGTATAAGCTAAGGAGATTTGAATATCACTTATAACAATTAAGTTTTCTGGTTGGTATGCTTTACCTCAACACAAACTGAATCAATGGACTGTGTAATTGTTTGGTTTTATTTTATTTTGTTTTATTTTCTTAGTTGCTCAACTGTTTCTCTATTCTTTCAAAAATGTTAATAAGGTACCTTATCTAAGCACAGTAGTACAATGCGCCAAAGAAGTTGTCGCTGGGATGGGGAGGTTGGATGGCTTCCCTATCCTGGACACAGTTTGATCCCTTCTGGGGTGTCCGGGTGGAGTGGCCACCTCCTGCACCATCAAATGGCGGCAATAGTTGTTACGCATATATATCATGAAGTTTTTCATTGTATCCGACCAAGCATGTTCTTACAGAATGTCCAATGAATATTGACGCTGTGTCAATGTTGAATAATTTTATGTTTTATTTGAAAAATTCAATAAAAACCTATTGAAACTAAAACAATTGTGAAAATGTGATAAGAAGACTCTAATGTATATCATAATTGGCTGATATTCTTGAAAAATGGTAATATAGTACACATGCTTTAGGTTACAGGTGGTAGATACAAGTCTGTGAAATCAAAGGCTGTGGAAGGGCCATGGAAAATAAGACAAGGGTTTGTTGTTTGGGATTTAGTGTGATGGAGGCTGTATAAAGCTCTGGTGATTACTGTTCTACCCGAATGACATTTGTGAAATCCCTGTTGATTAATGTCTAAGGTAGTTCACAGTCCAAGAAAAGCAAGTATAAGGAGAAAATATCCCTATACCAAACAAAACCTTAGTGTTGACCAAGGTGATGGATGGTTTAGATATGTCATGGATGGTGCTCTGGAGAGTATGTCATGGGAAGCATTTTTGTTGAGAAAATGTACCATTTCCAATGTTGTTCCTAGCAGAATACAACCAATGAATTTACAGTACTCTTTGACACAATGAATGTGTTTATTCCCCAAGGTCCATGCATTGTGTTTGTGAATGCTACAATGATTTATGATTTATGTAATATATAATGAGCACTGGGCCATAACCCAGGCCATTATAGTGCTTGCTAGACCTGTAATGGCAGAATTGACATGTCTGTCACACAGTAATGCAATCCAGAGAATAGATTTTGTACGTATTTTATAATTTAGAAATATAGCTTGCAATATAAAAATGTGGCTACCCTGAAACAAAATAATTCATCCATAAAACATAGTAAGTATGCAATGTTTATGTACTGTGAAATTCAGAACTCAACTTGATTCAAGCACAACAGATTTCTCATTGTAGTTCTTAAGGGGTTGATAAAAGTAGGGCTAGCATTGCATGCTTTTAAATTCTACACCAAGCACACTTTGAACTTATACACAAAAGGCTTTTCAATATTTCAATGTTGGTGCAGATTGCATGAATTAAATGTTTCTTTCAAACTATGGACTAATAACTAGAAATAAATCAGTGTAAAACAGGAGGCCCTTTATATTATTCTATTTAAACAATGTTGCAGAGGGCAATCCGCACTGTCTTTTTTAACTGTTGTATATGAGCCAAAAAGCTGTCCATATTGTAGTGATTAACAGTTTTATATGAGTATTCTGTTTGCTGCTGCTGGCTAAACCTAGACACTTTATTATTTGAGCTGTTAGTGTTTTTTTTGTTGTGCCAGGCGAGGGCATCTATATAAATTTACAGGAGATATCTAAGGAAGAACAAATGTTGATGTATGTGTATTGCACTAGAACTTTAGAAACACAGTTTTCTTTTTTTGAATGCTACACATGAAAATAGTAAAGGCAGTAGTCACTTAGCATAAAATCAGCACTTAGCTTTTTACTCCTCAAAAACAATAAATAGCAATAAAATCTTCCATTCCCTTCCAATGTCTGGCCAATTTCATAGATCCTTGCGGTCACTTTCTAATTTTGAAATGTAAACTCTATGACCATACATTTACTTTAGGGAATGCTTACCTCCCCAACCAGAGTCAATTTGAATTTCTCATTTCACCTGGTGATTTTTAGTAAGGAGGGGCCTCAATATGGTTTTCCACCCATCTTAGACACCTCCTTGGGCAAATCCCTTATCTCCTGGTTCCACATGAACAAACTGAAACCCACCCTAACCTCCCTACAACTGATAGACATCTGGAGCATACTTCACCATGGTCAGAAAGACTACACATACTACTCCTTGGTTCATAATGCCTATAGTCAAATAGATTTGTTTCTCAAATCCAACCATCTCCTTGATTTGAATCCAACCTCTTTCATTGGCTCATGCCTTTAGTACAATCACTTCCTATTTTTTTTACTCAAAGTACCATGCACTTTGAAACCATTCTTTACTTGGAAGCTCAATCTGCCCTTACGGGCGCAAGTCCGAAAGGTGATTTTCAATGTTCAGACTGCTCATGCCACAGATTATACCCTTCTCCCTATTAAATAAGAAACAATAAAATGTGTGAGCTTGGAGGCCAACCAACGTAAAGGGGTGAGATCTTCTGAGATATCCCCCTTATTCCAGGAGATACACCAATTGAAGCAGGCTCATAAAAAGACCAAGGAACCTTTCTTCACAAAAGCATCAAGATCAGTCACATGCTTGCCACATGGACTGCTTGCATCACTCTCCTCACCAATCTGGCAAAGATTGTGGCAAATTACTTGCATGCTCTATTACAACAAAACTGGCCTACACTTATATTACTAAAATCTTCATCCCGAAAGGTGACTTTTGTCATACCTCACCAGATATCACCAAGGCATTTCAAACCTATTATACCAAGCTTCATAATCTTTCTCCTCAAACCGACTCTACTTCTATGCTGGACCCCTCACCACAATTTCTAAACTACATCAAATCTACAGTACTCCCCACTTTTTCTGAGGAAACCCAATCTGACCTGACTCTCCCTTTCACAGCTCAGGAAAAGCACATTACATTAATTCCCAAATCTGGAAATGACCCTACCCAATGTGCAAGTTGCTGCCCTATCTCATTAATCAATGTGGGCCTTAAGCTTTTTGTTAAACTAATAGCCAACAGACTCCAAACTTACTTCCTTTCTCTGATCCACTTGGAACAAGTGGATTTTGTGCCATAGTGAGGCCTGTCATAATGCTATAAAGACACTGACACTCATACATTATGCCACCAAACATATGCTACCATTCTGCCTTTTTATCTATAGACTAGGGATGGGCCAAACACCCCCTGGTTCGGTTCGCACCAGAACACCTCGAACAGGCAAAAAGTTCTAGTGAACATGCAAACACTATTAAAGTCTATGGGACACAAACATGAAAAATCAAAAGTTCTCATTTTAAAGGATTATATGCAAGTTATTGCCATAAACAGTGTATGGGAACCTAGGTACTACCCTGAGGGACATGTATCAATGCAAAAAAAGTTTTTTAAACGATTATTTTTTTCAGGAGCTGTGATTTTAATAATGCTTAAAGTAAAACAATAAACATGAAATATTACTTTAAATATCGTGCCTGGGGGCTCCCCTTAGTCTGCCTGTAAATTGGCGCATCTGTGCGATGTGTAGAACAGTGCCACAGCAATAATGACTTTTCTAAAGGAAAAAATGTCATTTAAATTTGCTTGCGGCTCCCGGCAATATAGATGAAAAATCAAAGAAAAAATGTTGTAGGGTCCCCCCCAGTTTATACTGGTATGGATATTAACCTCCCTGGCGGTATGATTCTTTCGGATTTTAGATGCTGAAAGCGGTACAATTATTTTGCATGGAAATTTGGCGTTTTATATTGTAGGTCTGTAAATCTTAACAATAACACACTTAAATCTGTCCAAACCAGAGTCTAGTAGATATCCCGGGTATGATAAAGTTTGAAACACAAAAACGTAAATTATAATATAATAAATAAAAATAAATAATTAAAAAAAATTAAAAAAAATAGTAATAAAATAAATTTCCCCACAATTCACTATCGCTCAATTCTGCAAGTGTTCTAATTTACTATCGCTGTTTTCTAGCTGGTCTAAAGCCACTTTTGACGTAAAGGGACACTTTTTGGTTGCTATGGACAATCTCCAGTTTCCAGGCAGAAAGAACAGTGTATATCATGTAAAACTGCATGCAGGGCATGGGCCAGAGCACTGGGAACAAAAGGGATGTGAAATCATTTCATACAGTACTGTAATCTGTAAGATTACAGTACTGTATGTGTTATGATTTTGACTTTTTTTGAATTTGCCGCCAGGCTCCGCCCCCGTGCGTCGCGCCGCTCGCAGGGAACGGAGCCTGGCACGGAGAGGCTTCGGAGGAGGACGGAGCCCTCGGACACTGCGGGGGACATCGCAGGATCCCGGGGACAAGGTAAGTAAAGCCGCCCCAGGATCCTGCAATGCGATCCCGAGTGTGGCTCGGGGTTACCGCTAATGGTACTGAATTTTAACCCCGAGCCACACTCGGGAATACCGCCAGGGAGGCTACGGGGAACTCTACGCCATTTTTTTCTATTGGTGTGGGGTCCCCTCCAAAATCCATACCTTTTTAAATGGATGGATGTATAGATTCTTATTGTTTAATCTGTTTTGTATACAGTTTAGTTTGCTACAAAACTCCTAAAGAAGCCGTGAATTTGGCGAAACATGTCAAGACTATTACATCTGTTTTAGCATGAAATATGTCAATACAGTCTGAAATTGTGGCATGAAACCTGATTACGATTTTTTTATTTTTTTATATGGTTATTTATATGGTTTTAATGGATCAATAAAATAAATTGTTACTTGTATTCCTGTGTAATAATTAGTCCTGTTTCTCGTATATACAGGTATTCATAATTAGTCATTTCAGTTTCAAAGTAAATAATAAACCTTTCCTTTTATTTGAACAAATATCTGAACTAATATAGCAGTAAATGCTATCTATAATTTTCACAATAGAATTTAATTCTATTTCTAGGTTTACTTTACTTTTAAAGTATATTTAAACTCAATTGCTAAAAATGCTCTAATGATATTGTAAATGTGAGTTTTGTGATTAATTTTATCTATGTTAGATATATTCATTTTTTTCAATATTTTTAATTCTGTAGTTTTCATTAAAGCTTAACTCCAGCTCCGCTGTCACTTTAAAAAGTTAATTTGGTCCAAGTTGGTCCAAATGAATATACTATATTAATGCATGTGGTCCCTGTCAGCACTGTATAAACTGTATACAGCATTAGCTACATACAGTATACAGTGATGTGTTGTATGCCATTTCTAGAACAAAATCAAGCCAAGCTGAACACTGCTCAGCCATTCACAGGAAACTGATGGGCAGACTTACTAAAACTGGAGCATGCAGAACCCGGTGCAACTCTGCAGAGTAGCCTTGTTTTCCCCAAGTTGTATTGTCAAAGCTTATTTGAACAAGCTGAAGTTAGAAGCTGTTACTATGCACAGTTGCACCAGATTTTGTGTGCACCAGTTTTAGTAAATCTCCCCCTGTGTATTTTATTAATACAAAGTTTCCCTTGAATGGGTGAGGTGGAGATTGTGACATCATCCGCCCACCCTTCCAGCTTGACCAGTCAGAAGAAACTTTGGGGTGATTTACTAAAGGCAAATAGACTGTGCACTTTGCATGTGCAGTTGCTCCAGAGCTCAGTACATGAGGTAACTCTTCACTTTGCAAAGAATAACCAATCACATGCAAAGAAAATGAAAAATAAACAGCAGTTTTGCTTGCATATGATTGGATGATGGAAGTCAGCAGAGCTTCTGCACATTTACTAAGCTCTGGAGCAGCTTTTCTTGCAGAGTGCAACTGCACTTTGCAAAGTGCACAGCCTATTTGACTTTAGTAAATTAACCCCTTTGCATGCATTCATAAAAATAAAAGCCTACCTGTGGATGACTGAGCAATGTTCAGTTCAATTCGATTTTGTTCTGGATACAGATGGGAAGTTCCCATACTGCTAACAGAACACAGCACTGTATACTATATGTACAGTAGCTAATGCTACATACAGTTTATACAGGACTGACTTTAGTGGCAAGTATTAATGAAGAAAATAGTATGTCTGGACCAGCTTGGCCAAAATTAACCATTTAAAGTGATAGCAAAGCAGGAGCAAGGCTTTAAGCTGCCTATTGTCACCTACCCTTGGAAATTATTTGCAGCTTAGTGCATGCAAATAAATACAGTAAATGGCCAAAAAAGGCTATAGGAGACCGGCTGTGCTGATATGCAAAAACGGATAATAAAATCGGTGTTTTATTTAAAAAGTACTTTAGCAAGATGAATGTAAATTATATGTATACAGTATATACTCTAAGAAATGTTATATAGGTCATAGAAATTCTGTGTCCACTCTCAGTTTCACAACTGCAAACATTTTTTTTTTAAAGCCTGATACAATCTCAGAGGTCAAGGGCAGGGGATAACACCTATGTTTATATTAGTGTCTTTTGCATCTATGAATGCATTATATTATACAGCAGGTAATAACAACTGTTTTGTGAAGATAGAAGAACATTTCAACAAATGCGCACTGAATTTTTATAGGGTCCTCTGATAAGTGATCTCCTTGAGGTGAAGACAGTGCTTTTCAAAGAATATTCCTTGAGGAGAAACTGCATAAAATATTATCATGAGTGATGGAACTATCATATTGATTTATTACTGTATATGCTGGCATTAAGCAAAATGTAGGTTACAGCAAGTGACGGAAAAACTTTCATTAATCAAAAACATACAAGTGTTAGTAAGTGGATTTCTATGATTGTTCCATCAATTGTACATTGATATGTAAAAATATACTATGGAAAATGCAATAGGCACATGAGCAAGGCAAGCAAAATGCAACAATAACAGGCTATATAATACAACCAGCCTCACAATGAAATCCAGGGAGAATACATAGTTTTATCACTGGGCATATGACGTGAAATGCTTTTAAAATGAAAATATATATTATGTTTCTGTCATTATATAAGATCAAGTACATTTTTTATTTTATTGTGCTTGCTATTCCATTTGAAAACTAAAAAAAAAAAAAAGTAAATTATAGCATTCATTGTCTGAAAACTCTGTTTAGAAATGTAATAAAAAGTGTTTTCATTCTGTAATGATGCCATGTATCAAGCATGTAAACTTAAAAAATTGAAGTACTCTGTTTTAAAGTAAAATTGGACCCCCACAGCAATCATGACAGACTAATCTCTTTGTGCGGAACCTGCAAATTTAGATCTCACATGTGGCTTGTGTATTGTAATCTAATAGGATTTACAGTTGTGCTAATTTCCCAGACACCATTTGGCTTTCCAATTTAGCAGCCGTTTTGTCTAATTTAAATATGGCTACCAGCACTTGGATGCCACGGTACTCAATTGTATCACTGTAGTATTTTAAACTAGGACCCGAACCAAATGTAACAAGAAAAAATACATAGCCCAATGAAACTAAAATAACAAAATCTGTCTGAATGGACACCACCAGTTCAAGCTTCTACTCCAATTCACAACAGAAGCCAAACAGAACATGACAAAATAGAAGTAGTCCTACTTGATAAGGTGCGCAAATATGAGAAGTTCTGGAAACCTTGGGTAACTCATTATCTACCTCCAGGCTTTGATGATATCTTGTTCCATCACACCATCACACCCATAACTGCCTGAGGTGACTCTTCTGATCCTGACCAGTTCTTTGTCTCCTTACCTTTCCCCTTTTCCCTCCGTATGCCCTTCCCAGTCTTCCCTTTTTCTTTACTCTTTGGTTCCCAAAGTTAGTTTTCGATTGTCCACTGCAATATGGCAGTCCTACTATAAGTCACTGATTGCCACCATTACTAGCATAAAAAAAACAGATAAACAAAAATTCCAGTATATATATCCCATAGATATAAGATAAGGTTTGCATAAACCAATCAATATACGCTTATTGGGATTTTCTTTTTACCAAAAACATGTAGCAGAATATATATTGCCCTACATTTATGAAGAAATTAGATTTGTTTACATTTTTTATTGGATATGTTTTATACCAGAAAGTAAAAAAAAAATGTTTTTTTTTCCAAAATTGTCAGTCTTTTGGTAATCAAATACCACCAAAAGAAAGCTTTGTGGGGAACAAATTACATAAATTTTATTTGGATACAGCATTACATGACCGCACAATAGTCAGCTAAAATAACACAGTGTTGCATTGCAAAAAGTGGCCTGGTCATGAAGGGGAGTAAATCTTCCAAAGTCAAGTGGTTAAACTGTAAGTCAAGCTAAATTAAACAAATTTGGCATTACATTATTTCATCCTGCACATTACATGTATGTGTTTTTTTAAAGCAAGAATTTAAATGCACAGAAAATACCAAGTGATCCATTCACAAAGAAGCTCTTCCTGGTGTTTTCTTGCCACACCAAGCACAGAAGTAGATCCATGCTTGCATGATCAATTTGCATCCTGTGTACCTGGAGTCCTTTAGTTATCCTGATGATGACACCCCTGACCCCCCTGACCCCCATCAGCCCTTTTCAGCTTGAGTGAAAGCAGCTGCACACTTAGAGCAGTAGAACAGACAGAGCAGCCTATTGAGAAAGGTGGGTCTGGGCAAAAATAAGTTATTATTTATCATGCTTCTTTAGCTGTTATTGCCAATCTTTGTGCAATATGATTTGGTTTGTGGGTAATCTTTATCTTTGATTCCCCCTAGCAGTTTTTGCCCCATCCCTTAGAGTAGGCAGGGCAGTTAAGCAGTTATGTGAATGCCACTAAAATAAAGGGAAAGGGTATTTCAGACTATTTTATTTTGTAATTTTATAAATGTTAATTGTTTGATAAAGGTCTGCTAAGTAGTATACTTATTTTATTTAAAAAAAAATTACAGGAACATGCTATATATAGTAAACAAAAATGTGCTATAGCGTACCATAACACACAGATGTAACCACCCTACTTTGTGATGCACTTCATTGACAAGAATTAATGCATGTGCATTATTGCACATTGAAAATAAATGGCTGCCTTGATGTAAAGTACAGAAATGCATGAAAAAAAGCACAAAAACGTGGGTGCTATAACTAAACAATGTAAATTAGCGCCTTAAACAGAAGAAAATTCTTATAGCTAAGTCATAGTTCAGACCTCAAAACAATGGGCATGCTTGCTAAGGAAGAACCATAAAGATGATTCACAGAAACTCAATTTTGCAAAAAGGAATGGCCAAAAGTTTTCTCTGTTGGAATGTATGATCAGCAGTTAAAGGAAACATTTGCTGTAAGCTATCACTTCTAAAGGTGGTAACTATTAGTTACTAAATGTGCAGGTTTAGTTTATTTTTTCCTGCACAATATGATATATAATGGTATAAATGAAATGAAATGTTTAAGTTTGTCATAACAAACATAAGGAACAAACAAATGAAAATAAAAAAAGTAAGCAGTAATGCTAAAAAAAGCAGCAAAATAATAGCTAAGGAGTAAAGAGAAAGAAATTGTTAATTAGGGTTAGTAAGTAATAGAGGAGGAGCCAAGAGCGCCGCTGAGGGCCCCCAGAAGAGGAGGATCAGGGCCACTCTGTGCAAAACCCTTGCACAGAGGAGGTAAGTAGGACATGTTTGTTATTTAAAAAAAAAACAAAAAACAAACCTTTACAACCCCTTTAATTGTAATCTCATGCAGGTGAAAGATCATCCTTTGATGCTATGAATGAACTAAAAAAGTACAACAAAGTAATACTCGTTACAATGAAGTAAGAATAACATTGATCCACTGCAACTCTTGTTGACCCTGCAGATGTTGTCCTGGGTGTCAGATTACACAGGATCAGAAAAATCTATACCTGCCTAAATAAAACAAATCCAGATTGTCAAAATGCTGAAGAGTTGTTGGGGGGGGGGGGGGTTGGTGTACTACACTTGGCAAAAGTATTTAGATGAAGCTTTTTTATGGTTTGCATAGCATGCTTAATGTCTGTAACTAGTTAAAGTGTATCTGAAATTAAGGGTTCTAAAATATCTGAGGCACTGATGGGCACCTAAACTGCAATGTTTGGGGCTTGTTGAATACCATTTTAAAAATTAGATGAGGTTGTTTCTTGTTCATTATGGCATCTCTTTATTGCCTTTTATTCATTATCTTTGCTGTATTCCTGCCCTTTGGTCTCCATTTCCCTTTCAATTTCTACTTCTTTATATTTGATCCATTAGTGAGCAGCACTTACACCTAGCAGCATTAGGGTCGTCGGTTTGAATCCCAACCATGACGCTACCTGCTTAGAGTTTGCATGTTCTCTCTGTGCCTGAATGGGTTTCATCTGGGTGCTCTGATCTCCTTCCACACTCCAAAGACATGCTGGTAGGTTAACGGGATCCTGTGTAAATTGGCCCTAGTATGTGTATGTATGAATGTGAGTTGGGCACCTTAGATTGTAAGCTCCTTGAGGGCAGGGACTGATGTGAATGTGCAATTGGTATGTAAAAGTGCTGCATAAATTGACAGTGCTATATAGGTACCTGTAATAAATAAATAGTGCTCTGGTCTTTGCTGACACACAAAAGGACCTTGTTATTCCACTGTTTTTAACATGACTTGGAAAATTTCCATTTTTTAGATTTTTTTGGATCAGATCTAAATTCTGAAAGTGATTAGAGCCATGCTAACTAATTGCTGTGGCACTTTGGCACACTTTGCAGGGAATACTTTCTATAGTCAAAAGAAATCTGTCCCTATTATTAAAGGGTTAGTAAGTTGTGTCTGCCCTCCAAGCCACAGGCTGCCCTGACAGAACTCAGTGTATGACCTTAAAAAATATTGTACTGAATGCTCTGTATAGAATCAATTTTGTTCCAGTCAACGCATAGAAAAAAAAGATGTGAAATGAGCATATGGACAAACAAAATACCTAAAATGACAACATGAACTAAAACAGTCATCTTCTAAAAATAGATGTTTACTTCTTATCATAGAGTATTAAAGTGGAGATAAAGACAAAACTATAACCCCTGGCAGTTTTTTTTCCATCTGTATCCTATTCGTTCACTTCCTGTCCCATTGCCAAAACAGAAAGTAATAGGAAATCCCTCCAAAGTGAGGGGATCCCTGGTTGTTACCAGGGTCACCAGAACTACAGTAGTGTTCCCATTGGAAGTTTTCCCCCTCAAGTACTGTCCTGGGGACAACCCACAATTTGGGATTTTCTTTTACTTTAACTTTCAATGACAACAGTAAATATGATATATAGAGGGGGTGAATCTCCCTAACAGGGGCACAGGCAGCAATAAAAGCCTGCCAGGTGTTCTAATCCCTCTCCACTCGACTCAAAATGAAAAAAACTTTTTGCCTTTAGTTCTACTTTATTTTTAGTGCATTTTTTTCACTAATATGTAATAACTTTGAAACTGGTTACATTAGGATATTTTTAGACAAGGAGCACTTATTAAACACTGCCCCACCACCTATGTCAATCCACTTAAAAAAGTGAAGAAAAGTTAAAAAGTATACTTACCCTACACCTGGCTTTCAAGCACTGTGCCTAGTATCCCAAGTCTCACAAGATGATGCTCCAGTGCATTGAAAAGAGTATCTTTGTGAATTTTGAAACCCTCACTGTTCCCAGGATCTTGAGGGAAGGAATGTGATGTACCTAGGTACAACAAAACAGATGCAAGGCAAGTATATATTTTAACTTATGTCATGTTTTTGCATAGGGGAGTATTTAATAAGCGGACTTTGCATTTGGGTGCACAGACCAGACACTAAACTCCAGGAAGTAGTATTTACATGATAAAAAACACTCACTCACTTGCCTGTTTCTCCTTAATCCAATCTAAGAAAAAAGCTCTATATTGCTTAGTCATTAACATGCGTGTGTGACAGTGACATTGATTGTCCACTCAGGTTGATACAACCATTCAGTTCCTGCACAAAGAACTACCCTCCTATTGTGGCTTTGTCCCAGAAGTGCAGCTGTCCTGTTGGAAGCCCAAAAGAAACTAGCTACTAGATATTGAGCTACAGTGCCTTATAAATAGCTAGAATAACAAGAGGTCAATGTAACGATTTTGGTTCGCTTTAGCTGTGCAGGGTTTCTGTGCATCATTACATCATATGTACAGTAAGCTTTCTCTGAAGTGTCTTAAACCATGAATAATTACACTTTTATGCTCTGTCAACCTGCAAATCTTTGCATGTCTGCTATGCTGTTGTGTTCAGTGAACCTTTGGCAGCATTTCTTTCTGTCCCTGAATTCTGCTCTCATTCTATTGATGAACTTCTTGCTTATATTTTAGAAGAGTATTTATTAATATGAATATGTAGTTTCTTGTTCAATATATGTATTACTTTACAGACGTAATATAGCACTCAGAGTATAGCTAAGGTAAGGGAGGATCTGGTTAACAAATCATGGTGCATACACTGTGTATGACCAAAGTGAGATAGTGAACAATGTAGTTTACATGTTCTTTTATTACCAAACTAATGTTAACATTTTAAACAGAACTTAAGCAGAAAATACTTTTACATTTTGTAGAAAAAAGGGTATTAAACATGCATTCTGTATGCTTTATTGCTCATAATTGTATATAAGAATGGACATGCTTTCAAACATTCTGATTTGTTTACACGAGCATATGATTTGGGACAACCCAGACTGGATCATGATTCACCTTGAAGCTCTTTCTCATCTCTTTCCATCATCATCAAAACATGGAGATTATACACAAACATGGTTTGGTTCAAAAGAGTGCCAATAAAAACATTGCAATAGCATTTTGATGTGGCCATTCATTTTAACACATCTTTCTACAGCTAAAGGATGCAGATGTCTGTGCCTGAGTGCATGTGTATTTATTAAGAGAAATCTGTGTAGACATACCGGATTCTATGAGGGGTGCATTATCAGTTTGGACACACCAGTAAAGAGTGAGAAAACATAAACTTGACATTTTGATAGTTTAGGGTTTCATCCAAGAAAAAGACTTGGCCAATCTTCTTCCAAGCCACTGTCATTCCTTCTCCAAGCTTTAATCAGTGCCCAATCATCTTCCTTATTTTACATTCAAAGCAAAGTCACTTGTCAGTAGTCCTCGACAGATGTATTACCTCTTTGAACCCCCAGTTGCCTATAAGTTGTTCTCCAAAACGTACCAGTGGTCCTTCAAAATCCAGCTGTCCTCTAAATCTTGGTTGTTTGTCCACCTAACCTTGTTCATTTCTCCTTTCCATTTCATCATCCTCAATCATCATCCTCACTTGTTATCATATGTTATAATCCCGACTCATCTTCACTCATCATGCTCACTTACAATTCACATAGCAGAAGATATAGTAACTAGTATGATTGGAGACAACTCAGATGCCAAAATCCAAGTAGTCTATACAACAAATTGTATTATCATCAGAATAATAGAAACATATTACAATGTACAACATCTAAATGTCACAAACTTACAGAGAGATTAACGGTTGCAAGCCTACAGATGAAGGTTAAAAACAGTAAGCCAGGAATTGTGGTATTGCAATCCTATGGTGAAAGGGTCCCAAAAGGGGAAAAAGGGACAACTGTAAATGAAGAGATCCAGAGAGCAGCTAGGAGATCTGAAAAAAATATATAAATGATAAACATAGGAAGAACCCCAGAAGAAAAATAAATAAAAATGAAATTAAAGTGGAGATAAACCTCAGACATAAAACATAAACAACACAAACAAAGATTTCCCAGCACACTTACCAGCAAGCCTACAAAAAACTGACCTTGTCTGGCAATTCATGTTAAAAACAGAGGGTTTTGTTTGCACACATTTGAAAATATATCCGTATGCTGTATTGCTTGTCACTGCTCCACTATGACAAGGTTCCTCTGTGTACTGCAGTCCTAATGGTATAATTTTCAGTCTCCCCAGTTTAAGCACATATAGCAATGGATAGATTAAATACAGGATTGCCTTGAAGAAGCTCACCCCTTCTTAAAGGCACAGGGATGCACAGGATGCCCAGCAAGAGCGCAATGGCAGCTGAAGGCATCCAATGTGTTCCCGTATCAAATTCAACCATCTGTACAAAAAGTGGCAACCACCCCAACTTATAACTAGCATTTTGAAGTAAGGTGCACATGAAAGGGCAACACACATAACAAGCAAAGAGATAGCTTTATATATTTTGGTTTATTATTGCAGTGGGGTCTTATGGACATAAGACCCTAATCTCATTTTACGATAGACAATGTTGATTTTTCTCACCTTGTTGGTTTATAAATGTTCATTTACATGACTAAGCAATGTATGTGACACGTTTCTCTTCTGCTTGTTTTATATCTTTTTGAAAACATTCAATAAAAAAAGTAATGCAAAAAAAAGTCTAGCCTGCACAAAAACCAAATTGACCCTGTCTAACAACTCACGTTGGAAACACAGGGTTTTGATTGCACAGATTTGAAAATACACTGTATATGCATAAGCCGCAGTGACTACATCAAGGTTCCTCTGCATACTATGGTCCTAACACTATACTTTTTTGAGTCTCCCAAGTTGGAGTACATATAGCAGGGGATAGATTAAGGGCAAGTTTGTCTGGAGAGAGCCTGCTTATCCTTAAAGGCACAGGGACATATGGGGTGCCCAGCAAGAGCACAATGGCGGCTGAAACATTCAGTGCATCCATGCATCAAATCAACCAACTGTACAATGAAATATGAACAAAGCATATTATTCAATAGTGTGTACTTGTCTCAGTCCAGAGCACTAAGTGTAATTTCTATCACTTCTGACAAGTTTCTGGCACCAAGAGTTAAAAAGGTGACAGGGGAGAGACCTCCTGTAGCTGGCAGCCTCAGCTTTGTTCCTGTGTTCTGAATAAAGTGGGTGTGTCCCTTCCATCCAATCAGCTCTCAGAGCTCTTTTCACTCTATGCAGAGTGTAACTTTAAATGCAAAAAAATAGTGTAGTGCCTATATGCAAAATGAGTGAATCAATATACAATGGTAAAAGTAAAAAAGCATAAAAGTCCAAAGGTGACAAAAGTCCCACAGTGTGTATAATCAAGGTCCTATATTTAAAGGGCATCAAGGAGCTAAATATTGGGACTTTGAGGGCACAACTATAATGAACTACAAAAAATATATAAAAAAGTTAAATTGTGAAATTTTATTAATAACATACAAAAAACACAGGGAATAGACATAAGAATTTAAAAACACATCTGATATAGGCATACAACTCAGTTAAATACACCATTATGGATCCTACCCTGCAGTCTCCTATATAATTCTCTATAACTATATATAGACAATTTAAACATTGATTCCGGGTAAAAGAACCAAAGAGGAACGGGAATTCTCGAAGAGCATAAAACACTTTAAAATGGATGAGTTCAGGACACTTCGTGATTTAATACTCCTCTTAGAGGAAAACGACGATATGTCGCACAATGATACCCCCATACCAGCATCTGCAATTTCGCCCACACCTACAATTAATAGATTTAAGCCTAAATCCCGACAATTTCCCGATCTCTCTCAAAATCCTCAAATCTGGACATTCTTACAGAATGTTGTTAGCGACATCAAACATATGGACATACCATCTAGAAAAAATAATTTAACTTCAACACAGCGCCAAGCCATCTCCAAAATACATAACCACCCTGATGTTATTGTGAAGCCTGCCGATAAAGGTGGCAACATAGTCCTTTTAACAAGATCCTTTTATGAAACTATGTGCATGAAGATCCTATCCAACAAAGATTGGTATAAAAAAATCTCTTCATCTTCCACTGTATCCTATAAGAACCAATTCCTGGATATTATTGGAGATGCTTTTCTGAAAGGGCTAATTACCAAGGACATTTACGAGTACCTGAATGTTCGGTCTCCCAGGGTGGCGACGTTCTACGCACTTCCCAAAGTGCATAAGGACCCAGTGTCGCCCCCTGGGAGACCGATAATTTCAGGTATTGGTAGCCTAACAGACAATGCCAGCAAACTTGTAGATGCTACACTCATGCCCCATGTCATGGCCTTACCGTCGTATACTAAGGACACTCTAGATCAGTGGTTCTCAACTCCAGTCCTCAGGACCCACCAACAGGCCAGATTTTAAGTATTACCTTGGGGAGTTGCAGACTAGAATGCTGCAATCACTGAGCAGCAAATGATATCACCTGTGATGTATTTCAGCTATCTTACAAACCTGGCCTGTTGGTGGGTCCTGAGGACCGGAGTTGAGAACCACTGCTCTAGATCTATTGAAACAGATTGAGGGGTTACAGGTCCCTCCCGACTCCCTGCTCGTGACTTTGGATGTGGAGGCTTTATACTCCAGCATCCCTCAGGAGAAGGGGGTCGGGACGGTCCGCACCTTTTTATATGAGGAGGATCACCACCAGTGGAACTATAATGAATTTATCTTGAAGTTACTCTATTTCATCCTGACTCATAACACCTTTGAGTTCATGGGTTCCAACTACCTCCAGGTTCAGGGCGTAGCCAGGGGCACTTGTTGTGCCCCTGGCTACGCCAATCTGTACCTGGGGGGGGTGGGAACGTCATTTGTTTTCTCGAGATCAACTTTCAGAATATTTAGATCATGTTCTGATCTGGAAACGCTACATAGATGATATTTTTATGATTTGGACAGGTATTAAAAAGACCCTACAACAATTTATGCAGATATTAAGTGTAAATCACTTCAATTTAAAATTTACCTACCATTATGATGTGAAAAGTATTAGTTTCTTGGATCTCGAGATATACAAAGACGCTAACAACACTTTGTCAACAAACTTATACCGAAAAACAACAGCAGGAAATACACTGCTACATTCTACGAGTGCACATCCACCTACCCTCATAAAAAGCATACCGTATGTGCAATACATCCGCCTCCGTCGAAACTGCACCCACATGACAGATTTCCAACACCAGGTGAACCTGCTTAGATCTCGTCTGTTAGCCAGAGGGTACAGTCAATCACTTTTACGGAAGGCCTTTAACAAAGCTAAAAATAGATCACGGAATGAGTTACTCTACACTAAAAAAGCCCGATCACAGGATCCCACCGTTAAACTTATCAACTGATTTTCTGCCCATTACCAAGACATCAATAACATTCTTAGAAAGCATTGGTATTTTCTAACAGAGGATCCTATCCTGAAGAAATATGTTAACCCATATCCAGGGATAGTTTATAGACGCACTGTGTCCCTCAAGGACTGACTTGTATCCAGCCAATACAAAACTTTCAACCCAACCTCTCCTCGAGAACCAAGGGGCACAATGCCCTGCGGCAATTGTTCTTTTTGTTCGTGGATATCTTCTGAATATCCAATTTTGCTTCCAAATGGCGAAATCTATTATCCAAAATTTTCAGCGACATGTCGCACAAAGGGGGTGGTGTACTTGATGACCTGCACCTGTGGAGTTTTCTATGTGGGGAAGACGGCCAGACAACTTAGACAAAGAATTAACGATCATGTCTATTATTCCGGGAATGGGAAGATGCTCACACCTGTGAGCAGACACCTTGATCTATATCACCGGTTTGATACATCTTGTATTTCCTTTACTGTCCTGGCCGTCATCCCAAAAAACCCCAGAGATGGTGAATGGGATAAGTTCATTTTACAAAAAGAGTCCTTATGGATTGAACGCTTAAATGCCATTAGAGCACCTGGCTTGAACGAATCCCTCTCATATAAACCATTTCTCTGAGTTTACAGCTACCCCCCTAACAACCTCTTATCATACCTTATACTTGATGATTTGGATTCCGCCATTTTTAAGCAAAAAAAATATGTATATATAAAAAATATGTATATAATAAAAAACAAAAAATATTAAGATCATATTTGGTATTTATATCCCTGATCAATGTGCCAATTTCTAGGCCCCCCCTCCCCTTTTCCGTATTATTAATGTATATTTTGGTAGATATATGTTTCTGTTACACAATGTTTGACTATATTTAGATCTATAATCATGTATATATGATTATGTACACAAATTGTATATTTCTGTTTTATTTTTATCTTTTCCGTCCCCCTGTGGTGATGTTTGGTACTGCGCCCTTAGTGTCGGTCTCTTGTGGACCAGGTTAGCCATCACTCCTGGTGGTTTCCATTGCACAGCGCCGCACATCCGTTTCGATCCTCCGACCGGATGTGCGGCGATTGACGGGGGCCTGGGGACCCGCTCGGGTCCCTACTGTCCCCGCCTTTGCAGCTTGTGCACTGGCCGGGCCTCGTCTCTCCAGGCCTTGGTTCGGCGCATGCGCGGAGTTATCCCTGTCGCGCCTGCGTCATCCGGCTTGGTAGTGACGTTGCCCGGCGCATGCGCAGCTGCCTGCAGTGGGATCAGGAGACGCCGTGTTGATTAGACCGGCTGCTTCCGGTCTGGATGTCCCTATATATGGAGCCGTGTTTATGCTCCGTTGTGAGACATACAACAGGCAGTAACCCAAGAGAGCGGTGCACTCCCAGAACCTCCTGCTTTCTATCGTGGGGTAAGTTTAGCTGTTGGTGCCTTTCTCTGGCAGGACCTCTCTATATGCAAACTAACATTGATCTTGCAATTTATGCTGATCGTTACTTTTGCTTTTGTTTTCTTTGTACATTAGAACTGCAGCCCATACAAGCTACTCTTCTTATCTACAATTATCTGACGTGACATACATTTGGGAGGCCCCTGCTCCTGTTTGCTGCCCATCCAACCCTTTTCAGATACATCCTTACCTTTGATCGTTTTCAGCGATCTATTGGTTAAGTTCACTACTGTGAGCATTTTCTCTTTTTTTCATATCTATTTGGTAAGCGGTTTTTTGGTATAAACTTTGTTAATACAGACCCCTTCCCCCCCTCCTTTCCCCTCCCCCTCCCCCTATCCCCCCTCCCTCTTTCTGTTCCTGTCCCTACCCCTTGTTGTTGTTGGTTTCTTTCCCCTTCCTCTCCTTCCCATTTTGTGTCTAAGTTTGTAATACTTATGATCATTTATGATCGTAATTTTTTGGTTCCTTTTTAGAGTTCATTCACCTATCCGTCTACCTTAAATTATATGATCAAACGTTTCCATAGGCTTCTTGTATATGGGTCACCCTAGACCGCCAGTCTGTGCTGTCCTTCCATCTGAGACCTCAATCTTTTATAGGGCCCTTGCCATGCCTCACCTTGGGAGGGCGGAATTTCTAACAAAGCTGTTACTCATATTTTTCCACAGTTTACATACTGAGAATAGCTTTCAATTACTGTGATTATGACATTTGTTTTCTCTGTTTGTATGTATTTTTAATAGAACCTCTAGCTCCTGAAGAAGCGTTCTTTGTCAACGTGAAACATGTAGAGCAATTAGAGATTATACCACTTTGGAACACCAGACCTGCAGTGCTCTCTCAATTCCAACTCTACAGGAGAAGTGTACCCTTTCTTTTACCCGGAATCAATGTTTAAATTGTCTATATATGGTTATAGAGAATTATATAGGAGACTGCAGGATAGGATCCATAATGGTGTATTTAACTGAGTTGTATGCCTATATCAGATGTGTTTTTAAATTCTTATGTCTATTCCCTGTGTTTTTTGTATGTTATTAACAAAATTTCACAATTTAACTTTTTTATATATTTTTTGTAGTTCATTATAGTTGTGCCCTCAAAGTCCCAATATTTAGCTCCTTGATGCCCTTTACATATTGTCGGGGACGTTGGCACAAATGACTATAAATTATCCTACAGAGTCACCCTGTATATTAGGTACTTTAGTACTAGGATCTCCCTTTTGCTAAGGTCCTATATTTCATATAGGAACGTGTAAAGATATTAACGTTAAACAGATCTTGGATCACAAATGTGTCAGAAACCATGAATCAGACTGAAACAGAAGTACAGTTAAATCACACGTGTTTAATAATTAAAAAAAAAGGTAAACAGAGTAAACGTAGTCAAAACATAGCCATAGTTCAGGAACTGGAACGGATAGTCAGACAAGCCAAAACGTCAGGGAGCCAGAGATGAACGCAGTAGAACAGCAAGCAGGATCTGGAGCCAGAAGGAATGTCAGCCAAGCTAGTCTTTAACAGGAACACAGGAGAGAATCTCTAGAGATGTGACCAAGGCAAAGGCAGAGATCATCTGGACTGGACGGCTTAAGTAGGCAGGACTGACGAGTGGGATATCACCAACAGGTGAGTCCGTGGAGAGATAGGAGCTGGCAGTTAGCCGGCAGCTGAGCAGCCAGCCCACAGAAGGAAGGACTGAACCAAGCCCTGACAAAATTATATATAATGTAATAGTGATATAGAATAGAAGGTAAAAAAGTTCAAACACTCTGCTAGTGAAATTGTTAAAGGGGAACTCTGAAAGCCGATGTCAATAATAAATTTCAAATATTGAGATTAACTAAAAAATCCCAGAAAGGGGAGTTCCTAATTAACAAAGAGTAATGGAAAATTACACCAATAAATGGCAATAATATATGATTTAGTGTTGATAAAACAATTGATGTTCCAATTGACATTCAGCCAGTAAGGGGCACAAGTCTTGAGCTTAAAAATCCACCTTGTCTCAAGCTTATCAATACCCACAAAAGAGATGTCCTCAGGATTCCTATCATGGAATTCTCTAAAATGAACCAAAAAGCTATGATTTTTAAATCCCCACTTGATATTCTATATATGATCCCTAAGACAGTCTCTAAGATGTCTGGGGGTCCTACCAATGTATTGTTTTCCACAGGTACGTTGGAGAAGGTAAACTACGTGTGTGGAATTACAGAATAAGAATGTCTCCAGATCATACTTTTTTCCTGTACTTTTGTTTTACCTTTTTATACCTATTTCCCCTAACCTCACAAATCACACATCTATTGCATGGGTGGAAGCCACCAATATTGGAAAAAAATTCAAGCCTAGGGGATGGGTTGATAACTTTGGGGGCAATCTTATCTCTCAAATTTGGGGCCTTTGTGAAAATAACATAAGGGGTCCTTGGTAAAATGGTATTAAGAGCTCACCTTTATATTTAAGTTTATATCACAATGCAGATCTTGTTACTTATGCCCCGTACACACGGTCGGATTTTCCGATGGAAAATGTCCGATCGGAGCGTGTTGTCGGACATTCCAACCGTGTGTGGGCTCCATCGGACATTTTCCATCGGATTTTCCAACACACAAAGTTTGAGAGCAGGCTATAAAATTTTCCGACAACAAAATCCGATCGCGTCAATTCCGACCGTGTGTGGCCAGTTCCGACGCACAAAGTGCCATGCATGCTCAGAAGAAATTCCGAGACGGAACAGCTCGGTCTGGTAAAATTAGCATTCGCAATGGATACAGCACTTTCGTCACGCTGCAATGTAAAAAATGGTTTAATACAGTGCACGCTCTTCTTCTTTATAATGTGAGAAGAATGAAGTAGTTTTGCTGCTTATATTCACACAGACTTCTCACAAACTTCTTTCTTTATTATTTATTGTGATTCCCTCAATATATTTTGATTTGTCACATCTGACCAATTTTTTTTGTTTGTTTTTAATTATCAAAAAAATTTTTTCAAGGCTGTTTTTTTTTGTAATTTTGTTTGCTTTTAAATCAAGAATATTTTTGTGTGTGTTTTGTGTGTCAAGTTACCACAACACCATTATTATCTTGTATTATTTAATGAGATTGTTTGGTGTTGGTGTCTCTTGTTAATTTCACATTGTATTTTTGAAATGTACCTGCCTCCTCACAAACAAACTGTTTTTTTTTTTTAAGGAAAACACACATAGGCGAGTATAATTGAACCAAAAATTCCTTTATTAAGGGCTCACAACCAAACAAAGAGGGAGGCAACACTGGAGAAACAGCAGAAATTGGCGAAGCCTTTGGCCCCCAGGGCAGACATCAATTATTTTACTGCAAAATTGGTGGCCTGAGGAGTCCATATCTAAGGGAGTGCAGTCTGGTCCAGAAGTCCCAGAGATCCTGAAAGCAGCAGATGACATCTGTGTCCCCAGGCTGTGGTCATACAAGAGGCTGCATCTTTTGTCAGACCAGACTGAACCCAGGGCCATCACTCTCTGGTCTTCCTTCCACGCTTCCTTCCATGCTGTGGCTGTGGTGGTGGAGTTGTGGCAGATGGAGGAGGAGGAGGATGGTCCAACTCAATCACGTTGGTCTTGGGTGTGATTTCGCCACTCACCCCATTAGTTAGGACTTTATAAATAAGTTTCTCACACACGAGGCGTTGGCCCTCCTGCATGCCCTTCAGTTTGGTGGAAGCCATGAAGGCAAAGGCCTCTTCAGGAGTGGGTAAGGCTCTGAGGGATGCAGAAGCCTCCTGAATGAGCCTGAATCCTGCACGTGACTCCCCTTCCTGGGTCTTTTGTATGGAAGGCGGAGGGGAGGAACCTGCACTTCGGTCAGGCTCCGACTGGTCCCAGGCTTCTCCTGGCTGCAACTTAGCCCCGCCTCCTCCTGGCTGCCACTAACCCCTGCCTCCTCCTGGCTGCCACATTCCACAGCCTCCTCCTGTGTGCCACATTCCAGAGCCTTGTCCTGGCTGAGGTCTTCCTGTGTATGAAAAAGGGACATAGTTTTAGTTTTTGATTCATCAATCACACACAATTTTCATCTCATGACTATTGCAAATTGAATGTTAAGAAATATAACTGATGATCATGCTTGCCCAGCATTTTTCATTCTTGTCCCAAATATTTTGCCCACTACTGTCTATTGATATGTAAAACACTTTAATAAATCAGCAATTAGTGATCAATAATAACATCTAGTAAAGATCATTTATTTCTTGACCAGAAATCTGTAGAAGAATTCTATACCTGACTCCATCTGGGCTCCTCCACTTCTTCCTGGCTGAAAGTCCCAGGTTGGACATCGGAAGCCTCAGCTGGGGTGGAAGGAAGAGTGGAAGGAAGGGTTGAGAGGGATTCCCTGACTCCAGTCTGGTCTGACAGAAATCGCAGTCTCTCATAGTACTACAGCCTGGGGACATAAACGTCATCTGCTCCAGCTCAGATATGTGCTCCTCAGGCCACCAATTTTGTTTTAAATAGGGGATGGATGCCGTGGGGACCACCGGCTTCACCAACTCCAGCAGTTTCTCCAGCGCTGCCTGCCTCTTTTGTTTATTATTATAATGTGGATGTTTCACCTGTACAGTAGGTGACCGCGATATTGTGTCAATCTCGCCGCATTTCTCAGCGAGATTTGACACCTGCGAGCCCATCATGGAAGCCAGCGCTGAGATGGCTCACTCATCAGGAAAGGAAAACTTTTTTCCTTTTGCGTTGAGTGACAGGCAATGCTGACAGCTGTCTGGTATGAATTCTGAGGGGGGAACGGAGTGCCAAATTTTAAATAAAAAACTGGCGTGGGTCCCCCCCCCAGGGGCATACCAGGCCCTTAGGTCTGGTATGGATTGTAAGGGGAACCCCCCACGCCGAAGAATCGGCGTAGGGGTCCTCCCAAAATCCATACCAGACCCTTATCCGAGCACACAGCCCGGCCGGCCAGGAAAGGGGGTGGGGACGAGCGAGCACCCCCCTCCTGAGCCTTACCAGGCCGCATGCCCTCAACATGGGGGATGAGTGCCTTGGGGGAGGGGGGCGCCCTGAGGCCGTTGGTTATCAGGGTCTGCGGGCGGGGGGCATATCGGAATCCGGGAGCCCCCCTTTAATAAGGGGGCCCCCAGATCCAGGCCCCCCACCCTATGTGAATGAGTATGGGGTACATGGTACACCTACCCATTCACCTAGGGAAAAAAGTGTCAATAAAAAAAACACAGTACACAGATTTTAAGAATAATTTATTAGGCAGCCTCGGGGTCTTCTTACGACTTCAGGGGGTCTCCTTCCGACTTCTCCCAGTGTTCGGCCTCTTTTCCCGGTGTTCGGCCTCTTCTCCCGGGCCCCTCCGCTATCTTCTTCCAGCTCTTTTGCCAGCGAGGGGCCTGGTCTGCTGCCGCTGTCTTGTCGCCACTAGCTTGTCACCACTGTCTCGCCGCTTCTTCTCGTCTTCTCTTCTTCCGATGTTGACACGATGCTTGGGGACAAGGTGCTTTGGGGTGGGGGGGCTGCAGGGTGCCCCCCTCCCCCTAAGCACTCACCCCCCATGTTGAGGGCATGAGGCCTGGTACGGCTCAGGAGGGGGGGCGCTCGCTCATCCCCACCCCCTTTCCTGGCCAGCCGGGCTGCGTGCTCGGATAAGGGTCTGGTATGGATTTTGGGGGGACCCCATGCCGATTTTTCGGCGTAGGGGTTCCCCTTACAATCCATACCAGACCTAAGGGCCTGGTATGCCCCTGGGGGGGACCCACGCCAGTTTTTTATTTAAAATTTGACGCGGCGTTCCCCCCTCAGGATTCATACCAGACAGCTGTCAGCACTGCTTGTCACTCATCGCAAAAGGAAAAAACATTTTCCTTTCCTGATGAGCGAGCCAGCACGACATGCACAGTACCCTGTCGCCGAGAACCAGCGTGATGGTATCGCGCTGGAAACACAATCTCGCGGTCAGGTACTGTACTTGTCTATGAACAGGGGGAGGAAGTTGTGGTCATTGAAGCCATCCATTTTATCTGCAAGACACAACACAAGACAAACCCTAATGTCAGGCAAAACTCTCCTAATCTTGTTACAATATAGGCCTCAATCTAGAAGCAGTATAGGCCCAAGTTTATATCTTACCTTCGTTATCACGATCGGCGCCTCCGATACTCCTTCCTCCGCTCATAGATCGTACATACTACGCTTTATACACACTGCGCATGCGTGTAACTCCGCCCTCCCCTGACGTTCTTTCTAGTCTATCCCCGCCCCTTTTCGTTCGGCGCAGTGGGGGAAGAGCACATGGCGGAGACACAGCAGGTGCGTGCTAATTACAGCAACAAGGGGGAGGAGGATGAAAGCCCGGAGCCCGAAACGCCTGGATCCAGAAGGAGAAGATTTAAGGCCTCAAATATGTCCTTTGGGGAAATGTTGGAGATGGTCGACATCCTGAAGAGGGCTGACTATGATGGAAAGTATGGACCTTACCCCAACCCCAATGTCAGAAAGGCCAAGATAATGGCGAAAGTGGTCAAAAGTCTGCACCGGAATTTCGGGGTACGACGATCGAAAGATCAGCTCAGGAAGCGGTGGTCGGACCTCAAATTAAGAGAGCATGAGCAGTACAGAAAGTACAGTACACAGAGAGTGCTGCAAAAAAGTAAGTAGTTGTGCCGTGTTCCTATTCTTTTTGTGTTTATTACGTTTGTGCTGCTCCATGTGCTTTTCTTAACTGTTGTACAGTTTAAAATGGAAACTTTCATGTTCATGGGCACATTATTCGTTCGTATCAAACATTTTTCTTTCGGACTATAAAGCACCATTGTTTTGGCCATATGCATTTGACCACATTTTTTAGGGCCTACTTGTATGAAAATAATTTGGTTGTGTAGATGGGTTTGTTACTAGAATGAAATGCAAACTCGATTCTGTGTAAGGAGAGGACACTCAGCAGCAGTTTTCACATCTGGACACTGGAGCACTAGTGTAGGACACAAGAACACCCTTTTTATTAGGGGGCCCACACAGGTGCTCCAGTGTATACTATAGGGGTGTCTCCATCTGTGAAGCCTGGACAAGACAGGTAAAGTATTGAAGCTTGACAAAGGACACTAAAAATTCTACATCTTGGAACTCTGCCAAAATAGACAATTGTACCCCACTTCCAAGCAATGTTTCATATTTATAGTTCTGTCATCAAATATCTGTGTGCTAAGTATAGCATTTTTTTTTACATAGGGAGAAAAGACTCAGAGGACACCCCTCATCCAAGGAGACCAGAGACCCCCCACCTCTGGAAGAAGGGGAAATCCCCCAAAGACAAGAAGAGCAGGAGGAGGAAGACGTGGTGGAACTAGTCACCACAACAGGTGAGTGTCTGCGACCACAGGCTCAGGTAAGAGATGGATGCCAGCATATTTATAATACATTTTTTTTGGTTTCTATCTTTTTAGGTGATCGTGATGTTGTGGATCCAGGGCATTTCACCTCGGAAAGTGCACAGATCCTGATTGGGGAGATCATAGGGTGTAATTTTGCATTGGAAAACATCAACAAAAACATCAATGATGTTATTAAAAAAAATAAGAACATCATTGATGTTTTGGGGAGAGTTTAAAACCTCTCCAAATCCCTTTCTTTTATGGTGTGCTACCATTTTAACATTTTTTGTCTAATTGTAGAAAAGCCAAATTTTGAAGAGGCACACAGTGTGTCAACATGTGCTATCTGCCATCACGGGAGATCAATGGACGCATTTTGGGGGTGCAACCCCTTTCTCAATAATAAAGTAGCTGAGAGGAAGTGGTTGCTCCCCAAAACATGTCCCTTAATCCCCCATGATGGCAGCTAGCACATGTTGACATTCGTAAATTTGTGTGCATCTTCAAAATTTGGCTTTTCCTGAGGTGACTTCACCCCATCTGAACGCAATATCAAACACAGTTCCTAAATACTCATGTCTGATATTGCCTTCAAGTTCTACCAAATGTGAACTTTGTAAGTTCAAGATTTGTGTCTTTCTTGTTGGTTTGAAACATGTCTGTTTTATCTTAAATGGACATTTCTACTTTTTCTAATGCCACCCCAAAAATTGTTATACAACAAACATGTTGGTTTGTTTTAAAAACCTTTTCTAAATGCACATGTGATTGTGCAGGTATTAAAAAGATTGTTAATCGGCGGAGTCTAGCGCAGCGGACATGTCCTGCTAGAGCTCCGCTCCGTGAAGAGGGAGAACCGCTGTATAAAGGCAGCCCGCCGATGTTTTCGTCTCAAAAAACGAGTCATTATACTCCTGAGAGGTGAGAGAAGATTTTGAGAACAAAAATGTTACTAGCGGGAGCCTGGAATAAATATAAAAATGCCCCCAGCGGAGGCGCACAGACTAAGACTGTAGTGGAAATGGCGCCAGTCCCCTCAGTCTCCTCAGCCTCAGACATAATCACCTCAGAGTGCAGGAGAAAGACAAAGCTGTCACAGCAAATCTCCTCAGATGAATCTGACACAGAATTATTTCTGTCACAAAAATCTTCATAAGAACCAACAGCAACTCCAAACCTTATTAAACAATTTGAGAAAATGCTACACAAAGCATTAAAGATTACCTCAGAACCAATAATCTTACTAAAGAAATCAGAGAATTGGGAAACCGTACAGCAGCGCTGGAAATTAAAATTGAAGAATTAGAAAACACAACACAGGAATTCATGACTGAAATAGATCTCCTTAAAGAAGATAATATAATCTTACAAAACAAACTGGAAGACTGTGAGAATCACATAAGAAGGTCTAATTTGCATTTCAGAGGCATTCCTGAATCGATCGTTGACCTATCTTCTACAATAACAGCTTTATGCCAAGAATTACCACGAGGAATACCGATCGATGGAAATGGATAGGGTACACAGAGCCCTCATGCCGAAAAAAAAATAGATGGACCCCCTCGCGACATCATAGCAAAGTTCCATTTTTATCGACAAAAGAACAACTTTTATTTGCGGCCAGAGAGAAAAAAAACGTAACCTTCCATGGTCACAATTTTCAGATTTTCGCAGATCTCTCTCAAGTTACCATTTCCAAAAGACGTGCTATGAAAATACATCTGCTGGAACTGCAAAGAAACAACATCACATACCAATGGGGTTTTCCATTCTCCATACGTTTTACCTACCAAGGAAGCAGGCATATTTGTAGATCTCTGAACGAACTACAACAAGCTCTACAAGATCTTAAATTGATCGATGGAACATCTGCAACCACTACTTCACGAAGACGAACAGCATCCGCTTCTTCCCTACAAAATTCATCCCCTGCTGTAGGGAAAAACGGCAACCAGCATGTACACAAGAGAGGCCACTATGTATCCCCTCCACAAGACCAAAAAGTAGATCCAATGGACTGAAAGACTGTTTTTCCAGGAACATGAATTTAAATATAAAATTAGCTAAGAAGATATGTTCTTGATGAACACACAGCATATTGGACGCATTCACTATGCAATTCTTACATGAATTTACATTCCATACTTGTATTCTAATAAATAGAATACAATATGGATAAGGGTAAATCCCCTATTCAAGTAACAATTATATATGCTTAACATAATCATCTGAAAACATTGATCTTCTCAGTTCTATATTTATTCCCAAAACATGAAACCAGTTTTTTTTTTTTTTCTTTTTTCCTAAAACGGAATGGTTTAAAGTATCTCTCCTTATTTATTATATGCAGCCTTGAGTTGCATACTACTATAATTAAATAGATAAAGAAATTCAGTCATGACTGAAGAAATATAATTGTATTTCTTTAGCTGTTCTGTTATATAAATTATAGAAACATAGTTTTAAAATGTTCTTTTGTCCAGAATCTATATCCCATACTAAGTCTATATCCCATACTATTATTCTAATAAATGAAATATAAGGTGGGTTAGATTAATTCTTTACTCAGATGTTATCTGAGTATGTTAAATAAAATCATACGAGAACACCATTCCTATCAGTTCTATACTTACTTCATATTTTGAAATTAAGTAGCTTTTTCTTTTCTCCTAACCAGATTGGTTAAAATACTTTTTCTGATCTATTAGTTGCAACTTTGAGTTATATACTAATATTATCAAAAGAAGACCTAGTCATGACTGAAATAATACAAATTTACTTCTATAATTAATATATTTATTTAAATTATTGAAACAAAGTGTTGTAGTAAGTCTAAATACTAGTCACAAGACAGATCTCTTTTTTTTATTATTTATTTATTTATTTTATTTTTTTCAGACTGGATAGCTTACTCTTCCTAAATAACAGAAATTCAATAACCTTTATTTCATAAATGTTAAGTCTTTCTTCAAAATATATGAGACAATATAGATATGTTTCGCATCAAACCTTAAGGGCTATAAACTTACATCCTAGTGATGTTATTTTTTTTTCTTTTTCACAAAGTGGTTCTCCTGCACACGGAAGTTCCGTGCGCCTCACCTAGTCTTCCTTGGATCCCCTCACCTAATATGGGGGGCCTGAGGAAGGCCTTCGATCCCCTGTTGAGAGGTTTTACCCCTCACCACGGGCAAATTCTGAACACCTGTCAGAACTTATACTCACCGAGGCCAAGATGCCGAGAGCGGCTCGTCCTTACGACCACGAGCACCCGACCCCTGGAAGTGATACAGGAGTTGGGGGCACGCGGAGGCACGGACTTCCGGTAGTGGTGGGATTCCTGAAGGCCGGAGGGAGGTCCGGGTAGACGTTGGATACTGAGGAACTGCAAAGACAAGCGGTTAGATCTGAGCTGGGGTATCAGGTAGCACAAGTCCGTAATTCAGGCAGAGGTCAGAACCGGGGTATCAAGCAGAGCAAAGTCCGTAATTCAGGCAGAGGTCAGAACCGGGGTATCAAGCAGAGCAAGTCCGTAATTCAGGCAGAGGCCAGAACCGGGGTATCAGGCAGGCAGAGAGAGTAATCCGTTAATCAGGCAGAGGTCAGGGGTATCAGGCAGGCAAGAGAGTAGTCCGTTTAATCAGGCAGGAATCAAGGGTATCAGGCAGGCAAGAGAGTAGTCCGTTTAACAGGCAGAGGGTTCAGCACAAGACACTTGGATATACAGGTTAAATAGCAGGGACAGGGACCAGGGTACAGCTGACGACAAACCAGCAACCCGACTGGGTGCTGGAGCCGTCAGATGTAGCCCTCCGGCGAGCGCGTCAGCGTGACGCGCTGCCCGGCACCCGCACGGCCACGGCGCGCACACGGGGACCGCCGTGCACCCGCGCGCGCCGCACCATCGGGCCGCGAACGGGTGTACGGCGCAGCGTAAGTCCTCCGCGCATGCGCCCTGGAGTCCGGCGGACGGAGGCGGCTTGTGCCTCCTGACAGTGCCCCCCTCCTACGGGCGGACACTGGACGCCCAGGCTGGACATCAACTCCGGATGGTCTCGATGAAAAGCTTGAATTAAGCGTGGTGCATGCAGATTCCTTGCGGGTTCCCAAGAGTTGTCTTCAGGTGGGTATCCCTTCCACTGGATCAAATACTGCAGTTGTCTGCCCTTCTTCCTACAGTTAAGGATGGATTCCACCTCAAACTCATTCTCCCCATCCACCCTAACTGGTGGGGGAGGAAGTTCACCTCTCTCTGGAAAAGTGCTGTCCACCACGGGCTTCAGCAAGGACACATGGAAAACAGGATGGATCCTGTATGTCTTTGGTAATGCTAACTCCATAGCCACAGGGTTGATAATCCTTTTGATGGGAAAAGGACCGATGAACTTGGGCCCCAGTTTCCGAGAAGGCACGGACAGTTTGAGGTTGGTGGTGGACAACCAGACCTCCTCTCCTATATTAAAGGTTGGATTCTCCCTCCTGCCCCGGTCATACTGTTTCTTGTAATCCGCTTGAGCTCTTTGCAACATATCTTGAATCCTCTGGAAATTGATTTGTAAAGAGGTTATTCTGTCATGCACTGCAGGAACTGTTATCTCTGGAACGTCGTTGGACAGAAATGTGGGGTGGAATCCGCAATTTGCCCAGAAAGGCGTTTGGTTGGTGGCAGAGTGGATGGAATTGTTATACGCGAACTCCGCGTATGGGAGAAGACTTGTCCAATCATCCTGGGATCCTGAGCAAAAACACCGCAGGTATTGCTCTAGGGTCTGGTTCGTCCTCTCCGTTTGGCCGTTACTCTGCGGATGGTAAGCTGATGAGAGGCAGACCTTGATATCTAGAGCTTTGCAGAGCTCCCTCCAGAACTTGGACGTAAATTGTACACCCCTGTCTGACACAATACTCCTTGGTACACCATGGAGCCTGATGACTTCTTTCAGAAAAATATTAGCCGTCTCCAAGGCCGAAGGAGTGCCCCTCATGGGCAAAAAATGGGCCATCTTGGAGAGACGGTCGACCACAACAAAAATAGTGGTAAAACCCCCCGAGGCCGGCAAGTCCACTATGAAATCCATGGAGACGTCAGACCATGGCCGTTCTGGAATGGGTAGGGGTTTTAGTAAACCCCAAGACTTGGCACTTTGACCTTTGTTCCGCTGACATAGAGGACAAGAAGCCACATATTCCTTGCAATCCCTTCTCCACCCAGGCCACCAAAAAGAGCGAGAGACCAGCTCGGACGTTTTCCTTATTCCAAAGTGCCCTGCGAGTTTGTGATCATGGCACATTTTAAGGGTTAGTGACCGTGTCTCCCGAGGTACAAAGATTTTCCCATGGATCCAGAAAAAATTCCCATTTCTTTTCAAGGATTGTACCACTGGTTCTATACAGGAGTTAGACGATGATTTAATGGATGACATCAGGTCCACCTGTGCCATCCCAAGGAAATTTTGGGGAGAGAGGATTGTACTAGGTTCCGGAGTTTGGGAGTCTGCTGAGAACATCCGTGAAAGTGCATCCGCTTTTCCGTTCTTAGTGCCAGGTCTATAGGATATGTGGAAATTGAAGCGAGAGAAAAAGAGAGCCCAACGAGCTTGTCTAGGTTTCAGCCGCTTTGCTGTCCGTAAGTACTCGAGGTTTTTATGATCTGTAAAGATCATCACTGGGTGTAAAGCGCCTTCGAGCAGATACCTCCATTCTTCTAGAGCGAATTTTATGGCCAGCAGCTCCCTGTCCCCCACATCGTAGTTTAATTCCGGTGGGCTGAGTCTCCGAGATGCGAATGCAACGGGATGAAGGATGGCTTTGGGCCCTTGTCTTTGGGAAAGAATTGCTCCTGTTGCAATTTCCGAGGCGTCCACCTCCAGTACAAATGGTTGAGAAGGATCGGGGTGGCAAAGAATTGGAGCGGAACTAAACAGGCTTTTCAATTTCAGGAAGGCCTCTTGTGCGGTTTCAGACCACCGGAAGGAACCGTGCTGGCGGGTTAGCTGGGTGATGGGTGCCACAATGGCCGAGAATCCGATAATGAATTTTCGGTAAAAGTTGGCAAATCCTATGAACCGTTGGACCCCTTTTTTATCGGACGGAGCTGGCCACTCCTGAATGGCTTGTATCTTCTGGGGATCCATTGTGATCCCATCTGCCGATATGATGAATCCCAAGAATTGCACCACTGATCTCTCGAATTCGCACTTCTCCACTTTCAAATAAAGCTTGTGCTGCTTCAATATAGTAAGGACCTTTTTGACGTGCCCCTTGTGTAGCTCCATCGTGGAGGAGAAAATGAGTATATCATCTAGATAGACAACAAGGAAGTCGTCCAGGTATTCTCGGAATATATCATTGACTAGGTGCTGGAAAGTGGCAGGAGCATTACACAGCCCGAATGGCATCACCAAGTACTCGAAGTGTCCGAACCTGGACCTGAATGCTGTCTTCCATTCGTCCCCGGCTCTGATTCTAACAAGGTTGTAGGCACCCCGGAGGTCTAATTTGGAAAAGACCTTGGCGGATCGGAATCGTTGAAATAGCTCCGGAATAAGCGGCAGTGGGTACCGGTTCTTGATGGTGATATTGTTAAGCTGCCGGTAGTCCACACAAGGTCTAAGGGACCCATCCTTCTTCCCAACAAAGAATATCCCTGCTCCGGCAGGTGAGGATGAGGGACGTATAAAACCCTTTTCCAGGTTCTCATTGATGTATTGCTTGAGAGCCTCTAGTTCAGTCTCTGAGAGGGGAAAAATACGCCCGAACGGAATCACTGACCCCGGCAGCAGATCGATCGGACAGTCATAAGGCCGATGAGGTGGTAGGCGGTCGGCCATTTGTTTACTAAAGACCTCTTGGAACTCAAGATATTCGGAGGGGATCTGCTGAAGTTTATCTGATGGAACCGTAACCGTAGCACAAACCTTCGGAATCGAAGGGAGGCAATGCTCAGAGCAATATGGAGAAGAAAAAGATACTGACTTAGTGCTCCACTGGATCTGTGGGTCATGAGCCTGCAACCAGGGCAGGCCTAGGATGACTGGGAAAATGGGAGAATGGATGAGATCAAGCCGTAGGAGCTCTTGATGCCCGGAGTCGGTGGTTACTAGGATAGGCCGAGTCTCCTGGGTGATTGGACCCGAACTAGGAAGAGAGCCATCAGCCAGATGCACCTGTAGACCTTGAGCTTTCGTTTGCAAGGGGATACGGAGGCTGCGGGCCAGGGCTGCATCCATGAAGCAGCTACAAGCTCCTGAATCAATGATGGCGGGTAGGCGAGACTCCCCTTCCGGTAGCTGCAAGGAAACAAACAGCATCACGTAAGACTTTGGAGTAGTATTATCTTGGTAATTCATCAATTTAGGCTGAAAAGACTTACTAGGCCTTATTGGACAGCTGCGCAGGAAGTGTCCAGCTCCCCCGCAATAGAGACACAAATTAGACTGCCGTCTGCGTTGCCTTTCTTCTGAAGTTAATGGGGCCCGGACCAGGCCTAACTGCATGGGTTCGGCTTCGGGAGGTGGTGTAGGAGATGGTGACGGCATGGGAGAGGCTCTGAATGGCGTCCACGTAGGGCGTGGACCCTGGAACCGTTCTGAGCGACGCTCCCGCAAGCGCCTGTCCAATTTCGTAGCTGCCTGGATTAACTCTTCCAAGGAATCAGGAGTCTCCATTCTGGCTAGTTCATCTTTGAGGAGTTCGGACAAGCCTAGACGGTACTGGTAGCGCAGAGCCGCCTCATTCCAATCTGTGTCAGCTGCCCATTTACGGAATTCTACCGTATAGTCTTCAATTGGTCTCCTCCCTTGGGACAGATGATGTAAGATGGCTTCAGCCGTAGCCTTCCGCTGAGGGTTGTCATAGAGTTGGGCCATACTCTCGAAGAAGGTATCTATGGAATTTAACACAGGACTTCCTTGTTCCATTAAGCCATGGGCCCAAGCCTGAGGTTCTTCTGACAGCAATGAGACTGCGAACCCTACTTTGACGATTTCCGATGCGAACGTCCGGGGCTGAAGAGCAAAGTAAAGAGAGCATGCGTTTTTAAACGCCCTGAATTTCTTGCGGTCCCCTGCGAACCGTTCCGGTGTAGGGACCCTAGGTTCGGGAAGCGCCATAACCACTGTAGGGTTGGTGGTGGCCTGGGGAGGCGGACTTTCATTGCTGGGTACGGGAGCAGCAGCGGCGGAAGGAAGTAACCCAGTAATTTGTTGGAGGCGGTTGTCAATCTGAATATACCCCTCTTGTAGTTTCTGGACTGAGTCGGCCAGCGTGGAAACCTGCTGGCACAGGATCTCCAAAGGAGAGCGCGCTCTGTCGGCCTCGGACATCTGGCTGGTTTGTACTGTCAGAACTTATACTCACCGAGGCCAAGATGCCGAGAGCGGCTCGTCCTTACGACCACGCGCACCCGACCCCTGGAAGTGATACAGGAGTTGGGGGCACGCGGAGGCACTGACTTCCGGTAGTGGTGGGATTCCTGAAGGCCGGAGGGAGGTCCGGGTAGACGTTGGATACTGAGGAACTGCAAAGACAAGCGGTTAGATCTGAGCTGGGGTATCAGGTAGCACAAGTCCGTAATTCAGGCAGAGGTCAGAACCGGGGTATCAAGCAGAGCAAAGTCCGTAATTCAGGCAGAGGTCAGAACCGGGGTATCAAGCAGAGCAAGTCCGTAATTCAGGCAGAGGCCAGAACCGGGGTATCAGGCAGGCAGAGAGAGTAATCCGTTAATCAGGCAGAGGTCAGGGGTATCAGGCAGGCAAGAGAGTAGTCCGTTTAATCAGGCAGGAATCAAGGGTATCAGGCAGGCAAGAGAGTAGTCCGTTTAACAGGCAGAGGGTTCAGCACAAGACACTTGGATATACAGGTTAAATAGCAGGGACAGGGACCAGGGTACAGCTGACGACAAACCAGCAACCCGACTGGGTGCTGGAGCCGTCAGATGTAGCCCTCCGGCGAGCGCGTCAGCGTGACGCGCTGCCCGGCACCCGCACGGCCACGGCGCGCACACGGGGACCGCCGTGCACCCGCGCGCGCCGCACCATCGGGCCGCGAACGGGTGTACGGCGCAGCGTAAGTCCTCCGCGCATGCGCCCTGGAGTCCGGCGGACGGAGGCGGCTTGTGCCTCCTGACAACACCTTAGTATTTTATTCTTAAGCTTATGTAATGAAATCTTACCTGTCTTCTTCTTCCTTCCTAAACTAGATCACACAGGATTCTTTTTTCTCTTTTCCCTTTTCAAGTCCATATGGGTTGAGTCGAGCGATCTCCAAACTAGAATAATTGGTAAGTGCTGCCTACTGACTCAGCTACCATGGCTCCTTTAAACATTTTATCCCTCAATGTGCAGGGACTCAATGTACCACAGAAACGTACTAAAGCGTTTAGATCATTCCAAGCAAAAAATGCACACATTATGTGTATTCAGGAGACTCATTTTACAATAAACTCAACACCTAAATTTTTTAGTTCATCCTATCCACAAGTATTTACTGCCTCGGCCAAAACCAAAAAACGCTGAACTCTAGTGGCATTCCACCGTTCCACTACAATCACAGTCCACTTGGAAATTAAAGACCCGGAAGGACGTTATTTAATCCTGACGGGACACATTTTAGATACAGAAGTAACAGTGGTCTCTTATTATGCTCCAAACAAACAGCCAATTCCATTTTTAACACATCTCTTGCAAGTAGTTAATGCACATAAAATGGGAACAATAATAGTATGTGGTGATTCCAACCAGGTTCTCCTCCCATTTCTGGACAAAACACCATATACTCCACCTCGAAACCACTCTAAATGATCCCTCTCTCAACTCCTTTCGAAACACAATCTAGTTGATTCCTGGAGGGAGAATAATCCAACAAAAAGAAACTATACATATTTTTCACACCCTCACCAAACATTCAGTCGTATAGATCACATTTTTCATACCACAGGGATGATACCAGAGATTCTATCATCAAATATAATCCCCATCCCATGGTCTGACCACAACGCAGTCCTAACCACCATTGCATCCACTATACCCAAAACTCAAGATAAAAAATGGTATTTACCAGAAATACTACTTAAACAACCTATATATAGAAACAAAATTGAACATGCCTTGAAAGAGTATTTCACACTCAACAAAAGTCCAGAAATGTCTCCAATAACACTCTGGGAAGCTCAAAAACCGGTGTTGAGAGGGATATTTCAGCAACAGATTGGTATACTCAAAAGAGAACGTAGAAATCTTGCACGAAAATTAGAAACACAATTTAACTCCCATTTCTTAGCTTTCCAAAACAATCCTAACCAAATTTCTAAAAGTGAATTAGAGAAGGCACGCCTGGAATATGATCTCTTTTTAACAGAATCAACTGATAAAATATTGCGCCGTTCCAGGCATGCCTTCTACATGAAATCTAATAAACCAGGCACATACCTGGCACGCGCACTGAGAACAATACATAAATCATTTAAACCAATTAAGCTGAAGATATCTAAAAATATTTATACTAGTAAGCCCCTTAAAATTGTCCATAAATTTTGTTCCCACTTAAAAACACTATACACGGAATCAAATTTGTTTAATTCAAACGAAGCAGACTCTTTTTTCTCAAAAATTAACTTACCTGAATTATCTGATTCACAAAAAGCGCAACTAGAGGTACCTATCAAGAAGATGTAGCAAAAGTCATCAAAGAATTAAAAATTAATAAAAGACCTTGACCTGATGGTTATTTAGCATTATATTACCGTACCTTTTCAGACTCTATTTCCCCCACATTAGCAGAGACATTTAATGCTTTACTTGAAAATAATTCATTTAGACAGGAATCCCTAACGGCGATCATATGCATGATTCCTAAGCCCCACGCAGACGATACATCCTGTACTAACTACCGACCTATTTTGATGCTTAATATAGACATCAAAATTCTTGCAAAAATTTTAGCATCCCGTCTTGGTGGGTTCATTGGCACTCTTATAAATCGTGATCAAGTTGGCTTTATGCCAACTCGCCAAGCAGGCGATAATGTACGACGAGCGGTTCTTTTAGAAAAAATTGCCAAAACTCGACGTATTCCCTCCTGCCTTCTTTCACTTGACATTCAAAAAGCCTTTGATTCCATATCTTGGCCATACTTGCATTATATGTTACAAAAATGGGGTTTTGGCCAAAATTTTATAAACTGGATCAAGGCTTTATATAATAAACCTAAAGCATACGTTAAATATGCAGATTATAAATCTGAGGCCTTTAACATTGAGAGGGGCACTAGACAGGGGTGCCCGCTTTCACCCCTGTTGTTTGCCCTGCTCATAGAACCACTTGCCCAACGGATTAGATCAGAACCAACCATAACTGGAATTGAGATAGGGGGATTTCATCACAAACTCTGTCTATTTGCAGATGACATCCTCTTGTTTCTTTCATCACAGCAAGTATCAGGCCCCAATTTGATGCCAATACTTGATGACTTTGCTGCCTTTTCGGGTCTTTTCATTAACTCTAAAAAATGTACAGCATTAAACATATCCCTCTCAACCTTGGAATTAAATTCAGCTAAAATCGGTCTCCCATTTACTTGGGCAGATAAATCTATCCCATATCTAGGAATACATCTCACTGCATCTTATTTGGACCTTTTTTCAGCTAACTACCCTCCAATGGTAAAAAATATAACAAATATGCTGAAATCTTGGAATCACCTCCCTCTGTCATGGTTCGGAAGAATTAATACAATAAAAATGACAATCTTACCCAAATTATTATATTTATTCAGAGATTCACCTATCCCAATTCCTGCCTATTATCTAAGAATTATACAGAGGAAAGCAATTCATAAACTCATTTATATGGGGCTCCTCTAGACCCCGTACGAAACAACATACATTATACCTCCCTAAGTTGAATGGTGGTCTAGGGTGCCCCAATTCTGCCTCTTACTATAGAGCGGCACATATAGCAACATTAACTAAATACCATGCACAACACAAATCCACTCTTTGGGTATTGATTGAAGCAGCTGACTGCGATCCCTTATCAATCGCAAATTTGATTTGGCTTTCACCGAGAGATCGTAGAGGGTTAGGTAACCCAATTACCAAACATTTTGTCTCCATGTGGGACAAATACAAACTCAGAAATCAATTACAATCTTTGCATAACCCTCTACTATCTTTCTATAAAAATCCTGCATTCTACCCAGCATGGGTCTCACCTAGATCTTTTAAAGCATGGATTACTCATGATGTACTAAATATACACAAATTTGTAAACTCCTCGTCCTTTATTCCCTTCCCAACCCTCTGCGATAACTATGGATTACCTCAATTGGAGTTATTTAGATATCTTCAGGTTAAAAATTTCTTTATGCCTCTTTTAACCACAAACTCTTCACAGACTCAATTTACTGGATTTGAAAAATTTTGTAAAAATGATCCTCATGCTAAAGGCATGATTTCGGTCCTTTATGCTCAATTAGTAACCCAACCTGAAATGGAGAAACCATTGTATGTACAGAAATGGGAGCTCGATTTAGAACGAACACTGGAAACAAAAGAATGGAACCAAATTTGGTTATCAACCAAATCAGCCTCCCCAAACATACTAGCAATAGAGGCTAATTATAAAGTTTTAATACAATGGTACCTTATACCGGTTAGAATAGCGAAATATGTGCATAACTACTCAACAGATTGTTATCGTGGATGCTCTGACCCAGGTACACACTTTCATATTTGGTGGTCATGCCCCAAAGCACAAATTTTTTGGAAGGCTATTTTTACTATTGCATCTTAAATGTTAGAAATATCCATCACCCCTGATCCTGCAATGGCTCTCATCAATCGAAAGACAGAATTTTTAACACACACCCAATTTAAATTACTTATCCAACTATTTACAGCGGCGAAACAAACACAGGCAAGAGCCTGGAGATCCCCTTCATTGATAGTGGAAGAGGTAGTAAATCGAATGAACGTCACCATGACTCAAGCTAAAATGGTAGCTCTTGAAAATGACTCGCTTGTCAAAATTAGGAAAATATGGCAACCATGGATTAGCAATTATTTGCCTTCAACTTTTAACAAAGAAGTTTTACTACCATGGTAGCTGACTTAGTGAATCAATGAATTATATAATCTTCAGTGACTGTGACAGACCTCGCCTCGACTCAACCCTACGAACTCTTCTTTCTATTCTTTCTTGTTCTTCCTCTTTCTGTTTCTCCTTTCTTCTCTACTTACTCTTTTCTTTGATTTGGAAGCTCATATTAATCATAGAACATAATTCCTCTTATAACCAATACCATTTGTATGTATTATTAATATCATAATAACTTATACTTCAATATATAATTTACACTGTTTGAATATGTATTTCTGAGCTTCATTCCCTTTATTGTATAACATGTACTCACTGTAATGTCAAGTACCTTATTGTATGTACAATAAAATCTTTTGACAAGCAAAAAGATTGTTAATCAAGAATGTGTGGATTATTGTCTCAACGCTCCAAAAATTTTGTTGTGCTCTAATTGCTGCTTTCTGTGACAATGGGGGTTATTTCCTAAGGGCAAATCCCCTTTGCACTACAAGTTCAGTTTCAAGTGCACTTGTAGTGCAAAGTGTCTTTGCCTTTAGTAAATAACACCCAACAGTGCTTTGTAAGGTTACACAGTCACGCCATTTTCAGGACTCCACACATTTCTGTCAGGGTCAGCTAAAACAAACACAAGCAGTAAATGTCACCAAAGATTTACTTAATGTTTTTTTTATTTGATAAAGGTAGCACACATTGTCTGCCATATTGATAGCCCCCTACCCGCAAATAATTCAAGGTATCTTAGCTGGACATCACGGGCACTCAGGGAGGGAAAGCCAGGACGGCCACTTTCAAGCGCCGTCAGGGTTGGTTCATTTTGAATTCCGGCTTCAGGCCCAACTGAGCCAGCATAGTTGGCAGAATGTTGCCGTAAAAAGTTGTGTAGAACACAGCACGCCAGGATAATGTGATTCAGTTTGTACTCCGCCATATGTATGGGTGTAAGAAATAGGCGGAACCGGCTGGCCATGATTCCAAACGTGTTTTCCACCACTCTTCTGGCTCTGGCCAGCCGGTAATTAAAAACTCTCTGGTCCGGGGTGAGGGTCCTCATCGGGAATGGCCGCATAAGATGGTCCCCCAGCGCAAAAGTTTCATCCGCAATGAAGACGAATGGGAGTCCTTCCACATTGTCTTCTGGAGGTGGCAAGTCCAAGATGCCATTCTGGAGATGCCTGTAGAACTTGGTCTGGGCAATGACTCCACCATTGGACATCAGGGCATTCTTCCCCACGTCCACATACAGGAACTCATAAGTAGCCGACACCACCGCCAACATCACAATACTATTGAACCCCTTATAATTATAATAGTATGACCCTGAGTTGGGTGGTGGGATGATGTGGACGTGTTTCCCATCAATTGCCCCTCTGCAGTTAGGAAAGTCCCACCGCTGGGCAAAGTGGGAGGCCACAGCCTAAAAAAATTAGGCTTTTTGCACATAAAGATGGAAAGCAGATTAGACACAAACATTCTTGGCCAACATCAAGATAACATTGATTTCTGGGAATTTTTAAAGACCACAGTATAAGGTACACCTATCATATCCCCCCCCTCATGGGCTATTTCTAACATTATAGGGGGGGAGCTCTTGGACAGGTAACCCTCTACACTTCATTGAGAGATGAATGCCTAAATAATGTGTATTACTTGGAACAGCCCCTCCTTAGTTACACTATTGGCAGCCCACTGGACAGTAGGGATGAGCTTCGAGTTCGAGTTGAACTCATGTTCGACTCGAACATTGGCTGTTCGCAAGTTCACCGAACAGTGAACAATTTGGGGTGTTCGTGGCAAATTCGAATGCCGCAGAACACCCTTTAAAAGTCTATGGGAGAAATCAAAAGTGCTAATTTTAAAGGCTTATATGCAAGTTATTGTCATAAAAAGTGTTTGGGGACCCGGGTCCTGCCCCAGGGGACATGGATCAATGCAAAAAAAAGTTTTAAAAACTGATGTTTTTTCAGGAGCAGTGATTTTAATAATGCTTAAAGTCAAAAAATAAAAGTGTAATATCCCTTTAAATTTCGTAGCTGGGGGGTGTCTATAGTATGCCTGTAAAGGGGCGCATGTTTCCCGTGTTTAGAACAGTCTGACAGCAAAATGACATTTCGAAGGAAAAATTCCATTCAAAACTACCCGCGGCTATTGCATTGCCGACAATACACATAGAAGTTCATTGATAAAAACAGCATGGGAATTCAACACAGGGAAACCCCGAACCAAAATTAAAAAAAAAAAATGATGTGGGAGTCCCCCTAAATTCCATACCAGGCCCTTCAGGTCTGGTATGGATATTAAGGGGAGCCCTGGCCAAAATTTAAAAAAAAAATGACGTGGGGTACCCCCTAAATTCCATACCAGACCCTTCAGGTTTGGTATGGATTTTAAGGGGAACCCCGCGCCAAAAAAAAAAAAAGGCGTGGGGTCCCCCCAAAAATCCATACCAGACCCTTATCTGAGCACGCAACCTGGCAGGTCGCAGGAAAAGAGGGGGGACGACAGTGCGGCCCCCCCTCCTGAACCGTACCAAGCCACATGCCCTCAACATTGGGAGGGTGCTTTGGGGTAGCCCCCCAAAACACCTTGTCCCCATGTTGATGAGGACAAGGGCCTCATCCCCACAACCCTGGCCAGTGGTTGTGGGGGTCTGCGGGCGGGGGGCTTATCGGAATCTGGAAGCCCCCTTTAACAAGGGAACCCCCAGATCCCGGCCCCCCCATGTGAAATGGTAAGGGGGTACTTACCCCTACCATTTCACTAAAAAACTGTCAAAAATGTTAAAAATGACAAGAGACAGTTTTTGACAATTCCTTTATTTAAATGCTTCCTTCATCTTCTTCTGGTTCTTTTGGCTCTTCTGGTTCTTCCTCCGGCGTTCTCGTCCAGCATCTCCTCCGCGGCGTCTTCTATCTTCTTCTCCTCGGGCCGCTCCGCACCCATGGCATGGGGGGAAGCTCCCGCTCTTCTCTTCATCTTCTTCTTCATCCTCTTCTCTTCTTCCTTCTTCTCTTCTTCTCTTCTTCATTTTCTTCTCCGGGCCGCACCGCATCCATGCTGGCATGGAGGGAGGCTCCCGCTGTGTGACGGCGTCTCCTCGTCTGACGGTTCTTAAATAACGGGGGGGCGGGGCCACCCGGTGACCCCGCCCCCTCTGATGCACGGGACATGACGGGACTTCACAGGGAAGTCCCGTCAAGTCACCGTGCGTCAGAGGGGGCGGTGTCACCGGGTGGCCCCGCCCCCCGTTATTTAAGAACCGTCAGACGAGGAGACTCCATCACACAGCGGGAGCCTCCCTCCATGCCAGCATGGGTGCGGAGCGGCCCGGAGAAGAAAATGAAGAAGAGAATAAGGAAGAAGAGAAGAGGATGAAGAAGATGAAGAGAAGAGCGGGAGCCTCCCCCCATGCCATGGGTGCGGAGCGGCCCGAGGAGAAGAAGATAGAAGACGCCGCGGAGGAGATGCTGGACGAGAACGCCGGAGGAAGAACCAGAAGAGCCAGAAGAACCAGAAGAAGAAGAAGATGAAGGAAGATAGAAGAAAGAAGAAGCATTTAAATAAAGGAATTGTCAAAAACTGTCTCTTGTCATTTTTAACATTTTTGACAGTTTTTTAGTGAAATGGTAGGAGTAAGTACCCCCTTACCATTTCACACAGGGGGGGGGCGGGATCTGGGTGTCCCCTTGTTAAAGGGGGCTTCCAGATTCCGATAAGCCCCCCACCCGCAGACCCCCACAACCACCGGCCAGGGTTGTGGGGACGAGGCCCTTGTCCTCATCAACATGGGGACGAGGTGTTTTGGGGGCTACCCCAAAGCACCCTCCCAATGTTAAGGGCATGTGGCCTGGTAAGGTTCAGGAGGGGGGGGCTCAGATAAGGGTCTGGTATGGATATTTGGGGGGACCCCACGCCGTTTTTTTTTTTTTTTGGCGCAGGGTTCCCCTTAAAATCCATACCAGACCTGAAGGGCCTGGTATGGAATTTAGGGGGACTCCCACGTCATTTTTTTTTTTTATTTTGGTTCGGGGTTTCCCTGTGTTGAATTCCCATGCCGTTTTTATCAATTAACTTCTATGTGTATTGTCGGCAATGCAATAGCCGCGGGTAGTTTTAAATGGAATTTTTCCTTCGAAATGTCATTTTGCTGTCAGACTGTTCTAAACATGGGAAACATGCGCCCCTTTACAGGCATACTATAGACACCCCCCAGGTACGAAATTTAAAGGGATATTACACTTTTATTGTTTGACTTTAAGCATTATTAAAATCACTGCTCCTGAAAAAACGGCCGTTTTTAAAACTTTTTTTGCATTGATCCATGTCCCCTGGGGCAGGACCCGGGTCCCCAAATACTTTTTATGACAATAACTTGCATATAAGCCTTTAAAATTAGCACTTTTGATTATTCATGTTCGTGTCCCATAGACTTTAACGGTGTTCGCGTGTTCGAGCGAACTTTTTTCCTGTTCGCATGTTCTGGTACGAACCGAACAGGGGGGTGTTCGGCTCATCCCTACTGGACAGGTAAGAAGTGTCATAATACAAAGATATAAATACACATTGTACACATTTGAGCACATTTGGCATTCTGCTATTACCTATCAAGATAATAATAGGATACAAAAACTTGAAACAGTACCATTTGAAAGCATACAGGCAGGCCCTTGCACTGCATGCTTTGGGGAATTCATCCATAAATCTGACCACAAAAGAGAGGGGTATAGTGTGCATGGGTTTGGCAAAGTCAGCAGATAGATGATTGAGGATAGATAGAGAATTGGTATCAGCTGACTTAGCAGTTGGGGGGAGGGAGGGTTCCAAATGATTTGGGGACCCCCCAAAAAAGCCTCTGGCACTCTGCCTGAATTTAAAGCACAAATCACATTTAAAAACATTTTAGGGAGTGTTTGGGGTAAAACACTGCTATGGAGCTGATAAAATACATTGTTAAGTGACTACATGAGGTGAATATAGGGGCAGGAGACCATGCTGGGGAGATAAGTGAAGGCAAATAAGTATGAAGGACCAAAAAAAAAAATTACCTAAAAATCCAGCATGCATGAGGACAAAGGGGACATTCACAGCATTTTACAATCATGGTAATTAGGGAATGAGGAAAGAAATACAATATATTAGCAAACATTATATACAATAAAATGTGATATTAAAGGATAAAAATCTTACCTTAATATACTCCTTCTGCAGGACCTGTATGATGGCAGAACAGGTCTCTGGGATAATGATCCCCAGAGCCTGGGGGGAGATGCCTGTCGAGAACTTCAAGTCCTGCAGACTTCTCCCCGTCGCCAAGTACCGCAGGGTGGTGACTAGCCTCTGATCCGGAGTGATGGCTTGCCTCATGCAGGTATCCTGCCTGCTAATATAGGGGGTCAGCAAAGCCAACAAATGGTGAAATACGGGGTCCGTCATCCGGAGAAAGTTCCTGAAATAATCAGGATTATTCTCATGGATCTCACAGAGCAAAGGCATATGACAGAACTGGTCACGCTGAAGCAACCAATTCTTTGTCCATGAACTCCTCCCCACCCTGTTCATGGACTGGACTTGTGTCAAGGTCAGGACCCCAACACCAAGCCCCCGCACAGCACGAACTCTACAAGGAGTACGTATATGCAACATAGCTAGAAAACAGTCGGCTGCTCAGAATGAAGTAACAAAACGCACTGAAGAACAGCAAGGCCTGTGAAAAGCGACCTGAAAAACAGTAACGAACGAACAAAAACACAATGACAAAGTCACGCGGAGCTTGCTTGCACGCACTGAAGAGCAGATACAAACCCACAAGCACAAAGTGAACAGCAGAAAATGATCTGAAAACCACGAGTCTGAAAAAGCGTGAATCGTCTCTCACCAAACTTTTACTAACACGAGATTAGCAAAAGGAGCCCAAAGGGTGCCGCGCTTGGTTCTGAACTGGCCTTTTCTAGTCTCATCGTACGTGGTTTATGTCACCGCGTTCTTGGCGATCGGAAATTCCGACAACTTTGTGCGACCGTGTGTACGCAAAACAAGTTTGAGCCAACATCTGTCGGAAAAAATCCTAGGATTTTGTTGTCGGAATGTCCGATCAATGTCCGACCGTGTGTACAGGGCATAAGAGTGTAACTTCAGCTCCTTGCCTACTGCCTTCTTGAAGGTCAGACAAGCTGTACAAATTCTGGACTTTGAATAGATGAAGAGGAGGGAGGAAGCAGATAAACTGGTGAAACTCATGCAGAAGGATTTTTTTCAGCTCTGTGTAATGACCTGAGGCCAGCCACATCACTGGGTATATGTGAAGGTTTATAACCACTTTGAAACTAAACAGTTACATAAAAAAATGACAATAGCAAACAAATGAATCTTAGCCACAGCCCAAAATAGGCCCATCCAGGAGAATGGCCAGCTGCAACACTTCAAAACCAGTGAAAAATGCAGGCAACCATGTCTCTAGGGATCTCCCTTATATATGAAACAAAGCAGAAAGTTTGAGACTTTTTTTTTAACGATTCCCCTACACTAATGTGAGTGGATACAGGAGGAAGGTGGAGTGGCTACAGATGTCCCTAACTAGTGGATTTGAAGCAGTATTTGGCTGACCATAAGGCTGCTTTCACACTGGGGCGGTAGGGGGCGTCGGCGGTAAAACAGCGCTATTTATAGCGCTGCTTTACAGCGGTATTTGGCCGCTAGCGGTGCAGTTTTAACTGCCCGCTGGCGGCCAAAAAAGGGTTAAAACCGCTCGTATAGCGCGGCTATAGCCACGGTATTGCCGCGGTATAGCCGCGCTGTCCCATTGATTTCAATGGGCAGGAGCGGTTTAGGAGCGCTGAATACACCGCTCCTTCACCGCTCCAAGGATGCGGCTGGCAGGAGTTTTTTCTTCTCCTGTCAGCGCACCGCTTCAGTGTGAAAGCCCTCGGGCTTTCACACTGAACAAACAGCAGCGGCTGTTTTGGGTCAGTTTGCAGGCACTATTTTTAGCGCAATAACTCCTGCAAACTGCCCCAGTGTGAAAGGGGTCTATGAAGTGTGTTTTGATCCTACACAGCAGTAAATTCACAGGTATTTCAGTGAGTTACCATCTGGTGGGAGTGTGTGGCATGTACTTTGAAGACATAGAATCTGGATGGTCACAGAACACGAGCACAGTGATTTTTAAGGACTTAAATTATTGTATGGATTCAGAAATTCAGAAAGTGCACAGTGAAACTTTTCACTTGCACAGTTATCTTTGGCACTGCATTTGAGTGAACTTTTTTTTTTTTTCCAAACAAATTAAAAACCCAGAGACACTATTTAGGTGAAGTATATTTGTGAATGACTGTTACACTTAAACCTATAAAAGTTATTTGTATTTGCATATTTGCAACTGCAGACCAATGAAGTTAAATTTTATAAAACACTGATATTCAGAAAGTGATTAATGTGTTTGGGAATAACAAGTGAGATTTACTGTATATTTGAGAAAAAGAAAAGAATACCATGTGCAAGAAGATTATGCTTTTCAATTTGCATGGAAATTCTCACTTTGCAAGAGAACTTAAGTTTGGTAAATGAAGTGATGCTTCCATCATCCAATCATGTGTAAGCATTGCTTTTTTTTTAAATGTTTCTTGCACATGATAAATTATTCTTTGCAAAGTAAATTTTCACCACGTTACATTAAACTACAAAATTCTTTAGGGGTCTGATAATTAGAGAAGAGGAATAAAACAGTACTTACAAGAGGATGACTGACAAAAACCAACATTTCCAGATGGAATAAGATAGATATTTGAAAACGGTGACTGAGGTTTAGAGGATGAGCAACCAAATTATAGAAATTGACCCAATATGATGATTGATATTGTAACAATATTCAAAGGAGGAATAAGAGGGATGTTAGAAGGATATCTGACAAAAGATCAGGGTTTAAAGAAGTAGTCACTGAGGTTCAGAGAAGAATTTAGGAGGACAAATGACCCAGAATAGGAGACAAGAGCCTGAGTTTGGAGGAACTATGGCAAGTAAGCAGGGGCTGAGAACTTAGAGGAGTGAGAAGAATGCAGAGGTAAATCCCAAAATGGACATCATGAGGTTAATTCAATTAAAGCAAATATGTTGTTCCCTTTGCAAGGGAAGGTGAACTCTGCAGTAAATGAGCTTCATCTCACTAGGCTCTGAGGAAACTGACCTTGCACAGTACAACTTACCTTGTAAAGTGAAAAATGAAGTGGAAGAATCAGCCTTTAGTAAATCAACCCCTAAAAGTTTTATTTTTTGTTGTAGTTTTTTTTTAAAAGCATGCCAGTATACTAGAGCACAAGAGCTGTTATATGTAAGTCCCCTGTGATTAAAATATAACATTGAACTTGAACAAGCTTGACCATCTTTGCTGCCATCCTTAAAAAGAACAAGCTGTTTATAGTTGTGATCAGTGGACATTGATAACCCAAATCTAAATAGTTGTTGTTTGTATATCCTTGTGTCAAAGCCTTGGGGAATCATTAATCCAAGATATATTATACAATTTGTACACTGAATGATATTGAAATCTGAAGCTGTAATTTAGGTCTATTGAACAGTACAAGTTAGCTTTTTATTTTTACGTACAGCGTCTAACAAATGATACAATTATGATTTCCGAGTACACTTGAAGGGATGGCCTCATTTGCATTTTCATGGAAACGCAATTATGTTGCCTAATTGGGATAGTAGAAATTATAAAACTATATAATTGATGCTTGTCTTTTCTCATGTAAAGATCATTACCGTTGAGAGTTTTTTTGTGACACTTAGAAAATACATCATCATAGTGTTTGTACGACATTCAATTTTCTGCATCTATAATTTGAAACTACTAGGACTTTATTTAACAAAATATCCATATGGAACCATTTGAACCTGCTGTAAATTATAGCAAAGGGAAATTATAAAACTGAGATTTGTTTTCTAGAAATACCAGTTCACTATCTCATAAATAAACAAATATTTCAATATTCATTTGATATTTTCTGTGCTTCTTGAACTTAGTTTACAGTTAATATATTATTTATTATTACCCTGTTTACCCTGGTTAATTTCTTTTTTGTTTTTTAATTACCTCAAACTTCTATTATAAATAAGGATTCCATCTCAATATAAATTGGAAAAGCTTGGTAAAAAAAGATTTTGGTATGTGAATGGTAAAAGTATTCATACATACTGATCATAAGTACTCTTCAAGACAGGTTTATCCATTTTGTATTTATCTGTCATATACATTAAAGCATTTGTAAACCTAACATTACAATAGCCATATAAGGTTTCCTTATAACAATATTATCATTTACTCATGCCTGCCCTTTATTAGTAATTTCGACCAGTAAGCATCAAATATCTGTTAAACTACGGTCAACATGTAAAATTATATCATTATTATCACCTTGCATTTCAATTTTTTCTAGTCTACTTCAATTAACGTGAATGACAGAGAAGTTTGTAAACTTACTTTGTGAGGATTCCCACATGTTTACTTCCTTGAATTTTGTGACATGTATTTACTGTCCTGTGTGTATGTACTGCTGTGTCACATGTTTCACAAAACCTGCCTTCTGAACTACAGAGGTGCTGAGAAGAGGAGCTTCAGGAAGTAGAATCAGTACAGACCGTAAGGTACCATGGAATATGTAGTCCTTAGAAACTGAAAGTAAACAGCAGAGGAGAAGCTGAAAAACATGCAGGGAATACAGGAAGTTGTGGAAAGAAATGATCAGCAGGCAGGCGAGACTCACAACATGAAAGTTGATTTTTTTAAGCAATCTTATATTGGATTGTCAAAAATAACTATTGTTTATAGTACAATGCTGATTTTATATAATGAAAGTGTATGTCATGACCATAGATTTTTTTTAATTCTGCCTGAGCTTAGTGGATCAGCATTACAACAAAAGACACAGGGTGCATCCTGATTTTATGATTATCATGCCATCCTGCATGTTCCCTAAATCAATGCCCAGAACACCATACCATTAGTGTCCTGCGCACTATTATAGTCAGCCTATAATTGGACCTCCCAGCCCACCCCTTGCTGTAGACTCACAGCAGCTCCTGTAAGGATTATCACTGTCAACACAGCAGGATTGTCTCTGTCCTCAACTCTTGTAAAAGCAGGGTTCTTCCTACAAATAAAAAAAAAATACTTAAAGGCATTTCTGAGCAATTTTTCATGATTAATGAAATCAATATTGTTTTTAAATGTTGAATATTTATTATTGTTCTTTAGAAGGTAATAACTTACAAATATTTGAAATGGCTTCCTGTCATTTCGTCATTTTTTTTGTAGCAATGAGTGAATTTGCAAAAAAAGCTAAATTGTGAATTTTTTCTTTGTATTTATCTAAATATAACGCATGCAAATGTAACCAGTCTGTGGAGAATCATACAATTCATGAATCACAATTGCCGTGTCTTTAACATGCACTTTAGAAAAAATATGTGTAGAGAGCAGATGTTGGCAGACTTTCAGCCTGAGGTAGTTTGATAAATGTTCCCTGTGTATACTTCATGCAGAAATGAGAACTGAAGCTTTTAGGAGACAGTATAGCAGCAATTATAGCCCCATGTTAAAATAATTCCCAAATAATATTAAGAAGTAGTAAACCATCTCAGTTTCACTAATGAACACCAAAGCATTTCATTTTAAAAGTATGTATTTACTGTCTTATTAACATACTAGTATAATTAAGTGGTAAAAGCATCTCCTATGTGTTAGATAGAAATGCTCTCCCCTGAACGGAGTGCGGGAGGATGGGGCGGAGCGTCAGCAAGTAGGCGCGCCTCGAGCACGTCCCGGATCCTTGGCCCTCCCTGCACACCCTCTCTGCCTGTAACTGGAATGGCGAGATGACAAGAGCGCAGAGAGATAGAGCCGGTCCCTGCCCGATGAGTTGCCGCTCTCTCTCTGCTGGATTGGGAGATCATGTCCATCCCCCACCACTACCCCAAGAACCCGGAGACCAAGCATCCGTCCTGGCTATAGCGTCAGCTGGAGGAAGCACAGCTGAGGCTGAGGCTAGAGAGAGGTGCCATACAAGGACTATCACCGAGCAGACTGGACAGAATCAGATGGAGTAAATGCCGCAGCAGGAAGGTGGAATCCCATCATAGGATCCCAGTGACCGGTGGCGAAGGAGGAGGTGAGAGTGTCTCTGTGCCCCTGTGGCCTCCCTGAAAAAGAGACTGGTATAGACTGGTATGGTAAGGGGTTTGGAAGAGAGGTGGATGAGGAAACTTCCCTGTACCTGACATAAGAACTCCCCCCTATGTCCTTCCCACAGGTGAAATTATAAAAGCAGCGAGACTGTGAGACTGAGAAACTGGGGATAACGATAATAATTGACTCTTTTTTGCCTATATATGTGAATTGGTAACAAATGGATTGCAAGAATGCTGTTTATTGAAGTTTGTATAATACTCCAGGACTCTGGAAAGACTGTTTTCTATCTAAGGGAGTCGTGAGGCAAGCAAGATGATGATTTGCTTATAAAGATCAGAGGAGGGCTTGGGGTGCTCCCTTCTCCCTTTCCTTCCCTGTTTTGTTCCTCACTTTATGAACTGTATAAGTTGATTATTAGAAGATACTTGTGCATGAAACACTCTTTAATCAAGACTGTACTAAGACCCCTGGCTATATCAGTTGAGGCATAAGTCAGAGAAATGAGCGGGAAGTCAACTAAAGCAAATAAAGGGGCCATGGCAGTGTTAAGCCCTGGGGGTATACAACGCTATATGTCTGCAGACTCTAGCATTTCGGAAGAAGAGCAAAGTAGCCCTAGGACTGGAGCTCCAACACGTCCAGGGACAAACAAACAAAAACTGGTAGAAGAGGAGAATAAAACGGGGAATGTGCAAGAAGGTAAAACAACAAGACCAAGAAGTAACGGGAGTCACCCCCAAGCTAGCTCTAAGACCCAAGAGGGGACGCAGAGGAAAAGTGGTGGGGAAGAGGATACAACAGGGAAAAGATTCCCCCAATTAACAATGCAGGAGGAAGGCACACAAATCAAAGAGATGCTGGCAGATATGCTGTCCAAAATTGAGGTATCACTGAAAGTGGACATAGCTGCAGTAAGAATGGACATTGGGCAGGTACTTGGAAGGGTGGAAGAAACGGAGGGCAGATAAGACGATCATGAGCAACGATTGGAGGATATCAGTAAACAACTAAATTACCTTCAAAGTGCAAACAGGGGCCTCCTCTATAAATTAGAAGATTTTGAGAATCACAGCCGACGCAAAAATTTACGAATTAAAGGGCTCCCTGAGAAGTATAGAAATGAGGAATTGACGGCAATATTACAACAGTTATTCAACCCCATTTTGGAAAAAGAACCATTAGAGCCTTTGAAACTAGACAGAGTTCACAGGATTGCACGGTATACAAAACATAGATCTGAGAGCCCAAGAGATGTTATAGCGAGGTTTCATTATGCAGAAAAAAAATAAAAAATTATGAAAAAACTGAGGAATTCTCCAGGAGTACGCTATGAAAGAATAGAATTACAAGTTTATGCAGATCTATCGGCAGAGACTCTGTCAAGAAGGAGACTCCTAAATCACCTTACTGAGCTTATGAGGTCATCTGAGATAACTTATCAATGGGGGTTCCGGCTTGTCTGATTGGAAGGAAAAATGGCCGAACTGCAGTATTAAGATTTCCGGAAGATTTAGGGGACTTTTGCAGTAAATTGGATATTTCACCTCCTCCTATCCCTGGCTGGGGTGAGGGGGAGAGAGCTGTACACCCCCAAATGATGCTGAGATGGTACAGGGGTGGTGGGGGGAGGGGGCTCTAGCTAGTGGAGAGGGTCCGTGCCCGAGGCAGGGGATGGCATTAGTAAGTGCAGGGTGGGAGTGGAGGGTGGGGAGGTTAGGGGGGTGCTTGGAGGGGTGGTTGACGTGAGCCCATTAGGGAGTATGGCAATGGGGAGACACCAGGTGGGTGCCCCCATGGTCCATATACTGAATAAAAAAGGGGTCTGCCCAGCCCGCCAGGCAATCTGTTTAGACAAGAGGGGTGGCAGGGAGGGGGGCTCGGGAGGGCTGGGAAGGGGGGGAGGGGGAGGGAAGGAGAGGGGCTTGAGGTGGGAGATTTTCCCTTTTTTTTGTCTCTCTCTCCATTTTTCAGAGTGCCTCACTGGATTGGCCGGATGCTTTTACTTGAGTGATATATGGGAGTTGTAAATTTGGTCACGTACAATGTAAGGGGATTAAATACAGCAAAAAAAAGGTATAAAATTAACAGGGAATTACAATATTTGGGGGCAAATGTGGTGTGCCTACAGGAGACCTATATCATACACGTGTCAGGAGATAGCTTGGCGTCACAGCAGTTCCCAAAGTGGTTTTATGGGAATGCAGGATCAACACACTCAAGGAGTGTAGCTATTGGATTTGATAGGACAACGATGTTCGTAGATGGAGAGCGTCTGGCCGATCCAGAGGGAAGTTATCTCTTCATAAAAGGGAAACTGTTTGATATGATGTGTACAATAGCAAATATATATTCCCCAAATAAGAACCCTGATAAATTCCTAAGGAAAGTACTAAATAAGCTTGAGATGTTCAAAGAAGGGAAATTAATAGTGGCAGGGGATTTGAATTGGAGCATGGACCCAGGGTGTGATACTTCAGGAAGTGCCCCCAAACCTATAACTTATAAACGGGAGGAACTCAAAAAACGCTTAGGGACCTTCATTTAATGGATGCATGGAGGATATGTCACCCAAAGAAACAAGATTATACTTTTTATTTCCTGGTACATAAATAATTCTCGAGGATTGATTATATTCTAATAGAACACCAATTGATCCAAAATCTTAAGACTGCAGAAATCAAAGCAATCACATTATCAGACTAATCCGATTGGGACAAACTGGAAATTGAATGACTCTCTCATCCAGGATCTGGACTCGGCCGAAAGGGTAGATCAGGAATTGAGGACATACTTCGAGATAAATAACACAAAAGAAATATCTAAGGCTACTCTCTGGGAGGCTCACAAAGCTTATATAAGAGGGATCCTGATCAGTATAGGAGCGAGGAAAAAAAAAGAAAGGGGGAAAAAAATGTCACTCCTTTATAAGGACATCCAAGAACTCGAACAGGGTATGCGACCAAGGGGGATGCCTGAAAAACAAGAACTAATAGAAAAAAGAAGGGAACTAGACAAATTACTAGAACAGGATAGGAAATGCGCCTTTGATATCATAAATAAGGAAAAGTATCAGGGGGGCAATAAATCAGGCAAATGGATGGCGAGAAGGGTTAAGGAAAAAAAGAATAAGACCTTTATACCCAAGTTTAGAAATGAAGGAGGTGGGTTAGAATTCTCCTCCCCTAAAATAGCAAAAATATTTCACTCCTATTATAGTGCTTTATACAAGGTGGTGGGAAAGAAGAAGAGGGAGAGAGGAGGAAGGAGGATATTGGGGACTACCTGCGGGGCCTAGACCTTCCCAGGGCAGAGAAGGAAGAGGTAGATCTCCTTGAGACCCCTATCTTGCAGGAGGAGGTAGAAAGAGCAATAAGTAATACTGCCCTGGGAAAGAGCCCAGGTCCTGACAGATACTCCATTTTATATTATAAACAATTTTCGAAATTTTTAGCACCAAAACTTTGTAATTATTTAAATGCTTTAGGAGAAGGAGAGACGCTCCGAGAGGAGTCCCTCCTGGCCCATATTACTCTTATCTTGAAAGAAGGAAAGGATCCAGCATCCCCAGGTAGCTATAGACCAATCTCGTTATTAAATACTGATATAAAAATATTTGCTAAAATACTTGCAGATAGGCTAAAGGCCTGGGTACCTAAGTGGGTTCATAATAATCAGGTGGGGTTTGTGCCTGGTAGGGAGGGGAGAGATAACTCCCTGAAATCCATCTTTTTGTTTCAGGAGGCAATTAGGAGAGGTACCCCAGCAGTCCTCATGTCAATTGATGCCGAAAAGGCTTTTGATAGAGTTGACTGGGGGTTTATGTTTGAAACATTGCAGCATTTGGGAGTTGGTGAGAGGATGATGAGGTGGATTGCTTCTCTATATCATAGTCCAAGAGCCAGAATCAGAGTGAATGGAGCACTGTCTTCTCCCCTTGAACTATTCAACGGGACAAGACAGGATTGCCCCATGTCCCCAATCTTATTTATAATAACTTTAGAACCCCTAATGACAGCGATCCGTAAAAACCCAGATATTAAGGGAATTTGGGCGGGAGAAAGGGAATACAAGGTAGCGGCATTTGCCTACGATCTGCTTTGCTACATCTCTAGCCCCAGAACAACAATCCCCATCATGCTTGAGGAGTTCAAACGATATGGGGAACTTACAAACTTCAAAATAAATATGGTCAAATCTGAACTCTTAGATATAACACTCCAGATGGAAGAGCAGAGGGCAATCCAACCCAGGTTCCCCTTTACTTGGTGCAGGAAGGAGTTGGGATATTTGGGCATAAAATTGACATCAAACCCGAATGATTTGTTTAAAGCTAATTATATCCCTCTGCTTAATAAGATTAAGGATCAATTGAACTTGATGAAGTATCGATCTCTGTCATGGATTGGCAGGATAAACGCTGTAAAAATGTTTGTCCTGCCAATGCTGATTTATACTTTTTCAATGATTCCAATCACACTCACCCGTGACTTCTTCAGAAAATTACAATCCATGGTATTGAGGTATATTTGGGCATGTAATCGCCCTAGGATAGCGTACGATATTATGACCAGGGAAAAAAGACAGAGAGGATTGGGAGCTCCAGATTTTAAAAAGTACTATGAAGCAATTTCTATCTCTAGAATTGTAGATTGGCTGCACGATAAAAAAGAAAAAAGTTGGGTGAATATAGAAATAGCACAAAGTGGGGTAGATTTAGAAAAAATTATATGGATTCCATCACAATTTCGCGAGTTAGGACACAACACTAATTTTTTGACGAGGAACACATTCAGGATTTAGGATAGGTTAAGTAAGAGATTCCAATGGGATTACAATTCACCACTTATATCACTTATTAACACTAATTACTTTAAACCTGGGAAGGAGGAACACTTATGCCTCGTACACACGAGCGGACTTTCCAGCAGACTTGGTCCGATGGTCTTTCCAACGGACTTTCGCCGGAGTTATGGCGGACTTTCAGAATGAACGGACTTGCCTACACACGGACAAGTCCATTCATTTTGAACGTGACTCGGGTACGACGGGACTAGAAAAGGAAGTGAATCTCGCTGCTTTTTTTCGATGAGATTGACACCTTGCGAGCCCCGTCGCGGGGCATACCAGGCCCTTAAGTCTGGTATGGATTTTAAAGGGAACCCCCTATGCCAAAAAAACGGCGTGGGGTCCCCCCTAGAATTAATACCAGACCCTGATCTGAGTATGCAGCCCGGCCGGTCAGGAAAGAGGATGGGGACGAGCGAGCGCCCCCCCTCCTGAACTGTACCAGGCCGCATGCCCTCAACGTGGGGGGTGGGTGCTTTGGGGGAGGGGGCACCCTGCGGGCCCCCCCAACCACAAAGCACCTTGTCCCCATGTTGATGAGGACAAGGGCCTCTTCCCGACAACCCTGGCCGTTGGTTGTCGGGGTCTGCGGGCAGGGGGCATATCAGAATCCGGCAGCCCCCTTTAATAAGAGGGCCCCCAGATCCCTGCCCCCCACTCTATGTGAATGAGTATGGTGTACATGGTACCCCTACCCATTTACCTAGGGAAAAAGTGTCAATAATAAAACACACTACACAGGTTTTTAAAGTAATTTATTAGACAGCTCTGGGGGGTCTTCTTCCGGCTTCGGGGGTCTTCTTCCGACTTCGGGGGTCCCTCCGGTTCCTCTTCTCCCGGCATCCAGTTGGTTCTTCTCCGCTCTCTCTGGCCTCTTCTCCCGGTGTTCCAGTTCTTCTGCCGGCTCCTCCGCCATCTTCATGCTGCTTTTTTGCCAGCGGAGGCCCGGACTTCTGGCTTCTTGGCTTCTTGGCTTCTGGGCTTCTTCTCTTCTTCTCTTCTTCCGATGTTGCCATGTCGGTCTCTCAGGCTAGAATGCTCTCTGAGCACTCTGATGTGACTTATATAGGCTGAGACCCCGCCCCCTTATGCCATCACAGTCCCTGGGCATACTGGAACTGTGATGTTTTAGGAGGGCGTGGCCACCGGGTGATGTTGACCACGCCCCCTAAAACGTCACAGTCCCAGCATGCCCAGGGACTGTGATGGCATAAGGGGGCAGGGTCTCTGCCTATATAAGTCACATCAGAGTCGTGGCAACATCGGAAGAAGAGAAGAAGAGAAGAAGCCCAGAAGCCAAGAAGCCAGAAGTCCGGGCCTCCGCTGGTAAAAGAGTGGCATGAAGATGGCGGAGGAGTCGGCAGAAGAACTGGAACACCGGGAGAAGAGGCCAGAGAGAGCGGAGAAGAACCAACCGAATGCCGGGAGAAGAGGAACCGGAGGGACCCCCGAAGTCAGAAGAAGACCCCCGAAGCCGGAAGAAGACCCCCCGAAGCTGTCTAATAAATTACTTTAAAAAACCTGTGTAGTGTGTTTTATTATTGACACTTTTTCCTTAGGTAAATGGGTAGGGGTACCATGTACCCCATACTCATTCACATAGGGTGGGGGGCCGGGATCTGGGGGCCCTCTTATTAAAGGGGGCTGTCGGATTCCGATAAGCCCCCTGCCCACAGACCCCGACAACCAACGGCCAGGGTTGTCGGGAAGAGGCCCTTGTCCTCATCAACATGGGGACAAGGTGCTTTGGGGGAGGTGGGTCCCCATGTTGAGGGCATGCAGCCTGGTACGGTTCAGGAGGGGGGGCGCTCGCTTGTCCCCACCCCCTTTCCTGACCGGCCGGGCTGCGTGCTCAGATCGGGGTCTGGTATGGATTTTAGGGGGGGCCCACACCATTTTTTCGGTGTAGGGGTTCCCTTTAAAATCCATAGCAGACTTAAGGGCCTGGTATGCCCCGTGCTCGCCGAAATAGGAAAAAGTGTTTTTCCTATTGCAGCTTGTGCGAGATGCAATACCCTGCCCTTGCGTCGTATCTGGTCCGTCGGACCAGCATACAGATGAACGAGACGAACGGGCTTTCCGTCAGGAACTGAGTCTAGAGGACTAAGATTTGAAACATGCTTCAAATCTAGGTACGGAGGTCTTTGGGGAAAAAAATGTCAGCCGGAGCCTACACACGATCAGATTGTGCGGCGGACTCTGGTCTGCTGGACCAAGTATGCCGGAAAGTCCGCTTGTGTGTATGCGGCATTATACTTTACAAGGTGGGCAAAAAAAGATGTAATACAATTGCAGGTTGTGATGAGGGGTAATAGACTTTACACATATACAGAAATCACGAGGGAATGGGAAAACAAACCATTGGATAAATGGAGGTATGCGCAGATACAGCACTTTACACACTCTCTTCCACAACCATTGAGGAGAAAAGGCCAACTTAGAGCAATAGAACAATTACTAAGCTCCCCCTTGAGTACAATGGGTAGCATATCTAAAATCTACAAAATACTTAGGGATGAAGCAAACAATGGGCTGCCCACTTATCTGGATAAGTGGGAAAGAGAAATAGAGCCCCTGAGAGATGAGGAACATAGGCTTAAGATATTAAAAATGGTTTATTTATCGGCAAGAGATACCCAGACACACAAAATGTGTTATAAATTAATAGCAAGGTTGGAGGGGGTGCGGGGTCGTGGGAACTTTTGCGCATGTATGGTGGGACTGCCTCAAAATCTATATCTTCTGGGGAGAAATCATGAGTTTAATTATACAGATTACGGGAGAACGGATTAAAAAAAGCCCATGGACGTGTTTGTTTCATGATACAGATATGAAAGTACCCCAATATATTAGGTCATTAGTTCCATTTCTTCTGAATGCTGCTAAAGCTCCAAGTGTGAAAGACTGGATAATAAGTGTGGAGTGGGTGAAAACTATGGAGGAGTCAATACATCTAATAGAAGGTTCACGGAAGAAATATCTTAAGACATTACAGAAATTGCTTGAATGTTTATATATTCTTTATTTTATTTTATAGTAATACAAAAATACATACTTCCCTACAAGGGAATTCTAAGCTCATTACTAACGTTATAAAAAAAAAAAAATTGTACATAACACTGCACTAACCCAGTGAACAATGATGAAGCTGCTACATACAAATGTGACCAACATTCAAAACGTGTAATATATAAATGTAGCGCTAATAGTGAACAATCTAGAGAGTAATGAAAAAATCAGTAGAAGTAACCTACTGAAACAATAAAATAAATAAATAGATGTGGTTCAGTGATGGAGTAAAATTTCAATTAAACCAAAAATAAATTTATAGTCCCATAATAAAATAGAATATATATAGTGAGTCCCACATGAGTGATAAATCTTCAGGTCTGTATTTCATCAGCATACAATCTGGAACAGGAAATAGATGCAATACGCTTACCGGAGATGGTGGATTCGGATGCCAGTGACACCGAATCACACAGGCTTAGAGATCCAAGACAGAAGTAATCATCCAAGGAACCTCAGATCTCAAGGGGAATCCCTCCTCTGTTCTACCGATCCAGACTGCCAATCCAGAGAGGCCAAGGGGGAAGATGGAGTGTCCAAACCTCATAGAAATCTCGGAGGTATATAGAAGCTCGAAAAAATGTATAAAATGCGCCAATGGTGCAGATCAAATGGTATGTTTATTGGGTAACATCAAAAACCCAAACAATTAAAATAACGTGATCACGTGGATAAAATCAAGTGTAGGGAAGAGTGTAGCTCGCCCGATGCGTTTCGTCCAATTGGACTTCAACTGGGGCATCAAACTCATCCCCTACACTGTTACAATATATAAAGATACTACACAAATAATACAACCAATCAAATGTGAATAGTCTGGTCACATGGTAGCTCGGCAGGTGATAGGGCAGAGAGGAATCAGCTGTTTGCCATATGATCGAACCCCCAACCAATGAGAAGAAAGCCTGTGTCTAACGACCAATAGACAGTCAGGTAAACAAATGGTAGTAATGATGCCACATGTAAAAAGCCCGCGAAAATTGGATCCCGGCAGAGCTGCAAACATCTATGCCCAATCAGAGCTATCGGAAGTCAAACACATAAAAGGCGTGCTCCTCCGCCGTACAAGGATGTAAACAAAAAAGTCACATGACCGCGTCTCTTCCAACGCAGCCATGTGACTTGGAGCATCCACCCTACCCAATCAGAGCTATCGGAAGTCAAACACATAAAAGGCGTGCTCCTCCGCTGTACAAAGATGTAAACAGAAAAGTCACATGACCGCGCCTCTTCCGACACGGCCATGTGACTTACAGCGTCCACCCTGCGTGATCGCGTACAAGGAACTAACACGATCAGCAAGAATCCAAGCCCAAGAACATGTAGCCTGTCATGTGGCAGAGTCACATGATCTGGAGCCAATGGAAAGGCCCCACGAGACGGCCCGGCCAAAACATAACGCCGGGCACGTAGCATAGCAGCGTTTCGTATGCGTATCATGAGTCCTGGCCAGGGGACACCCGGAAATGTCCGCAGACAATTACTGCAGCATCCCATGGTGTCACCCATGTAGGACACCCAAACAATGCATATAATAACCACAAATAATAAACCTAGAATTTTTTATGAAACAGTCTAAAAAAGACACAGTGACTGTGTAAACATCGACTGGTAAAAAGCAATAATGTGCAATAAAAAGATCATACATAGAGCGCATCTAAATTAATAGTACTGCATGTATATATGAAATGAATAATAAAAATGTGTGAAATGAATGAAAAGATAAAATGAATGCATGATAACATTTCCCTGGTTTGTAAAATGACTACCAAATCTGGGAACTACAGAATGTTTGAAAAAGTTATATGCCTTAATGGTGAGATACAGTGAAATTAAGTGGGAAAAAATAGGTATAGTGGAAAGGTAGTTGGCTATGTATAGAAGGGAAACTACGCCTGACTGATAAAGGAATTAATGTCCCACTCGACATTCATCCCATAAGGCGAATAAGTCCGTAGTTCAAATATCCAATATGTCTCAAGTTTAGAAACACCCCGAAGTCGAGATTCACCCCTCCAATTGGCAACAAATTTATCGATCACAAGAAATTGGGTGCCAGTAGAATCTCGATTATGGTGAGTCAGGTAGTGTCGTGGGACTGTGTGATTAGTTTTACCCGCCTGAATGTTAGTAAGGTGCTCACCTACTCGAACTGAAAAGGTTCTTTTGGTGCGCCCCATGTATTGTTTTTTGCAAGGACATGTTATGAGATATACTACATATTGTGTAGTGCAGGTGGTGAAATGTTTCATATATGTACATTGAGTAGCCATCGATTGAAAGTTCTCAGTTTTTCGTCTACCATTCGTATTGTAAAAGCATACCCTGCATTTTTTGCATGGATAGAAACCTTTACAATTCTGGAAAAATGGCGTGTTTTTAGGTGGGTCAATAATATTGGGAGCAACTTGTCCTTGAATGGATCTGGCTCCCCTGAACACAATTCCTGCTTGCTCCGGAAGGACCGGACCCAGGAGTCCATAATTTCAAAGGACCCCCCAATGTTTTTTTAATAATGGTCATGATTTGTCTAGCTTGAACCGAATAAGTGGTAAAAAAAGACCACCTGAATTTATCATTATTAGTCTTCCTCGGATTGGTAGCTAGTAAGGACCGTCTGTCTATAGACGCAATCCTTTTTATTTCAGCATCCAATTCGATGGACGCATAGCCTTTTTCAATAAATCTGTTTTTAAGGATTTGAGATTGAATAAGATAATCCACCTCACTGGTACAGTTATGTCGCAGTCGAAGAAATTGGCTGCGAGGTACGGATCTCAACCACTGTGGATGGTGGCAACTATCCACTGGGATGTACCCATTTCGATCCGTGGGTTTGAAATACATTTTAAACTCCAAACGTCGGTTGTAAACATTAATTTCTAGATCTAAAACATGTATGGTGGTAAGGCCAGGTCACATGTCCGCGTCGGAAAAGACGCGGTCATGTGACTTTTTTGTTTACATCCTTGTATGGCGGAGGAGCATGCCTTTTATGTGTTTAACTTCCAATAGCTCTGATTGGGCATAGATGTTTGCAGCTCTGCCGGGATCCAATTTTCGTGGGCTTTTTACATGTGGTATCATTACTACCATTTGTTTACCTGACTATCTATTGGTCGTTAGACACAGGCTTTCTTCTCATTGGTTGGGGGTTCGATCATATGGCAAACAGCTGATTCCTCTCTGCCCTATCACCTGCCGATCTACCATGTGACCAGACTATTCACGTTTGATTGGTTGTATTATTTGTGTAGTATCTTTATATATTGTAACAGTGTAGGGGATGAGTTTGATGCCCCAGTTGAAATCTAATTGGACGAAACGTGTCGGACGAGCTACACTTTTCCCTACACTTGATTTTATCCACGTGATCACGTTACTTTAATTTTTTGGGTTTTTTTATGTTACCCAATAAAAATACCATTTGATCTGCACCATTGGCGCATTTTATATATTTTTTCGAGCTTCTATATACCTCCGAGATTTCTATGAGGTTTGGACACTCCATCCTCCCCCTCGGCCTCTCTGGATTGGCAGTCTGGATCGGTAGAACAGAGGAGGGATTCCCCTTGAGATCCGGGGTTCCTTGGATGATTACTTCCGTCTTGGATCTCTAAGCCTGTGTGATTCGGTGTCACCGGCATCCAAATCCACCATCTCTGGTAAGCGTATTGCATCTATTTCCTGTTCCAGATTGTATGCTGATGAAATGCAGACCTGAAGATTTATCACTCATGTTGGACTCACTATATATATATATATATATATTCTATTTTATTATAGGACTATAATTTTATTTTTGGTTTAATTGAAATTTTACTCCATCACTGAACCACATCTATTTGTTTATTTTATTGTTTCAGTAGGTTACTTCTACTGATTTTTTCATTACTCTCTAGTTTGTTCACTATTAGCGCTACATTTATATATTACACGTTTTGAATGTTGGTCACATTTGTATGTGGCAGCTTCATCATTGTTCACTGGGTTAGTGCAGTGTTATGTACAATTTTTTTTTTTTTTATAACGTTAGTAATGAGCTTAGAATTCCCTTGTAGGGAAGTATGTATTTTTGTATTACTATAAAATAAAATAAAGAATATATAAACAAAAAAAAAAAAAAAGAAATGCTCACCCCTGGAGAACCGATGTATTAGAAATTATGTGGTTTGCTGAAAGAAAAAGCTTAAAGAAAATATGAGAGCTGTCTTTGCTAACTTATTTTCTCAGGTGCAGGTTTGGCTTTCTCATTCCTATCCTGGATACATACTACATAGTATCCCTATTCATTTACAAAAAAATCTATAATCTAAAAATAAAGTCACTCAAACATTTGACAAGTCCTTTATTGAAAAAAATGAAATGCTCCAAAAACCCCACATTGCAAATCTATCATAAATCATGATGCTCATCTCCCACTGACTCGGTGAAATAAAAAAATCCAACAGACCCAGTACAAATGACTAATCCCTACCATACTGCCCCCATGAAGGACAGCTCCCCGAGCTGTCATCAGCTTTATAAGAGAAGAGTTGGGGATATTAGTGACATCACTGCCCATGTATGGCCATGGGAGTGATTTTACTTCTATCTCCACCTCTTTGCTTATGTGGCTGTGGATTTCTGACCATGTAAGCAATGCATGGATGACCACAACGGTTCCTAGGGGCACATCAGTTACCAGGACCTGCAGCTTCCTTAGAAACCATTGATAGTGGGAAGCTTTCATATATAAAGTGGTAAAAATACCACTTCAATATGTAATGCTTAGCTCCCACTCAACAGACAAAAGTTCAGGCATTCGTCAAAAAGTGAAACAGCCAAAGTTCAGTCCGAACCTAGGCTCATCCCTAGTCATATACTGATTCTCACTTATTGAAACCCCAAACCAAAAATTTAAAATATTACAGTTTAGTCCTTAGATGCAATAGCTGCATTTGTTTTCTTTTCAGCAAGTATAGAAAATATCTGTTGATCTTGCCAGGCGTGCACTACCCTTGTAAATTACTGTGAACAGCAATGTATTAAATATTTGATGCTTTACCTCCACTCCCTGACAGAGCATGGATTAGACTTTGCAGCATATTTTTATTGGTTGCATCTGCATTTGTTGTGTTTTTGTTGCTGTGTAACCTTTAGTGTGTTACATTTACTTTACCCCTCTGTTATCAAATTTGAAACTATTAAATAAATTAAAACTGTACTTAGACTATTTTAACTAAGCATTTACACACTCTGATCAAGCAGGAAAAGCAATTTAACCGCTTGCCGCCCGCCGGCTGTCATATGACAGCCAGGCGGCACGGCTCTCGTTCTGGGAGGGCATCATATGACGCCCTCGCTTTCCCTGCCCACCAAGGGGCGCGCGCGCACCACCGGCGGCAATGCCTGCTGTTAACCTCCTCATGCCCACGCTATAGCCAAAAGATGGCTACAGAGTGGGCCTAAATTGCCAGGTACAGCCTCCTGAGCATACACTGTCTGCGCACCCCCTGCGTGCTCTGTGATCAGCGAGTCCATGAGACTTGGATGATCACAAATCGGAGTAAGGGCCGATCTTGGCCCCTTGCCACATGATCAGCATTGACAGCTGATCCCGTGATGTAAACAGAAGCTGGTAACCGAACAAAAAAAAGCAGATTACCGGCTTGTGTAAACGGGACATCGGTACTGCACACGGACACCCACTGCTACTAAGTAGTGCCCACCAGTGCCACCTATCAATGCCCACCATTGCCACCTATCAGTGCCACCTATCAATGCCAACCAGTGCCAGCTATCGGTGCCCACCAGTGCCTCATCATCAGTGCCACCTATCTGTTGCTGCCTTTCAGTGTCACCTACCAGTGCCTATCAGTGCCCATCAGTGCCACCTATCAATGCCCTGCAGTGCCACCTATCAGTGCCCATCAGTGTCACCTATCAGTGCAGCCTCATCAGTGCCTTCTGATCAGTGCCCACAAGTGCCACCTCATCAGTTCCACTTATCAGTGCCACCTTACCAGTGCCTATCAGTGCCCATCAGTGCAGCCTCATCAGTGCACACCAATGAATGAGAAAAATTACCCGTTTGCAAAATTTTATAACAAACTATGAAAACTATTTTTTTTTCAACCTTTTTTTTGTTTGGTAAAAAATAAAAACCTCAGGAGTGAATAAATACCACCAAAAATTGGGCGTATCCCACATCCACTTAGAATGGGTACAAACCACATCCTCCTAGCAGTGAAACTAAACATAACCAAGCTGTGGAAATCGAATATAGCCCCTGCTATCAAAAATACACTGGAACTAGTGAACGTGCATTCCACTTACGAAATTCTGATGGCTTCCAGTAGAGGTACGCACACTAAGACATTAACCCTTTGGCAACCATGGTTGAACTGAATCAAGACAACAAAACTAACATAATCACCAAGCATTTATGGATACAATTTCTGCAATTAAAAGTCATGATTTCCATAAGCAAACCACGTTTAATGGATACGCTCACAGGGAACACCATAATAAAAACAAGTATGCTCGCCTGTACAATGCTTCAAACCTCCTATCGTAAACTACCAAAATGAGGAAGCGGCATGCAGGTCTCCCCTTAAGGCACAGTTTGCTCCCACATGGGGTGCCTGGAGGGAAGACACTGCTCGCCACCTAGATGCTGAACTCTAATGCCCTGTACACATGGTTGGATTTTCCGATGGAAAATGTGCGATCGGAGCTTGTTGTCGGAAATTCCGACCGTGTGTGGGCTCTATCGGACTTTTTCCATCGGAATTTCCGACAAAATCCGTTTGCGTAAATTCCGACCATGTGTGGACAACTCCAACACACAAAGAGCCACGCATGCTCAGAAAAAAATTCCGAGATGGAACTGCTCGGTCTGGTAAAATTAGCGTTCGTAATGGATAAAGCACTTTTGTCACGCTGCAATGTTTTAAATTGTTTAATGCAGCGCACTCTCTTCTTCTTTATAATGCTAGAAGAATGAAATTGTTTTGCTGCTCATATTCACACAGACTTCTCACAAACTTCTTTCTTTATTATTTATCGTAATTTCATGAATATAATATTTTGATTAGTCACATTTCCCAAAAAGAATACATTTTTTTAAGTTTTTAGATTTTGTATTATTTTGTTTTAGTTTGTTAAATCTTGATCTCCTGTTATTTTTTTAATTATTTTTTTTTACTCCAGAATAGTTTTGGGTGTGTTTTGTGTGTCAAGTTACCACAACACCATTATTATCTTGTATTATTTAATCTCAAGGAGATTGCTTGGTGTTGGTGTCTCTTGTCAATTTGACATTGTATTTTTGAAATGTACCTGCCTCCTCACAAACAAACTGTCCTTTTTGAAGGAAAACACATAGGCGAGTATAATAGAAAAAATACCTTTATTAAGGGGTCATAACCAAAGAAAGAGGGAGGCAACGCTGGAAAAAACTCAGAAGTTGGCAAAACCTTTGGCTCCCAGGGCACACATCAACTATTTTAATGCACAATTGGTGGCCTGAGGAGTCCTTATATAAGGGAGTACAATCTGGTCCAAAAGTCCAAGAGATCATGAACAGCAGCAGATGACATATCTGTCCCAAGGCTGTGGTCATACAAGAGCCTGCATCTTTTGTCAGACCAGACTGAACCCAGGCCATCACTCTCTGGTCTTCCTTAGACGCTTCCTTCCAGGCTGTGGCTCTGGCGTTGGAGGTGTGGCAGGAGGAGTAGGAGGAGGACCTGGAGGAGGAGGAGGAGGACCATGGTTCAACTCACAAACATGGCTTTGGCTTGTGAGTTGGCCCCTCAACCCCTTATTTAGGGCTTGTAAGATGAAATACTCACATATTAGGTGTTGGCCCTTGAAGTAAACTGATATAATAGTTAATATTATATCTGTGTATTAATTTGTCTAGTCCCTATAATTAGTTAGTCTATTAAACTCTGAGCACAAGTTATTGTTAATATCACAATAATACCAGATCAGCTATGAAACCAAACACACGGTGCTGCTAGTAAAACAATATCTTATTTATTTCCCAAGGAATTAGGAAATTAACATAAAAGTACTAAAAGGGTATTACAATGTTACATAGCTCACAATCAGAACACAATATACTAAACAGCATATCTCTACAACGTATAACAACAATCAAACATGTAATACAAGATTATACTTATCACATCCTTGGCTGGTCAGTCTCCAGATGTTGAAAAGCGAGAGCTCAATGCTGCATGGAGTTTAGGCTGAAACCAGCACTCAGAGCAAGGCCTCAAGATGGCAGAGCCACATGAGGCTTGCACAGACCAACATCAGCAGAGAGAGAGCAAGGGGCAGAGAGACAGAATCGCCTGTGTGTGTTCTTTTCATTCAAACATACACGCCTACTCGTAGCCACCCCCATTTGCCTTCCATCCAATAGAAATCGACAAGAGGTAATCCTTCAAATGTCTGCCCATTCTTCAGGAAACATGCTATATTGTCCACTAGGGTCAGCATCTCTATTAGCCCTGGGCCGTCTTAGCTAGCTCTTATTCTCTTTGAAGCCTGTAATCACACATATCACAGCAGGTGGGCTAGAGACAAGCCCTTTTGCTATGCAGATTCTGTTTGGGGCCACATTCCTCTGTACTTTTTAAAACTGTGGGACTGCAAGCGTCAGCCTGTCTGATCTCAGTTGTAAGAACAGACGTGTGGAAACTTTAGACATATAACATTAGACCATGTTGACTTCCAACAGCCCTCCTCCATTTCCAGCATTTTGCAGACTGTTATGTATGCAAAGTCCTCTTGAACACTGTGGGGGGTTCTGAGGGCCGCAGTAGCCTTCCAAAATAGGCCAATTGCTGCTTGCTTCATGTTACTCCTCTTCCTGCCACTTTTTGGTTGAAGGCGGAGGGGAGGGACCTGGGTATCGGGCAGGCTACTGGGCCCAGCCACCTCCTGGCTGAGACTTTCCTGTGTATGAAAAAGGGACATTGTTTTAGTTTTTGGTTCATCAATCACACACAATTTTCATCTCACGACTGTTGCAAATTAAATGTTAATAAATAGAAAAGACTATCATTCTTGTCACAATCATTTGTGGCCACTAATGTCTATTGATATGTAAAACACTTTGTGAAATTGGTTTATTGTTATAATGTGGGTGGTTTACCTGCCACAGACAGGGCAGCTCCCTGAACATATCAATGAATATTGGCATAAAGTCATGATCATTGACTAGATCCATTTTATCTGCAAGACACAAGACTAACAATAATGTCAGGCTAAAGTCTCCTAATCTTGTCCCAATATAGACCTCAATCTATAATATAGTATAGGCCCTATTTTAAATGTTACCTTCCTTATCACAATCGGCGCTTCCTATAGTCCTTCCTCCGCTCACAAATTGTATGTACGACGCACGCATGTTACGCTTTATATACACTGCGCATGCGTGAAACTCCACCCGCCCCTGACGTTCTTTCTAGTCTATTTCCCGCCCCTTCTCTTTTGGTGCAGTGGGTAAGAGCACATGGCGGAGACAGAGCAGGTGTGTGATAATTACAGCAATGAGGAGGAGGAAAGCCCGGAGCCAGAAATGTCACGATCCCGGAGGAGATGATTTAAGGCCTCAAATATGTCCTTTGTAGAGATGGTGGAGATGGTGGACATATTGAAAAGAGCCGACTATGATGGGAAGTATGGACCTTACCCCAACCCAAATGTGAGAAAGGCCAAGATCATGGTGAAAGTTGTGAAGAGTCTGCGCAGGAATTTTGGGGTACAGCAATCCAAGGATCAACTGAGGAAGCGGTGGTCAGACCTCAAAATCAAGGAGCACGATCGGTATAGAAGGTTTAGGAGAGTGCTGCAAAAAAGTAAGTAGTTGTCCTGTGTTCCTATTCTTAATTTTTCTAACGTTCGTGCTGCTCCATGTGCTTTTTTTAGCGTTGTACATTTTAAAATGGCAACTTTCATGTTCATGGAAACATTATTAGTTCGTAGCAAACATTGTTCGTTCGGACAATAAAACACCATGTTTTGTCCAGATGCAGTTCAATACATCTTTTATGCCCTAATAATTAAAAAGTGATATGTATTGAGAGTGGATTGTGATACACTGAAGATTCTGCTGCAGGCAGTTGTCATTTAATTATCTGATTACACTATATGCACTTTGTTATTTTGTCACGTTTGGGCAGGTTTATATTTTAATTTATCCACCATATATTGGAGTAGCGCGAAGGCTTTATAATTTTAATTTTTTATGCCCTGCTTCTCTTAAAATAAGTTTGTTGTCTAGATGGGTTTGTAACTAGAATTAAATGCAAACTAGATTCTGTGTAAGGAGAGGACACTCAGCAGCTGTTTACACATCTGGACGCTGGAGCACTAGTGTGGGACACCAGAACACCCTTTTTATTAGGGGCCCCACACAGGTGCTCCAGTGGATACTATAGGGGTGTCTCCATCTGTGAAGCTTGTACAAAACAGTATTCAAGCTTGACAAAGGACAAAAATATTTCTTCATCTTGGAACTCTGCCAAAACAGACAATTGTACCCCAATTCCAAGCAATGTTTCATATTCCTATTTCTGCCATCAAATATCTGTGTGCTAAGTATACCTATTTTAGTTCACATAGGGGAGAAAATACTCAGAGGACACCACTCATCAGAGGAGACCACGGACCCCCCACCTCAGGAAGAAGGGGAAATCCCCCAAACCCAAGCAGAGGAGGAGGAGGGAGACGTTGTGGAAATTGTCACCACAGGTGAGTGTCTGCGACTACAGGCTCAGGTAAGAGATGGATGCCTGCATATTTATAATACATGGTGTGTTATTTTTTTTTATTTTAGGTGATCGTGATGTTGTGGAAGAGGAATGTCATTTCACCAGTGAAAGTGCCCAGATCCTCATCGGAGAGATAATGGGGTGTAATAGGGATTTGGAAAACATCAAGCAAAACATCAATGATGTTCAAAACAAAATGAAGAAGATCATTGATGTTTTAGGGAGAATTTAAAACACTATCAGGAAAGGTCTCCTCCACTGGTAATATCGATCATTTGGCATGCAGTACTGAGGTCCACCAGCAGGTGTCTCCTGGCAGTTTGGAGCTGTCAGAAGAGCTTTTTCCTGCTGGTATTCTGTCACCTTCAGGCCGCAGAGCTGCAGTATAAATACCCAGCAAGTGCACACTCATGTTGCCCTGGTATTGTCCTTGAGCCCTGACCTGCAGCCTGCTCCTCTGATCCTGAATCCTGAATCCTGATTCCTGAACCTGAAGCCTGATTCCTTATTCCTGATACCTGTTGATCCTGTTTCCTGTCTGTTACCTGAACCATGGACCCTGAGCCTTGTACCTGACCCATCCCTCCTGTGATCCATCCATCCTCTCTTGTCCTGTTTGTTTCCCTTCCCAGCTACTGATCTCCTGTTTATGACCCTGGCTTTGCTTGACTATGATTCTGGTACTCCCTTTTGCTACATATGCTTCTTGTGTATTACCACTGTTTGGTTGTTTGGGTTGTTCACTCTGTATTGGTGGTGTGTTCACATGTATATGCATTTACCTTAATAAACTTACCTTCACCTATTTATGTCTAGTTCACTCTGTTGCAGTCCACACAGTTCTGGTCTTATCTGGTATATGACAGAATACAAGGGCCATCCCTGACCGGAAGTGGCTGCACAGGTGAACCATTTTGATTCAGTTTGGTTGCAAAAATGAATGCCGATGAGGTTATCTATTTTTCTCTGCTGGCATCTGAAAGTGGTGATTATTGCCGCCAGGCTCTGAAAGGATGGTCTAGTGACCAGTTGTTTGCAACTATACGTTTGGCTCACTCCCTGGTCAATCAGGGTTATATATTGTTTGGGGAGGTGCAGCCTTTGATCAAGATCTGTACTGAGCTGGCCCTGCCCTGTATTCCAGAGGGTCATGATGATTTCACTCCTCCTTTTGATATGAATCAAGTTGTATCCCTAGTGTGGCTTTTTGAAGATGATCCTGCCGATTTTTGTGAGCACTACTCAGCCTGTTCCCCACAGGTGATTGCTGAGTGCATTGTGTCTGTTCAGTCTTTTGTTAGACAGGGAGATTTAAATGCACAGTTTGTACAACCTATACTTTCAGCATGGTCTGACATGATGCAATCAGCTCCAGCCAAACAAACCACCTCTGCAACCAAACAACAGCCTATCCAAATGTATGTTTGCCCATCAACCATGTCAACCTCAGTTGCAGCTCAGTATATGCTGCTCTCAACCAAATACTCCTATCCGGTCTCTGCTCCCTGTACCTATCCTGCATTCAACCCACCTGCCTCTTCTCAGTTCCCGACAAACCCACAGGAACTTCCCCCAGCTACTGTTGCCTCTTCTCTGTCATATCCCAATCCTCCTTTCCAGTCTGCTGTACCCCTCACCTACAGAGCTTCAGTGGCTAAGCCAAAGAAAAAACAAAAGTTTTTTCAAACCAAGACGATCCTGCCAGTAACCCAGTCTGACCTCCCAGTGCTTGCTACCCAGTCCGATCTCCCAGTGCTTGCTACCCAGTCCGGCCTCCCAGTGCTTGCTACCCAGTCCGGCCTCCCAGTGCTTGCTACCCAGTCTGACCTCCCAGTGCTTGCTACTAGGGATGAGCTTCGCGTTCGAGTTGAACCCATGTTCGACTCGAACATCAGCTGTTCGATCATTTGCCGAATTGCGAACGATATGGGTTGTTCGCGCCAAATTCATCCCTCCAGGGTGGCTTTGGCCAATTATGGCTCAGGGGGTTTAGAACATGCCCCACACTATATAAGGCCACCTTCACGGCGGCCCTGTGTAGTGTGTTCCAGCGTGCTTAGAGAGAGAGAGAGAGACAGTGTCATTTCATTTGAGTTAGCTAGATTAGGCAGGACAGTCAGTGAGTTAGCTGCACTTACAGTGTATTGTGTATATATATATGCATCCCAGGTGTTGTGTGTGTATATATATATATATATATATATATATATATATATATATATATATACACTGTATTCAGTTTAGCTAGATCCGTTCCTCTTATCTTCCTACTGCCAGGCAGGCTTGTCTTGTTACAGTATTTACAGCTACCTGAAGAAAATTGCTGGTGTTCTTTTGATCCTATTAGTACCATAGTCAGGCAGCTAGACTATTTAGAGTTAATGTAGTGCGTCCTCCTCACAGTGTTCAGTTAAAGCTACAAGTTAGTTTAGTGTGACCTCTGCACAGTGTTCAGCTAAAGCTACAAGTTAGGGTAGTGCGTCCTCCTCACAGTGTTCAGCTAAAGCTACAAGTTGGTGTAGTGCGTCCTCCTCACAGTGTTCAGCTAAAACTACAAGTTAGTGTAGTGCGACCTCTGCACAGTGTTCAGCTAAAGCTACAATTTAGGGTAGTGCGTCCTCTGAACAGTGTTCAGCTAAAACTACAAGTTAGTGTAGTGCGACCTCTACACAGTGTTCAGTTAAAGCTACAAGTTAGTTTAGTGTGACCTCTGCACAGTGTTCAGCTAAAGCTACAAGTTAGGGTAGTGCGTCCTCCTCACAGTGTTCAGCTAAAGCTACAAGTTGGTGTAGTGCGTCCTTCTCACAGTGTTCAGCTAAAACTACAAGTTAGTGTAGTGCGAGCTCTGCACAGTGTTCAGCTAAAGCTACCTGTAGAAGGTTGGTAGTGTTTTCCTGATCCTATCACTACTGCAGGCAGCTAAATAAGCTACAAGTTAGTTTTTTGTGAGCTCTGCACAGTGTTCACCTAAAGCTACCTGTCGAAGATTGGTGGTGTTTTCCCGATCCTATCACTACCGCAGGCAGCTAAATAAGCTACAAGTTAGTTTTTTGCGAGCTCTGCACAGTGTTCACCTAATGCCGCGTACACACGAGCGGACATTACGGCGGACTTTGCCCGGCGGACTGGATTTCGTCGGACAATTCGATGTGTGTGGGCTCCAGTGGACTTTGTTTTCTCAAAAGTTGGACGGACTTAGATTTGAAACTTGTTTAAAATTTATCCGTTGAAATCGAGTCCGGTCGAAAAGTCCGCCGTCTGTATGCTAGTTCGACGGACAAAAAGCCATGCTAGGGCAGCTATTGGCTACTGGCTATGAACTTCCTTGTTTTAGTCCGGTCGTACGTCATCACGTACGAATTCGACGGACTTTGGTGGATTGTGTGTAGGCAAGTCCGTTCATTCAGAAAGTCCGTCGGAAAGTACATCGAAAAGTCCGCCGGGCAAAGTCCGCCGTAATGTCCGCTCGTGTGTACGCGGCATTAAGCTACCTGTCGAAGGTTGGTGGTGTTTTCCTGATCCTATCACTACCGCAGGGAGCTAAATAAGCTACAAGTTAGTTTTTTGCGAGCTCTGCACCGTGTTCAGCTAAAGATACCTGTAGAACGTTGGTGGTGTTCTCATACTACAGGCAGGCAGTTGATTTTGCTAGCTGCGGTATCAGTATATATATATATATATATATATATATATATATATATATATATATATATCCCAGCTTAGTGTAGCTACAAGCCATTAGTATGTCTGGAAGGCCAACAAGGAGAGGCAGACAGTCACAAGCCAATAAAAGAGGGCAAGCAGGCTCTGTGTCTAGAGGCAACAGTGCTGGTCGTGGAGACGGTGCATCCTCATCAGCACATGGCCGTGGGACACGCTTGGCCTTTTTTTCGGCAGCTGGCCGTGTTGAGCCGCAACATGCGGAAGACTTGGTCGAGTGGATGACCAAGCCGTCCTTATCCTCCTCATCCTCTCTCACCCATGCTCAGGGTACTTTGTCTGGCAAAGCAGCTGCCAACACGGCCTCTTCCCTCGGCTCACTGGCATCAGTGACTCCTTCCCTAGCCCCACCATGTTCTCCTGAGGAGACCCTCGAACTGTTTGACCGCAGTGTTGGGTATATGCTCCAGGAGGATGCCCAGTGTTTAGAAAGGCTCTGATGATGATACTGAGCTAGATGAAGACAGTAACGTGAGCACGGACAGAGGGGGTGCCCAAGAAGGACAGCAATCTGGCAGTCATGTTCCCCCTGCTGCAGCATACTGCCAGGTTTGCTCCAGTGATGAGGAGGGAGGGGATGATGAGGTCACTGACTCAACGTGGGTGCCTGATATGAGAGAGGAGGAGGAGGAGGCACATGGCACATCACCAACGAGGCAGGATGCCCTCCAGGGGCCAGCCTAAGGGCAGCACACTGACTGCATTACACCCCAAAGCTCCGCATGTGCAGGGCGCTGCTGTCTCTGTGCATTATTCAAAAAGTTCTTTGGTGTGGGCCTTTTTTGAGACGAGTGCATCAGATCGCACCGCTGCTGTTTGCAACATATGTCTCAAGCATATCTCGCGTGGCCAAAACATCTCCCGCTTGGGCACCACATGCTTGACCAGACATATGTTGACCTGCCATGCAGTTAGTTGGCAAGCGTATCTAAAAGACCCACACCAAAGAACAAAGAGGACCTCTCCTTGCTCCTCATCAGCTGAGATATCCAACCCCACTATACCTTCAGTTCTCTCTGAGACCTGCACTGAGAGGAATGAAGGTGTAGAATTAGGTGTGTCACAGCCAAGTACTTGTGAGCAATCTTCTTTCGGTACACCGACGTCAGATTGTACCAGGCAAATTTCCCTGCCCCAGCTGCTGCACCGCCGAAAGAAGTTCGCTCCCAGCCATCCACATGCCCAGCGGTTGAATGCTAGCTTGGCAAAATTGCTAGCACTTCAACTGCTGCCTTTTCAGTTGGTAGACTCTGCCCCCTTACGTGAGTTTGTGGAATGTGCGGTTCCTCAGTGGCAGGTACCCAAATGCCACTTTTTCTCATGGAAGGCGATTCCGGCTCTCTTCCAGCATGTGGAAGGCAATGTCTTGGCCTCGCTGGACAGGGCGGTCAGTGGTAAGGTGCATATTACCACTGACTCATGGTCCAGCAGGCATGGACAGGGACGTTACCTAAGTTTCACCACACATTGGGTGACTCTGCTGGCAGCTGGGAAGGATGGAGGACAAGGTGTAGTAGTGTTGGGGGTTGTTCCGCCACCATGCCTCCGAAATGCCACTACTAATGATTGTTACACACCTCTCTCCTCCACCCCTCTTCTTCTTCTTCCTCCATGGCCGCCTCCTGTGCTTTGTCCTCGGAACCAGCGGTGCTCCGTAGCCGTTCAAGGGGCTACACAAGTATGCAGGCCAAAAGATGCCATGCGGTGCTTGAGCTGGTGTGATTGGGGGGCAGGAGCCACACTGAGGCAGAGGTTCTGTCAGCTCTGCAGGGGCAGGTTCAGAGGTGGTTGATGCCACGTCAACTTAAAGCAGGAATGGTGGTTTGCGACAATGGCACCAACCTCCTCTCTGCCCTCCGACAGGGACAAATGACTCATGTGCCCTGTTTGGCTTACATCCTTAACTTGGTGGTGCAGCGGTTCTTGGGCAGATACCCGGGCTTACAGGATGTCCTGAGGCAGGCCAGGAAAGTCTGTGTGCATTTCTGCCGGTCATATAATGCCAGTGCTCGGCTGGCAGACCTCCAAAAGGAGTTTAACCTGCCCAAGAACCGCCTAATCTGTGACATGCCCACCAGGTGGAACTCAACATTGGCCATGCTGCAGAGGCTGCACACGCAGCAGAGGGCCATCAATGAGTACCTGTGCGACTATGGCACCAGGACAGGGTCAGGGGAGCTTGTTTTTTTTCCCCACGCCAGTGGGCCATGTTTAGGGATGCATGCACTGTCCTGTCACCATTTGAGGAGGCCACAAGGATGGTGAGCAGTGACAGTGCATGCATCAGTGACACTGTCCCCCTTGTCCACCTGTTGGAGCACACGCTGCGTGGAATAATGGACAGGGCACTTGAGGCAGAACAGAGGCAGGAAGAGGAGGACTTCCTTAGCTCTCAAGGCCCCCTTTATCCAGACAGTGTTCCTGCGTGCCCGCCGATCACACAGGAAGAGGATGAGGAGGAGGATTGTGTCAGTATGGAGGTGGAGCCTGGCACTCAGCATCAGCAGCAGTCTTTAAGGGATCAGTCCCAAGAAACACATGGACTTGTACGTGGCTGGGAGGAGGTGGCTGCAGACCATGTCGTCTTTAGTGACCCAGAGGACTCCGGACCAAATGCCTCATGAAACCTACGCTGCATGGCTTCCCTGATCCTGCAAAGCCTGCGTAGGGATCCTCGTATTCGTGGTATCAAGGAGAAGGACCAATACTGGCTGGCAACCCTCCTTGATCCACGTTACAAGGGTAAGGTTGCGGACCTTATCTTGCCATCACAGAGGGAGCAGAGGATGAAACATCTTCGGGAAGCCTTGCAGAAAGGTCTGTGCAACGCATTTCCAGAGACTGGGAATTTACAAACTCCTGTTTCTGGACAACGTGTTGCTGAGGCTTCGGTCAGTCAAAGAAGGAGCGGTGGAGAAGGTGGCTGTCTGACCGATGCGTTCAGACAATTTTTTGGTCTGCAGCCCCAAGGCATGATCGGTTCCAGCAACCAGCGTCTGTTTTACATGATGCAGGAATACCTAGGGGCAAGATCTGACTTGGACACCTTTCCCACCGAAAATCCTCTGGGTTACTGGGTCTTGAGGATGGATCACTGGCCAGAGCTTGCACAGTATACAATTGAGCTACTGGCCTGTCCTGCATCCAGCGTTCTTTCGGAACGCACATTCAGTGCTGCTGGAGGCTTTGTAACCAATCACAGGGTGCGTCTGTCCACTGACTCGGTCGATCGACTGACCTTCATAAAAATGAATCAGTCTTGGATCACCACCAGCTACCAAGCACCTGATGCTAAGTAACTGAATAATTTTTTTTGAAATCTCAGATCCCTTCAAAGACTGCCTATGCTGATGCTGAGTGACTATCCTAAGTAATTATCCTCTTCCTCCTCAATGATCACGCTGATAGCTTGTAAGAACATTTTTGGTTCTGGGCACCACCACCAGTGCCTAAGGCCCAATTTTTCATCCCCTGTTTAACAGGGGCGTGTAATTACAATTTTTGATGCAATACTTTGCAGCAGGGCTCGTTTCTGCGTTCCAACTAGAGTATCTGTGAGGGGTTGCAGTGTTGTGGCACCAGGACTAGTCCCTAAGGCCCAATTTTTCAGCCCCTGTTTAACAGGGGCGCGTAATTACAATTTTTTATGCAATATTTCACAGCAGGGCCCGTTTCTGCGCCCACCAAGAGTGAGTGAGGACTTACAGTGTTGTGGCACTAGCACCACCATCACCACCACCAAAGGCCCAATTTTTCTGCCCCTGTTCAACAGGGGCATGCAATTACAATTCTTGATCTAATATTTCACAGCAGGGCCCTGTGAGGGCTTACAGTGTTGTGGCCACAACTACACCTAAGGCCCAAATTTCTGCTGAGTATATAGGGCAGGCTCCTACTTTCAAAAATCCAACTTACAAACGACTCCTACTTGCAAACGGAAGGAGACAACAGGAAGTGAGATGAAATCTACCCCTAGGAAGGGAAATTATCTCCTGTAAGAGTTAATATGGGAAAAACATTTCTCCTTTCCACTAATGCTTTATCACCAATCCTTGTTTCACAAAAAAACCCAAATTTTCAAAAAACATTTGTCATTGGGACAAAAAGTGAGGTGAAATCTTCTGAAGAGGAGCACAGACAGCAAAACAAATGTCACAGGGGTGATAACCCTCCCTATGTTTTCCAAAAAGTTTAAAATAGATTTTTTGGCTGGAGCTAAACACGTTAAAAATGTACCAGTTCAAAATTACAAACAGATTCTACTTAACAACAAACCTACAGTCCCTGTCTTGTTTGCACCGCCTGTATACTGCTGTCTCACTGATTTTCATCCATATTGCCAGGACCCGACATTTCATTAAAGCCGCAAGCAGTTTTAAATGACTTTTTTTCCTTTAAAAATGACATTTTGTGCAGGGACTGTTCTAAGCATGGGAAACACGCACCACTTTACAGGCATACTATAGACACCCCCCAGGTACAATATTTAAAGGAATATTTCACTTTTTTTTACTTTAAGCATCATTAAAATCACTGTTCCCGAAAACGGCCGTTTTTAAAAGTTTTTTTTTTCATTGATACATGTCCCCAGGACACGGGTCCCCAAACCCTTTTTAGGACAATGCCATGCAAATTAGCCTTTAAAATGAGCACTTTTGATTTTGAACGTTCGAGTCCCATAGACGTCAATGGGGTTCTAATGTTCATGCAAATTTTCGGTCCGTTCGCAGGTTCTGGTGTGAACCGAACTGGGGTGTGTTCGGCTCATCCCTACTTGCTACCCAGTCTGACGTTCCAGTGCCTGTTATCCAGTCCGATGTCCTGAAGTCCACTTTCCAGCCGGAGGGGCCAGTGTTCCAGCTGGAGGGGCCAGTGTTCCAGCCGGAGGGGCCAGTGTTCCAGCCGGAGGGGCCAGTGCCTACTTTCCAGCTTGATGAGCCCGCTCTCCAGCCTGATGTGCCCGCTCTCCAGCCTGATGTGCCCACCTTCCAGCCTGATGTGCCCGCTTCCCAGCCTGATGTGCCTGCTTCCCAGCCTGATGTGCCCACCTTTCAGCTTGATGAGCCTGCTTTCCAGCCTGATAAGCCCACTTTCCAGCCTGATGTGCCTGCTCTCCAGCCTGATGAGCACACTCTCCAGGCTGATGAGCCCGCTTTCCAGCCTGATGTGCCACTGTCTGCTGTCCAGCCTGATGACCCGGAACTTGCTGCCCAGCCTGATGACCCGGAGCTTGCTGCCCAGCCTGTGCCCATGCCCGCTGCCCAGCTTGATGTGCCTGTGCCTCTGCCTGCTGCCCAGCTTGAAGTACCCATGCCTGCTGTCCAGCTTGAAGTGCCCATGCCTGCTGCCCAGCCTGATGTGCCTGCTGCCCAGCCTGAAGTGTCTGTGCCTGCTGCCCAGCTTGAAGTGCCCGTGCCTGCTGCCCAGCTTGAAGTGACCGTGCCTGCTGCCCAGCTTGAAGTGCCCGTGCCTGCTGCCCAACCTGATGTGCCTGCTGCCCAGCTTGAAGTGTCTGTGCCTGCTGCCCAGCTTGAAGTGCCTGTGCCTGCTGCCCAGCTTGAAGTGCCAGTGCCTGCTGCCCAGCTTGAAGTGCCCGTGCCTGCTGCCCAGCTTGAAGTGCCCGTGCCTGCTGCCCAGCTTGAAGTGCCCGTGCCTGCTGCCCAACCTGATGTGCCTGCTGCCCAGCTTGAAGTGCTGTGCCTGCTGCCCAGCTTGAAGTGCCTGTGCCTGCTGCCCAGCTTGAAGTGCCAGTGCCTGCTGCCCAGCTTGAAGTGCCCGTGCCTGCTGCCCAGCATGAAGTGTCCGTGCCTGCTGCCCAGCCTGATGTGCCTGCTGCCCAGCTTAAAGTGCCCGCTGCCCAGCTTGAAGTGCCCATGCCTGCTGCCCAGCTTGAAGTGCCCCTGTCCGCTGCCCAGCCTGGTGTGTTCCTGTCCACTGCCCAGCCTGGTGTGTTCCTGCCCGCTGCCCAGCCTGAGGTGTTCCTGCCCGCTGCCCAGCCTGGTGTGTTCCTGCCCGCTGCCCAGTCTGGTGTGTTCTTGCCCGCTACCCAGCCTGGTGTGTTCCTGCCCAGCCTGATGTGTTCCTGCCCGCTGCCCAGCCTGAGGTGTTCCTGTCCACTACCCAGCCTGATGTGCCACTGCCTTCTTCCCAGCTTGAGGTGCCCGCTGCCCGGCATGACACCATGGACATACCCAGCAATGGCTAGTTGGAGCATCCAGAGGTCATTCCTTTGAGGGGGGGTACTGTCAAGAAAGATCTCCTCCGCTGGTAATATCGATCATTTGGCGTGCAGTACTCCTGGCAGTTTGGAGCTGTCAGAAGAGCTTTTCCCTGCTGGTATTCTGTCACCTTCGGGCCACAGCACTGGCATCCACCAGCGGAGGAATCCTGGCAGTATGGAGCAGGTATTCCCCTCTGCAGACAGGTGTCAGCTGACCTTAATTAGCAGAGCTGCAGTATAAATACCCAGCAAGTGCACACTCATGTTGCCCTGGGATTGTCCTTGAGCCCTGACCTGCAGCCTGCTCCTCTGATCCTGAAACCTGATTCCTGAACCTGAAGCCTGATTCCTGATACCTGTTGATCCTGTTTCCTGTCTGTTACCTGAACCCTGGACCCTGAGCCTTGTACCTGACCCATCCCTCCTGTGATCCATCCATCCTTTCTTGTCCTGTTTGTTTGCCTTCCCAGCTACTGATCTCCTGTTTATGACCCTGGCCTGGCTTGACTATGATTCTGGTACTCCCTTTTGCTACATATGCTGGTTGTGTATTATCACTGTTTGGTTGTTTGGGTTGTTCACTCTGTATTGGTGGTGTGTTCACATGTATATGCATTTACCTTAATAAACTTCACCTATTTATGTCTGGTTCACTCTGTTGCAGTCCACACAGTTCTGGTCTTATCTGGTATATGACAAACACCCAGAAATCCCTAACTTATTACAGCTTTATTATTGTTATTTTTATGACAAATTTTTGACATATTATATAAAAGCCAAATTTTGAAGATGCACACAGTGTGTCAACATGTGCTATCTGCTAGTACGGGAGATCAATGTACGCGTTTTGTGGGTGCAACCCCTTCCTCAATAATAGGGATGAGCCGAACACCCCCCTGTTCGGTTTGCACCAGAACTTGTGAACAGGCAAAAAATTTGTTCGACCATGCGAACACCGTTAAAGTCTATGGGACACAAACATGAATAATCAAAAGTGCTAATTTTAAAGGCTTATATGCAAGTTATTGTCATAAAAAGTGTTTGGGGACCTGGGTCCTGCCCCAGGGGACATAGATCAATGCAAAAAAAAATTTTAAAAACGGACGTTTTTTCGGGAGCAGTGATTTTAATAATGCTTAAAGTGAAACAATAAAAGTGTAATATCCCTTTAAATTTTGTAGCTGGGGGCTGTCTATAGTATGCCTGTAAAGGGGCGCATGTTTCCCGTGTTTAGAACAGCCTGACAGCAAAATGACATTTCAAAGGAAAAAAAGTCATTTAAAACTACTCGCGGCTAGGGATGAGCTTCGAGTTCAAGTCGATCTCATGTTCGACTCGAACATTGGCTGTTCGCAAGTTCGCCGAACAGCGAACAATTTGGGGTGTTCGCGGCAAATTCGAATGCCGCGGAACACCCTTTAAAAGTCTATGGGAGAAATCAAAAGTGCTAATTTTAAAGGCTTATATGCAAGTTATTGTCATAAAAGGTGTTTGGGGACCTGGGTCCTGCCCCAGGGGACATGGCTCAATGCAAAGAAAAGTTTTAAAAAGGGTTGTTTTTTCAGGAGCAGTGATTTTAATAATGCTTAAAGTCAAACAATAAACGTGTAATATCCCTTTAAATTTCATAGCTGGGGGGTGTCTATAGTATGCCTGTAAAGGGGCGCATGTTTCCCGTGTTTAGAACAGTCTGACAGCAAAATGACATTTCAAAGGAAAAAAGCCATTTAAAACTACTCGCAGCTATTGCATTGCCGGTCCGACAATACACATAAAGTTCATTGATAAAAACGACATGGGAATTCCACACAGGGGAACCTCGAACCAAAATTTTAAAAAAAATGACGTGGGGGTCCCCCTAAATTCCATACCAGGCCCCTCAGGTCTGGAATGGATATTAAGGGGAACCCCGGCCAAAATTTAAAAAACAAAAATGACATGGGGTCCCCCTAAATTCCATACCAGACCCTCCAGGTCTGGTATGGATTTTAAGGGGAAGCCCGCGCCAAAAAAAAAAAAAAAAAACGGCGTGGGGTCCCCCCAAAAATCCATACCAGACCCTTACCTGAGCACGCAACCTGGCAGGCTGCAGGAAAAGGGGGGGGTGAGAGAGCGCCATGTTGATGAGGACAAGGGCCTCATCCCCACAACCATGGCCGGTGGTTGTGGGGGTTTGCGGGTGGGGGGCTTATCGGAATCTGGAAGCCCCCTTTAACAAGGGGACCCCCAAATCCCGGCCCTCCCCCCTATGTGAAATGGTAAGGGGGTACAAAAGTACCCCTACCATTTCACTAAAAAAACTGTCAAAAATGTTAAAAATTACAAGAGACAGTTTTTGACAATTCCTTTATTTAAATGCTTCTTCTTTCTTCTTTCTTCTATCTTCCTTCATCTTCTTCTTCTGGTTCTTCTGGTTCTTCTGGTTCTTCCTCCGGCGTTCTCGTCCAGTATCTCCTCCGCGGCGTCTTCTATCTTCTTCTCCTCGGGCCGCTCCGCACCCATGGCATGGGGGGAGGCTCCCGCTCTTCTCTTCATCTTCTTCTCTTCTTCATCTTCTTCTTCATCTTCTTCTCTGCTTCATCTTCTTCTCTTCTTCATTTTCTTCTCCGGGCCGCTCTGCATCCATGCTGGCATGGAGGGAGGCTCCAGCTGTGTGACGGCGTCTCCTCGTCTGACGGTTCTTAAATAACGGAGGGCGGGGCCACCCGGTGACCCCGCCCCCTCTGACACACGGTGACTTGACGGGACTTCCCTGTGGCATTCCCCGTGACGTCACAGGGAAGTCCTGTCAAGTCACTGTGCATCAGAGGGGGGCGGGGTCATCGGGTGGCCCCGCCCCCCATTACTTAAGAACCGTCAGTTGAGGAGACGCCGTCACACAGCGGGAGCCTCCTTCCATGCCAGCATGGATGCGGAGCAGCCCGGAGAAGAAAATGAAGAAGAGAAGAAAATGAAGAAGAGAAGAAGATGAAGAGAAGAGCGGGAGCCTCCCCCCATGCCGTGGGTGCGGAGCGGCCCGAGGAGAAGAAGATAGAAGACGCCGCGGAGGAGATGCTGGACAAGAACGCCGGAGGAAGAACCAGAAGAGCCAGAAGAACCAGAAGAAGAAGAAGAAGATGAAGGAAGATATAAGAAAGAAAAAAGAAGAAGCATTTAAATAAAGGAATTGTCAAAAACTGTCTCTTGTCATTTTTAACATTTTTGACAGTTTTTTAGTGAAATGGTAGGGGTACTTTTGTACCCCCTTACCATTTCACACAGGGGGGCTGGGATCTGGGGGTCCCCTTGTTAAAGGGGGCTTCCAGATTCCGATAAGCCCCCCACCCGCAGACCCCCACAACCACCAGCCAGGGTTGTGGGAATGAGGCCCTTGTCCTCATCAACATGGGGACAAGGTGTTTTGGGGGGCTACCCCAAAGCACCCTCCCAATGTTGAGGGCATGTGGCCTGGTACGGTTCAGGGGGGCTCTCTCGCCCCCCTCTTTTCCTGCGGCCTGCCAGGTTGCGTGCTCGGATAAGGGTCTGGTATGGAATTTAGGGGGACCCCCACGTCATTTTTTTTTTGAATTTTGGCCGGGGTTCCCCTTAATATCCATACCAGACCTGAAGGGCCTGGTATGGAATTTAGGGGGACCCCACGTCATATTTTTTTAAATTTTGGTTCGGGGTTCCCCTGTGGGGAATTCCCATGCTGTTTTTATCAATGAAATTCTATGTGTATTGTCGGACCGGCAATGCAATAGCCGCGAGTAGTTTTAAATGGCTTTTTTCCTTTGAAATGTTATTTTTTCCTGTCAGACTGTTCTAAACACGGGAAACATGCACCCCTTTACAGGCATACTATAGACACCCCCCAGCTACGAAATTTAAAGGGATATTACACTTTTATTGTTTGACTTTAAGTATTATTAAAATCACTGCTCCTGAAAAAACGTCCGTTTTTAAAACTTTTTTTTGCATTGATCCATGTCTCCTGGGGCAGGACCCAGGTCCCCAAACACTTTTTATGACAATAACTTGCATATAAGCCTTTAAAATTAGCACTTTTGATTATTCATGTTCGTGTCCCATAGACTTTAACGGTGTTCGTGTGTTCGAACGAACTTTTTTCCTGTTCGCATGTTCTGGTGCGAACCGAACAGGGGGGTGTTCGGCTCATCCCTACTCGCGGCTATTAATGAATTGCCGGTCCGACAATACACATAAAAGTTCATTGATAAAAACGGCATGGGAATTCCCCATAGGGGAACCGCAAACCTAAATTAAAAAAAAATGACGTGGAAGGCCCCCTAAATTCCATATAATGCCCTTCAGGTCTGGTATGGATATTAAGAGGAACCCCGGCCAAAATTTAAAAAAAAATGGCATGGGGTCCCCCTCAAAATCTATACCAGACCCTTCTGGTCTGTTATGGTTTTGAGGGGAACCCCGTACCAAAATTAAAAAACAAAATGGAGTGGGGTCCCCCCAAAATCCATACCAGACCCTTATCCAAACACGCAACCTGGCAGGCCACAGGAAAAGAGTGGGGGACGAGAGAGCGGCCCCCCCATCCTCCTGAACCGTACCAGGCCACATGCTCTCAACATTGGGAGGGTGCTTTGGAGTAGCCCCCCAAAACATCTTGTCCCCATGTTGATGGGGACAAGGGCCTCATCCCCACAACCCTTGCCCGGTGGTTGTGGGGGTCTGCGGGCGGGGGGCTTATCAGAATCTGGAAGCCCCCTTTAACAAGGAGACCCCCAGATCCCGGCCCTCCCCCTGTGTGAAATGGTAAGGGGGTACAAAAGCCCTACCATTTCACAAAAAAACTGTCAAAAATGTTAAAAATGACAAGAGACAGTTTTTGACAATTCTTTTATTTAAATGCTTCTTCTTTCTGCTATCTTCTATCTTCCTTCGGTTTCTTCCTCCATCTTCTTCTTCTTCTGGTTCTTCTGGTTCTTCCTCCGGTGTTCTCGTCTGGCTTCTTCCTCCGTGGCGTCTTCTTATCTTCTTCTCCTCGGGCCGCTCCGCATCCATGATGGCATGGAGGGAGGCTCCCACTGTGTGACGCTTTTCTCTTCATCTTTTTCTCTTCATCTTTTTCTCTTCATCTTTTTCTCTTCATCTTCTTTTCGGGCCGCTCCTCATCCATGATGGCATGGAGGGAGGCTCCCGCTGTGTGACACTTCTCCTCTTCTGATGGTTCTTAAATAACGGGGGCTTTACCCGTTATGTAACCTTGCCCCCTTCTGACGTCATGGGGAATGAAACAGGGAAGTCCCAGTCAAGTCTCCATGCATCAGAGGGGGGCGGGGTCACCGGGTGGTCCCGCCCTCCGTTATATAAGAACCGTCAGAAGAGGAGAAGCGTCACACAGCGGGAGCCTCCCTCCATGCCATCATGAATGCGGAGTGGCCCGAAAAGAAGATGAAGACAAGAAGATGAAGAGAAGAAGATGAAGAGAAAAAGATGAAGAGAGAAGCATCACACAGTGGGAGCATCCCTCCATGCCATCATGGATGCGGAGCGGCCCGAGGAGAAGAAGATAAGAAGACGCTGCGGAGGAAGATGCCGGACGAGCACACCAGAGGAAGAACCAGAAGAACCAGAAGAAGAAGAAGATGGAGTAAGAACCCGAAGGAAGATAGAAGAAAGAAGAAGCATTTAAATAAAGGAATTGTCAAAAACTGTCTCTTGTCATTTTTAACATTTTTGACAGTTTTTTAGTGAAATGGTAGGGGTACTTTTGTACCCCCTTACCATTTCACACAGGGGGGAGGGTCGGGATCTGGGGGTCCTCTTTTTAAAGGGGGCTTCCAGATTCCGATAAGCCCCCTGCCCGCAGACCCCCACATCCACCGGGCAAGGGTTGTGGGGATGAGGCGCTCTCTCGTCCCCCCCTCTTTTCCTGCAGCCTTCCAGGTTGCGTGCTCGGATAAGGGTCTGGTATTGATTTTTGGGGGGACCCCACCCATTTTTTAAAAAAATTTTGGCGCATGGTTCCCCTTAAAATCCATACCAAACCTGAAGGGTCTGGTATAGATTTTGAGGGGGAACCCATGCCATTTTTAAAAAAAAAAATTTTCCGGGGTTTCCCTTAATATCCATACCAGACCTGAAGGGCCTGGTATGGAATTTAGGGGGACCCCCACGTCATTATTTTTAAATTTTGGTTCGGGGTTCCCCTGTGGGGAATTCCCATGCCGTTTTTATCAATGAACTTTTATGTGTATTGTCGGACCGGCAATTCATTAATAGCCACGTAGTAGAGTAGTTTTAAATGATTTTTTTTTCTTTTGAAATGTCATTTTGCTGTTAGACTGTTCTAAAGGGATATTAAACTTATATTGTTTCACTTTATTAAAATCACTGCTCCCGAAAAAAACATCTGTTTTTAAAACTTTTTTTGCATTGATCCATGTCCCCTGGGGTAGGACCCAGGTCCCCAAACACTTTTTATGACAATACCATGCATATAAGCCTTTAAAATTAGCACTTTTGATTTCTCCCGTAGACCTTTAAAGGGTGTTCCGTGGCATTCAAATTTGCTGCGAACACCCCAAATTGTTCACTGTTCGGCGAACTGGCGAACAACCGATGTTCGAGTCGAACATGAGTTTGACTAGAACTCAAAGCTCATTCCTACTCAATAATAAAGTAGCTGAGAGGAAGGGGTTGCACCCACAAAACACGTCCCTTGATCCCCCATGATGGCAGCTAGCACATGTTGACATTAGGCAATTTGTGTGCATCTTCAAAATTTGGCTTTTCCGGGGGGGGGGGGGGGGACTTCAACCCCATCTGCTGAACGCAATATCAAACACAGTTTATGAATACTCATGTCTGATATTGCCTTCACTTTCTTGAAAAGTTGAACTTTGTAAGTTCCAGAGTTGTGTATTTTTTTATGGTTTAAAACATGCCTGTTTTACCTTAATAAAAGACAATTTCTACATATTTTAATGTGACCCAAAAAATTGTTATACAACAAACATGTTGGTTTGTTCAAAAAACCTTTTAGAAATGCACATGTGATTGTGCTTTGCTTAAAAAGATTGATAATCAACAATGTGTGGCTTCTTCTTTCAATGCTCAAAAGCATTTTTTGGAGTAAAGTTGGTGTTTTCAGTGACAATGGGGGTTATTTACTAAAGGCAAATCCACTTTGCACTACAAGTGCAGTCTCTCAAGTGCACTTGTAGTGCAAAGTGTATTTTCCTTTAGTAAATAACACCCAACAGTGCTTTCTAATTCTACACAACCAGGCCATTTTCAGGACTCCACAAATTTAGGACATGGTGTTGAAAATTATTATTATTTTTGTCAGTAATGCATTACATACATTCACAATAAAAACAAGGGGTGTGTGTGTAGCAGACCCACAACATAATAATGAATAGTTAGCAGAAGAAGAGATTGTCACCTCATGTGTCAATGAAATTTCGTTTGCACTGTTGAAGAAAAAGCCCAAAAAATTAGACCATTAATAAAAGATAACCGAGGAGACAGATAAAAGAAAGCCAAGCAGGAAATCAAAGCAAATATTTGTTCAGTTTAAAATATATTTTTATTTTAAAAATGTCTCAGACATTGTCTGGCATATCGATGGCCCCCCTACCCGCAAAGTATTGCATGTATCTTATATGGACCTCGCAGGCACTCTTGGGGGGGCAAGCCAGGACGGCCAGCTTCAAGCGCCGTCAGGGTTGGTTCATTAATATTAATTCCGGCCTCAGGCCCAACTGAGCCAGCATAGTTCCAAGAATTTCTCCTTAAAAAGTTGTGGAGAACACAGCAACACAGGATGATGTGATTGAGTTTATATTCCGCCATGTGTATGGGTGTAAGAAATAAGCGGAACTGGCTGGCCATTATTCCAAATGTGTTCTCCACCACTCTTCTGGCTCTGGCCAGCTGGTAATTAAAAACCCTCTGGTCCGGGGTGAGGATCCTCATAGGGAATGGCCGTATAAGATGGTCCCCCAGCGCAAATGCTTCATCCACAATGAAGACAGATGAGAGTCCTTCTGCATTGTCTTCTGGAGGTGGCAAGCCCAAGCTGCCATTCTGGAGATGCCTGTAGAACTCTGTGTGGGTGATGATTCCACCATCTGACATCCAGCCATTCTTCCCCATGTCCACATAGGGGAACTCGTAAGACACTACCACCAACATCACAATACTATTGAACCCCTTGTAATTATAATAGTATGACCCCGAGTTGGGTGGTGGGACAATGTGGACGTGTTTCCCATTAATTGCCCCTACGCAGTTAGGAAAGTCCCAGCGCTGGGCAAAGTGGAAGGCCACAGTCTGCCATTCCTGTGGGTTGGAAGGAAACTTTGGAGTCAAACAAGAACCAAAAATTAATCATTTTGCATATAAACATTGAAAACAGATTAGACACAAACATTCTTGGCCAACATCAGTATAACATTTATTTTAGGGAGTATTTAAAGACAAAAGTATAAGGTCCACCTATCAGATTCCTCCTCCCCCCCTCATGGGCCATTTGTAAAATGTTATGGGGGGAATATGCTTTGGACAGGTAACCCTCTCCACTTCATTGAGAGATGAATGCCTAAATAATGTGTATTACTTTGGACAGCCCCTCCTTACTTACACTATTGGTAGCCCACTGGACAGGTAAGAAGTGTCATAATACAAAGATATAAATACACACTGTACACATTTTTACATTCTGCTATTACCTATCAAGATAATAATAGGATACAAAAACTTGAAACAGTACCATTTGAAAGTATTCAGGCAGGCCCTTGCACTACATGCTTTGGGGGATTCATCCATAAATCTGACCACAAAATAGGTAGGTATAGTGTGTATGGGTTTGGCAAAGTCAGCAACTAGAGGATTGGTATCAGCTGAGTTAGCAGTTGAGGGGAGGGAGGGTTCCAAATGATTTTGGGACCCAAAAAAAAGCCTCTGGCACTCTGCCAGAATTTAAAGCATAAAAAACATTTTAAAACATTTTAGGGGGTGTTTAGGGTAAAGCACTACTATGGAGCTAACAAAATACATTGTTAAGTGACTAGACGAGGTGGATATAGGCCCAGGAGAGCATGCTGGGAAGGTAAGTGAAGGCAAATATGTATGAAGGACAAAAACAAAATGTAAAATAAAACTGGCATGCATGAGAACAAAGGGGACATTAACAGCATATTACAATCATGGTAATTGGGGGATAAGGAAACCTGGATGATGGCAGAACAGGTCTCTGGGATAATGATCCCCAGAGCCTGGGGGAGATGCCTGTGGAGAACTTGAGGTCCTGCAGGCTTCTCCCCGTCACCAAGTACTGCAGGGTGGTGACTAGCCTCTGCTCCGGAGTGATGGCTTGCCTCATGCAGGTATCCTGCCTGCTGATATAAGGGGTCAGCAAAGCCAACAAACGGTGAAATATGGGCTCCATCGTCCACAGAAAGTTCCTGAAATCGTCAGGATTATTCTCACGCATCTCACGGAGCAAAGGCATGTGACAGAATTGGTCACGCTGGAGCAATCAATTCTTGGTCCATGAACTCCTCCCCACCCTGTTCATGGACTGGGCTTGTGTCAAAGTAAGAACCCCAACACCAAGCCCCTGCACAGCACAAACTCTACGATGAGTACATACATGCAACATGGCTAGAAAACGGTCGGCTGGTCAGAACGAAGTAACAGAACGCACTGAAGAACAGCAAGGCCTGTGAAGAGCGACCTGAAAATCAGTAACGAATGGACAAGAACACAATGACAAATCAATGTGAACTCGCTGCACGCACTGAAGACCAGATTCAAACCCACAAGCACAAACTGAACACCAGAAATATGATCTGAAAACCACAAGTCTGAAAAAGCGCGAATCGTCTCTCACCAAACTTTTACTAACATGAGATTAGCAAAAGGAGCCCAAAGGGTGCCGTGCTTGGTATTGAATTGCTCTTTTATAGTCTCGTCGTACGTGGTGTACTCCAACAACTTTGTGTGACCATGTGTATGCAAGACAAGTTTGAGCCAACAGCCGTCGGAAAAAATCCATGGATTTTGCTGTTGGAATGTCCGATCAATGTCCGACCGTGTGTACAGGGCATAAAACTAATCCATAGTGTAATGTTGTAATTTGAATGTTATACTTCCTTCTATGGGAGTTGTCAATTTCATTTATTAAGTTGATTTTTGTTAATCTATTCCATGGCACGACGAACAACTTACGTTGTTTAATTGTATGTCTGTATTTTATGTTCTTCATGAAAAACTTCAATAAAATACTAATGTTGAAAAAGAAAAAAAAAAATTACCACCAAAAGAAAGCTCTATTTGTGTGAAAAAAATGATAAAAATTTAATTTGGGTACAATGTAGCATATTTGCGCAATTGTCATTTAAAGAGTGTGAGTGCCGAAAGCTGAAAATTGGCCTGGGCAGGAAGGGGGTTTAAGTGCCCAGTAAGAAATTGGTTAAAGAGGTCAGGGATAGCTTGTATTAAAGCTCCTTAACTGCTTGTTGAAATAAGTAGATACTTTAAAATCCATAATCTGGACGCAGGTGCACTTTAAGTGACTTACTCAGCATTTATTCTTGTATGTTGCAACGCAACATAACACACATGTCCTGTAACTACCCAACATGAGACATTTTCACTCATCGGTGTCTTCTATTAAGTCCATTTACAGCACATAATGATTGACAAGAGACAACATGTACTTCTTTCAATCAACCTTAATAGAAGCAATAGAAATCTAAGAAAACAGGGCTGAAAATGATGTATGGGATTTATTCATACCTGCTATTATACAAAGGCAACTACAGTGATGCTTTCACTGTATAGACTTGAATTTCTGAGCAATGGAAACCAGGATGGAAGATTCATTACTCTGATTAAGGCTTGCATATCTTTCTTATGACACCTGCTAACAGCATGATTAGACTGTACACACATCTTTTATAAATGGGAAATAAACAGTTAATACAGTATGTGTTTGCTTATTGATGGCTCTTCTAGCTATACAAGGATAAATTGCGATAGTGATCTACTGTATGTGGTACCTGAGGTGTGCAACTGTACTCTTGGCTTCACATAAAGAATAAGTTCTACATGTATGCCTGCACTGACATTGCAGTAATACATCAGTGATTCATCCATCATAATGGAGTTCTCATTACAATCACTCAGCCATATCTTGCCATATCTTGTATATATGAGAGACTCTTTATTATTTCCTGTTTAGCAGTGACTGCAAATCTGATCAACCAATCATTCAGGCAATCTGTCTGTCTCTTTTTATATACATTATGAAGTACTCAGTAGTTTGCTGTGCTAACATATTTGTTTTCTATTATTACACACTCGTTATGTATGTGTTAGATTAGTATTCCATAATATGCAACATAGATGACTACAGATCTTGAACCACATATAGTGTATGATGTGTAAAGCATCCTTTTTTATATTATTTTTTACAAATACTGTATACTTAACAGGTGATTTTCAAGAGGGGAAAAGTAAATACATCCAGATATAGGATATAGCATGCTGGAACAAGCTTGTGGGTTTTGGTAAAGCCACCAGGCCTGTTCACACTTGCAATAATATCCAAAATAGAAATCCTATTAAAGACTGTGTAGTGAGTCCAAAGCATAGCATTTCTGTGCCGCAACTAGGATCATTGAATACAAAAACATATGTATAATGCATGTTATGTATTTGTAGTGCAGTTTAACTGGAAACTATATTGTTGAATGGATGTCATAAACCCATATTACCAGATATGGATAGCTGTTAAAAGAGCCTTTACTAGACATGTGCAGAACGGAAAAATGTGTTATGTTTCATTTGGATATATTCGTTATGTTACTATTTTTGTTTCATTTTGGAATTTGCTTAGTGTCGTTTCAGAATTCATTACGTTTCGTTTTCGTTAAACTTCATTTTGTTTATACATTTTTTAATGAATTCCAAATTTTCAGAGCTATTTGAATTCCGATCGGTTGAAAAATGATCAACCAATTTGAATTCTGTGTGAAGAATAGCCAGGCGCCGCGTCCTTAACCTCCCTGGCGGTATGATTATTTCGGATTTTAGGTGCTGAAAGCGGTACAATTATTTTGCATGGAAATTTGGCGTTTTATATTGTAGGTCTGTAAATCTTAACAATAACACACTTAAATCTGTCCAAACCAGAGTCTAGTAGATATCCCGGGTATGATAAAGTTTGAAACACAAAAACATAAATTATAATATAATAAATAAAAATAAATAATTAAAAAAAATTAAAAAAAATAGTAATAAAATAAATTTCCCCACAATTCACTATCGCTCAATTCTGCAAGTGTTCTAATTTACTATCGCTGTTTTCTAGCTGGTCTAAAGCCACTTTTGACGTAAAGGGACACTTTTTGGTTGCTATGGACAATCTCCAGTTTCCAGGCAGAAAGAACAGTGTATATCATGTAAAACTGCATGCAGGGCATGGGCCAGAGCACTGGGGACAAAAGGGATGTGAAATCATCTCATACAGTACTGTAATCTGTAAGATTACAGTACTGTATGTGTTATGATTTTGACATTTTTTTGAATTTGCCGCCAGGCTCCGCCCCCGTGCGTCGCGCCGCTCGCAGGGAACGGAGCCTGGCACGGAGAGGCTTCGGAGGAGGACGGAGCCCTCGGACACTGCGGGGGACATCGCAGGATCCCGGGGACAAGGTAAGTAACGCCGCCCCAGGATCCTGCAATGCGATCCCGAGTGTGGCTCGGGGTTACCGCTAATGGTACTGAATTTTAACCCCGAGCCACACTCGGGAAACCCGCCAGGGAGGTTAACAACCAATGACTCATCAGCTGTCAGTGGGCTTCCTCACTGACAAATGAAATGTAAACAAAATAATACTGGCAATAGAAAAAAAATGCATGGGGTCCCCCCAATCCATACCAGGCGCTTTGGGTCTGGTATCAATTCTAAGGGGAACCCCATGTCAAAATTAAAAAAAATAAACAGTGTGGGGTCCCCCCAAAATCCATACCAGACCCTTATCTGAGCATGCAGCCTGGCAGGCCAGGAAAGAGGGGGACAAGAAAGCACCCTGCTCCGGAGCCATACCAGGTCGCAAGCCCTCAACATGTGGGGGTGCTTTGGGATGGGGGGCTCAGCATATTAATGGGGACAAGGGCCTCTTCCCACAACACTGGGCTGTGGTTGTAGGGGTCTGTGGACGGGAAACTTATCAGAATCTGGAAACCCCCTTTAACAAGGGGGTTCCCAGATCCCACTTCATAGTACCCCTAACCATTCGCCAAAAATGTGTAAAAAGTAAATAGACAGTACACAGTAAGACCTGAAAAAATAAAAAACCTCCAGCCTTGTCAAATGCTCCCTGCAAAGTGCCTGCTCCTCCATCTGACATTTCTTAAATAGCTAAGGGGCAGAGTCACCCGATGACGTCAGCAGGGGATTCTGCCCCCTTATGATGTCACTGTCCGAGGCATGCTGGGTAAATGACATCACAAGAGGGTGCGGTCACCAGGGGATGTCACCAATTGACCCCTGTCCCTTACCTATTTAAGAACTGTCACCCGGCAGAGTAGGCATTAGGCGGTTAGCCTTTGTCGCAGGCGGGGCTTTTTTTTCCTGATCGGCAGTGCGGAGGTCGTCGTAATTGACAATGGATCTACATCAGGGGACATTTTCTTTTATGTTTTAAAAAATATTTTTGACTACTAGCCGACCAGCTGCTGCAGTTATACTGCGGCAGGTTGGCACAGCACAGCTGCTCAAATCGCTGTAGCTGTATATCGCTCCTTTAAGACGTCACAGCAGGCATAAAGTTTTGACTACATGAGTTCTTTTCATGTGATTATCGGTGCTATTGTGGTCTGAGGTGTGTGAGAGCCCAAGGAGCACCTAAGTAGCTGGCATCCAGAAGGCACGACTAGACCCAATGTGGGGTCTTATGGGAGGTGAGTGCATTTGTTGACTGGTGGAGGGCATATGTCACTTTGAAGATTATCCATCTATTCACTGAAGGTCTTCACTATTGCCACAGAATGGATTTGGCATGTTCACTTTGGATGAACCAGTTTATCTGTGTTTTATTTTCCCTATTATCACTAGATTGTAACGCTCTTTGTGATAAGTTAAAGTGATTGGGAAAGATAGGTCTCATGATATATTCGTAAATAATATGACGTGAGTACAAGAGGGCTAAAACAACTTTAGGATTTATTGGGTAGAGGCTATGTTGCCCTTATAACAAAGAAAGGCTGTTCAAGTACCAAGCAACATTTTGATCAGAAAAAATTAAGATAAACTGGGCGTTCTAGGTTTTGTGACACTTAATTAGACAATCATGTGTCATAATCACAGTTTCCTACGTGTGATGAATATTGTCTACTCCCTGCAACCAATCCCATACTGAAGGAATTTGATTTGTTTTCCAAAATTTAGGGATTAGGGACTTGGCTGCGTTAAGTAAGTGTTTTGTCAATTAATTTTTGTATCTTTTGAGTGAGGAAAAAGAAATATGCAGCAGACAACTGGCCATGTTTAATGTCATTTTGGTTTCAGTAATTCTTAAAAAAAGATCACAAACCTGATTCCAAAATGTATAGATTAAAGGGCACTGCCACCAAGTATATAGTAAAGTGCCTCTACTGCAATGACAACTCCAACACATAGCTGAAGTTTGGGAAGACCATCTATGTAGCTTATCAGGTGTGGTATACCAGTGCATGAGCAATTTGTATAATGTCTCCTGTGGCCTTGTGCTAAAAGAACATTTGAGTGCCAGTATGCATGCATTCTTCCATAGTTCATCTGAGAAAGTCATGTCAAGGGACTTTTCCCAAAGGTACCTAAAGTTATCAATTTTTTCATTGGCCTTTGTTTGGAGCCAGGAATATGCTAAGGACGTAGTTTTCATAATCTCAGAATCTTTGAGCCCAGGTTCACACTGAGCTGCGGGAATGAAGCCGTGCGAGTTGAACTCAATTTCAATCCCGCATATCAGTCCCGATTTCAGCTGCGATTTTAGAGACATCTGTGCTGGTTTCTGCAAAGATGTCAATGTAAATCACAGCCCGAAATCGCTAAAGGTAGTACAGAAACAAATTTTTGAAATCTGTGTGGCGTCGCACCGATTAGGGAGGTGCCATTGATGGCAATTGCCGCTGATTTGACATGCGATTAGACATGTCAAATCGCATGTCAAAATGCTCCAGTGTGAACTAGGGCTGAGACAGATTGTATCTAGTTGGATAAGAGAGATAAAAATTGTTTTTGCTTGTGGTTAGAAAAAAACTTACAAAACTGGAGATAGGACCATTGAGGAAGAATGGAACCACCACAAAGGTCCCTCAGTGTTTCTTGGGATTTCATCCCATTCGTGGAAATGCAGTATATAGCTAATAATGGGAGTCCTGTTTTAGTATGTGGTATCAAGTTAGTATGTAGGCCTGGAGGGAACTCAGGGTTATTGGCTATGGATGTCATTGGATGTCAATGGGTCTGGTATAGTCGCAAAACCCCAAGAGCATGCTAATTTATGGACTGAATACTTCTAGAGTAGCACCAAATATCAGATGCCGTTTTAATTGTTTAGGGTAATATGACTGACCAATGCAATGTAGAAATGTAATCGGAAAAGGGGTAGAAGAGTTTTCCAGGCATATCCAATATTTGTTTCCCATGTGACAATGCCAATTTTGGTTAGATGTGTAGTGAAGTAATATAGTTTAAAATCTGGAAGAATCTTTGGATCTCATGATCAAATAGATTTCGATGCAAGGTTTTTTAAAGAGCCCAGACAAATCGTCTTTGGCTTTGTTGTAATTGTTTAAAGAAACAGGGAAACAGTTTGATAGGCAGTGCATGCATACATTATAAAAATCTTGGTAGAATCATATTTTTTACAATAGCCACTCTGCTGAACCAAGAGAAGTGTTTTGTGTTCCAGCTTTTTCTCTATATTTTTGAGTAACGGAACAAAATTCTGAGCACATAGATTATCTAGGGTAGGGGTGAGCCAGATACCCAAGTATTTTAAAGCCTTCGATTCCCACTTAAAAACACCATTTTGTTGAACAGTGGCTGGTGTTTTTGGGGAGAGTGTAAGATTACACCTCTTACTTGTTGTAATTTACTTTGAAGTTGGATATGTAACTGAATGTTTGGAAAGTGTGCAATAACTTAGATGTGTGGGGTTGGGTTCAAGAAAAATAATAGATCATCTGCATAAGCTGCAGTTTTATACTCTATGCTTGAAATATGGAAACCCTGAACTATTCTGATTAATTATTCAAATAAGGGGTTCTAAAGTCAAAATGAAAAGTAATGGGGATAGCCAAGGGACAGCCTTGTACCATTTTTAATAAGAATTTTATCTGTGAAAACTCTATTTTCTTGAATTTTTGCTGAAGGTACATGATAAATAGTTGAAATCCAAGATAGCCTCTTTTTATTCAGGCCTATACAAGTACATGTGGCAAACATTTAGTCTCAGGCAACTCGGTCAAAGGTCTTCTCCGCATCCATAGGCAGGAGAAGGCCCTGAATCACCTCTGCCCTCGCCCTATATATCAAGCTGAGTGCTTTAGTGATATTATCTTTGTTTCCCTGCCAGGCATGAAGCCAACTTGTTCTGGTCCAATAATCTTCACTAGCAAAGGCAATTTTCTATCAATTGGGCCAGTAATTGTAAGTCAATGTTAAGAAGAGATGTTGGCCTATAGTTGGAATAATATATGGGGTCTTTAGAGAACTGTGATACGCTCCAAAAGAAAGGGTTTGGGCACCTGTTGTCGTGTAGAATTCAAGGCCTTTAGTAGTAGGAATTTCAGCATATCTTTGAACAATTTGCAATATTGGGAAGTCAGACCATCAGGTCCTGGACCTTTTCCTGCTTTTAAGTCCTTGATAACAAGTAACAATTCTAAAAATGTTCTAAATCATCAATGTCTATCTGAGCTAGGGTGGATAAATTACTCTGTCTCAGAAATTCCTTAATAATTTGATCCATTTTTCCTTGTAGGCTAGCTTGTTTATGTTGGGTTGGTATATAGCTTAGAGTAGAAACTATGAAATTGTGATGCAATTTTGTCCTATGCATATTCCAGCTTACTGTCTGCATTATTAATACAAAAAAATGTGTCTTAGAGTCCTTAAAGGCTTTAGCGAAAATCTTTCCGCTTTTATCATGTTCGTAACAAATACGCTTTTTGAAATAGAGCAAATGTTTAGATTTGTGATCTAAGATATACTGCAAGGCTTTTCTGGTTTCTAGCAATTCCATCTCTGATTTAGTAGATAGGGAAAGTTTGTGTTGGGATTCCAGATGGACAATCTTGACAGAAAGATCATTAATTGACTCCTCTGTTTCTTTTTTGTGTTTCGCACCCCATTTGACAAATTCCCCTCTTATAACATATTTATGTGCTTCCCATACTGTTAACAGGGGAAGTTTGTCCCTAGAATTGAGGGAAAATTATGTCCTAATGGCCTCTGCCATATGTTCAAATATGGAGGGATCTGTAAATAGAGATGGGTACATTTTCCAGTTTGGTGGCTGTTCTGTGAAATCTAATGTTAAATAAATCAGTGCATGATCAGAAAAGGATTGAATTTCTATCTTAGCATCTATTAAAGTAGGAATATCTCTCTGAGAAATGAAACAGTAGTCTATCGGTGAGTGGTGGTCATGTGGGGGTGATTAAAATGTAAAATCCTTGTCTGCAGGATGTAAAGTCCTCCAGCAATCAACTACCATCAAAGATCTCAATAGGCATTTGATTCTCCTAAGTACTCCTTAGGTGATATAAGTTTTACCAGAGGAGGTCTTTTGGAGCAGATTAAGAGGGTTTTTATAATCCTCTCCTATCATCAAACATCCTGCAGCAAACCACTTAAGTTAATCTACAATATGTTGGAAAAAGGAAATATGTGCTGAATTCGGAAAGTACACATTGACTAGAGTAGCAGGTTTGCCTTCTAAAATTCCTTTAAGAAAAAGGTACCTTCCGAAGGTGCATGCACGACGCTCTGTGATATGGACACTTAATCACAGAGCTCAGTCCCGTTCCATTCTCAGCAGCAAGCAGCATCACCCCAGAGAAGCCAGCATGGGACTGGGACAACCTAGACACCTGCGGGAACTGTTTTATGCAGGTGGGGTCAGCGGCTTATGGGTACAATTTGCAGAACTTCCAGGGGCTGAAGAATCCAAGTTGGTGGCAGAACGGCCGCTCCATGAGGCAGTTCACATAGCGATCCCTCTCTCATCTCCCTGGTGGGACTCATTGCAAAAGGAGGTATGTGGAGGGGCCCCAATTATCACATCCCTCGGGGGCCTGAAATCACTAGCTTCCATGGTGTCTCTAATCAACCAGACACTAGATGACATGCTCATGTCCCCCTTAGCTGCGGCCTAACTGAGGCCTAATGTGACTTATCAGGATATGGGGCTAAACACCTCGCAGCCACATGATATCTCCCTCATGTTCACTAAATTTGCAGAGATGCTGGACAGGGGCCTAGCTTAGACCGCAGTCAGAATTACTTCTGACATTAAAATGGATCTCCAATTTTGGGCTCTCGCATTGAGACCATTGAAAACAGAGTAGATGTCACAATAGACCGTATTAACCAGAGCACAGAGTGTATCCAAGATTTACCTTGAAAACAGGTCAAGATGGCTCAACTTTAGAATCAGGGGCATGCCAAGACCATTACGGATATACTCCCTCATTGGGAGCCTTTTTCCGAGCCCACAAACTGGAGCTTAATCGGGCCCCCCCGAACTGATGGACTGCCTCGTGACATTGTGGTTAAACCACACTATTATAATGTTTAGGAGAAAGTCATGAAAATGGCGCACTCCACTCCACAAATCCAGATTATGGGTCATCCAATCCAAATATTCATCGAAATCTCCCCATAAACAGTTCAGAGAAGGCGAGCACTCAAACCCCTTTTGACAGCACTGACTCAGAAGAACATCAAATACTGGAGGCTTTTCCAGTTCAATCTGAAGTTCGAGTTTAACAATAAGCTCTTTAGATTTTCTACATTTCTGGAAGGAGAGAACCTTCTACAGAAACTGGGCATAATTTCCAGAGATCCACCTTCTCCGATGCAGTCTTCAATCTCAAGCCTGACCAAACGATAACCTCCATCTAGCCCACTCACCTCTCTGTGGCAGAAGCCTAAAACCAAAAAAGCCAAAGAAGGACTACCACCTTGAATTTGAGTTCTTTCTCACGTAACTCTTTTAACCCCCATTCTTGGGGTTAGGTCCCTACAGACCTTCCGGCCTTAATGTCCCCCAGATTTATGAACCCATTAATCTCACAGAGATCCTGTTCCACCTTTATAACAAGCCTATTCCCTCCAACTTTTCACACTCCTTTTATACTAACTGGTTATAACTAACCCCTCTACTTATACTCTTCTTTATCGGACACGGATTACCTCAAGGCCCACCTGGATCTATTGAATTAAGCCTCGGACCATTCACTAAGGAGCAACTTCCCCTTTATATACTGGTAATTCTGGCCTACCATGAAACTGTGGACTATTTGACTTTATTGGGTACGGATATCCCCCTAGTCATGTATGCTGTTATCACAGTTTTCCAAGTGGCACTTACAATCCTAGTCCCCCCTAACAGTAACCAGGCTGTAGATTAGCTATTAGGGCCTCACAACCTTCACACTCTGGTGGTCCCTTTGTTACCACCCCACATCACTCCCTGGAATCCTGAGTCCCCTATCCTCCTTTAGAGGGATCAACCCCTTCCTAATAGAATCTTTTCCCTTCTTCCCAGAATCCGCATCACACCTGCCTTAGCTTAACCCCTATTGAATGTTCTTAAGTTACAGTTGTCGAGGGTGATGCCTCAAAGTTTATACGAGTTTTATTGTTCTACACTAGGGAGTGCTGTGGACAGGACGGTACTAGTGCACCTTCTCCTGTACTCGGAGATGCAGATTTTTCTCTCTCCTGGTCAGGATCCCCCATCCAACCATTTTTGTCTCTCGGGGTATAGTGGACATACTCCACCCCTACCCTTGGGGCTCTCTCTTATTCTTTCTCTCACTTGTTCTCTATCTGTTTCCATTGTTTTGTATTAACTTCTCTATTTTCTTAGTGAAATGTGTGCTCTCACATCTCTGCAGGCTCCTGGACAGCGTTACAATGGATTTAATCACACTCCTGGACTCTGGATTATCCACCAGGTTGAAGGTAGGTGATTGTATCTCATTGGCACTCCCTCCTAGAATGCTCCAAGGCTGACCTTAACACACCTAGACCCTCCTTGCGCATTGCATCACACAATGTTCAAGGAATTAACTCGCCTTTAAACACCGGAAGATCTTCCAGTACTACCATGACCAAAAAATAGACATATTGTTTCTTCAAGAAACACATTTTCAAAAATCCTATTCCCACTCGTTTATTCACTTTAAATTTCCCAAGTTCTACCTGACAAATGCTGACAACAAAACTAAAGGGGTAGGCATATTTGTCTCCCCCAATTCTCGGTTCTCATTCCTTTCTGAATTTAAGGCTCCAGAAGGTCAATTGCTACTCACCAAAAGTCTCATTGACAACCAGCTCTACTCCTTAAATTCATACTATGTGCCAAATAGGGATCAATCAAAATTTTTTAATGCCCTTTTTCACTCTCTAAGCCCATTTACTGAAGGCTTGGTCATCTACGGAGAGGACTCTAATATAGCTTTTGACACATGATTATTTAAAACCCACCCTCAGGGAAGGGACCATATCCGTCCCACCAGGCAGAGCCTTAATGTGGCTAGACAAATTTACCAACAGGAGTTGGTTAATATTTGGAGGGAAATGAACCCGACTGCACAGGACTATACACACTTCTCTAGTCCTCACAATATCTTTGCTAGAACAGACCACTTCTTTATTTTGACAAGTCATATCCCATTGGTGACTAAATCCCTCATAAAAGGCTCTGGTCAGACCACTCCTTTCTCCTCCTAATAATAGGCAGATCAACAGAACAACAAAAGGGGTACAACTGGAGACTTAATGCCCCAATTCTTAGTAACCCTACCCATGTATGTGAAATTGAAAAAGATATACAGGAATATTTTCTATTGAATGATATAAATAACATTTCCCTAATTTCTTTATGGGCGGCACACAAAGCCTCCATTAGGGGAAAACTCACCCAAATGGCCTCAAAGCTACGTAAAGCCCACGACTAGATGAACGGTTAGAGAGGGAATTCTTGCTTCTAAGCAAACAACACAAACGTAACCCTTCATCAGGTTCAGTGGAAAAACTAAAAGTATCATGCACAGCCTTAAATCTAGCTCTCACTGCCATATCCGAAAAGAGTTTGTGTTGGGAAGGTGGCTGGTTTTATCACCAAAAAGATAAGACGGGCTCCTTGCTGGTGACTAGGTTGACCCCTAAAATAAGGACACATACCTTACCTAAAATAAAACTACCCAATGGTCCCCTTTCCCAAAACCCCCAGAAAATCATGGAACCCTGTATAGTAGGGAAGGGAAAGATTCCCCAACTAGCTTGATTGACTCCTTTCTTAGTTCACTGAGTATCACCAAGATCAAGGACCACCACAGGGATAAATTAGGGGCACCAATCTCAGCAGAAGAAGTTTCACAGGTCCTTAAAGATCTCAAAAACAAATCGGCCCCCGGACCTGATGGCTTCTCAGTCCTATATTACAAACACTTCTCCTCAATATTAGATCCCTATATGGCTCAATTTTTCAACCAACTCTGTACAGGTGCACAACCTGATAAGGCATTAACACAGTTATCACAGTGATCCCCAAACCTGGCAAGGACCCTAGTTGTACTGCTAATTATCGCCCCATGTCCTTAATAAATAATGATTTTAAAATTTTGACGAAAATGATAGCAGACGACAGATATAATTTCATTAGTCTTTATATCCACAAGGACCAGGTTGGCTTTATAACTGGGAGACAAGGCCCAGATCAGATCAGGAGGGCGATTGACATTGTTTCCCTTCTGAGGTCTAGATGGGACAATGGCCCGCCTCAAATGGGATTTCTACTCTCTTTAGATCTCATAAAGGTGTTTGATTCCATCTCCTGGTCTTATCTGGTTTCAATTTTACAATGATGGGGCTTTGGTCAATCCTTTATGAACGTGATAGGGGCCCTCTACTCCAACCCGGAAGCAAAAATGAAGCTGCAAGGATATTACTCGGAACCCTTCCCAATCCTTAATGGTACAAGGCAGGGGTGTCCCTTGTCCCCACAAATTTTTGCTATTGTCATCAAAATCTTAGCCATTGCCATTAGAGACCACAATGATATACATGAGGTGAGATGCGGGCCACAAACCCACAAATGCGCACTTTTCTCTGATGATATTTTGATTTTCATCATATCACCACTAACCTCACTACCAAATATCTGCAAGGTACTTGATGACTTTGGCTCGGGGGTCAACTACACAAAAATCACTGACCTTAAGGGTCAACTTATCAGACCATCTGGTCGGACAGCTTAAAGACAACTTCCAGTTTGGACGGAATGAGGCGTTGATTCCCTATCTAGGGATCAATCTGACAGCCTCGGTAGACCACTTATATGCCGCCAATTTTCCCCAAATGTTTCATAAATTGGAAAAAGATCTCTCACAATGGGATAAACTGGGACTCTCCTGGCTAGGCAGGATTAACTCCGTAAAGATGACCCTGTTACCACGCATACTCTATCTATTTAGATCATTACCTATCCCAATTTCTAGGAATCAACTTAGGAAGTTCCAATCCAAAATGTTCAACTTTATATGGGGAGCAAAATGACACAGAGTTGCCAAGGGGACCCTTTTCTGAACTAGAGATCAAGGAGGAGTGAGTCTACCAAACCTTATCTGGTACCATCAAGCAGCCCAGTTATCCTAACTCTCCATTATATATTCCAAAATAGCACGCCCAGACTGGATACATATGGAAAGGCAAGCAATACCCCACTACACATTTGACTATTTTCTCTGATGCCCTTCTAAATCTAGACCCGCTATCATGGCTCCTACACTATCCCACTCCTTAGTTCTATGGGATTCTCTCAAAAATAACCCATGCTTGATCTCTAACTGCGCCCACTCTCTCATATATTTTTCAAAACCCCCTGTTTTCCCCTGGTATGGACATTAAGGCCTTTCATTGGTGGGTGGATAAGGTGCTCTATAGAATAGGACACTTTGTCAATGCCATGGGACCACTCGCTATGGCCCACTGTGTAAGAAGCTTGACATGCCCAGGTCGGAAAAGGTTCAGACTCCACCAAATCTCTCATTTCATTCACTCTTTATGGACCTCTAAACCCAACCAACTTTCGATCATGGCATATGAAATGTGGTGTGGTCAAGCCATGGAGCAGAAGGGAGGGATAACAGTGATATACTGATCACTTGCTATGGCAGAGTCAAAATCCCTCTTCATGAGGGAATGGGAGAAAGACTTGGGACAATGCTGGAGCCTAACAGAGTGGCATAGAGCTTCGGCCTCAGCCTCCAAGGGCATACTGAACATTGAACTAGTCAAGGCTAACTTAAAAGTCTTAATGAGGTAGTATTTAGTTCCACTAAAAATCACCAAAATCTATCAGAGCACTTCACCTCTGTGCTTGCGTAATTGTGGGCACATTGGATCAATGATGCATGTATGGTGGGATTGTCCCAAGATCAGAGGACTCTGGAATAGAGTATTCCACGCCATCAGGAAAATTATGGGCATACCCATTCAGAAGGCTCCTCAAATAGCTCTCCTTAACTTTCCTAGCCCCAGGACCCCGAAATTGGCCCAACACCTCATTATGTTTATTCTCCTTGGGACTAAGCTGACAATTCCTCGAGCCTGGAAGCAACCTAATGTTTCTTTCACCTTGGTCAAAAGGAAAATCTCCTGGATGATTGCCCAGGATAAAACAGCATCCTCTTGGATACTACTGATAAACATGATGCAATCTGGGAACCCTGCACCAGATACATATCTCTGACGCCTACTGCCTCATCTCACCCAGGATCCATGTAGAGAAGCGAGTATCATACTGTCACTAGGTCTTTTTTTCTTCTGTCTTCTATTTTCTCTTTTACAGTCTTTTTCTTTTCTCTCTTTATGCTTTTTTTTCTGTTACCCTATAGATACAGTCACAGGACTTTCCCACTGGGACACAGTAATACCCCTCTCTCGTGATTTGTAGGAGGAGTATTCCATGAATATAGTCAAGTGTGATTGCAGGTCAGTTGATACCTCGACCTTCAGTAAGACACATCCTGATTAGTAGAAATCTCCATATATGAATCCCTTGGGTTCATAACAGCTGGTTCAGAAGTCTTTGTCTTGCAGTCATGCAGAGTCTTTCAATTTTATTTTCATTTTTTTTGGCACTCACATCTATAATCCATAACAAGGTTTATACAAGTTCACTATTTACGGTTAGTTGGACTTTTCAAGTTGATTTAAGGATTGTTTCATCCACAAACCCACTACCACATATATGATAAGATCCTCATTTGTCTATCCTGTTTCTGATTTACAACAAACCTTCAACAACCATCTGGCAATTTGTTATCGGGGGAGCTGCCCCTCACCACCTGACACAGCTAGATCCCATGAGAGGTGTTGGGAGTGTGAAATCATTTCTTTCTCCAGAGGATGAGGACATAATAGAAACCCCCTTGAGGGTGCATCAGAGCTTGTAGTATGCTAAAGCACTATGCTATGTTATGTTGTTGTTATGTTGGTGTACCTGATGTAATGACACCGATATACTTGTACCTATGTTAACATGTTTTCTTTGAAATTTCAATAAAAACTATTGAAAGTAAAAGGTACTTTCCATCTGGATCTATGAGTTTGTCAGTCACAGAAAAAGCTGAGTCCTTACTCAGCAGTATGGAGACCCCTTTCATCTAAGCTAAGGGATTAGTCGCTTGATATACATTTCTAAAGTAATTATCACTCAATTTGGGAATTTTATGTGAATTAATGTGGGTATCTTGTAAAAAGACCATCTTGGGTTTAAGTTTTTTAAGATCTCTCAGAAGGGTCAATCTTTTCTCAGGTGTAATCAACCCTTCAGCATTATGAGAAATGAGGGAGGGATGTTTCCCTAATAAGGAGTAAGCCATTATAAGGGGGAACAGTGAGTTTATAGAATGGCAGCTATGGTGGCTCAGTTAGTAGAATAGGTATTGAAGAGAATCTGTTACTGACTGATAACCAAGAATAATATATACAGATAAGTAAAATAGCAAAAACTCTACAATGCATGTAGGAAAGTGGGAATGCCCCAAATCTATGAAAGCAAGCCTGCATCACAATGAGCTATTAGGTATATGGTATAAACTCACAAACTATCACAGAGAAATTGGTATCAACAGCCTCAAAACAGTAAAAAATAGAGATATAATCTTAACAAAACCTTTTTCGGTCCAGCAAAATCATTAATAAACACTTAATCTTTGTAGTTTCAAATATAGTGGGGTGAGAATAGGTAAGGAGAGAGAATGGATGCTGCATGGGATAATTCTCTCATAAGTACACATAACAAAAACCACCTGATGTTCAGCATGCAGGTTTAAAAGGGGGGGGCGAGTTGTCCCCACATACTTATAATATAATCAGATAAAAAAATGGACAAAGAATGAAATATAGGAGCACCAGCATCTCTGCCATACACACTAGCATCACCCAGAGTATAAAGGATATATATACATTATTAAAATGAAAACTTTCAAAAACCAAAAACATGCCTCAAACCCCTAACTGATGCACGGTCATGCAGTAAAAGTATGGGAGGTTTCATAAAACCGCTTAACTTAACCTCAGTATGACAGCCCAGATGGCTGATTCACTCATGGACATTGCTGTATAGAGATGGGGCTCATGTAAGTATTATGGGGCTGCTGCTCACAGAAGGCTCATTATCTTAATGCATAGAATGCATTAAGATAAAAAAACCTTCTGCGTTTACAATACCTTTAAGCTAGTCTCAATTAGAAAATGTAAAGTCACAGCTGAGAAAAGCGAACCACAGCAATCCATGTGTGCAAACATCCAAACGATTATCAGTTCACGGGTGGCATAAAGATTAACAGGACACCTCCTGTGTCGAAAGTCAAGTGTACTCTCTAATTCTGGGTAGTTTAGATCTTGAGGAAGACAACTTGAATCCTGGAGCAGGAGATTTATAGTTTCTGCCCTTTTTATGAGGAGTTTTGTTGGGATAAGAAAATATGGACGACGAAGAGCTGCATATACTGTAGGTGCTGGGAGTTTGAAATCTGGAATTCCATTCTCGAAGGTCAGTTAACAGTATTTGTAAGTTATCACAAAAATCATGCAGCTCATCAGGCATTCTAAGCACGTATTGCTTACCATTGAGTGTAGCTTGTAGTGCAAAAGGAAGTGCCATCTGTATGAAATGCCTTCCTCTTTCACAACTTCCAGCAGGGGGTGCAAAGCCCTTATGTAATTTAGAGTAATAGCCGTTAGCTCTTGAAAAAGTTTAATGGTGTCTTCATTAAAAGTGATAGGGGCATTTTGTCTGGATTCAGCAGGAATGTCCTTCTTTCAACCAAAGTTGGAGAGACAGCAGATAATATCTCTGGATGGTTCAATATCCTCACTTTGGGAACCTAGTGATCTATGAGCTCGGCCAAAGTCAGTGAGAGTGTCTGGATCTCTTTCCAAGACTGCATTAAAAATATTATGCAATGCTGGTTTAATCTGGTCTGGATCGATTCAGGAACCCCTCTCTCTAAAATGTTCTCCTCCTGCCCCTATTATCTATGTCCTTCAGGTGTTTGTTCATGGCATACAACACAGTTATGTCTTCCAGTCTGGAGATAGCTTTGTCTCTCCATCTTCCTTGGTGTTCCGTGGCAGCTAATGACTCAGACATTACAAGTAGGCCTGCCTTCAGGTCATTAATGGCTGCTGAGAGAGAGCTTTTGATGTCTGTAGAAATAGCAGTCAAGGCAGAGAAAGTGAGGGGAGGATCAGCATGGTCGGTGTCTTTTACATAGTCTTCCGATGCTGGTAGGGATTCTTCCTTGCTGTTTTTCTCATGGTGGGCTGTTGCCATTTTCCTGGCTGAGATTCTGCGCCTGAAGGTCGGCTGTGTTCCGAAGATCGCCAGTATGTGACATGCAGATGAGGCAGCAGAAGGTCATTGTGAACGGGTATGATGTGTGGGCTTAGACAAATTGCCCATTATCTAAGCCTCTAAGGACCAATCTGCAGGCTGTGGAGCTGTAATGCCCCATACACACAATCGTAAATGCCGCCAGCACTCCGATGAGAGCTTTTGGTCGGAAAATGCGACAGTGTGTATGCTCCATCAGACTTTTGCTGGCGGAATTCCAGCCAGCAAAAGATTGAGAGCAGGTTCTTAATTTTTTGGTCGGAAAAAGTTCCTGGCTGAAAATGCAATCGTCTGTATGCAATTCCGTCGCAGCAAAAATCACGCATGCTCAGAATCAAGTACGAGATGGAAACGCTCGGTCTGGTAAAACTAGCATTCATAATGGAGCTAGCACATTCGTCACACTGTAAATTTTTGGATCTTTTAATGCAGCGTATTCTTTTGTTCTTTATAATGCTAGAAGAATTAAGTTGTTTTGCTGCTGATATTCACACAGAGCTCTCACAAACTTATTTCTTTATTATTTCTTGTGATCTCCTGAATAATATTTTTTGTTTTTAAAGCCAGATCTCCATAAAAATTTTTAGAATTTTTTTTTATAGTCATCTGTTTTTTATTTTTAATCAAGATCTCCTGTTTTTTGGATTATTTTTAAATTAGTTTCTAGTGATCTCTATAATTTTTTTTTTGGTGTGTCAAGTTTCCACAACAACTTTATTATCTTGTATTTTTATAAAGCTCAAGGAGGTTGGTTGTTATCCCTTGTTAATTTGACATTGTATTTTGGAAATGTACCTGCCTATTCACAAACAAACTGTCCTATTTGAAGAAAAACACATAGGCAAGTATTTTTATATAAAAAAAATATTTTGGCTCATAATAACAAAATAAAAAGGAAGGCAACGCTGGAGAAACTGCTTGAATTTGCGAAGCCTTTTGGCCCCCAGGGCACACATCAACTCTTTGGAAATTAAAATTGGTAGTGTGAGAAGTCCATATAATGGGGAGCACAATCTGGTCCTGGACTCCCCGAGATCACGAACAGCAGCAGATGACATATCTGTCCCCAGGCTGTGGTACTACAACAGGCTGTGTCTTCTGTCAGACCAGACTGAACCCAGGCCATCACTTTCTTGTCTTCCTTGCAGCCTTCCCTCCATGCTTCCCTGCAGCCTTCCTTGGAGCCTGTGGCTCTGGAGGTGGACTTGTGGCAGGAGGAGGAGGATGGGCAAGCGCAACTAAGTGTATGTTATCACTAGTTTGGCCACTCAAGCCCTTATAAATGGCCTCAAAATAATTTTCTCACACCTGATGCATTGGCCCTCCTCCATTTGCTGCAATTTTGCAGCTACATAGCAGCCATAGGCCTCTTCAGCATCGGGGGGCTTTTCAGGTCTGCATTAGCCTCCTTAATGAGGCCCAGTGCTGCCTCTTCCACGTTACTCCCCTTCCTGGCCCTTTTTGTTGGAAGGCGGAGGGGAGGCACCTGGGATTGGGTGAGGCTCCTACTGGGCCCGGCCACCTCCTGGCTGTCACTTACCCCCACCACCTCCTGGCTCACACTTATCCCCGCCTCCTCCTGTGTGCCACATTCCAGAGCCTTGTCCTGGCTGATGTCTTCCTGTGTATGAAAAAGGGACATTAGTTTTTGGTTCATCAATCACACACAATTTTCAGCTCATGACTGTTGCAAATTGAATGTTAATAAATAGAAAAGACTATCATTCTGAGCCCAGCATTTTTCATTCTTGTCACTATCATTTTTAGCCCCTACTGTCTATTGATATGTAAAATACTTTTTGTATTTTTTGTTATCAATAATAACATCTAGTTAACAACAATAATTTTTCGGACAATAAACATGTTAAAAAATACTATACCTGGCTCCAGCTGGGCTCCTTCACTTCTTCCAGGATGGAAGGCCCAGGTTGGTCCTCAGAAGCCTCAGCTGGGGTTGAGGGCCGGCTGGATGGAAGTGAAGAAAGTGATTCCCTGACTTCCAGAAACCGCATCCTGTTGTACCACAGACTGGATGCATACATGTCTTCTGCTGCTGCTCCTGATCTCATGGAAGCCTGGACCTTATTAAGCTCCTTCTTATGCGTGCTTCTCAAGTTACCAATTTTCCTCACCACAAACTCGATGTCTGCGTTGGGGACCTGCGTCTTCACAAATTGCAGCAGTTTCTCCAGCGATGTCTTCCTAGCTGGTTTATTGCGATATAACGGGTTTTTAACCTCCCACAAATTTCTCATATCCCTGTATTTGTCAATGAAATGGCCCATGAATTCAGGGTTTTTGAATTGTTTCATATTTGCTGCAAGACAAAATACAAGACAAAAAAAACTAATATCAGGCTAAACTCTCCTAATCTTATCCCAATATAGGCCTCAATCTCGAATCAGTATAGGCCACTGATGTCCCAAGTTAAAATGTTACCTTCGTTAGAACGTTCGGCACTTCCGGTCCTCCTTCCTACGCACACAGAATGTAGGTACGACACACATGTGTTAGCTTTATATACACTGCGCATGTGTGAAACTCCACCCACATCACCCCGCCCCTGACATTCTTTCTAGAATATTCCCTGCCCCTTCTCTTTCGGTGCAGTGGGAGATGAACATGGCTGAGACACAGCAGGTGCGTAATAGCAGAAACGAGGAGGAGGAAAGGCCGGAGCCCGTAATGTTCCGATCCCGGAGGAGAAGATTTAAGGCTTCAAATATGGCCTTTGTAGAGATGGTGGAGATGGTGGACATCTTGAAGAGAGCCGACTATGACGGGAAGTATGGACCGTACCTAAACCCAAATGTGAGAAAGGCCAAGATCATGACTAAAGTTGTGAAGAGTCTGCACAGGAATTTTGGAGTACGACGATCCTAGGAGCAATTGAGGAAACGCTGGTTAGACCTTAAATTGAGGGAGCAGGATCAGTACAGAAGGATCAAGAAAGTGCTTTTAAAAAGTAAGTACTTGTCATGTGTTCGATTAGTATTATTACTTGCATGCTGGGCACAGTAATTGTTCGTAGTAAACATTGTTCGTTCACCAACTAACTACAGTGTTTTAGGCAGATACAGGGTTAACTACATTTGGTCATGCTAATTTGTGTTAAAAGAAGTTTAGGACATTGTAGTCTAGATGTGTTTGTAACTAGAATGATTAGCAAACTTGATTCAGTGCAATGTAAGGAGAGGACGCTCAGCAGCTGTTTACACATCTGGACTCAGGAGCACTAGTGTGGGACACAAGAACAAACTTTTTAGGGTGTTCCACACAGGTACTCCAGTGGATACTTGGGGTGTCTCCATGTGTGAAACTTGTCCAAAAAAGTAAAATATTGCAGCTTTGTTAAGGGTATAAATGTCTTCAACTTGGAACTCTGCCCAAACAGACAATTGTACCCCACTTCCAAACAATGTTTCACATTCATATTTCTGCCCACAAATATCTGTGTACCTTTTGTTTCATTCTCATAGGGGAGAAAAGATTTGGGACATCAGAGGACAACAGAAACCCCCCCCACCTCCTGAAGAAGGGGAACAGAGGACACAACCTCAGGATGTGGAGGAAGGAGAGGTGGTGGAAATTGTCACCACAACAGGTGAGTGTCTGACACCACAGATTCAGGTAATAGTTGTATGCCTGCATATTTATAATACATGGTGTGTATTTTTTCTTTTAGATGATGTGCATGTTGGCTAATCCAGGAGATAATGTTTTGTAGTCGGGATTTAAACCTCATCAAGGAAAAAACCAAGGCGATTGAATAAAGAATGAAGAACATGACTGATGTACTATGGAGAACCAAAATTTTTAAAAAATGACAACTTTTTTATTTTTTCTAAGAAAATTTAAATAACCTTTTTATACATTTTAATAGCCAAATTTGGAAGATGCACACGGTGTGTCAACATGTGCTATCTGCCATCAGGGGGTATCAATGTATATGTTTTGTGGGTGCAACCCCTTCCTCCCAACTCTAGTAGGTGAAAGGAAGGGGTTGCACCCCCAAAACATGTCCATTGATCCCCCATGATGGGAGATAGCACATGTTGACATTAGGCATGGGATCAGGAGGGAAATCCCAATTTTTACTTCCAATTTGTGTGCATCTTCTAAATTTGGCTTTTACAGGGGGACATCACCCCATCTGATGAAGGCAATATCAAGACATTTTTGACACTATAATGTCCGATATTGCCTTCTGTTTTTCAATGTTGAACATTGTAAGTTCCTGAGTTGTGTATGTTATGTTTTGAAACATGCCTGTTTATGTACCAAAATAATATTTTCAAGGTAAAAATTTATAAAACAAAGATGTTATTTTTTTAACAAAAAAGGTTTTACAATGCACATGTGAATGTGTACGGAGTAAAAAGTTTTATACTCAACAATGTGTGGCTTCTTCTTTCAATGCTCAATACCAGTTTTTGTATTAAGTTGGTGTTTACAATGACAATGGGTGTTATTTAATAATGGAAAAACCACTTGGCACTACAAGTGCACTAGGAGAACCTAGGAGACAGATAAAAGAAACCCAAGCAGTAAATCAAATTCAAGATTTTATCATATCATTTTCTTTTATTATGCAAATATTTAAAAATTTGCTGGCATGGCAATGGCCCCCCTACCCATAAAATATTCCACATATTTTTGACGCACTTCACGGGCGCTTTGGGGGGGCAAGCCACGACGGACAGCTTCCAGGGCCGTCGTTGTTGGTTCATGATGTCCAGCCTCAGGTTTGTACTTATACTTTGTATTTATAGCCATTAGCTGGAAATTTAAAACCCTCTTCTCTGGGGTTAGGGTCCTCTGGGGGAATGGCCTGATCATGTGATCACCCAGACCAAATGCTTCATCAGCAATAAAAACAAACGGGAGTCCTTCTACATTCTCTTCTGCAGGTGGCAACCCCAAGCCACCACTCTGGAGATGTGTGTAGAACTTGGTCTGGGCAAAGACTCCACCATCCGACATCCGGCCATTCTTCCTCACGTCCACATAGAGAAACTCGTATGTCTCTGACACCACTGCCATTAACATGATACTATTGAAACCCTTATAATTAAAACATAAATATAGTTAAAAAAAGTGGGACGATGTGGACGTGATTCCCATCAATTGCCCCTCCACAGTTGGGAAAGCCCCAACGGTCGTCAAAGTGGGATGCCACAGTCTGCCATTCCTGTGGCATTGAAGGAAACCGTGGAGTCAAAAAAGAAAAAAAAAATTTTACTTTTGCACATAAACATTGTAAGTAGATTAGACACGAACATTCTTGGCCAACATCAGTATAACATTTAGTTTAAGGAGTATTTAAAGACAAAAATATAAGGTCCACTTATCAGATTCCTCCCCCCTCTGATGGCCCATTGGAAAAAGTTTAGGGGGGAGGGTTATAAATGAGTTTAAGGACAACAATAACATTCGGGCACATTTTAGGGGGTGTTTAGGGTAAAGTGGTACTATTGAGCTGACAAAATACATTGTTAAGTGACTAGGCTAGGTATATATGGGCCCAGGATAGCATGCTGGGGAGGTAAGTAAAGGCAAATATGCATGAAGGACAAAAAAGGAGCACTAAAAACTTCCAGCATGCACGAGGATAAAGAGGACATTCACAGCATATTACAATCATGGTAATTAGGGAATGATGAAAGAAATACAATACATTAGCATACATTAAATACATAGAATGTGATGTTAAAGGAGAAAACTTACCCTTATATAGTTCTTCTGCGGGACCTGAATGATAGCAGAACAGGTCTCTGGAATAATGATCCCCAGAGCCTGGGGGGAGATACCTGTAGAGAACTTGAGGTCCTGGAGACTTCTCCCTGTTGCCAAGTACCGCAATGTGGCGACTAGCTTCTGCTCCGGAGTGATGGCTTGCAGCATGCAGGTGTCCTGCTTCGTAATATAAGGGGACAGCAAAGCCAACAGATGGTGAAAAACGGGGTCCGTCATACAGAGAAAATTCCTGAAATCATCAGAGTTATTCTCCTGGATCTCACGCAGCAAAGGCATGTGAGAGAATTGGTCATGCATAGCATGAACTCTACGAGGAGCACATACTTGCAACATGGCTTCAAAACGGTCGGCTGGTCAGGACGAACTAACAGAAAGCACCGAAGAACAGCAAGGTCTGTGAAGAGCGAGCTGAAAATCAGAAACAAACAGACAAGTACACAATGACAAATCAATGGGAACTCACTGCACGCACTGAAGACCAGATACAAACCCACAAGCACAAACTGAACACCAGAAATATGATCTGAAAACCACGAGTCTGAAAAAGCGCGAATCGTCTCTCGGCTGGCTTTCTCCTCTCCCCGTCTGACAGATGCAGTGAGCACGGCCAAGATTCCCCCACTGATGTCACCCGGGAATGGAGAAAGAGAGAAGAGAGAGCTGGCCGATTATGTGATCGCTGAGAAGCACTGTGAAATGAGGTATTGCAGGCTTTTTTTTATTATAAATCATTCATACAGGAGCACACAGGATTAGAACACAGAGGGTATGGTATGAAGATGTGAAAGTTATTTGAGCAGCAGGAGTTGCAGGGGCGGGCACTGTCATGAGCTGACAGGGAGGGAGGGGAGGGGGGAGAGCACAGAGGAGACAGATAGCAGGGCTGCAGGTGACGGAGGCACATAAACTGACCACAGTGTCAAGGTTCAGCAGTCATGATGCACCTTGGTCAGTTACAAAGGGGAGGGCACAGCCAGGCATGATCAGCCAGGTTTTTCAGGTGTTACAGGGGGCCAATTGACACAGCACAAGCACTGTGCTGTATAAAATGCTTTAAAGAAACATGATCTTTTTAGTTGGGGTTAATAAACTCTTTAATGGTGTTTTGCAATGTTTATCTGGAATTAAACTTGAAACTAAATACTGCACCTGTGCAACAATTGTTCTTTGCATTACCATATTAAATTATCCAAAAACATATGATGTAACACGATACTTAATATAAAAGGAACTGTAATTGCTTAGAGGTCGCTGATGGCTAAATGACCAGGTCAAACTTTGCAGTGTTAGCATTTGTCAGGTAAATCGACAATAAATCTATAATAATTTTAAATACCAAATTATTTGTATACATTTTTTAAATGCTTTTTTTTATATGCTGTTTAACCGCTTGCTGACCAGCCACTATCATTATACTGTGGCAGGTCGGCACAATCCCGCGAACCGTCATAGCTATAAGTCGGCTCGTGGGATCGGGATAGAAGGCGCGTGCACGTGCCTGCTGCACAGCGGGGGTGCCGATGCTCGTGGCAGATGGTCGTGATGACTGCCGGCCACGAGAGACCATGAGCACGAGGGACAGAACACGGAAGTCTGTGTGTAAATACACAAATCCGTGTTTTGTTCTGAGAGGAATGACAGATCATGTGTTCCTATTAGCTAGGAACCACGATCTGTCACTTCCTCTAGTCAATCCACTCCCTCTTCAGTTAGAATCATCTCTCAAGGAACACAGTTAAGCCCTGATCGCCCCCTAGTGTAAACCTTTTCACTGCCAGAGACAATTTTACAGTAATCAGTGCATTTTTATAGCACTGATTGCTGTATAAATGCCAGTGGTCCCAAAAATGTGTCAAAATTGTCTGATGTGTCTGCCATAATGTTGCAGTCATGATAAAAATTGCAGATTTCCGCCATTACTAGTAAAAAAAAAAATAAATAAATAATAAAAATGCTATAAATCTATCCCCTATTTTGTAGACACTATAACTTTTGCGCAAACCAATCAATATACGCTTATAAAAATGGGGATATTTATTACAGCAAAAAGTACAAAATATTGCTTTTTTTTTCAAAATTGTCGGTTTTTTGTTTATAGCGGAAAAAAATAAAAACCGCAGAGGCGATCAAATACCACCAAAAGAAAGCTCTATTTGTGGGAAAAAAAGAACATCAACCGCACAATTGTCAGTTAAAGCAACGCAGTGCCGAATCGCAAAAAATGGCCCAGTCATTCTGCAGCTAAATCTTCCAGGGCTGAAGTGGTTAAAAAAAAAAAAGAACATTAACCACTTGCTGACCAGCCACTGTCATTATACTGAAGCAGGTTGGCACAACTGCGCAAATTGCCATAGCTGTACATCGGCCGCTTCAAGAGCAATAGCAGGCACGCGTGGCTGGCGACTGCAATGTCTGCCGGCCACCCATGATCGCTCTACAGAGAGCCAGAATGGGGATCTGTCAATGTAAACAAACAGATCCCCATTCTGACAGGGGAGTAGAGAGAGATCATCTGTTCCTAGTGATCAGGAACATCGACCTCTCTCCTCCAGTCAGTACACTCCCCGCACAGTGTCCGATCTGTTCACCGCAATGTCGCAGTCCCACTAAAAACTGCTGATCACCGCCATTACTAGTAAAAAAATAAATTTATAATAAAAATGCCATAAATCCATCCCCTATTTTGTAGATGCTATAACTTTTGCGCAAACCAATCAATGTACGCTTATTGCGATTTTTTTACCATAAATATGTAAAAGAATACATATTGGGCTAAACTAATGAAGACATTTTTTTTTTTGAGGAGTGCCCGCAGAGGTGATGAAATACCACCAAAAGAAAGCTTTATCTGTTGGGAAAAAAGGACATAAATTTTGTTTGTGTACAACGTTACATGACCACGCAATTGTCAGTTAAAACAATACAGTGCCGTATCGCAAAAATAGCCTGGTCATTAAGGGGGTAAATCCTTGCAGGCCTGAAGTGGTTAAACATATGGTTGTGCAGATGAACACAACAGCAATTTTTACAATGAAGCCTCCAGTTTGATTGTGATCACTGTGTCATAGTAATCACATGATCAGAAGGAAGTGAAGACCTGAGCTCTCAAGTGTTGGCTAGTGGCTATAAAAGAGGAAAACATTTATAAACTCATCTCAAGCATGGGGCATAAGGCTGAGTAACATTTATATACAGATGGTGGGCATGATGGGATTAAAAATACTTCAGCAGATCTGTATAGAGGGCTGATACAGTGTCAGATATAATCCATAGCTCTTCATTTCCTTTATAATAAAAAAGCATGGCAGTGTAATGTTTAAAAGTCCTCCAACAGGAACATGGCAATGTGCTAAAATACAAAAAAATGATCCTCCGCACTCTCCAATATAAGTGCAGAACTTTATGAAGCAATAATAAACAAGTTTTGCAGCAATGACACTGATATGTGCTCTCACATCAATCAAGTGTATTAAACATAAAATAAAGTTTAGAAGCAACCTAATAATCCACTATATGTGTATCTCATGTGTATACAACAAATCCATCTGGTAAAACTGTATAACTCAAGCATAAATAAATGCTGTTGCTATTATTGATTGCTTACCCTTTCTTATCAATCTACGCGTTCCCTGGATGTTATGATAACCCAGTAGCTGCAATGCCTTCTAGGTTATTAAAGTGGTTCTAAAGGCAAAAGTTTTTTTTTCATCTTAATGCATTCTGTGCGTTAAGATAAAAAAACCTTCTGTGTGCAGCAGCCCACTCAGCCCCCTAATGCTTACCTGAACCCCATCTCGATCCAGTGATTGGCTGAGACAGCAGCGGGTGCCATTGGCTTCGGCTTTTGACAATCAAAGTCAGTGAGCCAATGAGGAGAGAGAGGAGGTGGAGCTGAGCCACGGTTTCATATCTGAATGGGCACATTGAGCTGCGGCTCGGGTGCCCCCATGGCAAGCTGTTTGCTGCGGGGGCGCTCGGCAGGAGGGGGGCCAGGAGCACCGATGAGGGACTCAAGAAGAGGAAGATCCAGGCTGTCTGTGCAAAAGCACTGCACAGAGCAGGTAAATATAACATGTTTATTATTTAAAAAAAAAAAAGCAAAAAATAAACCAAGACTTTAATATCACCTTAAGCAACATGTAGATTGGAAGTTTTGGTTTATGACTAACTTTTCTAACTTTTCTAATCTTCATGCCCACTCCTGCTGAAAAAGTATTGAATCAGAGACATACAACATGTTAGCATTTTTAGAAGGAGTTTAGCAATGATGGCCTCTATCTTTCTGTTATTAAGGAAAAGAGTAGGAATGAGTAAATCTGTCTGGTGTATTGTGAATTACATTTGAAGTTAATTTCACTTAGTGGAAAATCCCATTAAAAGCAATTGGGGGAGGTGGTGGATGATTGCTTTTTGAAAATGTGTTCCATGTTTTGAGCTTATAAGCAAGTTTAAAAAAAAACAAAAAAAAAGCATGGTGTGGTCTTTTTAATGCAGCTTCAAGGGCAACATCTTTTTAATCACATGTTTTGGGGATGCCTTAAAGCAACGCGTATTGTAACAGAACAGTGCACTTTTTTTATTGACAGCCTCAATGACAGAGTACTCTGGCAACACACACTTGGCTGTGCAATGGATTTTTTTATTTACAATTAGCTTTGCGTTAGGTACAGCAACACCTCAATCTGAATAATTTCAGCTATGCCTTTTTTTCAGGTAGTCTCAGCAGCAGCACATGCTTTTTGAGCATAGCTGATCAGCAGATCCTCCACTTATCTCTTCCCAAGTGTGTCCAACTCTTGCACACCCGCTGCACCATGTCAACTGTTGACCTGATCACACAGAGTAAGCCTTGATTGCTTGAATGGTATACCAATGAATAGCTTATCACTGTGCTATCTTTTTTCCTTAGTGGAGAATGAAGGGAAACTGTGAATAATTAGACTTTGGGGTGATTTACTAAATCTGGAGCACTCAGAATCTGGTGCTTCTGTGCATGGTAGCCAATCAGCTTCTAACTTCAGCTTGTTCAATTAAGCTTTTGCAATAAAACCTGAAAGCTGATTGGTTTCTATGCAGAGCTGCACCAGATTTTGCACTCTCCAGTTTTAGTACATTTCTCCCTTTGTGTTTACCACCTTGTGCAGTGACCTATGTGGCTGCTCTTACTGCTAGAAAGCTAGTTTGACTTTATTTGTCAGTCCTGTGTGTGCCTAATTTTTTTTACTATGGTGAATTGGGGTGTTGGCTACACACTGTTTTTGCACTTTTTTTTTCTTTTTAATGATGCAACATATAATTAATATGCACTCGCTGGAGAATCCCTATCAGCAAAATGAAACACAATACACCCTTTAGCCACTTGCCGCCGCCCACCATCAAATGAGGGAGGGACAGTGCAGCTCTCGTTCTGGGTGGATGTCATATGACAAGGCATCAGAACGGACGCTCCCGCGGGGGCGTGCAGTGTGGCGATTGCGGCCACGCCATGTTGCTAGGACACAGTGCGACCCCAATCTCTGTAAAGAGCTGCTGACGCAGCTCTTTAACTATATGATTGGCTGTGTCCAATCACAGCCGGTCACATGTAAACGCAGAAGCGACGTAAATCGGCTCTCCTCGCCTCACACTGACAGAGTGTGTGGCGAGGAGAGCCGATCAGCAGGATCTCCTCGCAGGGGAGAAGAAGGAAGGTAATCAAGGCACTGATCATCAGTGCCCTGATTACAGGAAAGCTACAGCAGTGCCACCAATCAGTGCCTATGAGTGTCACTAATCAGTGCCCATCAGTGACACAAATCAGTGCCCATCAGTGACACAAATCAATGCCCATTACTGGTGCCAGTCTGTGCTGCTTTTTAGTGCCCATCAGTGCTGCCCATCAATTTCCATCAGTGCTGCCCATCACTTCACGGGACACTTTTTTTTTAATTAATAAAGAAATTGTCCAAAACTGTCTCCTGTCATTTTTACTTTTTTTACTTTTTTTTGGTGAATGGGTAGGGGTACAATGTTAAAGAGGGGCTTCCAGATTCAGATAAGCCCCCCACCCACTGACACCTACAACCACCAGGCAAGGATTGTGGGGAAGATGCCCTTGTCCCCATCAACAAGGTGCTTTGGGGGGACCCCAAAGCACCCTCCCTATATTGAGGGCATGTGACTTGGTACGGTTCAGAAGACCCAAAGGGCCTGGTAATGGACTGGTTAGGGGGGACCCACGCTGTTTTTTTCAATGATTTTTATCTATATTGTCGGGATCCGACAAAACATTGCAGCCACAAGCAGTTTTAAATGACATTTTTTCCTTTAGAAATGTCATTTTGCTGTGGTACTGTTATAAACACGGGAAAGATGTGCTATATTACAGGCAGACTAAGGAGACCCCCAGACGTGATATTTAAAGGAATATTTCATTTTTATTGTTTCACTTTACGCATTAATAAAATCACTGCTCCGGAAAAAAACAGTTGTTTTTAAAACTTTTTTTGCATGGATACATGTCCCCTGGGGCAGGACCCAGGTCCCCAAACACTTTTTATGGCAATAACTTGCACATAAGCCTTTAAAATTAGCACTTTTGATTTTTCACGTTCATGTCCCATAGACTTTAACGGTGTTCGCACAAATTGTTTGCCTGTTCGCATGTTCTGCTGCGAACCAAACCGGGAGGTGTTCGGCTCATCCCTACCAATCACAGCCGATCACAAATGTACACACAGACCTGTAACTGGCTGTTACTTCCTCTCCTCACACACAGTTCCAGTGTGATGGAAGGAGAGCCAGGGAACAGTGGGTCAGCGATCTGTGTATGGTAGTGTACTGCAAACAACACTACAAATAAAGAGAATCTGTCACATCACCCATCAGCAGTGTTACAGTCCTCATCAGTGCCCATCACCATCAGTGTTACTGTCACCCACCAGTGCACCTGTTGCCCATCAGTGACCATCAGCAGTGTACTTGTTGCCCATAAGTGACCCTCAGCAGTGCACCTGTCGCCAATCAGTACCTGTCGCACATTGCCTCTCAGTGCCATCGTCCACAGTATACCTGTCACACAGCCACCCATCCTCAGAGTATCCATCACACAGTTTCCCATCACCAGAGAACCTGTCACACAGCCACCCCTCTCATCAGAGTACCCATCACACAGCCACCCATCAGCAGAGTACCAATTACACAGTCACCATCAGCAGTCTACCAGTCCCATTGTCACCAGTAGGGATGAGCCTAATGTTCGTTCAACTCAAACATCGGGTATTCGCCGAACAATATGCTGTGTTCGCAGCAAATTCGAAAGCCACCAGAACACTATTAAAGTCTATGGGACACTAACATGAAAAATCAAAAGTGCTCATTTTAAAGGCTTATATGCAAGTTATTAAAAAGTGTTTAGGGACCTGGGTCCTGCCCCAGGGGACATGTATCAATGCAATTTTTTTTTTTAAAAAAACAACCTTTTTTTGGGAGCAGTGATTTTTTTAATGCTTAAAGTAAAACAATAAAAATGAAATATTCCTTTAAATATCATGCCTGAGGGGTGTCTATAGTATGCCTATAAAGTGGCACATTTTTCCCGTGTTTAGAACAGTACCACAGCAAAATGACATTTCTAAAGGAAAAATTGTCATTTAAAACCGATCACGGCTGTAATGAATTGTCGGGTCTCAGCAATATAGATAAAACTCATTGAAAAAAAGAGCATGGGTTACCCCCCATCCATTACCATTAACCCCCCGTCCACAGAAAGACCCACCACCTTCCTTAAATTCATAGAAGAAATTGTCACATCCCTCATCTACCAGCAAAGACCCCCCCCCAGAAAACCTTCTCTCTGAATCTGTTAGCAGACTTCATAAGTGACATTTCCCTTAGAGCATTCCACCATCAGAAGCAGAGCGAAGATGACAAAAAAGTTACGTATACAGCGGAGGAGGTAGAAGAGACAGCAGTTATCATTGTCCCCAGTGTCTTTCCCAACCCGGCCTATGCATCAGAGAATGCTTCAGACATTTTCACACATCCCTAAGATATTAGCCCATATTTTTAACAGCCTGTGATTTTCCCATTTTCAATATTTGTGTTGAACATTTGCCTACTGCTTCAACTAACCATGCCTATGGCTTCCACCTTAACTGACCCTGGCCTGTTTATTGACTATGCCTCTGCCTCACATCTGCATTGTTGATCCACCACGTTTCTGCCTTCCACATGAACTGACCTCGACCTGTTAATTGACTATGTTCTTTGTCTGCCGCTTGGACTGCTCTGTTGCACTGCTACTGCAGTAGTGGGATTCATGATAACACAGGGCTCCCACATATGTGAGGGGCTCCATAATTGTTTTTCTGGATGGAGAAAACTAATTTTTGGGTTTTCTCTGGGTTTTATAATTCGGGCATGAGACCGGAGGCTTCAAAAAACTTTGGGTGGGAGAAGCCTCTACCACTGTGCCCAGGTCTTACCTGACTGAGGCCCTAAGCCTGATATTTCTGCCTGCTGATGACTTACTGCTATCATGCATCTGCCTGTCGCATGGACTGACCACACCTCTGCCTGCTATCTACTGTATACTATGGACCAAGTTCCTGCCTACTACCAGGACCAATATTTTGGCTGTGCTGACCATGTCTCTGCCTGGACAATTTCTTTGGCTGTTGCTGACCACATCTATGCCTGCTGCCTGTGCCAATGCTTTGGCTGTGTTAACAATACTGTATGTCTGCCTGCTGCCTGTACTGACTATAGACAATATTCCTGTATGCTGCCTGAACAATTACTTTCGGTGTCGCCGACTACGTCCCTGCCTGCTGCCTGGACCAATGCTCTCCTCTGTGGACAACTTCACTACTAAAACCACAGGTAATAATTTGTATCCTTTTTTACCCTTTGCTCAGCAGAATGCATATCGGGGTGTAATTTGTGATATGTACATGCTATGTGTTAGAAGTATGAAAGGCCTTTAAAAATGATAGGTTGTCTGGAAATGATATGTGTAATTTATGTCCCTAGAACACCTGACCGTGCTCCTTGCATGTAGGGCCTCTCTATGTGGCCAGGCTGTGAAAAGGTCTCACACGTGTGCTATCACCATACTCAGGAAGAGTAGCTTAATGTATTTTGTGGGGTATTTCTTGCTATCTACATGCTATGTTTTCAAAATATATTATAAATGGACAACTTTGTGTAAAAAAAAAAATAAGTTTTCATTTTCTTTCCACATTTTCCGAAAACTTGTGGAAAAAAGGAACATGTTCAAAAGACTCATTATGCCTCATAGAATATGCATTGGAGTGTTTGATTCTCAAAATGGGGTCTTTTTGTGGGTAATTCCATTATCCTGGTGCTTCAGGGCCTTCAAAATTGTGATAGGTAGTCAGGAAATGTAATTTCCTAGAATGCCTGAAGGTGCTACTTGGATGTTGAGCCTCTCTATGTAGCCAGGCTGTAAAAAAGTCTCATACATGTGGTATTGCCATACTCAGGATGAGTAGCAAAATGTGTTTTGGGGTATAAATGCAAGAAATAACTTGTTAATATGACAACTTTGTGTAAAGAAAATTATAATAATTTCTTAATTTCCCACAAATCACAAGAATTGTGGGAAAAAATTACAATTTCAAAAAACTCACAATGCCTCTTACTAAATACCTTGAACTGTCTACTTTCCAAAAGGGGGTATTTGGGGGGTATTTGTACTGTCCTGATGTTTCAGGGCCTCAAGAAATTAGACAGGGCGTCAGTACATCAGGTGTGATCAGGTGTAATCAAAGTTCAATTATTGGTTCCATAGCTTGTAGACTTTAAAACTTTCACATAGAATAAATAATATACACTAATTTGAATTATTTTTATCAAAGATATGTAGCAGTATAAATTGTGGCCCACATTTATGAAGAAAAATTACTTATTTGCAACATTTTATAATAGAAACTAAAAAAAGTGTTTTTTTTTTTCAAAATGTTCGCTTTTTTTATATCGCAAAAAATAAAGTGGTGGTGAATAAATACCACCAAAAGAAATCTCTATTTGTGTGCCAAAACAGATAAAAATGTTGTTTGGGTACAGTGTAGCATGACTGAGTAATTGTCATTCAAAATGTACCCTGTATTGAAGTGGTTAAACACAAAAGCCCCTAGTAATAAAATAAAATCTAGGTAGTAAATGGATTGATTGGTCAAAGAGTACACAAACTGGTGCAGCTGTGCATGGTAGCCAATCAGCTTCTAACTTCAGGTTTGACAAATAAAAAAACTGGGAACTGATTGGTTTCTATGCAGAGCTTCCCCATATTTTGCACTCTCCAGTTTTAGTAAATCAACCCATATGACTGCTCTGTGCCCCCTTTTTTATTGTGAGGGGAACTTATTCAAAATATTCCTTATTGGACCTTCTAAGCTTGCTGCCCATAGTTTTTTTTTCCAGTATTTCTTTTATTGTGATACATAGTTCAAAATAAACAACATGGCATTACAATAAAGAGTAATAGGTAAGAGTTGTAAAGCAAATACAATTAAGTTGTGCTTAACAACAGGAGTATACCTTTTCATTTTGTCTGGGTATAGTAGGGTTGTATAAAAAGCCAGAGATGAGTAAGAAAAAATGAGAAAGGAGAAAGTAGGAATAGAGGGAGATAGGTAAATATGACACCCTAAAAAAACGAAAGAGAAAAAAGAAAGGTATTTGAGGTAGGGAATGCAAGCATGGGTTTTACGCAAAATGTCTATGGTTAGAGTTTAAGTAATGATGTCAATAATAAGGATACTAATAGAATCAAGAATGGTAGTCAAGAATGGTAGTGATATTAGATGTGCCGTGAGAGAGATGGATTTCATGTCTGAAGTGATTACCAAGGAGGTGTTAGTTGCAATTTAACCGCTTGGCGAACGTATACAGTACATATACAGCGGCAAAACAGCTCTCCAGCACAGATGCTGATTGGTCGCTGACACCTGACAATCGCAGCCAGAATTTGCTGAAGAGAGCCCTGTGTAGGTAAGCAAACACAGGGCTCTATTCTGACAGCAGAAATTTGCTGTTTTTTCTTCCTGCAGAGCAGGAAAAAAACAGCACATTGCTTAGTAAAACACCTCACACAGCAAAACATGGTGATGACACATTTAACCTCTTGATCGCCCCCTATAACTCCTTTCCTGCCAGTGTCAGTAGTACAGTGACAGTGTATATTTGGTATCACTGGGTCCCAAAAAAGTGTAAAAAGTGCCAGTTAGGTGTCTAATTTGTCCGCCGCAATATCGAAGTCCCGCTATAAGTCGCTGGTCACTGCCATTACTAGTAGAAAGAAAAAATTAAAATTCCATAAATGTATCCTATAGTTTTTGGACATTATAACTTTTGCACAAAGCAATCAATATACGCTTGTTGGGATTTTTGGTTTAAAATTTTTTTTTTTGAAAATTGGTGGTCTTTTTTTGTTTATAGCGCAAAAAATAAAAACCGAAGAGGTGATCAAATTCCAACAAAAAAAAGCTCTATTTGTGGGGAAAAAAAGGACATTTTATTTGGGTACAGTGTCGCACAACCACGCAATGGTCAGTTAAAGTAATGCAGTGCCAAATTGCAAAAAAATGGCCTGGTCATGAAGGGGTAAAACCTTCCGGAGGTCAAGTGGTTTAAGTTTCAAGGGTTTTGGATCCAGGGGGACCAGTTGTTAAGAAATCTATCTAATAAAAGGTTGGTTTTGGCAAACATATATTCAAAAAGAGTGTGTTCATTTAGTATTCTTATACAGTAGTTGTTAACCTGTCAAGGGGTGTGACCTGTTTCCATTGTTTTGCAAGGGTCAATCTGGCTGCTATAAAAAGGTGTGTGAGAATTGTATGGAATAGAGGAGGCCAGGAAACCATGCCTAAACCTAGTAAGGCCAATTAAGGGTCTGGTTTTAATGTTGCCCCAGTAATGGATGAAGCCAGGGAGAACATATTAAGTCAAAAGTTGGTAATAGTAGGGCAGTGCCACCAAATATGTGAAACTGAGCCTACAGCTCCACATTGTCTCCAGCATAGAGGTGATTGTCTAGGGGATAGGGTGGCTAGTCTATTCTATGTTAGGTACCATTTGTGGAGATGTTTTTGAGATGATTCTCAATGAGATAGGCACTTGGGATGTCTAAGAGGTAGTCGGGTGGCAGGACACTATTGAGCTGGAAAAGCTTTGAATTGAAAGGAAAGTTCCCAGAATACCATCGAAGCGGTTTTCTGTAAAGAGGAAGGGCGGGAAAGGAGACAGTAAATAGATAATACTCCCAGGTGGCGATGTGATGGGATATTCAGGAGTTTCAACAGATCTTCTGGTAAAGAAGAGTTTTCTGTCCATAGGAAGCGGTGCAGGGTGTGTCGTACTTGAAGATATTTGTAGAATGAGGAGATCTTTATTGAGCAGATGATGAATTAGGAGGGGCGCCAAAAAAAACCTAAAACTAGCGTAAAACACTAGGTTGCTGCTTCTTTAACAGTGAAACCTGTTATCATGAACTAAAACATAAAAAAAGCTACTACCTTAAAATTGCAACAAAATACATTGAAAAATAAGTGCACATAAATCAATACAATATATCATATACAAAAGCCCACATAAATAAAGTGAGTTCATAAAAAAGAAAAAAACAAAAATATATATGTGTGTTCAAAATCAATATCCAGTCACCGTGTTCATAAAAAATATGAATAGAAATATAAAACTGCTCCAATCCTAAATCAATCATAAAGGTGCTCCACGCAAAGTGCAACAAATCAATATGCGCCCACCAGAAATACTCGGCCACCAAATGAGCATCAAGCATGTATCTTATTAAACTCCCCTCCTTGCAAATACTGGACTACTCCTCCAATAGGAATCCAGGCTCCTCTTCCCCAATTGGGGCACTGTAATAAAAGGCTCCAAAGCAAACCACAAAGGGGCATATATATAGTGTAGTATGTTTTAAATAAATTGTCACAATAAAATCATAAATAGGTCCGCTCACATGTACACAAAGGTAAATAGGCATAAGACATGTGCAACTTCCTGATCGATGGATCCCACATTGTTCTGTTCTCGCTACACCTTTGCCCCTGGCATGTATGTAGCTCAACATACAGCTTAAACCTTCTCCTAAAATAACCAGACTGTCTGTAACTTTGGATCTTTATTACAATGAACAGATGGTGGCCATATAAGAATAGGCTGGTAGCTTGTAAAGCTCCTTCTGTGAACAGTCTTCCTTGATGCTTGACATGGAGGTGATGATGTGATATGATCAGTAAGCAATGTGGTGGTGACCAGGAACTATTAGAGGGTTTCTCTCTGATTTCAAGTTGGTTTGTCTTAGACGACCACCTACCCTTAATAGTCCATTTTGATTAAGAAATGGGTCAAGTTTTCTCAGGGCATTGTCACTAGGGATAGGTTTTCCGTTCAAGATACAGTTGATCTCCTTAGCATTGGTTTCATGCTGTACAGTGCAGATGATAAGATCCTGAGACTGCTGGAGCTCTAATGCTGAACTGATCCTTTGACAATGATGCCATCCTTTGTGGTCACAGCTGTTTGAGTCACCTTTAAAAGAGTGACCTTTAAAGGTGAGACAAAAAATAGCTTGAACAAGTGCCTTCCATTTTGAGAATCTGTTAAATCTGTTAGATTTAAGCTGGCAGTCTGAAGTTGCAGTCTGAAATGTTGAGATCTCAGGACAGATGTCAGTATCAGAGTCTGGATCTACAAGTTCAATGGTGTCACTCTTAGGAACAGTCTGTTCTGCATTGCACAAGAATGCAGGTCCTGTAAACTATGTTGTGTCATTAAGGTTACATACAGCAACAGCTCTTGTAGTGTGGTCTGCAGGATTATGGTCAGTAGGTACATAGTGCCATTGTGTTGGACAAGTGAATCTCCTAATCCTCAACACTCTGTTGTTGATGTAAACATAGAAACGACTGGTCTCATTATAGATGTAGCCTAGCACTACCTTGCTGTCAGTGTAGAGCTGGATATCCTTGAGGTCAATGTCTATCTATGAGGTTATTAGTTCTGCTAGTTCAATGGCTAGTACTGCAACACAAAGTTCTAGCTTGGCACAGTGTGCTCAGAGTGTGGAACTAGCTTTGCCTTCCCCATGATGAATCCTACATGGCATTGTGCTGCGGTGTCGACAGTTCTTAAGTAGGCCACAGCAGCTATTGCCTTGATAGAAGCATCACAGAATATGCAAAGGCTTTGGCTCTGTGTCTCTGTAGAGGGTACAGGAGCATATGGGCGTGAAACATGAAGATCAGATAAGACTGATAGACAGTTCCTCCACTCTACCCAAAAGTTCCTCTTATCAAGGGGTAGTGGGGCATCCCAGTCGGATGTTTCACAAATCAAGTCTCTAAGTAGGGCTTTACCTTGAATTGTAACAGGTGCCACAAATCCTAATGGATCGTATACGCTATTGATTGTGGACAAGACACTTCTGTGAGTGAAGGGCCTTTCCTCTCCTTTTATTTGGAAGGTAAAGGAATCGGATTTCAAGTCCCAAAGTAGACCTAGACTGCGCTGTACAGGTAAAGAGTCTGTACCTACATCTAAGTCTTTTAGGTCATGACTTGGTTAAATTGATGATAGGGAAAATCCTATCCTCATATTGATTAGTGGTTCCAGATTAATAATAACTATTGCAGTAGGGAACAGACAAAAGATATGCTCAGCATCTTTCCAAATAACTGTTCTGCTTTATTATGACGCAATTGAAGGTTTTTAAACACATGATTACGTAGGTATCACATTAATATTACAATTGTACGTTTATGGTAACAAGGGGCGTTACAAAGGCAGGCTAATTCTAATCATAACTCAAAAGATTGTAAACATGTACTGAAAACATTATTAGTGCTGTGTGCACAGTGAGGGCAGTGTGCAATACATACAAAATAGAATACAATTATATACAGAACGTACACATTTCCATTACAGTCATTAGAATGGTCTTGAGCATGGAAAGCTTTCATTACCTCTTTGATGTTGGAAGCAATCTTGTGAAGCCTGAGATTGGAACAAGCAAGCATCTCCTGTGCTCTTATTTAAGAAGACAGATTGCAGACTCACTGGAAGGTAAGGATTTCAAACAATCATCTACATAAAAGTCTTTCTCTATGAATTGATTTGCATCTGAGCCATACTCAAGTTCAAATTCTTGTGCGGAATGTCTGAGTCCATAGATAGCGAACTTAGACAAGGGTCATTGTCTCTGAACCAAAGGAACCTTAGGAAGTTTCTTTCTTCCTCTCTGACCAGGAAGCAATGAAACATCTGTTGCATGTCAGCTAGGGATGAGCTTCGTGTTCGAGTCGAACCCATGTTCGGCTCGAACATCGGCTGTTCGGCCGTTCGCCGAATTGCGAACGATATGGGTCGTTCGCGCCAAATTCGTGTGGCACGTCACGGCCCATAATTCACTGCGGCATGGCAGTGCATTGCTTGCTGATGATTGGCCAAGCATGCACTATGACCCGCATGCTTGGCCAATCACAGCGCCGCCTGAACAGAGAGCCATAATTGGCCAAAGCCAAGGAGGCTTTGGCCAATTATGGCTCAGGGGATTTAGTACACGCCCCACACTATATAAGGCCGCCTGCACGGCGGCCCTGTGTAGTGTGTGTTCCGGCGTTCATTGAGAGAGAGAGAGAGACAGACAGTGTCATTTGATTTGAGTTAGATAGATTAGGCAGAACAGTCAGTCAGTTAGCTGCACTTACAGTGTATTGTGTATATATATGCATCCCAGGTGTTGCATATATATATATACACTGTATTCAGTTTAGCTAGATCCGTTCCTGTTATCTTCTAGACTATTTACATTTAGTGCAGTGCGTCCTGCTCACAGTGTTCAGCTAGATCCATTCCTGTTATCTTCCTACTGACAGGCAGGCTTGTCTGGTTACAGTATATAAAGCTACCTGAAGAAAATTACTGGTGTTCTATTTGATCCTATTAGTACCACGGTCAGGCAGCTAGACTATTTACATTTAGTACAGTGCGTCCTGCTCACAGTGTTCAGCTAGATCCGTTCCTGTTATCTTCCTACTGACAGGCAGGCTTGTCTGGTTACAGTATATAAAGCTACCTGAAGAAAATTACTGGTGTTCTATTTGATCCTATTAGTACCACGGTCAGGCAGCTAGACTATTTACATTTAGTACAGTGCGTCCTGCTCACAGTGTTCAGCTAGATCCGTTCCTGTTATCTTCCTACTGACAGGCAGGCTTGTCTGGTTACAGTATATAAAGCTACCTGAAGAAAATTACTGGTGTTCTATTTGATCCTATTAGTACCACGGTCAGGCAGCTAGACTATTTACATTTAGTACAGTGCGTCCTGCTCACAGTGTTCAGCTAGATCCGTTCCTGTTATCTTCCTACTGACAGGCAGGCTTGTCTGGTTACAGTATATAAAGCTACCTGAAGAAAATTACTGGTGTTCTATTTGATCCTATTAGTACCACGGTCAGGCAGCTAGACTATTTACATTTCGTACAGTGCGTCCTGCTCACAGTGTTCAGCTAGATCCGTTCCTGTTATCTTCCTACTGACAGGCAGGCTTGTCTGGTTACAGTATATAAAGCTACCTGAAGAAAATTACTGGTGTTCTATTTGATCCTATTAGTACCACGGTCAGGCAGCTAGACTATTTACATTTAGTACAGTGCGTCCTGCTCACAGTGTTCAGCTAGATCCGTTCCTGTTATCTTCCTACTGACAGGCAGGCTTGTCTGGTTACAGTATATAAAGCTACCTGAAGAAAATTACTGGTGTTCTATTTGATCCTATTAGTACCACGGTCAGGCAGCTAGACTATTTACATTTAGTACAGTGCGTCCTGCTCACAGTGTTCAGCTAGATCCGTTCCTGTTATCTTCCTACTGACAGGCAGGCTTGTCTGGTTACAGTATATAAAGCTACCTGAAGAAAATTACTGGTGTTCTATTTGATCCTATTAGTACCACGGTCAGGCAGCTAGACTATTTACATTTAGTACAGTGCGTCCTGCTCACAGTGTTCAGCTAGATCCGTTCCTGTTATCTTCCTACTGACAGGCAGGCTTGTCTGGTTACAGTATATAAAGCTACCTGAAGAAAATTACTGGTGTTCTATTTGATCCTATTAGTACCACGGTCAGGCAGCTAGACTATTTACATTTAGTACAGTGCGTCCTGCTCACAGTGTTCAGCTAGATCCGTTCCTGTTATCTTCCTACTGACAGGCAGGCTTGTCTGGTTACAGTATATAAAGCTACCTGAAGAAAATTACTGGTGTTCTATTTGATCCTATTAGTACCACGGTCAGGCAGCTAGACTATTTACATTTAGTACAGTGCGTCCTGCTCACAGTGTTCAGCTAGATCCGTTCCTGTTATCTTCCTACTGACAGGCAGGCTTGTCTGGTTACAGTATATAAAGCTACCTGAAGAAAATTACTGGTGTTCTATTTGATCCTATTAGTACCACGGTCAGGCAGCTAGACTATTTACATTTAGTACAGTGCGTCCTGCTCACAGTGTTCAGCTAGATCCGTTCCTGTTATCTTCCTACTGACAGGCAGGCTTGTCTGGTTACAGTATATAAAGCTACCTGAAGAAAATTACTGGTGTTCTATTTGATCCTATTAGTACCACGGTCAGGCAGCTAGACTATTTACATTTAGTACAGTGCGTCCTGCTCACAGTGTTCAGCTAGATCCGTTCCTGTTATCTTCCTACTGACAGGCAGGCTTGTCTGGTTACAGTATATAAAGCTACCTGAAGAAAATTACTGGTGTTCTATCCCAGCTTAGTGCAGCTACAGGCCATTAGTATGTCTGGAAGGCCAAGAAGGAGAGGCAGACAGTCACAAGCCAATAAGAGAGGGCAAGCTGGCTCTGTGTCTAGTGCTGGTCGTGGAGACGGTGCATCCTCATCAGCACATGGCCATGGGACACGCTGGGCCTTTTTTACGGCAGCTGGCCGTGTTGAGCCGCAACATGCGGAAGACTTGGTCGAGTGGATGACCAAGCCGTCCTCATCCTCCTCATCCTCTCTCACCCATGCCCAGGGTGCTTTGTCTGGCAAAGCAGCGGCCTCTTCCCTCAGCTCAATGTCATTAGTGACTCCTTCCCTAGCTCCACCATGTCCTCATGAGGATTCCCTCGAACTGTTTGACCACAGTGTTGGGTACATGCTCCAGGAGGATGCCCAGCGTTTGGAAGGCTCTGATGATGATACTGAGCTCGATGAAGGCAGTAACATGAGCACGGACAGAGGGGGTGCCCAAGAAGGACAGCAATCTGGCAGTCATGCTCCCCCTGCTGCAGCATACTGCCAGGTTTGCTCCAGTGATGAGGAGGGAGGGGATGATGAGGTCACTGACTCAACGTGGGTGCCTGATAGGAGAGAGGAGGAGGAGGCGGCACATCACCAACGAGGCAGGATGCCCTCCAGGGGCCAGCCTAAGGGCAGCACATTGACTGCATCACACCCCAAAGCTCCACATGTGCAGGGCGCTGCAGTCTCTGCGCGTTATTCAAAAAGTTCTTTGGTGTGGGCCTTTTTTGAGACGAGTGCATCAGATCGCACTGCTGCTATTTGCAACATATGTCTCAAGCGTATCTCACGTGGCCAAAACATCTCCCGCTTGGGTACCACATGCTTGACCAGACATATGTTGACCTGCCATGCAGTTCGTTGGCAAGCGTATCTAAAAGACCCACACCAAAGAACAAAGAGGATCTCTCCTTGCTCCTCATCAGCTGAGATTTCCAACCCCACTAGACCTCCAGTCCTCTCTGAGACCTGCAGTGAGAGGAATGAAGGTGTAGAATTAGGTGTGTCACAGCCAAGTACTTGTGGGCAATCTGCTTTTGGTACACCGACGTCAGATTGTACCAGGCAAATTTCCCTGCCCCAGCTGCTGCACCGCCGAAAGAAGTTTGCTCCCAGCCATCCACATGCCCAGCGGTTGAATGCTAGCTTGGCAAAATTGCTAGCACTTCAACTGCTGCCTTTTCAGTTGGTAGACTCTGCCCCCTTCCGTGAGTTTGTGGAATGTGCGGTTCCTCAGTGGCAGGTACCCAAACGCCACTTTTTCTCACGGAAGGCGATTCCGGCTCTCTACCGGCATGTGGAAGGCAATGTCCATGCCTCGCTGGACAGGGCGGTCAGCGGTAAGGTGCATATTACCACTGACTCATGGTCCAGCAGGCATGGACAGGGACGTTACCTAAGTTTCACGGCACATTGGGTGACTCTGCTGGCAGCTGGGAAGGATGCAGGACAAGGTGCAGTAGTGTTGGAGGTTGTTCCGCCACCACGCCTCCAAAATGCTGATTGTGACACACCTCTCTCCTCCACCCCCTCCTCTTCTTCTTCCTCCATGGCCTCTTCCTCGGAACCAGCGGTGCTCTGTAGTCGTTCAAGGGGCTACGCAAGTACGCAGGCCAAAAGATGCCATGCGGTGCTTGAGCTGGTGTGCTTGGGGGACAGGAGCCACACTGGGGCAGAGGTTCTGTCAGCTCTGCAGGGGCAGGTTCAGAGGTGGTTGACGCCACGCCAACTTAAGGCAGGAATGGTGGTTTGCGACAATGGCACCAACCTCCTCTCTGCCCTCCGACAGGGACAAATGACCCATGTGCCCTGTTTGGCTCACGTCCTTAACTTGGTGGTGCAGCGGTTCTTGGGCAGGTACCCGGGCTTACAGGATGTCCTGAGGCAGGCCAGGAAAGTCTGTGTGCATTTCCGCCGGTCATATAATGCCAGTGCTCGGCTGACGGACCTCCAAAAGGAGTTTAACCTGCCCAAGAACCGCCTAATCTGTGACATGCCCACCAGGTGGAACTCAACGTTGGCCATGCTGCAGCGGCTGCACACGCAGCAGAGGGCCATCAATGAGTACCTGTGCGACTATGGCACCAGGACAGGGTCAGGGGAGCTTGGTTTTTTTTCCCCACGCCAGTGGGCCATGATCAGGGATGCATGCACTGTCCTGTCACCATTCGAGGAGGCCACGAGGATGGTGAGCAGTGACAGTGCATGCATCAGTGACACTGTCCCCCTTGTCCACCTGTTGGAGCACACGCTGCGTGGAATAATGGACAGGGCACTTGAGGCAGAACAGAGGCAGGAAGAGGAGGACTTCCTTAGCTCTCAAGGCCCCCTTTATCCAGACAGTGTTCCTGCGTGCCCGCCGATCACACAGGAAGAGGACAAAAGAGGAGGAGGAGGAGGAGGAAGATTGTGTCAGTATGGAGGTGGAGCCTGGCACTCAGCATCAGCAGCAGTCTTTAAGGGATCAGTCCCAAGAAACACATGGACTTGTACGTGGCTGGGAGGAGGTGGCTGCGGACGTTGTCGTCCTTAGTGACCCAGAGGACTCCGGACCGAATGCCTCAGCAAACCTACGCTGCATGGCCTCCCTGATCCTGCAAAGCCTGCGTAGGGATCCTCGTATTCGTGGTATCAAGGAGAAGGACCAATACTGGCTGGCAACCCTCCTTGATCCACGTTACAAGGGTAAGGTTGCGGACCTTATTTTGCCATCGCAGAGGGAGCAGAGGATGAAACATCTTCGGGAGGCCTTGCAGAAAGGTCTGTGCAATGCGTTCCCAGAGACTGGGAGGTTACAAACTCCTGTTTCTGGACAACGTGTTGCTGAGGCTTCGGTCAGTCAAAGAAGGAGCGGTGGAGAAGGTGGCCGTCTGACCGATGCGTTCAGACAATTTTTTGGTCCGCAGCCCCAAGGTATGATCGGTTCCAGCAACCATCACCAGCGTCTGTTTTACATGGTGCAGGAATACCTAGGGGCAAGATCAGACTTGGACACCTTTCCCACCGAAAATCCTCTGGGTTACTGGGTCTTGAGGATGGATCACTGGCCAGAGCTTGCACAGTATGCAATTGAGCTACTGGCCTGTCCTGCATCCAGCGTTCTTTCGGAACGCACATTCAGTGCTGCTGGAGGCGTGGTAACCGATCACAGGGTGCGTCTGTCCACCGACTCGGTCGATCGGCTGACCTTCATAAAAATTAATGAGTCTTGGATCACCACCAGCTACCAAGCACCTGATGCTGATGTAACCGAATAATTTTTTTTGAAATCTCAGATCCCTTCAAAGACTGCCTATGCTGATGCTGAGTGACTATCCCTGAGTAATTATCCTCTTCCTCCTCAATCATCACGCTGATAGCTTGTAAGAACATTTTTGGTTCTGGGCGCCACCACCAGTGCCTAAGGCACAATTTTTCAGCCCCTGTTTAACAGGGGCGTGTTAATTACAATTTTTGATGTAATACTTTGCAGCAGGGCTCATTCCTGCATTCCAACTAGAGTGTCTGTGAGGGGTTGCAGTGTTGTGGCACCAGCACCAGTGCCTAAGGCCCAATTTTTCTGCCCCTGTCTAACAGGGGCGTGTAATTACAATTTTTGATGCAATACTTTGCAGCAGGGCTCGTTCCTGCGTTCCAACTAGAGTGTCTGTGAGGGGTTGCAGTGTTGTGGCACCAGCACCAGTGCCTAAGGCCCAATTTTTCTGCCCCTGTCTAACAGGGGTGTGTAATTACAATTTTTGATGCAATACTTTGCAGCAGGGATCGTTCCTGCGTTCCAACTAGAGTGTCTGTGAGGGGTTGCAGTGTTGTGGCACCAGCACCAGTGCCTAAGGCCCAATTTTTCTGCCCCTGTCTAACAGGGGCGTGTAATTACAATTTTTGATGCAATACTTTGCAGCAGGGCTCGTTCCTGCGTTCCAACTAGAGTGTCTGTAAGGGGTTGCAGTGTTGTGGCACCAGCACCAGTGCCTAAGGCCTAATTTTTCAGCTCCTGTTCAACAGGGGCATGTAATTACAATTCTTGATCTAATATTTCACAGCAGGGCCCTGTGAGGGCTTACAGTGTTGTGGCCACAGCAACACCTAAGGCCCAAATTTCTGCTGAGTATATAGGGCAGGCCCCTACTTTCAAACATCTAACTTACAAACGACTCCTACTTGCAAACGGAAGGAGACAACAGGAAGTGAGATGAAATCTACCCCTAGGAAGGGAAATTCTCTCCTGTAAGAGTTAATATGGGAAAACAATTTCTCCTTTCCACTGATGCTTTCCAATCCTTGTTCCACAAAAAACCCAAATTTTCAAAAAACATTTTTCATTGGGACAAAAAGTGAGGTGAAATCTTCTGAAGAGGAGGAAAGACAGAAAAACAAATGTCACAGGGGTGATAACCCTTCCCTATGTTTTCCAAAAAGCTTAAAAAAGATTTTTTGGCTGGAGCTAAACGCTTTAAAAATTTACCCGTTCAAAATTACAAAGAGATTCTACTTAACAACAAACCTACAGTCCCTGTCTTGTTTGCACCGCCTGTATACTGCTGTTCAGAGTATATAGGGCCTTTCCTTATTTTAATTTGGGTGCGGGGTTCCCCTTAATATCCATACAAGACCCAAAGGGCCTGGTAATGGACTGGGGGGTACCCATGCCGTTTGTCTCACTGATTTTCATCCATATTGCCATGACCCGACATGACATTAAACCCGCAAGCAGTTTTAAATGAGATTTTTTCCTTTAAAAATGACATTTGGTGCAGGGACTGTTCTAAACACAGGAAACACGAGCCACTTTACAGGCCTACTATAGACACACCCCAGGTACGATATTTAAAGGAATATTTCACTTTTTTTTTTTTTACTTTAAGCATCATTAAAATCACTGCTCCCGAAAAAACGGCCGTTTTTAAAAGTTTTTTTTGCATTGATACATGTCCCCTGGGGTAGGACCCGGTTCCCCAAAACCTTTTTAGGACAATACCATGCAAATTAGCCTTTAAAATGAGCACTTTTGATTTCGAACGTTCGAGTCCCATAGACGTCAATGGGGTTCTAACGTTCGTGCGAACTTTCGGTCCGTTCGCAGGTTCTGGTGCGAACCGAACCGGGGGGTGTTCGGCTCATCCCTAATGTCAGCTATGAAGGCAATGGAATCTTTGCGGAAGCGTAAGAGCACTCCCAGGAGTTTGTTGTTGAGGTCTGGGCTTGTCAGAGGACATTGTTCAAGGAGAAACCCTTGAATTTGGCCCTAGAGTCAAACACTACTCTGATTTAACCTGGCTTTTTAGGATTGTACACTCCGAATATAGGAAGGTACCAAAACTCTTTAGAGTCTTTAAGGGTGGGAGTTATCTCAGCGTAACCGTTCTCAAAGATCTTCCCCATGAAAGAAAAGTTCTCTCATCTCTGGCTTTCTTTGTAAATGACATCTAAAGGAAGAGAAATGTTGTAGCACTTGCTCTCTGTTATTGGGTAAACATTGCCTCTGTGGTCTGAAGGGAAGAGGGGCGACCCAGCTGTTTCCGCTATTTTTGACTAGTCCTTGCTCCATTATTTCTAAGAAGACTCCTTTGCAGACCTCTGTACATTGTACATACGCTTAAGTCTCTGATGGCATTTTGAAAGGAAGACCACCAGGCTCTGTAGCTTTCAGGGCAGTCATTAAACTTTTCAGGACCTTCGGTGACTAATTCACGTCGTGAAAAGAACCTTGCAAAGTCTATGGTGGCTTGGTTAGCTAGCTGTATGTTGCCATGGTGAGATGGCTTTGTGTAGTCATACCTTTTGAGGGTGTCAAGCTGGCCTCTGTCGTACTGTTCTGGCTTGAACATTGATTCTGGAGGATGGTTAGAAGGCTAGAAGGTTAGAAGTCTCTGTTACCTCACCTGTCGGGAGTCTGTCGTAGGAGGTGTCATTTTGCATGGATTTCTCCTGTTTGCAGGCTTGAGACACGGTACTGACTTGCGGCAGTACTGTGTAGTGTCTTTGGCTTGTCTCTTTGACATCATCTTTGTCAAGGCTTGGCTTAAAATGTTGATTGATGTAATCTGAAGTTCGTTGTTGAGAAGCTTAAGTTTCAGCCTCTGGGTCGAGAATATTGCTGCGTCTGCTTCATTCACTTTTAGGGTATACAGCTAATTCTAAGGCCTCTGCTTCGGCTATGGCGGCTGCTGCTTCCTTTTCTACAGTGAGTTTCTCTAGGACTACTTCTAGGAGGGCTTCCTCAGCCTCTAACTGTGCCTCTTGCTGCACTTTCTCTGTCTTTAGTCTCACTTTTAATCTGCATTTCATGCTCAGCAAAGGCTGCTGGGGCCTTGGCGGCTTCAGATTTTGCACGTGCGACGGTGAGTGCATTGCTTACGGAGCAAGATCTAGAGGAGCCGAAAACTTGGGACCTTGTCTTGAGTGAGGATGCCTGGCTATGTGACATGTTGCTTGCAGGAATGCTTGACTGTGTAAAGACTGCTGTATTGCCATATGCAGGCGACTGCACTGACAGGGTAGCAGGCCTCACAAGTTTTAAATCCCACTTGCTGGATAGCCGCTGTTTCACAGTTCTGTTCTCGCTACACGTTTGCCCATGGCGTGTATGTATCTCAACATACAGCTTAAACCTTGAATCCTAAAATAACCAGACTGTCTGTAACTTTGGATCTTTATTACAATGAACAGATGGTGACCGTATAAGAATAGGATGCACATGGCATGGTGAAACTAGAAATAAACAGATAAAATGAACATATAATAAGTACATGAACATAAATGTCCACTGGGTATACAGTTAAACAAATCTTTTAGCATACCAGCAATGTTGCCTTAAAAGGACCAGGATTTTCCTCGGAAACACGTGGTGCAGGCTTAGCTGACTCCCATGCGGTCTGTCCCAGTGGAGAAAGTGAAAGAAACTTGTAGTAGGAAGTGGAGCTAGTTCCCAGTGATATAACAGGAATTATGTAATAAACCATAGAACACTGCCCATCAGTAGTCTTTTTTTAGAGTGGCATCTAGTGGCCAATGTTGGTATTGCAAGTCCAGAAAATATTATTTTTCCTTATAGATCGAAGGCATGACACACACCGTCATCCAAAGATTGAACTCGGCGTGCGTCCCACCCAGAGGAAGTGACATGGGATGGCTCCAGTCAATAAGTGTCAGGACTGTGACTCAATGCATTTCATGCATGCACAAGTCATCAGGAAGACTTGATTGCAGCACCGGCCTGACACGCATTGACTGGAGCCATCCCTTTTATTACAGTGCCCCAATTAGGGAAGAGGAGTCTGGATTCCTATTGGAGTATCCAGTATCTGCAAGGAGAGGAGTTTAATAAGATACATGCTTGATGGTCACTTGGTGGCCAAGTATTTCTGGCGAGCACTGTTAGAGCTGGGCTCAGCCCTTCCTTCTCAAAGCTGGCCGCTCAGCTGTCGGCTAATTGCCAGCTCCTATCTCTCCACAGTGACTCACCTGTTGATGATATCATGCTCATCAGTCCTGCCTATTTAGGCTGTCCAGTCCACATGATCTCTGCCTTCGCCTTGGTCACATCTCTAGAGACGCTCTCCTGTGTTCCTGTTAAAGACTTGCTTGGCTAACATTCCTTCTGGCTCCAGATCCTGCTTGCTGTTCTACGACGCTCCTCTCTGGCGCCCTGATGTTTTGGCTTGTCTTACTAGGCGTTCCAGTTCCTGAACTCTGGCTATGTTTTGACTACGTTTACTCTGTTTACCTTTTTTTATCATTATTAAACAAGTGTGATTTAACTGTACTTCTGTCTCAGTCTGATTCATGGTTTCTGACAAGCGCTTATTGATTTGTTGCACTTTGGGTGGAGCCCCTTTATGAAGATTGGAGCACTTTTATATTTCTATTCATATTTTTTTATGAACACGGTGACTGGATATTGATTTTGGACACATTTATATTTTTGTATTTTTCTTGTTGTTTTCTTTTTTATAAACTAACTTTATTTATATGGACTTTTGTCTATGATATATTTTATTGATTTATGTGCACTTATTTTTCACTGTATTTTGTTACAATTTTAAGGTAGCGGCCCTTTTTTTATTTTTTACTATATTTAGTAGATGTTGCATAGATCTTGGAAAGACTGCAGAACAGAACTGGAGTATAAATGTGCCAAGGAGGTTATTCCAGCATTATCCCAATCTGTCATGGAAAGATTGGGAATGATCTGCTCCAAAGACCTTAATGGCAGAAGTTGTAATGTTACTTGAGAGAGTCCATGTGATATATCCATTATGAAGTTCCATACCTTATCGGCAGCTGTGATAGTGTCTAAAATGTTTTTTGGAGCCATGCTGCTTACAGAAGAAGTTCAGGGTCGAATCCAAGGCAGCAGTTTTAATTTGAGTCCAAGGAAGACACAGCTCTGGGTTCCACCAAGCTCAACATAGGGATAATATTGTAGCCTTGCAGTAACAGGTGATATCAGATGCTCCCATTCCTGCATGTTTTGTAGGCAGGTTAAGAATAATAGTTTTTATCCTGGGTTTTCTGGAATTCCTGATTAAGGTTTAGAAAATGTTCTGCAATGTTTTGAGGTGAGTTAGAATGAGTGGGAGAGGTAGGGTACGGAAAACATATAAGACATGGTAGTAGGAACATTTTGGCCAAAGATATATGTCATGCCCAATTAGTGAATTCAGTATGGAAGTTTGTTCTTAGAGAGGTTAGCTTGGCGACGAATGTGGAGTAGTTGATAAGGAGAATCCTGATGCTGGGGGAAGTAAGTTGTACACCTATATATTGTAAGGGGGGAAATGGAGCCCATGAGAAAGGAGAGAGACGCATGAGACCTGGTGTTTAGTGGGGGCATCTAAGCCAATAGATAACATATGGGATTTAAAATGATTACGTTTGTACAGGGACATCAGTCCAAACTGATCAAGCAATTTGCATAATGGCGGTAGGGATTGTTCCAGATTGATTAAGAAGAGCAGAACATTGTCTGCATATACTCCTATCTTGTGTTTAACTCAATTTATAGTTAGGCCAAAGATTGAAGGGTGAGATCTGGCATGTTCAGCAGGAGGCTCCATAAGTAGAGAAAACATTTTTTGGGGAGAGGGGACACCCCTGTCAGGTCCAATTGGTGATAGAAAAGGAAGAAGATATGAATGCTGAGGTCCACACCCTGGCACTAGGTTGCATGTAAAGTTTATGGATAGCTGAGAGGATTTGTCTGGGGATGCCAAACTTGAACAAAACAGAATTTATGTAAAGCCATTGCACTCGATCTAATGCTTTTTCAGGATCAGGTGAGACTAGCAGGGAAGGTATTCCACCCATTGTATCAAGTTGATAAACCGTCTGGTGCCATCAGAAGTCTGTCTGCCCGAGATGAAACTGGCTTGATCCGGGTATACTAGGATAAGAGTCAATTTAGCAAGGCAGTTGGCTATTAGCTTGGCGTATAATTTGGTATCTGTGTTTAAGATGGAGATGGGACGAAATTGGGCTGGGGAGTCTGTAGATGTACCTGGTTTAGGGATAGTGTCTATAATAGATTTGAAGTATTCAGAGGGACAAGATCCTTTCTCAACTATATTATTCAAAGAAGTAGTGAGGCGTGGTATTAAATGGAGTGGGATTTTCAATGTTCATTTACAAAACCATCAGGGCCTGGAGATTTATGTAGAGGTAAGGATTTGATAGCATTGCAAACTTCTGCTTGAGTAAATTGAGAGGAAATATCTTTAAGCTGTTCAGTGGTTAAGGTAGGGAGCTGAATGGAATCCAGAAAAGTTTGTACTGCTAAACTGATATGTATAACTGATATGTTTACGGCCTGATCGATCTAACAGGAAAGGAATTTTTGAGGCAGCCTGTCGTTTTTTAAATTGTTTTGCAAGGTAGGCTTCAGGTTTGTTCCCTACAGCTTAGGAGTTATGGCAAAGTCTTTTTTTTTTTTAATCTTATTTTTTATCTGAGATTTTAAAGAGAAACAGCAAAGAAAATGAGAAAATACAATCTTGGAATACATTCAATATAACAAGTGGAGTGCTCAAGATCAAACGTACATGTAATATCCAAAATACTTTTATATGGAGTATGTAAATTAACATCTAAATATGCAATGGTTGTAATAGAAGGTCAACTGACAAGTAACTATGCAGTATTTATATTCAGTTCTTGTTTCAACTCAAGTAATGCTTGGTATCAGCTGGTAATCACATATGTAGATCTATGCTATCAAGCAGTGTTACTACATGCATAATGCTAATAAATGTGTATTACCCGCAGTATATCAGATAGGGAAGCAGAAGGTGCTTTGGGGGTTTAAAGTCAGGAGAGGAAGTCCAGGTTTATGCTTCTGGAGTCCATGAGCCACGGTTCCCAGTTATTGTAAAACTTTGCGGTGGAGAGCTTGGCTTTGGAGAAGAAGTACTCCATTTTGAGTTGGTTGTTTAAGGTTGTAGTTACGTCTTGAAGAGATGGAGGCCGAGGAGATTTCCATTTTCTGGCTATTGCTAATCTTGCAGCAATGAGGATGTGCGTGGCCACAGTTTAAAATTCAATGAACGATATATGTACCGCTAGCGACTGACTTAGAGTGAAAAAGATATATGTGTATATATTTGCCGCTGCTGTAGAAAAGTACTGATACTTGATAAATAAAACAAATAAATACAGCGCTGGCTATGTGAATAAACCAACACTGTGCAATGGCACTAGGATCATACACAGATGATACCTATTATATAGATACTGAGCATATGTGAATATCATAAGTTCATGAAATAGAAAAATAAAATAAAATAAAACACATAAGTGTAAATTGACAAAAACAGTCTCACTAAACAGTGATAATGACAATCCTTCAGCCTATAATAAACAGTCTATCACCTGATATGCTGATATTCTGTAATTCATTGGAGGCAAGGGAGATGACTCTGGATCATAGTTCATGAGATGAGTACTTCTAAATGCAGGATAAGAACAAAGTGGTGGGGGCATGGCCTGGCCAGAGACCGAGATGGCAGCATAACTTGTGAGCTCCTGCGACCCGGGAACCGAATCTAGCCTAATAGACTGCCTACATTTGAGAGCCACTATGAATAGATCTACCCGGAGCTCCTCGGCAACCCGTACAACCATGGATCCAGGTACCCAGCTTAGCAGAAACATACCGGAGCTGTTCCGGACCCAAAAGCAATCACTCCACGCGGCTGTACAGGCCCAATCCCCGGCCTCGCCTAATTCCCAGCATGGAGACACGAAGGGGAGTTCACAAACTCCCAGCCTACTCGATCTAGAGAAGGTGGCCTCAGATATAAAGAATACCATCACGGCAGCGATTGCTGATCTAAAGTCAGACCTACAGGTAATGGCACACCGAATAGATGATGTTGAGCAAACCACCGTGACCCATGCAGCAGCCATTCGACAGGTCCAACACACATACGATGCACAGCTTTCCCACATGTATGACCTCTACAGACACATCGAAGACCTCGATAATCGAGGCAGGAGGCACAACATAAGGGTAAGGGGTGTACCTGAAAGCACAGATGCGGGTTCGATCCAACAAACAATCTGCACAATCTTTAATGATTTGATAGATCGACCCGCAGACTCACCGATTGAAATGGAAAGGGCACATCGGGCTCTACGCCCCCAACCCCGTGAAAATGAACCACCAAGGGACATAATATGCTGTGTTGTTAACTTTCCACTTAAGGAGGAGATTCTCCGCAAAGCCAGGGAGAAAGGCCGCATTCTCCATAATGGCGCAGAAATTAAATTGTTTCAGGACTTGTCTCAGATAAATTTACAAAACAGGAGAGCTCTGCGCCCCCTGCTGGATGCTTTCCATTCCCAAAACATCCAATATCGTTGGAAGTTCCCTTTCGCCCTATCTGCGTCCGCCAGGGGACGCTCTGCTTTACTTTGTACTCCGGAAGATCTGCAAAGTTTTTGCGAACAACTTGACCTTCCTAACATTGAACTGCCGGAGTGGGGCTCTTTCTATTTTCCAGCTGAACCTTGGCTCCCGGTATCTCTCAACCCCTCCCCTAAAGCACAAAGACAGCGATCGCGCAGACACAGAACAGATAGATCTTCTCCAACCCCAAGATCGTCTCGTCGAGATTTGTACCAGCGAGGTCCAAGTTCCCCCGCGTCACCTCCAGGGAGAAGGGCTCTGCAGGAAGCATGAACCGCACATCACGACACTGCCATGGATTGCCACCTGTGAGTACGACTTCAATTCCAGAGACATCTTACCTGCATCACCACCCTCTAAGGGAAGCTTAAATTTTTGACCCCTGGATATATTCCATATGCTCCTAACGTTACATCGAACGGATGCGCTCTTAGGACCCCCAACCTGTATCCCACACTCATTGGGTATTATGGACGCGACGCTGCCATGGATATAGCACCGTGTGTTTGTTTGGTGCACATAGCACACACCTTGGACCATGATCCACCTAGTGCGAGAGAAGAAGAAACATTTGCTTCACAGACGTCTTACCTATCCCATCACACATTGTTGGGTTCCGTGGAAAGCAAACTTATGGCCCTTCCTTCTCCAACACAGGCTCCACTCACGGAACAACTTTAGCCTTTGTCTTATCCCCTAGGTTCTACTACGATCGTGACAGATGACATCGATCCTTGTACCCGCCTCAAAACCTTTACTTGCTGTTCCAGCAAGACTCAAGAACCAGGGAGATAAGTACAAACATAATCCTGTTACCCCTAATCTCTACCTTTAACACCGAACATAAGGGGATTTCTAGAGATGATATCAGCTCTGTCACGTATACTTACCTGATGTTATTGCATTCACAAATATGTACCTATGCAGATAGCTGTTCCTCAACCCTGGAAAATATTGGGGCAAGAAGTGACCCTGGAGTTTTGGTATTAGGTCTAGAGAAACTTCGTGAAGCGTATCAACCTAGGGCGACAAGTTTTCGATCCCCCTATGAGTCTGAATGGGATCCTAGGGCTGAACGAAAATTAAAAACTCAACCTTCTAACAATACTAAGTGCCTCCCTACCCCCCCCCAGCCCACCATCTACCCTTCCCTCCTTTCCCCCCCACTCTCCCCCACCTTCCCCATATCTTCCCACACCTTTCCCCCTTGCCCTCCCCCTCCCTCCCCCTTACTCTCACCCTCCCGTCCCTCCCCCCATCCCTTTCCACAACCTATTCCCCCCAGGAATTTAGTTTAAATTACTGATATGGACTAGGAGGGTAAGATAAGATCAATATTATTATTATTAATATTAATATTAATATCAATGTAAAATTTAAGATGTACTCTAACTTTGGCATTAGATACCACTATGGCGATCCCTGGCTGTCATGCTCAACACAGATTGCTTGTTCTGACCGTTATTATTGTTTTATTTGTTATACCGGATCCTTTATTGTTATTGTTATGAGTTAATAACATAGATATACAACATGTTGAATTTTGGCTCACTTATGATATCACTCCTGCTATGTAGTAGGCTCTCTATACATACCCTTAACACCAACATACCAGATTCCTGGGTCGCAGACGACCTGTGGTTTCCGTTCATCCTTTCACCCCCACACAGCAGTCCAATTGTGGACGTAAGCTGACACCCCAGATTCTCCTCCTCCAGGTGGAATAGATACCCTATTTCCACCTCTGGTCTAACTTACTTTCCTATCTGTACCCCCCTTTTTTTTTTTTCTTTCCTTTTTTTTTTTTTTTTTTTTTAATTATTTCCTCCCTTCCTATCCCCTGCTCGCCCGATTGCCTGCTCTGTCCCTTACCCCTGGTGTCTTACTTTAATTCTCTTCAGTGGACGATTCCACATTTCCCCCTATCTTTTTGGGCCCATCCCCCGGAAGTTTTTTAAACCCCAAGATAACGGTGGTAGAGTAATTGACCTGATTCAACTTAACTATGAATTCAAAAATAGCAGCAGCATGCTCCCTGACGTTGAAATGTATCTCCCTTAATGTTAAGGGCCTAAATCAACCAGAAAAAAGGTTGCAAGTCCTAACGTCTCTCACTAAACACAAAGCACATTTTATTTTTTTACAAGAGACCCATTTTCGCTCGGATGCAACCCCTAAACTCTCCAAACACATATACCACACTGCAGTCCACGCTACGAATCCTGAGGCTAAAACCAAAGGAGTCTCGATACTTATCGCTAAAAATGCTAACTTTCACCTAACAGACTCTCTCATAGACCCAGAAGGAAGATTTATTTTTCTTAAGGGGACCTACGCTTCCAAACCAATCACCCTAGCCAACATTTATTGCCCTAATGACCATCAAGTGGCATTCTTTAGGAAGATATGTGAACTCCTAACCTCTTTTCGGAGAAGATTGGTTGTGTTGGGAGGGGATTTTAATGTCCCCCTGCACCCGATACTAGACTCCTCCTTGGGTACATCTACCCTAACATACAGAGCACTAATACAAATTAAAATGCAGCTCCATAAATTAGCCCTCCATGATGCTTTGCGTACCTTGTATCCCTCGGTCAAGGACTACACATTTTACTCAGCCCCACATCAGAAGTATTCTAGGATCGATTATTTCTTTATTTCCCAGACTGACTTGCCCGCCCTTCACCAGTCCACTATAGAGCCCATGTTCCTTTCTGACCACCACCTGGTAACACTTACTCTGTCCTTCCCTGATACAGATTTCAGAACTAAGATTTGGAGATTGAATCCCTCTTTACTTAAGGATGAAGTTGTTTTAGAGCATGTTCACACGAGACTCCGACAATATTTCTCTGAAAACCTGAGCCCAGAAATCTCACCAATCTCTATCTGGGAAGCCCACAAATGTGTTATAAGAGGGGAACTGATTTCACTGGCCGCAAAAGCTAAACGACAACAACAAGAAACTATTAATTCCCTTTTAAATACAATTAAATCCTTAGAGAAAACCCACAAACTGACACAAGCACAATCCACTCTTCAAAGCTTAACACACGCACACACTCAGTTGTTGGAGGAGTTAGACAGAGGCATCAAGAGAAGATACATTCTTGGCCAGAGAATTTTCTATGAGCAGGGCAACAAGTGTGGCCAACTCTTGGCTCGGTCGATACAAAATTCTAAAAGCTCATCTATAATTCACCACATTCGGGACCCTGGGGGAACTCTCCAGACCAAGAATGAAGAAATAGCCGAGGAATTCGAGAAATTCTATTTTGGCCTTTATAATCTGCAGACCAACCACTTGACTCAAACCACTCCTGAAACACGCTCTAAACATATTAAAGATTTTCTCTCTCAGTACAGTCCAAAACTAATTACCTCCCAACAGACTCTTGACCTTGAGAATTGTATCTCGACGACAGAACTAGAGACGGCCTTGAAACAAATGAAAGCGGGCAAAAGTCCAGGCCCAGATGGCTTTACTCTCCAGTATTATCGAGCCTTCACTGATACCCTTACGCCTAACCTTTTAGAGACCTTCAATGCTTTTTCAGACCCCCAGACTAGACCAAAGGGAATGCTGACGGCTCACATAACAGTAATACCTAAGGAGGGAAAGGACCCAGAATTGGTTGCAAATTACAGACCGATATCACTTTTAAATGTTGACGTCAAATTATACGCAAAAATCCTGGCCAACAGATTATTGCCCCTCATTCCCAACCTCATCTCTCTGGACCAGGTGGGTTTTGTCCCTGGCAGAGAAGCCAGAGATAATACCATCCACACGTTGAATCTACATCACTGGCTCACAACATCTAAGACCCAGGGATTTCTCCTTTCATTAGACGCTGAGAAGGCATTCGACAGGGTGGCTTGGGACTACATGCGGGAGGTCCTACTAGCTATCGGGCTGGGATGCCGCATGCTGTCACATGTAATGGCCCTATACTCCGATCCCTCTGCAGCTGTGAGGGTTAATGGCCACCTGTCGAACGCCTTCCCTATCAGCAACGGCACGCGCCAGGGATGCCCCCTTTCCCCTTTAATTTATATTTTGACTTTAGAACCCCTCCTCAACAGATTGAGAGATAATCCAAACATACAAGGGATAACAGTGAAGAAGAGGGAGTTTAAGGTAGCAGCCTTTACTGACGACATTCTCCTATCACTAAAAACGCCCCGCATCTCCCTACCGAACCTCCTCAAAGACTTATGGGGCGTACACACGGTCGGACTTTTCAGCTACAAAAGTCCGACAGCCTGTCCGACAGACTTTCGACGGACTTTCGACAGACTTGCGGCGGACTTTCTAACGAACAGACTTGCCTACACACGATCACACAAAAGTCCGTCGAATTCTTACGTGATGACGTACACCTGACTAAAATAAGGAAGTTGATACCCAGTAGCCAATAGCTGCCCTAGCGTGGGTTTTTGTCCGTCGGACTAGCATACAGACGAGCGGATTTTTCGACCGGACTCGAGTCCGTCGGAAAGATTTGAAGCATGTTTCAAATCTAAAGTCCGTCGGATTTGAGGCTGAAAAAGTCCGTTGAAAGTCCGGAGAAGCCCACACACGATCGGATTACCAGCCAGCTTTAGTCCGTCAGCGTCCGTTGGACTTTTGTAGATGAAAAGTCCGACCGTGTGTACGCGGCATTACAGTCATTTGGGAAAATTTCTAACCTGAAAATTAATTATTCCAAGTCCCGTGCTCTAAATATCAAGCTCCCTTCTCAGGAAATGACCCACTGCCAAGATACGTTCCCCTTTAGATGGGATAAGAATGCGATCACATATCTGGGCATCCAAATTCCTACCCAGCTATCTGATCTCTATCTTGTTAACCATCATGCGGCAATTATGAAGATCCAAAAACTTTTAAAGGAGTGGTCAGGCTTAAATGTTTCATGGTTTGGTCGCTCTGCCCTGATCAAGATGATAATCTTATCTCATCTACTTTACTTAATGCAAGCAGTCCCAATCTCTTTATCGGCATCTTTTTTCGCGACCTATCGGAAGGCTTGTTCTGTTTTCCTTTGGAGAAATTCTCCTCCTCGCATCAAATACGCATGCCTCACACTAGCCAAATCGAAGGGAGGGATAGGATTGCCTGATTTATAAAAGTACTACATGGCTTGCCATCTTACAAGAATCGCGGATTGGAATATCCATGCCCCTCTCAAGTCATGGGTATTCCTTGAAGGTGCCTTTGTTTCTGGGCCGCTACATCTCCTTCCTTGGCTCATCTCCAAAAACTGGTTACACCCCGTCTTGTCTCACCCGCTAATTTATCCATCTCTTTTAGCTCACAAGAAGTCCTTGCTAAGTGACAACTCCACTTCTTCCCCAAGCCCTCTAACGACCCTTAGAGGAAACCCAGAATTCCCACCTGGGATATCTAGCAGCTTTCTCAAACAGGAATGGCCCTTTGAGGACGTGTTGGCTCAGCAGTTTTTCTCCAGTGGAGAACCATGGAGAACCAGTGGAGAATCTCCTTAGAAACACTGAGGGCGCTTTCTAGAACTTCCTCCTTTTCCTTCTGGACCTATAGACAGATTAGACATTTTCTGGAGACTCAGGCCCCGCTAACAAAATGGACAAGACACCTCACACCTTTCGAGACCTTATGCCATCGCAAAATACCGCAGAGACACTTAATTTCTCTCCTACACACCCTGATATCCGAAACACCTACCGAGACCCCGACTCCCTCACAATTGTCTTGGACCAGAGACCTAAACACTCCACTGACTACGGAAGACTGGAACGCTATTCATGACTACACACATAAAGGGTCGCTAAATGTGGCTATCCAAGAAAACTGCTATAAAGTGATCACTAGATGGTACAGAACCCCATCATGTCTACACAAGTTCTCGCCTTCCATCCCTAACACTTGTTGGAGGTGTGGCACCGAGATAGGCACTATGCTGCACGTGTGGTGGGGTGGTGAGATCCTTCAACCATTTTGGAGGGAGGTTCACAGTATCATCACACACGTCACGACATTTAATTTGGACTATACCCCAGCCCAATTTCTCCTACATCATACCTCTCTCCCCAGAAGGGACTATTTTAAATCTCTTGCCATGCATATGGTCAATGCGGTCAAACTTTGTATACCCAAATTGCGGCAGTCCACTCGTGCTCCAACAATCAAGGAATGGCTCACAAAAATTTCAAATATTAAAGAGATGGAGGAACTGATTCATATTGCGCAAGACAGAGTTCATAAATTCTCTATGCTTCGGGCCTGCTAGTCACATTTTACTACCACCGAGAGATACCATCAATACACCTCGCGGAGTGGTTAAATGACCTTTAAGTTTTTGGATGGGGTATCGGGGGATGGGGTTGAGGGGGGGCAAACGTGGGTCCACTTTAGTCTCCTTCTGATACCCCCCCCTCTTTTTATATATTTTTTTTTTATATATTTTTCTTTTTGTTCTTCCCCCCTATAGGTTCCCCTCTCGCTCTTATCTTCCACCCCTTGTCCCTTTTCCCTTAGTCCCCTCTTCTGTTTGTACTTTTCTTTCTCTATTCCTTCTATCTCTTTCTGTTGCTAGGCATATTCTTTCATAAGATGCTAAACGAACATACATGTTTTACTCTACGTTATGGTACCCTCCTTTTGATACCTGGTTAGCCTTATAGTGATGCACATAGCATTATTTGTTAGTCAAGAATGAACCATTTGTCTGTCCCCTTATTTGGTTAGTATCCAGAGGGGGAGGGGGGTGTGAAAAATGAGAAAGAGATCCTCTGCCCCCACACACTATTAGTATATTACAAGTTCAGTTCTTGTTCATTATGTATCAGAATGTCTCCCTTAGTATCTTTAAAGAGTGCCATTTTGATGTCATAGATACATTTTGTTATAAAAAGTATGTACCGGACTTGTTCTGTTTATGTATGTCTTTAAACTGAATAAAAAAATTTTATGGAATAAAAAAAAAGAACAAAGTGGTGAACAGGCATTCAGAAAGACTTCCGCGTTCGCCGCTGTAAGCGTGCGTTCCACGGAAACAGGAAGCAGCGTCACTGGTTTAGTATGTGAGCCGGATATTACGTCGACGCGTTTCGCCCCTCCTCCAGGGCATCATCAAAGACAAAACATCCAGCCCACGGATGGTCTAATATATAGTGTAAAGTAAACTCCTCCCTAGGGAGGAGAGAAAGAGTGACAGCCAATTAGGGATGATGGGTGTGGTCACCCACATTCTCCTGATTCATCATGTCCTGTTAGAACAACAAACTTTATTGGTAAAAAACTACTTGGACACAACATTCAAGTCGTATTATAAAAAACATAAGCATGTGTTAGTAAAAATGTACATAATTAACAAATAGGTCTCAAATTGGTATAATTTCCCTGATATGAAATCAAATATAAATAAAATATAAAATTAAAAATGTAATATCATTATAAAAATATATATATAGAATTCATATGTAAAGAAAAATTGTAATCCATATGCATATATAAGAAGACCAATCAGAACAAAAAGGGGTCATGTCTTAACCCCTGACTGAGCTCCAATAAGAAACATATATGTAGAAAATAAAAAAATATATAAAAAAATATACAAATAAGAAAAAAAATACAAAATAAATACAAAATCAAATAATAAAAATAAAATAAATAAAAAATAAATAAATAAATAAAACTAAAAATAAATAAAAAATAAAACTAAAAATAAAAAAATGAAAATAAAATAAAATAAATAAAAATAGAAATAAAAATAAAAATAATAAAAAGAAAAAGAAAAAGAAGAAAAAAATATATAATAAAAAATAAATAATAAAAAATATTGGAAATAAAATGAATAAAGACCATATATGTAGGGAGGTGGCCCGTCAGGGACAGTACACATGATCGAGCCACTTCCAATTGATATATTCTAGATAAATTTCAACAGAAATAGCAAAATACTATATCTATACAAATTCTGCAAGGGATCAAGGAAAACAATATTATCAATTATATAGAAGGAAATTGAGATCTACCCATGTTACCAATTAGATAGAAAACAATTGAGATCTAGCTCGATATTGAGGCCATAAGGGTTCAGGGTACGAAGCCTATGGATCCATTGGGTCTCATTCCGGGAAATGGCTCTCTTAAGATTGGAGCCTCGCCAATGGTCCTCAACCCTATCGATACCACAAAAAGTCAGTAAGCTGGGGTCCCTATTGTGAAACAACCTGAAGTGATTTGAGAGACCATGATGTTTATATCCCTTTTTTATTCTGTTGACATGTTCTCTAAGTCTAACCCCTAACTGTCTAGTGGTTCTGCCCACATATTGAAGGTTGTACAGGCAGGACAGCAAATATGTAACATGTGTTGTATTACATGTTATAAACTTTTTTATCTCAAAAGATCTTCCTTCAGAAAAAGATTTGTAATCTTTTTTCTTACGAAATTTTGAAGTCCTACACATCATACATCTCCCACAGCTATAAAACCCAGTCCGATCCAAAAAGGTGCACAGCTTCTTAGGTGGGTTTACAACATTGTGTGCCAGTTGTAATCTGAGCATGGGTGGCTTGGTGTAGATAAATTTAGGCTGAGTAGGTAGAATTTTCTTCAAATCACCATCTTCCAATAGTAAAGGCCAATGTTCTTTGATGATTTTTTCTAAATCGAGATACTGTCTGTTGAAGCAGGTCATAAATGCTATACCATAGTCGTGTTCCTTTTCTTTGATTCCTTCAATTGCTTCAGGTGAATATAAGGACAGTCTATCAGGTGATAGACTGTTTATCATAGGCTGAAGGATTGTCATTATCACTGTTTAGTGGGACTGTTTTTGTCTATTTACACTTATGTGTTTTATTTTATTTTTCTATTTCATGAACTTATGATATTCACATATGCTCAGTATCTATATAATAGGTATCATCTGTGTATGATCCTAGTGCCATTGCACAGTGTTTGTTTATTGACATAACCAGCACTGTATTTATTTGTTTTATTTATCACAGTTTGAAATTGACTAGGCCACGTGGGAATTGCTAGGCCAAGTAGAAAATCTACTGAGGATTAGGGATGAGCCGAACACTCCCCGGTTCGGTTCGCACCAGAACCTGCGAACGGACTGAAAATTTGCACGAACGTTAGAACCCCATCTATGGGACTCGAACATTAGAAATCAAAATTTTAAAGGCTAATTTGCATGGTATTGTCCTAAAAAAGGTTTGGGGACCTGGGTCCTGCCCCAGGGGACATGTATCAATGCAAAAAAAACTTTTAAAAAAGGCTGTTTTTTCGGGAGCAGTGATTTTAATGATGCTAAAAGTAAAAAAAAAAGTGAAATATTCCTTTAAATATCGTACCTGGGGGGTGTCTATAGTATGCCTGTAAAGTGGCGCGTGTTTCCCGTGCTTGGGACAGTCCCTGCACAAAATGACATTTTTAAAGGAAAAAAAGTCATTTAAAACTGCTTGCGGCTTTAATGTAATGTCGGGTCCTGGCAATATGGATGAAAATCAGTGAGACAAATGGCATGGGTAACCTCCAGTCCATTACCAGGCCCTTTGGGTCCTGTATGGATATTAAGGGGAACCCCGCACCCAAATTAAAAAAGGGAAAGGCGTGGGGCCCCAAGGCCCTATATACTCTGAACAGCAGTATACAGGCGGTGCAAACAAGACAGGGACTGTAGGTTTGTTGTTAAGTAGAATCTGTTTGTAATTTTGAACTGGTACGTTTTTAAAGTGTAACTCCAGCCAAAAAATCTGTTTTTAAGCTTTTTGGAAAACATAGGGAACGGTTATCACCCCTGTGACATTTGTTTTGCTGTCTGTGTTCCTCACTTTTCACCTCACTTTTTGTCCCAATGGCAAAAGTTTTTTGAAAATTTGGGGTTTTTAGTGAAACAAGGATTGGTGATAAAGCATCAGTGGAAAGGAGAAAAGTTTTTCCCATATTAACTCTTACAGGAGAGAACTTCCCTTCCTATGGAGTAGATTTCATCTCACTTCCTGTTGTCTCCTTCTGTTTGCAAGTAGGATTCGTTTGTAAGTTGGATGTTTGAAAGTAGGGGCCTGCCCTATATACTCAGCAGAAATTTGGGCCTTAGGTGTTGTTGTGGCCTCAACACTGTAAGCCCTCACAGGGCCCTGCTGTGAAATATTAGATCAAGAATTGTAATTACATGCCCCTGTTGAACAGGGCCAGAAAAATTGGGCCTTTGGTGATGGTAGTGCTGGTGTCACAACACTGTAAGTCCTCACAGTTACTTTTGGTGGGCGCTGGAACAGGCCCTGCTGTGAAATATTAGATCAAGAATTCTAATTACATGCCCCTGTTGAAAAGGGGCTGAAAAATTGGGCCTTTGTTGGTGGTGGTGGTGGTGCTGGTGGCACAACACTGTAAGTCCTCACAGTGAATCTTGGTGGGCGCAGAAACGGGCCCTGCTGTGAAATATTCAATCAAGAATTGTAATTACATGCCCCTGTTGAACAGGGCCAGAAAAATTGGGCCTTTGGTGGTGGTGGTGGTGCTGGTGGCACAACACTGTAAGTCATCACAGTTAATCTTGGTGGGCGCAGAAACGGGCCCTGCTGTGAAATATTAGATCAAGAATTGTAATTACATGCCCCTGTTTAACAGGGGCTGAAAAATTGGGCTTTAGGCACTGGTGCCACAACACTGAAACCCCTCACAGATACTCTAGTTGGAATGCAGGAACAAGCCCTGCTGCAAAGTATTGCATCAAAAATTGTAATTACACGCCCCTGTTAAGCAGGGGCTGAAAAATTGGGCCTTTGGCACTGGTGGCGGCGCCCAGAACCAAAAATGTTCTTACAAGCTATCAGCATGATCATTGAGGAGGAAGAGGATAATTACTCAGGCTAGTCACTCAGCATCAGCATAGGCAGTCTTTGAAGGGATCTGAGATTTCAAAAACCATGCACCATGTAAAACAGACGCTGCCGATGGTTGCTGGAACCAATCATACCTTGGGGCTGCGGACTAAAAAATTGTCTGAATGCATTGGTCAGACAGCCAACTTCTCCACCGCTCCTTCTTTGACTGACGGAAGCCTCAGCAACACGTTGTCCAGAAACAGGAGTTTGTAACCTTCCAGTCTCTGGGAACGCATTGCACAGACCTTTCTGCAAGGTCTCCCGAAGATGTTTCATCCTCTGCTCCCTCTGCGATGGCAAGATAAGGTCCCTTACCCTTGTAATGTGGATCAAGGAGGGTTGCCAGCCAGTATTGGTCCTTCTCCTTGATACCACGAATACGAGGATCAGGGAGGCCATGCAGTGTAGGTTTGCTGTGGCATTCGCTCTGGAGTCCTCTGGGTCACTAAGGACGACATGGTCCGCAGCCACCTCCTCCCAACCACATACAAGTCCATGTGTTTCTTGGGACTGATCCCTTAAAGACTGCTGCTGATGCTGAGTGCCAGGCTCCACCTCCATACTGACACAATCCTCCTCCTCTTCCTGTGTGATCGGCGGGTACGCAGGAACACTGTCTGGATAAAGGGGGCCTTGAGAGCTAAGGAAGTCCTCCTCTTCCTGCCTCTGTTCTGCCTCAAGTGCCCTGTCCATTATTTCACGCAGTGTGTGCTCCAACAGGTGGACAAGGGGGACAGTGTCACTGATGCATGCACTGTCACTGCTCACCATCCTCGTGGCTTCCTCAAATGGTGACAGGACAGTGGATGCATCCCTGATCATGGCCCACTGGCGTGGGGAAAAAAATACAAGCTCCCCTGACCCTGTCCTGGTGCCATAGTCGCACAGGTACTCATTGATGGCCCTCTGCTGCGTGTGCAGCTGCTGCAGCATGGCCAACGTTGAGTTCCACCTGGTGGGCATGTCACAGATTAGGCGGTTCTTGGGCAGGTTAAATTACTTTTGGAGGTCTGCCAGCCGAGCACTGGCATTATATGAACGGCGGAAATGCACACAGACTTTCCTGGCCTGCCTCAGGACATCCTGTAAGCCCGGGTACCTGCCCAAGAACCGCTGCACCACCAAGTTAAGGATGTGAGCCAAACAGGGCACATGGGTCAGTTGTCCCTGTCGGAGGGCGGAAAGGAGGTTGGTGCCATTGTCGCAAACCACCATTCCTGCCTTAAGTTGGCATGGCGTCAACCACCTCTGAACCTGCCCCTGCAGAGCTGACAGAACCTCTGAGCCAGTATGGCTCCTGTCCCCCAAGCACACCAGCTCAAGCACCGCATGGCATCTTTTGGCCTGCATACTTGCGTAGCCACTTGAACGCCTACGGAGCACCACTGGTTCCGAGGAAAAAGCACAGGAAGAGGCCATGGAGGAAGAAGAAGAGGAGGGGGTGGAGGAGAGAGGTGTGTCACAATCATTAGTAGTGGCATTTTGCAGGCATGGTGGCAAAACAACCTCCAACACTACTGCACCTTGTCCTGCATCCTTCCCAGCTTCCAGCAGAGTCACCCAATGCATGGTGAAACTTAGGTAACGTCCCTGTCCATGCCTGCTGGACCATGAGTCAGCGGTAATATGCACCCTACCACTGAGAAAAAGTGGCGTTTGGGTACCTGCCACCGAGGAACCGCACATTACACAAACTCACGGAAGGGGGCAGAGTCTACCAACTGAAAAGACAGCAGTTGAAGTGCTAGAAATTTTGCCAAGCTAGCATTCAACCGCTGGGCATGTGGATGGCTGGAAGCGAACTTCTTTCGGTGGTGCAGCAACTGGGGCAGGGAAATTTACCTGATATTGGGTTGAGCCGAACACCCCCATGTACGGTTCGCACCAGAACATGCGAACAGGCAAAAAATTTGTTCAAACATGCGAACACCGTTAAAGTCTATGGGACACAAACATGAATAATCAAAAGTGCTAATTTTAAAGGCTTATATGCAAGGTATTGTCATAAAAAGTGTTTGGGGACCTGGGTCCTGCCCCAGGGGACATGGATCAATGCAAAAAAGGTTTTAAAAAACGGCCGTTTTTTGGGGAGCAGTGATTTTAATAATGCTTAAAGTGAAACAATAAAAGTGTAATATCCCTTTAAATTTTGTACCTGGGGGGTGTCTGTAGTATGCCTGTAAAGGGGTACATGTTTCCTGTGTTTAGAAAAGTCTGACAGCAAAATGACATTTCAAAGGAAAAAAAGTCATTTAAAACTACTCGCGGCTATTAATGCATTGCCGGTCCGACAATACACATAGACGTTCATTGATAAAAATGGCATGGGAATTCCCCACAGGGGAACCACTAACCAAAATAAACAAAAAATGACGTGGGGGGTCCCCCTAAATTCCATACCAGGCCCTTCAGGTCTGGTATGGATATTAAGGGGAACCCTGGTCAAAATTAAAAAAAAAAAATGACGTGGGGGGTCCCCCTAAATTCCATACCAGGCCCTTCAGGTCTGGTATGGATATTAAGGGGAACCCCACGCCAAAATTAAAAAAAAAAACGGCGTGGGGTACCCCCAAAAATCCATACCACACCCTTATCCTAGCATGCAACCTGGCAGGCAGCAGGAAAAGAGGGGGGATGAGAGAGCGCCCCCCCCTCCTGAACCGTACCAGGCCACATGCCCTCAACATTGGGAGGGTGCTTTGGGGTAGCCCCCCAAAACACCTTGTCCCCATGTTGATGAGGACAAGGGCCTCATCCCCACAACCCTGGCTGGTGGTTGTGGGGGTCTGCGGGCGGGGGGGCTTATCGGAATCTGGAAGCCCCCTTTAACAAGGAGACCCCCAGATTCTGGCCCTCCCCCTATGTGAAATGGTAAGGGGGTACAAAAGTACCCCTACCATTTCACTAAAAAACTGTCAAAAATGTTAAAAATGACAAGAGACAGTTTTTGACAATTCCGTTATTTAAATCCTTCTTCTTTCTTTCTTTCTCTTCTTCCTTCATCTTCTTCTTCTTCTGGTTCTTCTGGTTCTTCCTCTGGTGTTCTCGTCCAGCATCTCTTCCGCGGCATCTTCTTCCCTTCTTCTCCTCGGGCCGCTCCGCATCCATCCCACTCTTCTCTTCATCTTCTTCTCTTTATCTTCTTCTCTTCGTCTTCTTCTCTTCATCTTCTTCTCTGGGCCGCTCCGCATCCATGGTGGCATGGATCGAGGCTCCCGCTGCGTGACGCTTCTCCTCTTCTGACGGTTCTTAAATAATGAGGGGCAGGGCCACCTGGTGACCCCACCCCCCTCTGACGCACGGGGACATGACGGGACTTCCCTGTGGCATTCCCTGTGACCCCGCCCCCGTTATTTAAGAACCGTCAGAAGAGGAGAAGCGTCACACAGCGGGAGCCTCCCTCCATGCCACTATGGATGCGGAGCGGCCCGTAGAAGAAGATGAAGAGAAGAAGATGAAGAGAAGAAGATGAAGAGAAGAGCGGGAGCCTCCCTCCATGCCGTGGATGCGGAGTGGCCCGAGGAGAAGAAGGGAAGAAGACGCCGCGGAGGAGATGCTGGACGAGAACACCGGAGGAAGAACCAGAAGAACCAGAAGAACCAGAAGAAGAAGAAGATGAAGGAAGATAGAAGAAAATTTTTGACAGTTTTTTAGTGAAATGGTAGGGGTACATTACCATTTCACACAGGGGGGAGGGCCGGGATCTGGGGGTCCCCTTGTTAAAGGGGGCTTCCAGATTCCGATAAGCCCCCCACCCGCAGACCCCCACAACCACCGGCCAGGGTTGTGGGGATGAGGCCCTTGTCCTCATCAACATGGGGACAAGGTGTTTTGGGGGGCTACCCCAAAGCACCCTTCCAATGTTGAGGGCATGTGGCCTGGTATGGTTCAGGAGGGGGGCGCTCTCTCGTCCCCCCTCTTTTCCTGCGGCCTGCCAGGTTGCGTGCTCGGAGAAGGGTCTGGTATGGATTTTTGGGGGGACCCCACGCTGTTTTTTATTTAAATTTTGGCATGGGGTTCCCCTTAATATCCATACCAGACCTGAAGGGCCTGGTATGGAATTTAGGGGGACCCCCACATCAATTTTTTTTTTAATTTTGGTTCGGGGTTCCCCTGTGGGGAATTCCCATGCCGTTTTTATCAATGAACTTCTATGTGTATTGTCGGACCAGCAAAGCATTAATAGCTGCGAGTAGTTTTAAATGACTTGTTTTTCTTTGAAATGTCATTTTGCTGTCAGACTGTTCTAAACACAGGAAACATGCGTCCCTTTACAGGCATACTATAGCCACCCCCCAGGTACAAAATTTAAAGGGATATTACACTTTTATTGTTTCACTTTAAGCATTATTAAAATCACTGCTCCCGAAAAAACGGCCATTTTTAAAACTTTTTTTTGTATTGATCCATGTCCCCTGGGGCAGGACCCAGGTCCCCAAACACTTTTTATGACAATGCCATGCATATAAGCCTTTAAAATTATCACTTTTGATTTCTCCCATAGATGTTTAAAGGGTGTTCCGCGGCATTCAAATTTGCCGCGAACACCCCAAATTGTTCGCTGTTTGGTGAACTTGCGAACAGCCCATGTTCGAGTTGAACATGAGTTTGATTCGAACTCGAAGCTCATCCCTAGCCTGGTACAATCTGACGTCGGTGTACCGAAAGCAGATTGCTCACAAGTACTTGGCTGTGACACACCTAATTCTACACCTTCATTCCTCTTAGTGCAGGTCTCAGAGAGGACTGAAGATACAGTGGGGTTGGAGATCTCAGCCGATGAGGAGCAAGGAGAGGTCCTCTTTGTTCTTTGGTGTGGGTCTTTTAGATATGCTTCCCAACGAACTGCATGGCAGGTCAACATATGTCTGGTCAAGCATGTGTTGCCCAAGCGGGAGATGTTTTGGCCACGCGAGATACGCTTGAGACATATATTGCAAATAGCAGCGGTGCGATCTGATGCACTCACCTGAAAAAAGGCCCACACCAAAGAACTTTTGGAATAACGTGCAGAGACAGCAGCGCCCTGCACATGCGGAGCATTGGGGTGTGATGCAGTCAGTGTGCTGCCCTTAGGCTGGCCCCTGGAGGGCTTCCTGCCTCGTTGGTGATGTGCCTCCTCCTCCTCTCTCCTATCAGGCACCCACGTTGAGTCAGTGACCTCATCATCCCCTCCCTCCTCATCACTGGAGCAAACCTGGCAGTATGCTGCAGCAGGGGGAGCATGACTGCCAGATTGCTGTCCTTCTTGGGCACCCCCTCTGTCCGTGCTCACGTTACTGCCTTTATCTAGCTCAGTATCGTCATCAGAGCCTTCTAAATGCTGGGCATCCTCCTGGAGCATGTACCCAACACTGTGGTCAAACAGTTCGAGGGACTCCTCAGGAGGACATGGTGGGGCTAGGGAAGGAGTCACTGAGGCCATTGAGCCGAGGGAAGAGGCCGAATTGGCAGCTGCTTTGCCAGACAAAGTACCCTGAGCATGGGTGAGAGAGGATGAGGAGGATGAGGACGGCTTGGTCATCCGCTCGACCAAGTCTTCCGCATGTTGCGGCTCAACGCGGCCAAGTCAAGGCCAAGCGTGTCCCACAGCCACGTGCTGATGAGGATGCACCGTCTCCACGACCAGCACTGTTGCCTCTAGACAAAGAGCCTGCTTGCCCTCTTTTATTGGCTTGTGACTGTCTGCCTCTCCTTGTTGGCCTTCCAGACATACTAATGGCCTGTAGCTGCACTAAGCTGGGATAAAAATATATATATATATATATATATATATATATATATATATATATATATATACTGATACTGCAGCTAGCAAAATCAACTGCCTGCCTGTAGTATAAGAACACCACCAACCTTCTACAGGTAGCTTTAGCTGAACACTGTGCAGAGCTTGCAAAAAACTAACTTGTAGCTTATTTAGCTGCCTGCGGTAGTGATAGGATCAGGAAAACACCACCAACCTTCTACAGGTAGCTTTAGCTGAACACTGTGCAGAGCTTGCACTACACTAACTTGCAGTTTTAGCTGAACACTGTGAGGAGGACACACTACACTAACTTGTTGCTTATTTAGCTGCCTGCGGTAGTGATAGGATCAAGAAAACACCACCAACCTTCTACAGGTAGCTTTAGCTGAACACTGTGCAGAGCTTGCAAAAAACTAACTTGTAGCTTATTTAGCTGCCTGCGGTAGTGATAGGATCAGGAAAACACCACCAACCTTCTACAGGTAGCTTTAGCTGAACACTGTGCAGAGCTTGCACTACACTAACTTGCAGTTTTAGCTGAACACTGTGAGGAGGACACACTACACTAACTTGTTGCTTATTTAGCTGCCTGCGGTAGTGATAGGATCAAGAAAACACCACCAACCTTCTACAGGTAGCTTTAGCTGAACACTGTGCAGAGCTCGCACTACACTAACTTGTAGCTTATTTAGCTGCCTGCAGTAGTGATAGGATCAGGAAAACACCACCAACCTTCTACAGGTAGCTTTAGCTGAACACTGTCCAGAGCTCGCAAAAAACTAACTTGTTGCTTATTTAGCTCCCTGCGGTAGTGATAGGATCAGGAAAACACCACCAACCTTGTACAGGTAGCTTTAGCTCAACACTGTGCAGAGCTCGCACTACACTAACTTGTAGTTTTAGCTGAACACTGTGAGGAGGATGCACTACACTAACTTGTAGCTTATTTAGCTGCCTGCGGTAGTGATAGGATCAGGAAAACACCACCAACCATCTACGGGTAGCTTTAGCTGAACACTGTGCAGAGCTCGCACTACACGAACTTGTAGCTTATTTAGCTGCCTGCGGTAGTGATAGGATCAGGAAAACACCACCAACCTTCTACAAGTAGCTTTAGCTGAACACTGTGCCGAGGTCGCACTACACTAACTTGTAGTTTTAGCTGAACACTGGGAGGAGGACGCACTACACTAACTTGTAGCTTATTTAGCTGCCTGCAGTAGTGATAGGATCAGGAAAACACCACCAACCTTCTACAGGTAGCTTTAGCTGAACACTGTGCAGAGCTCGCAAAAAACTAACTTGTTGCTTATTTAGCTGCCTGTGGTAGTGATAGGATCAGGAAAACACCACCAACCTTCTACAGGTAACTTTAGCTGAACACTGTGCAGAGCTCACACTACACTAACTTGTAGCTTATTTAGCTGCCTGCGGTAGTGATAGGATCAGGAAAACAACACCAACCTTCTACAGGTAGCTTTAGCTGAACACTGCGCCGAGGTCGCACTACACTAACTTGTAGTTTTAGCTGAACACTGTGAGGAGGACGCACTACACTAACTTGTAGCTTATTTAGTTGCCTGCGGTAGTGATAGGATCAGGAAAACACCACCAACCTTCTACAGGTAGCTTTAGCTGAACACTGTGCAGAGCTCACAAAAAACTAACTTGTTGCTTATTTAGCTGCCTGCGGTAGTGATAGGATCAGGAAAACACCACCAACCTTCTACAGGTAGCTTTAGCTGAACACTGTGCAGAGCTCGCAAAAAACTAACTTGTAGATTATTTAGCTGCTTGCGGTAGTGATAGGATCAGGAAAACACCACCAACCTTCTACAGGTAGCTTTAGCTGAACACTGTGCAGAGCTCGCACTGCACTAACTTGTAGTTTTAGCTGAACACTGTGAGGAGGACGCACTACACTAACTTGTAGCTTTAGCTGAACACTGTTGAGAGGACGCACTATACTAACTTGTAGCTTTAGCTGAACATTGTGCAGAGGTCGCACTACACTAACTTGTAGTTTTAGCTGAACACTGTGAGGAGGACGCACTATACTAACTTGTAGCTTTAGCTGAACATTGTGCAGAGGTCGCACTACACTAACTTGTAGTTTTAGCTGAACACTGTGAGGAGGATGCACTACACTAACTTGTAGCTTATTTAGCTGCCTGCGGTAGTGATAGGATCAGGAAAACACCACCAACCATCTACAGGTAGCTTTAGCTGAACACTGTGCAGAGCTCGCACTACACGAACTTGTAGCTTATTTAGCTGCCTGCGGTAGTGATAGGATCAGGAAAACACCACCAACCTTCTACAAGTAGCTTTAGCTGAACACTGTGCCGAGGTCGCACTACACTAACTTGTAGTTTTAGCTGAACACTGGGAGGAGGACGCACTACACTAACTTGTAGCTTATTTAGCTGCCTGCAGTAGTGATAGGATCAGGAAAACACCACCAACCTTCTACAGGTAGCTTTAGCTGAACACTGTGCAGAGCTCGCAAAAAACTAACTTGTTGCTTATTTAGCTGCCTGTGGTAGTGATAGGATCAGGAAAACACCACCAACCTTCTACAGGTAACTTTAGCTGAACACTGTGCAGAGCTCACACTACACTAACTTGTAGCTTATTTAGCTGCCTGCGGTAGTGATAGGATCAGGAAAACAACACCAACCTTCTACAGGTAGCTTTAGCTGAACACTGCGCCGAGGTCGCACTACACTAACTTGTAGTTTTAGCTGAACACTGTGAGGAGGACGCACTACACTAACTTGTAGCTTATTTAGTTGCCTGCGGTAGTGATAGGATCAGGAAAACACCACCAACCTTCTACAGGTAGCTTTAGCTGAACACTGTGCAGAGCTCACAAAAAACTAACTTGTTGCTTATTTAGCTGCCTGCGGTAGTGATAGGATCAGGAAAACACCACCAACCTTCTACAGGTAGCTTTAGCTGAACACTGTGCAGAGCTCGCAAAAAACTAACTTGTAGATTATTTAGCTGCTTGCGGTAGTGATAGGATCAGGAAAACACCACCAACCTTCTACAGGTAGCTTTAGCTGAACACTGTGCAGAGCTCGCACTGCACTAACTTGTAGTTTTAGCTGAACACTGTGAGGAGGACGCACTACACTAACTTGTAGCTTTAGCTGAACACTGTTGAGAGGACGCACTATACTAACTTGTAGCTTTAGCTGAACATTGTGCAGAGGTCGCACTACACTAACTTGTAGTTTTAGCTGAACACTGTGAGGAGGACGCACTACACTAACTTGTAGCTTTAGCTGAACATTGTGCAGAGGTCGCACTACACTAACTTATATTTTTAGCTGAACACTGTGAGGAGGACGCACCACACTAACTTGTAGCTTTAGCTGAACACTGTGCAGAGGTCACACTACACTAACGTGTAGTTTTAGCTGAACACTGTGAGGAGGACGCACTACACTAACTTGTAGCTTTAGCTGAACACTGTCCGGAGGACGCACTACCCTAACTTGTAGCTTTAGCTGAACACTGTGCACTACACTAACTTGTAGTTTTAGCTGAACACTGTGCAGAGGTCACACTAAACTAACTTGTAGCTTTAGCTGAACACTGTTCAGAGGATGCACTACACTAACTTGTAGCTTTAGCTGAACACTGTCCAGAGGTCGCACTACACTAACTTGTAGTTTTAGCTGAACACTGTGAGGAGGACAAACTACACTAACTTGTAGCTTTAGCTGAACACTGTGCAGAGGTTGCACTACACTAACTTGTAGTTTTAACTGAACACTGTGAGGAGGACGCACTACACTAACTTGTAGCTTTAGCTGAACACTGTGAGGAGGATGCACTACCCTAACTTGTAGCTTTAGCTTAACACTGTGCACTACACTACACAACTAACTAACGTTACTGCTTTCATCTAGCTCAGTATCATCATCAGAGCCTTCTAAGCGCTGGGCATCCTCCTGGAGCATGTACCCAACACTGTGGTCAAACAGTTCGAGGGACTTCTCAGGAGGACATGGTGGGGCTAGGGAAGGAGTCACTGATGCCATTGAGCCGAGGGAAGAGGCCGCGTTGGCAGCTGCTTTGGCAGACAAAGTACCCTGAGCATGGGTGAGAGAGGATGAGGACGGCTTGGTCATCCACTCGACCAAGTCTTCCGCATGTTGCTGCTCAACATGGCCAGCTGCTGAAAAAAAGGCCAAGCATGTCCCACGGCCACGTACTGATGAGGATGCACCGTCTCCACGACCAGCACTGTTGCCTCTAGACACAGAGCCTGCTTGCCCTCTTTTATTGGCTTGTGGCTGTCTGCCTCTCCTTGTTGGCCTTCCAGACATACTAATGGCCTGTAGCTGCACTAAGCTGGGATATATATATATATATATATATACATATATATACATATATATATATATATATATACATATTTAAACTTGTAGCTTATTTAGCTGCCTGCGGTAGTGATAGGATCAGGAAAACACCACCAACCTTTTACAGGTAGCTTTAGCTGAACACTGTGCAGAGCTCGCACTACACTTACTTGTAGTTTTAGCTGAACACTGTGAGGAGGACGCACTACACTAACTTGTAGATTATTTAGCTGCCTGCGGTAGTGATAGGATCAGGAAAACACCACCAACCTTCTACAGGTAGCTTTAGCTGAACACTGTGCAGAGCTCGCACTACACGAACTTGTAGCTTATTCAGCTGCCTGCGGTAGTGATAGGATCAGGAAAACACCACCAACCTTCTACAAGTAGCTTTAGCTGAACACTGTGCAGAGGTTGCACTACACTAACTTGTAGCTTATTTAGCTGCCTGCGGTAGTGATAGGATCAGGAAAACACCACCAACCTTCTACAGGTAGCTTTAGCTGAACACTGTGCCGAGGTCGCACTACACTAACTTGTAGTTTTAGCTGAACACTGTGAGGAGGACGCACTACACTAACTTGTAGCTTATTTAGTTGCCTGCGGTAGTGATAGGATCAGGAAAACACCACCAACCTTCTACAGGTAGCTTTAGCTGAACACTGTGCAGAGCTCACAAAAAACTAACTTGTTGCTTATTTAGCTGCCTGCGGTAGTGATAGGATCAGGAAAACACCACCAACCTTCTACAGGTAGCTTTAGCTGAACACTGTGCAGAGCTCGCAAAAAACTAACTTTAGATTATTTAGCTGCTTGCGGTAGTGATAGGATCAGGAAAACACCACCAACCTTCTACAGGTAGCTTTAGCTGAACACTGTGCAGAATCGCACTACACTAACTTGTAGTTTTAGCTGAACACTGTGAGGAGGACGCACTACACTAACTTGTAGCTTATTTAGCTGCCTGCGGTAGTGATAGGATCAGGAAAACACCACCAACCTTCTACAGGTAGCTTTAGGTGAACACTGTGCAGAGCTCGCACTACACTAACTTGTAGCTTATTTAGCTTCCTGCGGTAGTGATAAGATCAGGAAAACACCACAACCTTCTACAGGTAGCTTTAGCTGAACACTGTGCAGAGCTCACACTACACTAACTTGTAGTTTTAGCTGAACACTGTGAGGAGGACGCACTGCATTAACTTGTAGCTTTAGCTGAACACTGTTCAGAGGATGCACTACACTAACTTGTAGCTTTAGCTGAACACTGTGCAGAGCTCGCACTACACTAACTTGTAGTTTTAGCTGAACACTGTGAGGAGGACGCACTACACTAACTTGTAGCTTTAGCTGAACACTGTACAGAGGACGCACTATACTAACTTGTAGCTTTAGCTGAACATTGTGCAGAGGTCGCACTACACTAACTTGTAGTTTTAGCTGAACACTGTGAGGAGGACGCACTACACTAACTTGTAGCTTTAGCTGAACATTGTGCAGAGGTCGCACTACACTAACTTATAGTTTTAGCTGAACACTGTGAGGAGGACGCACCACACTAACTTGTAGCTTTAGCTGAACACTGTGCAGAGGTCGCACTACACTAACTTGTAGTTTTAGCTGAACACTGTGAGGAGGACGCACTACACTAACTTGTAGCTTTAGCTGAACACTGTCTGGAGGACGCACTACCCTAACTTTTAGCTTTAGCTGAACACTGTCCGGAGGACGCACTACCCTAACTTGTAGCTTTAGCTGAACACTGTGCACTACACTAACTTGTAGTTTTAGCTGAACACTGTGCAGAGGTCACACTAAACTAACTTGTAGCTTTAGCTGAACACTGTTCAGAGGATGCACTACACTAACTTGTAGCTTTAGCTGAACACTGTCCAGAGGTCGCACTACACTAACTTGTAGTTTTAGCTGAACACTGTGAGGAGGACAAACTACACTAACTTGTAGCTTTAGCTGAACACTGTGCAGAGGTTGCACTACACTAACTTGTAGTTTTAACTGAACACTGTGAGGAGGACGCACTACACTAACTTGTAGCTTTAGCTGAACACTGTGAGGAGGATGCACTACCCTAACTTGTAGCTTTAGCTTAACACTGTGCACTACACTACACAACTAACTAACGTTACTGCCTTCATCTAGCTCAGTATCATCATCAGAGCCTTCTAAGCGCTGGGCATCCTCCTGGAGCATGTACCCAACACTGTGGTCAAACAGTTCGAGGGACTCCTCAGGAGGACATGGTGGGGCTAGGGAAGGAGTCACTGATGCCATTGAGCCAAGGGAAGAGGCCGCGTTGGCAGCTGCTTTGGCAGACAAAGTACCCTGAGCATGGGTGAGAGAGGATGAGGACGGCTTGGTCATCCACTCGACCAAGTCTTCCGCATGTTGCTGCTCAACATGGCCAGCTGCTGAAAAAAAGGCCAAGCATGTCCCACGGCCACGTGCTGATGAGGCCCGTGTGTCCCACAGCCACGTGCTGATGAGGATGCACCGTCTCCACGACCAGCACTGTTGCCTCTAGACAAAGAGCCTGCTTGCCCTCTTTTATTGGCTTGTGGCTGTCTGCCTCTCCTTGTTGGCCTTCCAGACATACTAATGGCCTGTAGCTGCACTAAGCTGGGATATATATATATATATATATATATATATATATATATATATATATATATATATATATATATATATATACACATATATATACACATATATATATATATATATATATGTACTGATACTGCAGCTAGCAAAATCAACTGCCTGCCTGTATTATGAGAACACCACCAACCTTCTACAGGTAGCTTTAGCTGAACACTGTGCAGAGCTCACAAAAAACTAACTTGTAGCTTATTTAGCTGCCTGCGGTAGTCATAGGATCAGGAAAACACCACCAACCTTTTACAGGTAGCTTCAGGTAGCTTTAGCTGAACACTGTGCAGAGCTCGCACTACACTTACTTGTAGTTTTAGCTGAACACTGTGAGGAGGACGCACTACACTAACTTGTAGATTATTATCTGCCTGCGGTAGTGATAGGATCAGGAAAACACCACCAACCTTCTACAGGTAGCTTTAGCTGAACACTGTGCAGAGCTCGCACTACACGAACTTGTAGCTTATTTAGCTGCCTGCGGTAGTGATAGGATCAGGAAAACACCACCAACCTTCTACAAGTAGCTTTAGCTGAACACTGTGCCGAGGTCACACTACACTAACTTGTAGTTTTAGCTGAACACTGGGAGGAGGACGCACTACACTAACTTGTAGCTTATTTAGCTGCCTGCAGTAGTGATAGGATCAGGAAAACACCACCAACCTTCTACAGGTAGCTTTAGCTGAACACTGTGCAGAGCTCGCAAAAAACTAACTTGTTGCTTATTTAGCTGCCTGTGGTAGTGATAGGATCAGGAAAACACCACCAACCTTCTACAGGTAGCTTTAGCTGAACACTGTGCAGAGCTCGCAAAAAACTAACTTGTTGCTTATTTAGCTGCCTGCGGTAGTGATAGGATCAGGAAAACACCACCAACCTTCTACAGGTAGCTTTAGCTGAACACTGTGCAGAGCTCGCAAAAAACTAACTTGTAGATTATTTAGCTGCCTGCGGTAGTGATAGGATCAGGAAAACACCACCAACCTTCTACAGGTAGCTTTAGCTGAACACTGTGCAAAGGTCGCACTACACTAACTTGTAGTTTTAGCTGAACACTGTGAGGAGGACGCACTACACTAACTTGTAGCTTATTTAGCTGCCTGCGGTAGTGATAGGATCAGGAAAACACCACCAACCTTCTACAGGTAGCTTTAGGTGAACACTGTGCAGAGCTCGCACTACACTAACTTGTAGCTTATTTAGCTGCATGTGGTAGTGATAAGATCAGGAAAACACCACCAACCTTCTACAGGTAGGTTTAGCTGAACACTGTGCAGAGCTCGCACTACACTAACTTGTAGTTTTAGCTGAACACTGTGAGGAGGACGCACTACACTAACTTGTAGCTTTAGCTGAACACTGTACAGAGGACGCACTACACTAACTTGTAGCTTTAGCTGAACATTGTGCAGAGGTTGCATTACACTAACTTGTAGTTTTAGCTGAACACTGTGAGGAGGACGCACTACACTAACTTGTAGCTTTAGCTGAACACTGGGAGGAGGACGGACTACACTAACTGTAAATAGTCTAGCTGCCTGACTGTGGTACTAATAGGATCAAAAGAACACCAGCAATTTTCTTCAGTTAGCTGTAAATACTGTAACAAGACAAGCCTGCCTGTCAGTAGCAAGATAACAGGAATGGATCTAGCTAAACTGAATACAGTGTATATATATATATATATATACACAACACCTGGGATGCATATATATATACACAATACACTGTATGTGCAGCTAACTCACTGACTGTCCTGCCTAATCTATCTAACTTAAATCGAATGACACTGTCTCTCTGTCTATCTATCTATCTCAACTCCGGAACACACACTACACAGGGCCGCCGTGCAGGTGGCCTTATATAGTGTGGGGCGTGTACTAAATCCCCTGAGCCATAATTGGCAAAAGCCTCCTTGGCTTTGGCCAATTACGGCTCTCTGTTCAGAAGGCGCTGTTATTGGCCAAGCATGCGGGTCATAGTGCATGCTTGGCCAATCATCAGCCAGCAATGCACTGCGATGCCGCAGTGAATTATGGGCCGTGACATGCCACCCGAATTTGGCGCGAACGGCCCATATCGTTCTCAATTCGGCGAACGGGCGAACAGACAATGTTCGAGTCGAACATGGGTTCGACTCGAACACAAACTCATCCCTACTGAGGATAAGTTAGTTGTCATATGGGTGATTGAACAGAGGAGAGTTCGTATTTGTGTCCAGAAATTTTGTAGAGCTGGGCACTCCTACCAAATGTGGAGCAGAGTACCTGGTACACCGCAGTTTCTCCAGCACAAGTGAGAGGCGTTGGGGTAAAGCTTAGAAAGTCTGGTAGGAGTATAATACTATTGTTGAAAAAGTTTTTGCAGTGACTCCCAGTGTGTGGTACAGTGAGAGAGTCTCAAGGGAAGAGATAATTCTTTGTACCATCGGTTCAGTGAACAGACTGAGGTTATGTGCGTTGACCAGAATGTTATTTGTTTCTGGATGGAGTCATCAGATGATTGTGAAAGGATATCATAGATGTGTGAGATACATTTCAGTAGTTTGTTGGAAGAATCGTAGAATTTTATCAGGGGGTGCAAGATGTTGTCTTGTGTAATCCAATGGGTTTTTGTAAGCAAAGATTTAATCCTGAGGTATACATAGAACATTTTTGTAGAAAGGCCATATGTGGTTTGGAGATTTGCAAAGGCCAGTAAGACTGCTGAATTAAAGAGGTTTTCCTTAGTGTAGATACCCACATTTATCCATGGCTGTAGTTGTATATCCAGGGTGATGAGTGAAACGGTGTTACTTGATAAATGAGACAGGATTGCATGGGGTAGGTCTTTCAACATTTGAGGAATAGCTGACCATACTCTCAAGGAGGCTGTAACTGTGTCCAATGGGAAATGTCTAGGTGTCGGATCTAACAGTAAGGCACCAAGGAACAATTTTGGGTCTTGGTTAGTACTACTGATTCTATTTGTTTCCAGCTGGATTGAGTAGATGTTGTCCACCAGCTTTTAAGTTGATCCAGCAGAACTGCTCGGTAATATAAGCGTATATTCGGGGATCCCATTCCTCCCATTCATGATGGTGTCATCAGATTGGCTTTTTTATCCTGGGGCGTTTCTGTTGCCACATAAAGGTATTAATAAGAGCTTGGAGAGTTCTTATGTGCACAGGCAGGAATGGAATAGGTAATGTCCGAAAAATGTATAAAATATGTGGAAATATAAACATTTTGGCTAGAGCAATTCTACTCGCCAAAGACACAAAAGGATGGGGATAAGTATAGGCCAAGAATGGCATTCAGAAACATTCCTGATAGACCAAATTTGCGTAGGACAGCTTAGAGGTAAGTCCATTGCACTCTATGGAACGCCTTCTCTGCATCTAGAGATACGAGCAGAGAAGTGGCTCGGGTGTGCTCCACCCATTGTATGAAGTCTATGAATCATCGGGTCCCGTCTGATGTTTGTCTGCTGGGAATAAAGCCAACCTGATCAATATGTATGATTTGGGGCATAAACAAGGAGAGGCGGAGGGCTAAGAGTTTGCATAGAACTTTGTGTCTGTATTTAATAAGGATATGGGTCTGCAATTTGCTGGGGATTCTGTTGATTTGCCCAGTTTTGGAAGTGTTACTATTAGGGCTTCCAGAGATTCCCTAGGGATTTTCCCAGAGGAAGCATAGTGATTATATGTGGTACATAAATGAAGGGACAAAATATCATCAAAGTGTTTATAGTATTCATTGGGGAATCCGTCTGGACCTGGGGCTTTGTGGAGGGGAAGGGTTTTGATGGCTTTGCGAATTTCATCTTAGGTGAAGGGGACTGATAAGACTGCAAGTTGTTGGGTGGATACTGAAGGCAGGTGTATAGAGGAGAGAAAAGCATTTATATCGTCGGCGCATGGAGGGGTGGTATTGTTTGTTCTTGTAAGTTGTACAATTTGGCATAAAAGGATGCAAATGTGTATTTTGTGGATTTAGGAGGAAGGAAATTTTTGATCGTTTTTGTTGTTTTTTAACCTGTTTTGCCAGGAGTGCTCCGGCTTTGTTGCTTAATGATTGTAATTTTAAGCATTTGACGTAATAGTCAAACCTACGATGTAGGATTTCTCCTAGTTTGTATCTTTGTTTTTTAAGTTCATTAGTGGTTGTTTGATTGGGTGAGGCCTTATTTGTTTGTTCTAGGATTTTAATCTGGCGTAATAGTGATTGATATCTCATTTGATTGTCGTTTGCATTCTTGAGCTTCAAACTTGATAAGAATACCTCGTAGAAAAGCTTTGTGGGCCAACCATACCATGGATTGGTCCTCAACAGATTCACAATTCATTTTGAAGTAGTTCCCAAGCTCGGATTTGATGGTTGATTGGTGCTCATAGCGTTGGTTAGTTAGGAGAGATGAATTCAACCTCCAAAGGGTGTGGTTTGTCGGTCGAGAGTGTGGGAACAATTTAATAGATATGGGGGCATGGTCTGACCAAGTAATGATACCTATGCAAGATTCTAAATGTAGCCAATAAGGTATTTTTTTTGTGAGAAAAAGATCAATCCGAGAGTACGAACCACTAGTAGCAGAATAAAAGGTATAATCATGCTTAACGTCATGCATGCATCTCCAAGGATCGTATAGGTCCTCAGTGTTTATAAAGGATGTAAGGGCTGACGGTTGGTGTCTGTCAGGGTTTTTGGAGTCCAATGAGGGGTCGACGATAGCATTAAAGTCACCACAAAGTACCAATGGATTGTTTTTGTTTGGCTGAAGTCTATCCCTTAGTTTTTTGTAAAATTTTCCTTGGGAGGTGTTGGGTGCATAGATGTTCACTAAAGTCAGGGGGTGAGAAATTAGTCTCTTGGACACATAATATATCTGCGTTTTGGGAAGACGCTTCCTTACAGAGGAGGTTTCTCTTTAATGGTGAATTAAGCCCTTTGGCATTAATGGATGTAATATTGATGGACATGTTAATAGGTTTTGGAGGTCGGACTGCAGTACTTGAGCGAGGTTATAGCATCTTATACACTGTATTGGTAAGAAAGCCTTTTAGGATATCGCAAGCTGAAAATTATAGCTAAGTCACAAATATATGCAAATGTCAAGAGCACCACAATTGTGGTATAATTCACATTACATAACTTATGTTATGCAACTATGCAACAGAGAACACATGCAACAAGGAAATAAAATAAAATATGTCAGAGGACAAATTGAATGAGGAAATTGTAAATGGTAATGTTCACCTGAGTGTGCTTTGCACACTATTCAGTTGGGGGTAAGGTGGGAATCGTACAGATCGCTCAGGCAGGGTATTTCCATGCTTGGGACAAGTACTTCTGGGATGATGATTATTCTTTGTCCGCTTGGTTTGGTTTAGGTTGTGGAGGAGATGAGGAGATGAGGAAATGGAGTGGTTGCTCGAGGCTGGAGATGGGGCAGAGATGGGTGGAAGGCCCCAATTAGTTAGCTTTTTGTAACAATCTTTAGGTGACAGGATTGGGACAATTTTTTGTTTGTATGTGACCAGTAGTTTGATGGGGTAAATCCAGTGGTAGATTATTTTCTGTTCTTGGAGAAATAATGTGAAAGGGGCGGGCGTATCACCTGCGTAGCGCCATTGTGGTGGGAGAGAGATCCATGAAGAGAGATAATTTGGAATAGGGTGTGGGTAGAGATTTAGTGACTCTAGCTGTATATTGAATTTGCTCTTTTATATGAAAGAAATATATTCTGGCCAGGACTTCCCTGGGCGTTTCCGCAGGAAGGTGTTCAGGTTTTTGCGATTCTTTGTGTACGATCGATGAGCATGTCACGAGGAGGAACATTCAGAAGTAGGGTGGAGAAGAGCTGTTGTAGGTATTTTTTAAGCTCATTGGGGGGGTACTGTCTACAGGATACCTCTGAATTTTATGTTGTTGCGTCTCGACCTGTCTTCGAGGTCAGCGAGTTTCAGGTTAATTCTTTGGATCTCATCGGAGTGGTGGTCATGTGCATCAAGGAGCTCATTGTGCGCTTTGCTCATTTCAGACATGTGTGACTCTACCGTTTTATTTCTCTCCTCTAAGCAATCAATCCTCTCATGCACTTGGGATAGAGACAACTGCAGCCCTCTCTGTAGAGCTTGTTGTAATGTGAGCAGCATGGATTTTAACATGCTTTCAGATACTGGGTTGTCAGTGACTGGCATGGCAGCTAATGTGGATACATGAGAGGGTTCCTGAGTCGTGTGGTCTGAGGCATTCCAGTGAAGTCTTTTGGCCAGAGGTGTTTTATTGGGAGAAATAGATGGAGAGTTGGCAGTCCTCTTACCTCTATCCGTTGGGATATCTGCAGGATTTGTGGGTGCAGGAGGGAGACTGCCCATCTCTCCTTGTTCATTCAGGTCTATGGGCTCTGATCACTGCTGTGTCTGCGCGCCGTCACTGAGAGCCTGTCTGTGTGCAGTGGCTGAGGGAAACATGGGGCCGGCACCATTTTGCCTAGATCACGACTCCATGAGGGGGAAGTATTGAGTGAGGTGGCACGGTGGAGGTGGCAGGTTTCTCCTCAGAGACATTCCCAACAGTGTCTTCCCCTCACATAACGAGGGAGAGGGGAAGAGCTAGTAGTGCTGAGTTGCCTCATACCGCTGCCGTGAAGTGGAGCTCTTGTCTCAGGCAGCCATCCTGATCCATGGCTAGCCACGCCCCGTAAGGTAAAGTCTTTTAATATAGAAATTGTGAGATTTTTAAAATAAGGAGCTAAGTTTTTTGTGGAGATCTCAGATCGGATCAGAAAGCAGGGAGTCAAAAGTTTTGTTGCGGGCTTCCAGGTTCCAAATATGAATAGTAAGCTGAGAGACCTGTTGCATTTGTCTCTTTTTTTTTCATGGGCTGAGATTTTAATAAATAGGCCCCTAATGAAGGGCTTATGGGTGTTCCATAGGGTAGTAGGGTCTGAGACCAATTTTTTATTGGTGTGAAAGAAGGAGACAAATTTCTTGTCAATCTGTTGCCTGTAGGTCGGGTTGGTGAGGGTTGAGTGGTTGAGTCTCCAGGATGAGGGTGAACCGGAGGCATTAGTGAGAATCTTTCTCCATTGGGTATGGGTTGTAGGAGGCCCACTGGAAGGTGTCGTGTAGTTTTACTCTGAGCACACACTGAACAGGCAGCTACGAAGGCAGTTACATCAGCACGTAGACTAGGCCACCAGAATTGTTGGGAAATGGCCCAAAAGAGTTGATACATCCAAGGGAGGCCAGCAGCCTTGGCAGAAGTCTGGAGCACGGCAGTATAGAGACTCTCTGGGACAAAGCAGCAGTCACAAGGTTTCTCAGGAGAAGCATGAACCTGAGCAGCAAGAATTTTGTCACCCAAAGGAGAAGTGAATACGATTCACGTAGTCTGAATACGATCAGGAGGAATCACAGGAACCAGAACCGACTCCATCTTGGAAGTGGAGGAAAATTGTTGTGACAAAACTTCAGCCCTTACATTCTTAGTACCAGGTAAGAATGAGACAATGTAATTGAAACTAGACAGAAAAGAGCCCATCGCGCCCTTGTGGGAGAGAGGCATTTAGCCTCAGACAAAAATGTGCGATTCTTATGGTCAGTAAGAATGAGAACCGGCACAGTGATACCTTTTGAGGAGAAGTCTCCATTCTTTCAGGGCTAAAATGATCGCTAACAGCTCTCTGTCACAAATCTCGTAATTGCACTCCGCAGGTGAAAATTTCTTGGAAAAGTAGCCACAAGGATGCATAGCGCTCTCAGACATAGGACGTTGAGACAGAAGGGTGCCAACTCCAATCTCAGAAGCATCAACCTCAAGGATAAAATCAGGATGTGCCAACACAGGAGCAGACAAAAGCAGCCTTGAGACTCTCAAAGGTCTTAATGGACTCCGGAGACCAACTCTGTGGGTTACCATCCTTTCTGGTCATATCAGTCAGGAGCTTGACCAGAGACGAGAAGTTACGAATAAACTTCTGATAATAGTTGGCAAAGTCAAAAAAAGTTTCTCTGTGTCCATCAGAAAACCAGCAGTGGAAATGACATAACCCAGGAATTTAACCTATTCATGATGGAATTTGCACTTCTCCAATTTACACTAGAGATTGTCCTCTCTTAGTTTCTGAAGTACATGACAGACATCTGTGTGGTGGCTCTCCAAGGACTTGGAAAATATGAGGATATCGTTGAGATAAACCACCACACATAACTGCAACAAATCTCAGAGGACATTGTTAATAAATTCCTGGAAAACTGCTGGGGCATTACAAAGGCCAAAAGGCATTATGAGGTACTCATAATGACTTGTTCTGGTATTAAACGCAGTTTTCCACTGGTCGCCCTCCTTAATCCTCACAAAATTGTATGCCCCTCTCAAATAAACCTTTTGAAAACTGTTGCTCCCTTGAGGCGGTCAAATAACTTCATAATAAACTGAATTGGATAGGCATTCTTAATCGTGAAATGATTGTGACTCCTATAATCAATACAAGGTCTCAGTTCACCACTCTTCTTCCTATTCATAAAGAAGAAACAACCACCATCAGGAGACGAGGATGTGTGGATGAAACCTTGAGAAAGTGCATCTGCAACATAGTCCTCCATGGCCTTATACTCCAAGACCGACAAAGTGTAAACTCAGCCACGAGGGGGTATGGCACCAGGTTGAAGGTCAATTGCGCAATCATACATCCGATGTGGAGGCAAAATACCGGCTTGACCTTTGTCAAAGACATCACTCAAGTTGCGATACTCCTCCGGCAGGGAGGAGAAAGAAGAAGTTCACAGGACATTGGCTACCTTCTGGAAGCATGTCTTACTGCATTGTGGCGACCAGGAGAGAACCTCAGCATGGAGCCAATCAAAAGAGGGGTTGTGCCTCTGTAACCAAGGATAACCAATAACCAGCAGAAACTAAGGTGAGGAAATAACTTGGAATTGTATTATCTCATGGTGAAGAGCCCCTATGGCCATGGACAACAGAACAGTCCCATGAGTCACATGGGCAGGCTGTAAAGGTCTCCTGTCAAGAGCCTCCACGGCAAGTGGAGTGTCATGCAGCTGCAGTGGAATCATGTGCTTCGATACAAAGGCAGCATCAATGAACAGGCCTGTAGCCACAGAGTCAATTAGAGCCCGTATCTCGATGGACTACTCAGCCCAAGAAAGGGTAACCAAAACCAGGGGCTTGTCCTTCTGGATAACTGGGGATGAAACAATGCCATCTAAGGTCTGTCTGTGACAGAACCTCAAGGTTCGGGCGTTCCCTGGACAGGTAGGACAAGACTTCAAAAAGTGACCTGCCTGGCCACAATAAAGGCACAATCTCTTCCTCCTCCTAAGGGTTCTCTCATCCGCAGAGAGACACGTGAAGCCCAAGTGCATGGGTTCATCTTCAATGACCCACTCGGTACCAGGAGGCATGGGAGGTGAGGGAGGCAAGGGTGGGACTGCAAAGCTTGGAGACAAATATACAGAAGGCTTCCACAAGCGCTCCTTAAAAAAAGTGTTTCTCTGAGTTTGGAGTTAATGAGGATGGCAAACGTGATCAACTTCTCCAGCTCAGTGTGTATATTTCGGACTGCTATCTCATCCTTGATGGTATCCGAGAGACCATGAGAAAAAGCAGCCACGAGGGCCTCATTGTTCCAAGCAACCTCTGCTGCCAGAGTATGGAATTGAATGGCATAATCGTACTCTGTTTGATTGACATGAGGCACTTGGCAGCAGAAGCGGAGCATGCAGGAGCATCAAATACCCTTTTAAAGGAAGCCAAAAACTCAGGGTAACTCAAGACAAAAGGTTTTTGCATCTCCCAGAGAGGGTTTGCCCAGGCCAAGGCTCTCTTAGAAAGCAAAAATATCACAAAACCTACTTTGCTTCTGTCAGTGGGAAGCGCCTGGGGCAGCATCTCAAAGTATATCTCAAACTGGTTGAGAAAATCTCTGCATTGGACTTGATTGCCCCCAAATCACTGGGGAGGCAGAGCGGAACCAGACATACCTCTTTATAGAGGTAATACTCAAAGCGGGTGCCTGCACAGAAACTGGAGCAGCAGCAGGGATGGCCTGCAACACAGGTTGTACCAGAGCAGCCACAGTGGGAGTATCCAGGTGAGCCGTGTGACTCAGGAACGTTTGTAACGCCATGGCAAACTAATCCATGTGGTGATCCTGCTCATCCAATCTGGAAAAAAATATTACCAACAAGTGGATTGACTGCATCTTCTGAATTCATGGCCTTTGCCTACTGTCAGAAACCATGAATCAGACTGAGACAGAAGTACAGTTTAAATCTCACTTGTTTAATAATAATAAAAAAGGTAAGCAGAGTAAACGTAGTCAAAACATAGCCAGAGTTCAGGAACTGGAATGGATAGTCAGACAAGCCAAAACGTCAGGGAGCCAGAGATGAGCATAGTAGAACAGCAAGCAGGATATGGAACCTGAAGGAATGACAGTCTAGCAAGCCTTTAACAGGAACACAGGAGAGTGTCTCTAGAGATGTGACCAAGGCGAAGGCAGAGATAATCCGAGCTGGACGGCTTAAGTAGGGAGGACTGATATCATCAACAGGTAAGTCACTGTGGAGAGAGGAGCTGGCAATTAGCCGACAGCTGAGCGGCCAGCTCAGAGAAGGAAGGGCTGAGCCCAGCCCTGACAACCGGTTCGGTTCCCACTAGAACATGCAAACAGACAAAAAATTTGTGCAAACATGCGAACACCGTTAAAGTCTATGGGACACAAACATGAAAAATCAAAAGTGTTCATTTTAAAGGCTTATATGCAAGTTATTGCCATAAAAAGTGTTTGGGGACCCGGGTACTGCCCCAGGAACATGTATCAATGCAAAAAAGTTTTTAAAACTGCAGTTTTTTTCAGGAGCAGTGATTTTAATAATGCTTAACCACTAGCCCACCGCCCACCGTCATATGACGGCGGGACGGTAAGCCTATTGTTCTGGGCGGACGTCATATGACGTGAGCCCGTTTAAACAGGGCATGCTGTACTGTCGGTGGCGGCGTGTCACCGAGACACCGCTCGTCACCGACAGGGGTGAACAGCCACTGGGCATGGCTGTTTACCACGTGATCGGGCGTGATGAAGTCATGGCCGATCACTAATGGTACATCCCCGCATTGCACGGCGCATGCGCGTGATCGTGAGCGCGCTGCGCGTGCATGTCGGTGGCGGCATGTTCCCGGGAACACTGCTCGTCACCGACCATAGTTTACAGCCATTGGCCAGGGCTGTGTACCATGTGATTGGCTGTGATCCATTCACAGCCGATCACTAACTGTAAACAAAGAGCTGTCACTAGCTGTTACTAGCCCTTCTCTCCTCACACACCGTTTCCAGTGTGAGGAGAGAAGAGCCAGGAGCAGTGAGTTACAGATCTTTGTATTGTAGTGTCTGCACCAACACCACTTCTGTCCCATCACCCCCCCATTGTCATCTGTCACTCAACAGTCACCCCATAAAAAGTGCACCTGTCACATAAGTGACCATCAGCAGTGCAACCATCACCCATCAGTGACCTGCCCTGTCACCCGTCACCCACCAGTGACCTGCCCTGTCACCCATCAGTGACCTGTCCTGTCACCCGTCACCCACCAGTGACCTGCCCTGTCACCCATCAGTGACCATCAGTGGTGCCACCATCACCCATCAGTGACCTGCCCTGTCACCCATCAGTGACCATCAGCGGTGCCACCGTCACCCATCAGTGACCTGCCCTGTCACCCGTCACCCACCAGTGACCGTGCCCTGTCACCCATCAGTGACCATCAGCGGTGCACCCGTCACCCATCAGTGACCGTCGCCTGTCAGTGACCGTCGCCTGTCAGTGACTGTCGCCTGTCAACAATCTGTGACTATCACCTGTCACCGTCCGTGGCCTGTCACCCATCAGTGACCGTGCCCTCTCACCCGTCACCCATCAGTGACTGTGCCCTGTCACCCATCAGTGACCATCAGCGGTGCACCTGTCACCCATCAGTGACCGTCGCCTGTCAACTATCTGTGACCATCGCCCATCACACCATCACCTCTCAGTGAACATCACCTGCCACCCATTGCACAGCCCATCAGTGACCGTCACCTGCCACCCATCTGTCACCCGTCGCACAGCTACCCACCACACAGACATGTCCAAAAGAGTTTATACTAGTGTGGTGGCGTTCCAGATCCTCTCTATGACTGATGAGAGCACCGGGGAGTTCTCATCAGAGTCCAATTCTGATTCCGAATCAAATTCAGCATTTGAACCGATCGAGAGTAGCAATGATTCGGATGAAGAATGGGTCCCTCCTAAAAGGGACCAACACTCTGGAAACCAGGAAGCCTCCAGCAACCAGGATTATATTCCCAGGCCCAGTACCAGCTCTGCCGCCAGAAATAGGCCCCAGGAAGAAAGGCCCAGTACCAGTGCTGCCGCCAGAGATAGGCCCTGTGCACAAATGCCCAGTACCAGTGCTGCCACATCACACCTGAGTTCCAGCACAGGAAATTCAACTCCCCCAACTACTGGAGTGTCACGTCCCCCAAGAGCCAGAGCCGCTACCTATATGCCAGATGGTCTTGCCAACCCAACATGGCTGCCTTCCAACTCGGGATCACCAAATATTCCCCCTTTCACAGCACAGCCAGGTGTGCAGGCCAACACCCAAAATTTTACGAGATAAATTTTTTTCACCTGTTTTTGCCTGACACTTTGCTGCAGTTCATTGTGGACCAGACAAATTTGTATGCCCAGCAGTATATTGCCAGCAACCCCCAATCATCTTATGCCCCTCCGTTTGAGTGGAGAGATTTGAATTTGGAGGAGTTCAAATTGTTTTTGTGCCTCACCCTAAATATGGGGCTTACAAAAAAAATGAAGGACATACCTATTGGTCCACCCACCCCATCCACCATATGCCCATGTATTCTGCCGCTATGTCCAGGTCCCGATATGAGATGATTATGAGATTCTTTCATTTTAACGACAACACCCAGTGCCCTCCCCGCAATCATCCAAATTCCGATAAGCTATACAAGATTCGCCCACTAATAAATTTATTTTCCCAACGATTTGCAGAACTTTATGTCCCCTAGAAGAATATATGTGTGGATGAGTCCCTGGTACCATTTTCAGGCCGGCTAGGAATAAAACAATATATTCCTAGCAAAAAGGCCAAATATGGAGTCAAATTTTACAAGCTGTGTGAGAGAGCCACGGGATATTTATATGTGTTCCGCATATATGAGGGAAGAGATTCCCAGCTCCAGCCCCCTGAGTGCCCAGCCTACTTGGGCACAACTGGAAAAATCGTATGGGACCTGGCTTACCCACTTCTGAAAAAAGGCTATCATATATACCTGGACAACTTTTATACCAGCCTGCCCCTTTTCAGACACCTATATATTGAAAAAACCCTGGCCTGCAGAACTTCAAGAAAAAATAGGAAGGGCTTCCCACAATCCATAGTGAACAAAAGGCTGAAAAGGGGGGAAAGAGCAACACTGAGATGTAATGAAGTGCTGGCCTTGAGGTGGAAGGATAACAGGAACGTGCACATGATGTCCACCATTCATGATGACACTACAGTTGTAGTTCAGCGAAGATGAGGTCCCATTGAAAAACCGACATGTGTCCAAGACTATAATCTCTACATGGGGGGGTGGATTTCAATGGCCAAATGATTCAGCCCTATTTGTCAATAAGGAGGTCCCGATTCTGGTACAAGAAGGTAGCAATATATCTAATCCATTTGGCCATTTACAATTCCTACATAATCTACACAAAATCCACAGAAAGCCCCGCCCCCTTCCTAAAATTCATAGAAGTAGTAGTCACGTCCCTCATCTATCAACAAAGACCCCTCCCAGAAGTACTTTGTTCTGATGCTGTTAGCTGACTTCATGAACGCCACTTCCCGTACAACATTCCACCATCGGAAGCAGGCCGAAGATGGCAAAAAAGATGTCGTGTGTGCAGCAGAAGAGGTTTTCGAAAAGATACCAGCTTCCATTGTCCCCAGTGTCCCTCCCAACCTGGCCTTTGCATTGGTGAATGCTTCGAACTGTATCATACATCCCTAAGTTATTAGCCCATATTTTCCCCATTTTCGCTGATCATTTTCCATTTTCAATGTGAACTGACCCTGGCCTGCTTTTTGACTATGCCTCTGCCTACCGTTTGGACTGCTTCCACATGAACTGACCCTGGCCTGTTTTGACTATGCCTCTGCCCACCGTTTGGACTGCTTGCTCGTGAACTGACCCTGGCCTGTTTTGTGACTACGCTTTTGCCTACCGCTTGGACTGATCTGTTGCCCTGCTACTATAGTACACAGGGGTCTCACATATGTGACGGGCTCCAGAATAGTTTTTCCGGATGGAGATAACAATTTTTTTTGTTTTCTCCCGGTTTTGTAATTTCCGGATTAGGGTCTGGAGTCCGGAGGCTTCATAGAGATTTGGGTGGGTCGAAGCCTCTACCCCTGTGCCCCTGTGCACAGGTCTTACCTGATTGCGGCCCTCAGCCTTCTGCTGACTTACTGCCATCATGCCTTTGCCTGCCGCATGAACGGACCACACCTCTGCCTGCTACCTGGACTATGCAAATAATTCGCTGTAGCAAGAGGCAGTATGTTTATGAAGGGCTGGAGAGCGGTACAATAATGAGTGTCTGCAGGTAACAGTTTACCAGGACCAATATTATGGCTGTGCTGGCTGTCTCTGCCTGGACAATTCCTATGGACTGTGCTGTGCCGACTATGGACAATATTCCTGCCTGCTGCCTGGATAGTTATTATTGCTGTCGCTAAGCACATCCCTGACTGCTGCCTGGACCAGTGCTCTCTTCTGTGGACACTACTAAAAGCACAGGTAATACTTTTTTTTTATCCTTTCCGCAATAGAATTTACTTTGGATTGTAATTCTTGGTATGTACATGCTATGTGTTAGAAATATGAAGGGCCTTCAAAAATGATAGGTTGCCAGGAAATTATCTATGTAATGTATGCTCCTAGAACGCCTGATGATGCTACTTGGATGTTGGGCCTCTGTATGTGGCCAAGCTGTGTAAAAGTCTCACACATGTGGTATCCCCATACTAAGGGGGAGTAGCAGAATGTATTTTGGGGTGTCATTTTTGCTATGTGTTGGAAATATCTTATAAATGGACAACTTTGTGTAAAAAAAAATGCGTTTTTATTTTTTTTTCCACATTTTCCAAAAACTTCTGGAAAAAAAATAACCATTCAAAAGACTCATTATGCCTCATAGATTATACGTTGGGGTGTTTGCTTTCCAAAATGGGGTCATTTTGTGGGCAATTCCATTGTCCTGGTGCTCCGGGGCCTTCAAAAGTGTAATAGGTGGTTGAGAAATGAGATGTGCAATTTATGCTCGTAGATCGCCTGATGGTGCTACTTCAATTTTGGGCCTTTGTATGTGGCCGGGCTGTGTAAAAGTCCCACACATGTGGTATCGCCATACTCAGGAGGAGTAGCAGTATGTATTTTGGGGTGTCATTTTTGCTATGTATTTGCTATGTGTTGGAAATATCTTATAAATGGACAACTTTGTGTAAAAAAAAAGCGTTTTCATTTTTTTCCCACATTTTCCAAAAACATCTGGAAAAAAAATAACCGTTCAAAAGACTCATTATGCCTCATAGATTATACGTTGGGGTGTTTTCTTTCCAAAATGGGGTCATTTTGTGGGCAATTCCTTTGTCCTGGTGCTCCAGGGCCTTCAAAATTGTAATAGGTGGTTGAGAAATGAGATGTGCAATTTATGCTCGCAGATCGCCTGATGGTGCGACTTCAATGTTGGGCCTTTGTATGTGGCCAGGATGTGTAAAAGTCCCACACATGTGGTATCGCCATACTCAGGAGGAGTAGCAGAATGTATTTTGGGGTGTCATTTTTGCTATGTATTTGCTATGTGTTGGAAATATCTTATAAATGGACAACTTTGTGTATAAAAAATGCGTTTTCATTTTTTTTCCACATTTTCCAAAAACATCTGGAAAAAAAATAACCGTTCAAAAGGCTCATTATGCCTCATAAATTATACATTGGGGTGTTTGCTTTCCAAAATGGGGTCATTTTGTGGGCAATTCCTTTGTCCTGGTGCTCCAGGGCCTTCAAAAGTGTAATAGGTGGTTGAGAAATGAGATGTGCAATTTATGCTCGTAGATCGCCTAATGGTGCGACTTCAATGTTGGGCCTTTGTATGTGGCCAGGCTGTGTAAAAATCCCACACATGTGGTATCGCCATACTCAGGAGGAGTAGCAGAATGTATTTTGGGGTGTCATTTTTGCTATGTATTTGCTATGTGTTGGAAATATTTTATAAATGGACAACTTTGTGTAAAAAAAATGCGTTTTCATTTTTTTTCCACATTTTCCAAAAACATCTGGAAAAAAAATAACCGTTCAAAAGACTCATTATGCCTCATAGATTATACGTTGGGGTGTTTGCTTTCCAAAATGGGGTCATTTTGTGGGCAATTCCTTTGTCCTGGTGCTCCAGGGCCTTCAAAATTGTAATAGGTGGTTGAGAAATGAGATGTGCAATTTATGCTCGCAGATCGCCTGATGGTGCGACTTCAATGTTGGGCCTTTGTATGTGGCCAGGATGTGTAAAAGTCCCACACATGTGGTATCGCCATACTCAGGAGGAGGAGCAGAATGTATTTTGGGGTGTCATTTTTGCTATGTATTTGCTATGTGTTGGAAATATCTTATAAATGGACAACTTAGTGTAAAAAAAATACATTTTCATTTTTTTCCACATTTTCCAAAAACATCTGAAAAAAAAATAACCGTTCAAAAGACTCATTATGCCTCATAGATTATACATTGGGGTGTTTGCTTTCCAAAATGGGGTCATTTTGTGGGCAATTCCTTTGTCCTGGTGCTCCAGGGCCTTCAAAAGTGTAATAGGTGGTTGAGAAATGAGATATGCAATTTATGCTCGTAGATCGCCTGATGGTGCTACTTCAATGTTGGGCCTTTGTATGTGGCCAGGCTGTGTAAAAGTCCCACACATGTGGTATCGCCATACTCAGGAGGAGTAGCAGAATGTATTTTGGGGTGTCATTTTTGCTATGTATTTGCTATGTGTTGGAAATATCTTATAAATGGACAACTTTGTGTAAAAAAAATGCGTTTTCATTTTTTTTCCACATTTTCCAAAAACATCTGGAAAAAAAATAACCGTTCAAAAGACTCATTATGCCTCATAGATTATATATTGGGGTGTTTGCTTTCCAAAATGGGGTCATTTTGTGGGCAATTCCTTTGTCCTGGTGCTCCAGGGCCTTCAAAAGTGTAATAGGTGGTTGAGAAATGAGATGTTCAATTTATGCTCGTAGATCGCCTGATGGTGCGACTTCAACGTTGGGCCTTTGTATGTGGCCAGGCTGTGTAAAAGTCCCACACATGTGGTATCGCCATACTCAGGAGGAGTAGCAGAATGTATTTTGGGGTGTCATTTTTGCTATGTATTTGCTATGTGTTGGAAATATCTTATAAATGGACAACTTTGTGTAAAAAAAATACATTTTCATTTTTTTCCACATTTTCCAAAAACATCTGAAAAAAAATAACCGTTCAAAAGACTCATTATGCCTCATAGATTATACATTGGGGTGTTTGCTTTCCAAAATGGGGTCATTTTGTGGGCAATTCCTTTGTCCTGGTGCTCCAGGGCCTTCAAAAGTGTAATAGGTGGTTGAGAAATGAGATGTGCAATTTATGCTCGTAGATCGCCTGATGGTGCGACTTCAATGTTGGGCCTTTGTATGTGGCCAGGCTGTGTAAAAGTCCCACACATGTGGTATCGCCATACTCAGGAGGAGTAGCAGAATGTATTTTGGGGTGTCATTTTTGCTATGTATTTGCTATGTGTTGGAAATATCTTATAAATGGACAACTTTGTGTAAAAAAAATACATTTTCATTTTTTTCCACATTTTCCAAAAACATCTGAAAAAAAAATAACCGTTCAAAAGACTCATTATGCCTCATAGATTATACATTGGGGTGCTTGCTTTCCAAAATGGGGTCATTTTGTGGGCAATTCCTTTGTCCTGGTGCTCCAGGGCCTTCAAAAGTGTAATAGGTGGTTGAGAAATGAGATGTGCAATTTATGCTCGTAGATCGCCTGATGGTGCTACTTCAATGTTGGGCCTTTGTATGTGGCCAGGCTGTGTAAAAGTCCCACACATGTGGTATCGCCATACTCAGGAGGAGTAGCAGAATGTATTTTGAGGTGGCATTTTTGCTATGTATTTGCTATGTGTTGGAAATATCTTATAAATGGACAACTTTGTGTAAAAAAAATGCGTTTTCATTTTTTTTCCACATTTTCCAAAAACATCTGGAAAAAAATAACCATTCAAAAGACTCATTATGCCTCATAGATTATACATTGGGGTGTTTGCTTTCCAAAATGGGGTCATTTTGTGGGCAATTCCTTTGTCCTGGTGCTCCAGGGCCTTCAAAAGTGTAATAGGTGGTTGAGAAATGAGATGTTCAATTTATGCTCGTAGATCGCCTGATGGTGCGACTTCAATGTTGGGCCTTTGTATGTGGCCAGGCTGTGTAAAAGTCCCACACATGTGGTATCCCCATACTCGGTAAGAGTAGCAGAATGTATTTTGGAGTGTATTTTGTTGTATGCATATGCTCTGTGAGAGAAATAACCAGTTAATATGAAAATTTTGAAAAAAAAAAAAAATCTTCCTTTTGCAAAGAATTGTGGGAAAAAATTACAACTTAAAAAAACTCACCATGCTACTTACTTAATACCTTGGAATGTCTACTTTCTAAAAAGGGGTCATTTGGGGGTATTTGTACTTTTCTGACTTGTTAGTACCTCAAGAAATGAGATTCACCTGATGTACTGAAGGCCTGATCAGATGTTTTCAATTTTCAGTGATTGGCACCATAGTTTGTAGACTCTATAACTTTCACAAAGACCAAATAATATACACTAATTTGGATTATTTTTACCAAAGATATATAGCAGTATAAATTTTGGCCAAAATTTATGAAGAAAAATTACTAATTTGCTAAATTTTATGACAAAAACAAAGAAAAAGGCAATTTTTCACAAAATTTACGGTCTTTTTTTATTCATAGCACAAAAAATAAAAAAAACATTAGTGATTAAATACCACCAAAAGAAAGCTCTATTTGTGTGAAAAAAAAGACACAAATTTCATTTGGGTACAGTGTTGCATGACTGAGTAATGGTCATTCAAAGTGTGAGAGCACCGAAAGCTGAAAATTGGTCTGGGCAGGAAGGGGGTTTAAGTGCCCTGTATTGAGGTGGTTAAAGTGAAAAAATAAAAATTAAATATTCCTTTAAATATCGTGCCTGGGGGGGGGGGTCCCCTTAGTCTGCCTGTAAAGTAGCGCATATTTCCCATGTTCATAACAGTACCGCAGAAAAATTACATTTCTTCAGTAAAAATGGCAAATTAAATTGCTTGTGGCTGTAATGTATTGCCAGATTTCAGCAGTATACAAAATAATCATTGAAAAAAATGGCGTAGGTCCCCACAAAATCCATACCAGACCCTTGTCCGAGCATGCAACCTGGCAGGCCACTCTCTCACCCCCCCTTCTGAACCGTATCAGGCCACATGCCCTCAACATGGGGAGGGTGCTTTGGGGTCCCTCCCAAATCACCTTGTCCCCATGTTGATGGGGACAAGTGCCTCATCCCCCCAACCCTGGCCATTGGTTGTGCGGGTCTGTGGGCGGGGGGGCTTATTGGAATCTCAGATCCTGGCCCCCATGTGAATGGGTATCGGGTACATTGTGCCAATTGCTTTATTAAAAAAAAAGTGTCCCGCCATTTAAATCCATCGTCAATCATGGCACCCAACTGTCCCAAGGAGAAAAAAACGGAAAAACTCTGCCTCCATGGGAGGTGCCCCACCGACTGGCCTCTTTTCACTTTGACATCTGTTATATAGGCAAGGACGGGGCCACCCAGTGATGTAAACGGGTGGCCCAGCCCCCTCTGGTGTCAAATTATATCAGAAGGGGACAGGGTCACCAGTTATGTCACCGGGTGGCCCCACCCATGGCTATATAACAGCTGTCACCGCAAAAAGACAGCAGTCGGCGGAACGCCTCCCATTGAGGCAGAGGTTTTTTTTTCTATTTTTCGGGTCCATTGGCACCATGATTGAAGAAGGATGGATATTGCGGGGCACTTTTTTTTTTTTTTAAAGGAATTGTCAAAAATGGTCTCCTGTCGTTTTTACTTTTTTGACACTTTTTTGGTGAATGAGTAGGGGTACAATGTACCCCATACCCATTCACATGGGGAGCGGGATCTTGGGTCCCCCTTGTTAAAGGGGGCTTCCAGATTCTGATAAGCTCCTTGCATGCAGACCCCCACAACCACCGGGCAAGAGTTGTGGGGATAGGGCGTGGCCAAGATGGCGATCTGAGAGGAAGCAGGTTTTAGAGCTCTGCTGGAGATCCGTCTTATATCCTATCTCCTGGCGGTTTCTCTCACTACAAAGTGGATAGAACAACTCCGGATGCCATACAAAACAAGGCACAGGGGGAAGAAGCTTCGCTTTCCACCGGGCGAGGAGGTAACAACCCCGCAAGGGATTCCCCACGTGCAAGCCTCTCCTGGACGTGCAAGGAACATGGCGTCCCAAATGGACATGGAGGAGCAGTCGGATGTGCAGAGACTTGGCTTTTAGGAGGTGATGGCCACAATAGCCACGTGCCAAACTGCCCTGACTAACAAAATTGAGGCTGTACAACTTGATGTTAGCCTCATCCGACAGGACTTTGATAAACTCGGCGCTCGGGTGTCGGAAGCGGAGCAACATGTGGGGCTAACGGAGGACACAGTCACAGAGCACACAGCCTCGATCCGCACCTTACAAACAAAGGTCAGATCGCTGGAATATAAGGTCGACGACGCAGAGAATAGGAACAGGAGGAACAACCTCTGCCTCGTGGGTATGCCGGAGGGTGCGGAGGGAAAGAACCCCACAATCTTTGTAGAAGAGGTCCTTAGAGAACTACTGCCGGCGGCGCAGTTTTCGCCATATTTTACGGTGGAGCGTGCTCACAGGATCCCTCCATTTCCGGGAACTCCAGGATCTAACCCCCGCACTTTGATCTTTCGGGTTCTTAATTTTAGGGACCGGGACGAGATACTCCGTGCAGCTCGCAGAGCGGGTGAGTTAAAATATCAGAATGCCACCCTGATGTTCTTTCCCGATTTCTCACTTGAAACCCAAAAACTGCGTAGGTCCTTTGACCAGATTAAAGTGGGGCTACGGGCACGAAATATCAAGTACAGTATCCTGTTCCCTGCTAAGCTGAGGGTGCAGGATGGGGAAACAGTTAAATTCTTCACCGCGCCTCGTGATGCTGCCGCGTGGTTGGATTCTTTACCTCCACACCGCTAAGAGTAACTTCAAGCACACTGCCGTATGTTCAGGCAAGTTATGATATACCTGTGGTTTTTGTTTTATTTTTTTCTCCTTTTGGGTTTTTCAAGGCAGACTAATTATTGTGTCTTTTACAAGGAATGGGGATCGGAGTTTAGTACAGCCCGGTCCTACAATAGGGTGCGGTACTGGAACTTTTTTGTGCAATGTGCTGTCCAGGGGGAAGCAGTGGGGTCCCCCTCTTACAAGCCGAATGCCGAATGCCAGCTACAGCTCATTATCTCTGTCCTGGTCTATAGCTTGGACTATAGATCGGTGGAAAGTGACTAATATACTTTGTGATGCCGCCGCATGTCTGCGACCCTTGCCCCTGCTCAGCCAAGCATAAGTTTCAAACCCACCGGACATAGGCACACGCAAGATATAACATTTCTCAACATGTTCAATAGAGGAAAGAAATGGAGACACCCACTTTTACAAGACAACTGCCAAGTGATGTGTAGACGCAGTTCATTAATCTTATCCCTATGCATACACTGGATCACAACACATGGACTGGTGGTAAATACAGATCTGGATGTCTTATTCATGGGGACGAACTGTTGTGTATACTTGAATAAAAAAGCTGTGTGATGCACCGGGACTGGTGTTGATGTGGTGTGGACTTTGCCATTAAAATAGCCTCGTCCATGATTGGGGGAATCAAATTATATAGAAGACCTGATCGGCCCTGCACCGCTATTAATTTGGCATGGGATAGTCAGCCCCCTGGTACGGAAACATCGGCTGTTGGGGGGGAATGGTCCTCAGATACAACTGCCTAGGACATGTTGAGATACTGTAACCCAGGATCTAAATTACTTTGATGCCAGTTATAATGCATGTGACAACCCATAGGTTGGTTGTATTAGGAGGCACACTATGGGTTTTAACTCTGTTGATGCTATTGATGACAGGCGTGTTTGTGAATACAGGAATGGCTTACCTTACTGTGCCCGAATTACACTGTTAATGGTTATATAATTTTTAATTTTTTTTATTTTGTGAAGACCGTTTTGTAACTAAGATATGTACCCCTGGGACTTTCCCAGGAGATAATCTATGCATTATGAACCAGCAACTCTGTTGCCTTGTCAGGTAACACTTCACGCTACAAGTGCTCGCCCTCTTTTAAGTATAGATGTTGGGGGTTCAGGGTATGAAACATCCTCGGTTCCGGAGGGGGATGTGGGGAGGGGGGGGAATATCTGCCGTTGCAGATTTTTGAAGTTGCAAAAATTGCAAGTTTTATAACGGAGTGGCTTGATTGTAGTTGGAATGTTACTGGCTCACACATACATATGCATGTAACCAATTCATATAACGCCTCCTTAGGCCTAAGGGGGACAATGACATGGATAGAATGTCTGTATCTGGGGGGTTGGTTGGGGGGAGGGGGGGACGTGCGGATCCTGCATATACAATTAAATATGAGAGGGGATGGCTGAGATATCTATTGTTTCCTGGAATGTCCGGGGTTTAAATTCAGCCACAAAGAGGTCGCTGGTGTTTAAATACCTACAAAGGTACAATCCACACATCTGTATAATTCAAGAGACCCACTTGATAGGCAGACGTGTCTTAGGACTCCGGAGGGCATGGGTGGGAGTTCATCATCATTCCACCTACTCAAACTATGCAAGGGGTGTGAGCATTTTGATCCGCAGGTCCCTACCTCTGCAGATTTTGGAGGTTAAGACTGACCCGGGGGGCAGATATGTTATTATTAATGCCTCACTTTATGATAGAGGAATGGTGCTGGTAGGCCTATATCTTCCACCTCCGGCTGATGCACAATTGCTAAATGACATCATGCAATTGGTAATGGGGTTTAATGTGCCTGAAGTTTTTATTTTTGGCGACTTTAATATGGCTCCATCACAGGATCTGGACAGATTACACATGGTGACCCGTAATACATTGGCCTTGGGGGGATGGGCTGACACGTTTGCTCTTACAGACGTGTGGCGCCACTTTCACCCAAATAAAAGAGAGTATACGTGCCACTCGGCCTCCTATCGAGCACTCTCACGTATAGTAAAAATTGGGAAAAATACCGCGCTGTATAACACACTTATACAATATATTGATAATAAATGTGAAAAATGGGGCACCAGACGACATCAGAGTGTGACGAAACGTACGTCGGGCGTGCTGACGTGCTGACGTGCTGCATCCACCATCTGCAGGACGGGCGTTCGCTTCTAGCCGGCCGGCTTTCCATGTTCTTATGCATCTACCACATTGTAAGTGTGATTTTAATCTGTTTTAATAAAATTTAAATCAGGATTACGCTATGGTGTTCTCCTCTTTCTCCTCGGGGTACCTCTTATGAGAACTACCCCCAACTAGGAGTCTATCATCCCTATGCTAGAGGGACTGCTTGGTACTCTGTGGACAGCGGGTATTATTCTGAGGTATATGAAGGGGCATGCGGTTGTCTTCAACCTATGAAAGGCCCTGACCGGGTTAAGGTCGCAAGCCCCCTATGCTTGCCGTTTTGGTAAGCGTGCATTTCAATTTTAGTTATCACAGTGGTGCGGTGAAGGATCCACTTTTTCATTTGCAATTTCTGCCTTCAGACTGGGGCCTTTGCCTACGTCTATTCACTATATCTGTCTGGACTACAACCAATGTGATAGGACTGTTTAATACACACCCATGCTTTGTTGTATGGACCATGGCATCCATTTGAATTGGGGTTTATTTATTTATTTATCTCATTTATACTGATATATATTGTTTCACAATTATACAGGTACTCACAGCGCTGCTCATTTATTTACTCTCGCGTATAGACCTTGTATATGCATCGCCCGGGGCTTTGCGTTGGGTAGGGGCAGTGGAGCATTTGCCTCGTGGTATCTCAGATCATGCCCCTGTCTACCTCAAAATCTCACTGCTTAAATCTCCGGGGCTTAAATTGTGGCGTCTGTCCGGATTCTGGGCTAAAGATGATAGAGTCCAGGAAACAATGATAGAGAATATTTGTAACTATTGGAATGAAAATGGTGACTCTGCTAATGCTAATGTGTTATGGGATGCTTTTAAGTCTAAGATGAGGGGGGATTATATTGCCCGTATTTCTTTCTTGCAAAAAGAGGCCTCCAAGACTCGGGAGACTTTAGAGGAAAAGGCTACTAGATGTGAGTCAGAGTATATTCAATCCCCTAATGATAACAACTACTATTTATGGCAGAACTCCCTACGTGAATTATCCCTACATAATGTTGAGCAGACTAAAAAATCTATGCTATATACAAAGCAAAAAATATTTGAGCACGAAAATAAGAATGGGCGTCTGTTAGCTTGGCTATCAAAGAACCAGATAGCCTTCACCCACATAGCTAGTATCAGGAATGCCAATGGGCACCTACTTTCTTCACCAGAGGAAATAAATGCTGAATTCCTGAAGTTTTTCAGGGAGGTGTACACCTCTAGAGCCCAGTATACGCCAGTAGAACTACAGGAATATTTAGATGCAATCCCTTTCCTGTCCCTTTCAGAGGAACATAGGAAGTTATTAGAGGGCGATTTTTCCCTGGAAGAGGTCCAGACTGCAATTGGCAGTTTGCAGTGCGGGAAAACTCCGGGTGCAGACGGCCTTCCCACAGAGTTTTATTCACAACATGCAGAAGTGCTTGCCCCCAGATTGAAATCCCTCTTCTCTGGCCTGGAAGAGACAGGCGGTCTCCCAGAATCTATGGAGGAAGCTATTATAGTTCTAATACCCAAAACTGGAAAAGACTCACAGGAATGTGCATCCTTCAGGCCAATATCTTTACTCAATGTTGATGCAAAAATTCTAGCAAAGATTTTAGCTAATCGATTGTCATCGGTAATCTCCACCCTGGTTCATGTCGACCAGACAGGGTTTATGCCGGGCAAAGGTACCGACATAAATCTTAGACACCTTTTCTTAAACCTCTCGTTCGGTCATGACACTGCGGGATCTCGGGTGATTGCCTCTTTAGACGCCGAAAAGGCGTTTGACTCTGTAGAGTGGTTGTACCTTTGGGGGGTGCTACAACACTTTGGGTTTGGACCCAAATTTATACGCTGGCTGCAGCTACTTTACAGAGCCCCCAAGGCTAGGGTACGCACGAATGACCGAGTGTCTGACGCTTTTTCCTTACACCGGGGCACCTGCCAAGGATGCCCCCTGTCCCCTAGTTTATTTGCCTTGGCCTTGGAACCATTTTAATTCGTGAGTCACAGGAGATTAAGGGAATTCGGGTTGGCAATCTGGAAGAGAAAATATCCCTATATGCGGATGATGCGCTACTTTATCTAAATGACTCTGGACCATCGTTGTCTGCCGCCCTGGTGTTATTTGATAAATTTGGTGCATTATCAGGCATCCGTATCAATTGGAACAAATTGGTCCTTTTCTCCCTGGATATGCAGCCCCAAGGCCTACACAACCATACACCATTACAGTGGGTTGGAGAATTCAAGTATCTTGGGGTTAAGGTATCTAGGGATGTTGCCCAATATCATGCATTGAACCTGCTCCCATTGCTTAGACTCCTAAGGGAGAAATGCCAGTCTTGGTCCGGACTTCCACTGAACTTATTAGGCCGTATAAGTATTCTCAAAATGGTTATCCTACCCAAGTTCAATTATTTTTTCCGGAACAGTCCGATTTGGATACCGCAGATCTTCTTCCAAGAAATTGATAAATGCATCACCGCTTTTATATGGAATGGTTCTACACCAAGACTGGCAAAGACCACACTCCGTGCACCGACACAACTGGGGGGATTGGCCCTCCTGGATTTCAGGGTGTATTACTGGGCAGCTATGTTGGTCACTATATACTGGTGGTTTGAGTAAATCTAACGCTGTGGTTTGTGTAGAGGCAGCCTGGCTAGGCTCCCTACGGGAACTGCAAAACTTGGCGTATAGAGGAGTGGGAGCCTATAAAAACCTCCCCGCCCCAACTAAGGCGACGATAAAGGTTTGGATTGCGGCTAGACGTAGGTTCCTCATAGCGGGTCAATGGTCACCGGTCCAGTCTTTCTGGGGAAATCCTAACTTGCCTCAGTTTAGGTCAATACCTGACCCTCAGGTGTGGGCGAGATTCGGCATTAAAACCTTAAGGGATATTATGCCTACGGGCACACTGATGTCATTTTCACAACTAGCGAGGAAATATGAGCTACCTGGATGGATGTTCTTCCGCTATGTTCAGCTGAGGCATGCGGCCAGGGCCCAATTCCAAACGCAGCCTATTCTTAAATTGGACCCCGTAGAGAATCTATTGTCCTGTGAAGACCTAAAAAAGCCACTTTCGGCTTTATATGGTATTTTACTTCCAATTGATAGCGTTAAAATGGATAGACTCTGGGAACAATGGAAGGCTGATATTCCATTGTTAGAGAGAGACGATTGGGAGGACAGTCTTGAACAGAGCCCCAAGCTAGTTATAGCTGCAGGAGATAAACTTATACAGACCAAATTCCTCCATAGGGTTTATTTTACCCCGGTTCGCATGTCTAGAATATATCCTGATAGAGACCCACAATGTCCCAGATGTTTGCAACATCCAGGATCATACTTACACATGTTCTGGGACTGTCCTATGTTGTCAAACTTCTGGGAGGGAGTATTTGACCATTTAAACGTCCGCCTCGAGTTTGAACGTCCCCGTGACGCCTGAATTAGCCTTACTGGGTATACACGATGATGATCAGAGATCGCATCATAGTAAATTGCTAATTTCATACTTGCTCTTTTATGCTAGGAAAGAAATATTGTGTAAATGGACATCCTCCGTCCCCCCCGGATGTAACTACATGGGAAAACAAAGTAAATGCTGCTCTCCCACTGTATAAATTGACGTACATTAATCGTGGATGCCCATGGAAATTTGACAAAGTATGGTCATCGTGGGCATCGATTTAGACAGTGGGACATTGTCAGTAGAGTGGTGGATATGCTGATTGACCCCTGCTCTCTTCTGGTGTTTTCGGTCTCCGCTGCCTCCCCTCTCCCCCCCCCCCCTCCGGGGTTGTGTTCCTTGTGTGCTCTCCCCTTTCCCTGTCCTCTTTCCTGTATTCTCCTCCCTCTATTAATCAGATATATACCCCCTGAACAGGGAATTACGATTATACTGCACTTGACAATGTTCTATGGTTCTAGACTTCTTCTTTTCTTGACATTGGTTTACGATGTATGCTTTGTGTGAAATGCTGACAAACCTGTACCAAATATACTTCTTGTAAGAACGAAATGTGAACACATAATATTGTAAATGTTAATTTCTACAATAAAGCACTCCTGGTTGTAAAAAAAAAAAGAGTTGTGGGGATAAGGCCCCCAAAGCACCCTCCCATTTTGAGGGCATGTGGCCTGGTACGTATCAGGAGGAAGGTTCTCTCAACCCCCCTTTTCCTGCGGCCTGCCAGGTTGCATGCTCGGATAACGGTCTGGTATGGATTTTGGGGGGACCCCCACGCCATTTTTTTAAAAACATTTGGCGCAGGATTCCCCTTAAAATCCATACCAGACATGAAGAGCCTACGGATAGCCATTACAAGCATTATGATGTTTACATGCTCTGGGACTATTGGTGCAGTGTACGGTGTATGGTTCATTATCTCTAAAAGTAAACTTGCATTTTAATAGGGGAGGCTCCAGAATTTTCATTGCTGGTGCTGTGGGTAAACGTATTCAATAGGTTTGAAGGTTCGTTCACTGGGCTCGACATCAAAGGATCAAAAAGCTATGAACGCATGGCCGGCACAAGCCAATCTGACTTAGAGGTGTTCAGTCATTATCCTGGTGCCGCTGCAAAGGGGGTCTCCTGGTTCTTGTGTGCACGGTGCATGAAAACTGATGGGAAACCATGCAGATTTCACTTGCAGAGACATGAGTTTACATTAGTCTCACATCAGTTTACATCAGTTTTCATTCGTGTTTCAGTGAGTGTTTATGCACTTTGACATCAGTTTTCATGAGTGTCACTTATGTGCCCTATTCACTCTAGAACACTGGTATCACGTGCAGATTTTTCTGCGAAGGAATCTACAAAGTATATGCACCAGTCTTCAGGGGGGCATCTTTGGCTGCCTTCACACTGAGAAACCATGCAGAACAAGGCACTGCGGGGGAGATTTACTAAAACTGGTGCACACAGAATCTGGTGCAGTGTTCATAGTAACCAACTAGGTTTTATTGGCAAAGCTTAGTTGAACTTTCTGCCTTCATCCAGCATAATATAGGATTGTTGCACAATCATTATAGATTCTTTAACCACCCCAATACTGGGCACTTTCACCTCCTTCCTGCCCAGGCCAATTTTCAGTTTTCAGTGCTGTCGCACTTTGAATGATAATTACATGGTATTTGTGCAGTGGTTTTTCAGAAGCAAATTTACACACTAACACAAAAAATACACTTTAAAAAATTTTAATGCACAAATATAATACACTTTTTTTTGGGTAAAATATAAAATATGGTGTTGCGACAGGTAAATAGTTATCAAACATGTCACACTTTAAAATTACGCACCCTTGTGAAATGTTGCCAAACTTTGATATTTAATTATCTTCATAAGTGATGCTAGAATTATTGCTCTTGCTCTGATGCGGCATTACCTTACATGTGTGGTGTGATCGCTGTTTACGGATGCGTATGAGACCAACGTGTGTTGTCCTTTGCACAGGGGATGGCGTGCTTTCAATTCTTATTTATTGGTGGGACACTGGTACACTGACAGATGTTTCTGTGCACTTGTACACCATGACAGACGTTGATCGTCCACTGGTGGACACCGACAGACGTTGACGATCCACTAGGGACAGATATTGATGTTGCAATGTAACACTATTGCAGATGTTTTTGTGCACTGGTACACTGTGACAGATGTTGATGTGACACTAGTACACTGTGCCAGATGTTTTGTGCACTGGTACAGATGCTGATGAGACACTTGGATGGGGACAGATGGTGCTTGGTGTACTGTGTGGGGATGGCTACAGTCTGTGTGATCTCTCCCCCACCCACACTGTGCTCTCACTGAGCTCAGCGGGGGAGCCGACACAGAAACACATGTCTCTGTTTACACTGTGTGATGGCTGTGATTGGGGACAGGCATTAAGAGATCAGGAGGACCAATCACAGTGCCCATGTCCCGATCTGTGATGTGCTGTACAAGAGGTACATACAGTTACATCAGAAATGCAATGCTCCCACCTGGGTGGGTGGCCAGGTAGGAAGCAGTTAAACAAAGCTTGTCTCCTGCATGTGTTGACAAATTGCTTCCACTGTCAACAAACAACTTTTTGGATAGAATTTGGGAATGTAGTGCCCATGATCATCCACCAGATGGTTCTTTTCCTCCTTCTTTTCTGCTAATACTGAGCTAGGATAACAAAATAAAACCAATCTTTCCAAAAGAAGAAGTGGCCAAGAGATAGTCTCACAGTCCAAACCACATCTAGACAATGGAAGGAAAACTTTTTTTGGTGTACTAGAGCCAGAGAGAGGGACAGAAAAGTACGCCTTGGTTGAGGTGAAAGGCAGAAGCTACCTCAGGATAGAAGGAAGTCCAAGGAATTTACACCACCTTTACCCTAGGTAAAAGACCAGAAAGAGATTCTGACACTCAACTCTCAGAGGTGTTGGCCAAAATGAATTTGTAGGTGAGAGTAGAGAAAGGAATGCCTCTAAAGGGTTCAAAAGGTTGTTTCTGAAGTGTTGAAATCCAGATTCCATAGAGTACCAGGGGAAAAAACAGAGGGAGTTACATGGGAGATTCCCTGTACAATGGTCTTAATCAAGCAGTGAAAGGCTGACAGTCTCTGAAACAGGATAGCAAGGGCAGAAACCTGATCTTTGATACTGCTTAGAGTCAAAGTCTGGTTCAGACCCAGCTATAGGAAGGATAAAATTCATCCCATGGGGTAATCTCCTAGAGTTAAAGCCTTGAGACTCACAACAAGTATAATATCTATGCCTATCAGGGAACTGGGGTTATATGTGGAGAATATTGCCCTATTGAAAGTAGGTGTAAACCCTGAACAACACATTTCTCCTATTTGCTCCCTTGATTACATTCTATGCATTAAGGTAAAAAAAAACCTTCTGTGTCACAGAATCGTCCCCAGCCCTACCTTATACTTACCTGAGCCCATTCCCAATCCAGCACTGTGCATGAGATCAGAGGCTCTCCTGGCTCTGAGTGATGGTTAGATGGAGGTTTGTTTTTTTTTTCTCACCATAACATATGGGACAGTTGCTATGAGATATATTTTGTTTCTAGGATTTAATATATGACATATATTATATCATGTGTGTTTGTTTATTCTGATGTATATTTTTATCATCATAGATGGATTGACACTATTGCAAGGATCTATATACATCTTATAAAGCATGAGGTGCATATTTAAAAGTCCCTTATATTTATTGATTGGATGCTTACTGTTGCATTTGGGATGATGTCCTCGTGAACTTATTTATATTTATTTTTTGAGACTCTAACTAATTCTTGTTGAGCTATAGATTTAAAAGAAAAGGAGCACAGTTTGTAAAAACATACTAGGAGTACATGTGCCCAGCTGCAAAAGTTTGAAGGAGCACAGTTTGGCAGACAGAGAGTATCAGAAGTAGTTGCACCAGAAGAAAGATCTTATTGAAGCAGAGTAGGCAATGGTGCGTACCTGGAGTGATGGTTGATGGAGTGACTGAAATGGCTCAGAGGAGCAGGAACACTGTAGTGGCCAGTAGTGACAAACGGAGCATATCAGGAACAGTGGCAACAAGTGAGGCATATCAGGAACAGTGCTATTGGCAAGGAATGTAAGGTGGCGATACCAGGAACAATGTACAACAAAATAAATGCCCATACATGTCAACAGTCTGATAAAGGCAGCTAGGAAGGAGAACTGATATATGTAAAATCCTTTTCAATAAAACAATTACAGCAACAAAAGTGAGACTTGTTTTCTGCTATCCTATGAATGCAGTAACAGAAGTGAGACTCCATTTCCGCTCTTGGTTGCTTGTATAAGCATCTAACCACTGTGAATTCTACCACAACTCAATAGATGTATTGATCACTAAAGGAAAGGAAAGAGTAAAGAGGTAAAATATGCATGTTTAAAAATATTCCACTAGAGGTCAGTATAAGGTCACTATGTGCTTAAAATCCTCAGTGGACAGTATAATTCAAAAGATTCCTCCATGTAGTTCTCTCTCAGTGATGTTGAGGAGACTCTGGGGAAGTGAGGATGAAATTCTTGCCATCACATCAGGCGCTGGTTACATTACAGCATCCCATGAGTACATAGGTGCAGTGTATGCCCAGATGTCCAGCAAATTTAGAGTCATGGGCCCAATACTTTCCCCTGAAGACTAATGGGTATGAAAATGTTGCAAGGGGGAACTTTTGATTGCAGGATGCAAGTTAGATCCATGATCATAGAGATTTTGGCAAAACTATCAGAGTTGGAGAAATCAAAAAATCTGGAAAGGGTATCAGCCTTCCCAGTTCCCCCCAATTCACGGTTTGTAGGTGATTGTGAAGTTGAATCTTGAGAAGAATATGGCCCAATTAACTTGCCTGGGGTTCAACCTGTGAGTTATATATATATATATATATATATATTTATATATATATATATATATGTATATATATATATATATATATATATATATATATATATATATATATATATGTAGGTATTGCACATTTCTGTGGTTGGCAACAATTGATATAAGTTGTATAGACCAGTGTTTCTCAACTCCGGTCCTCAAGGCGCACCAACAGGTCATTTTTTCAGGCTTACCATTATTTTGCACAGGTGATTTGATCAGTTTCACTGCCTTAGTAATTCCCAAAGCCATTTCAGATGAGGGAAATCCTGAAAACATGACCTGTTGGGGCGCCTTGAGGACTGGAGTTGAGAAACACTGGTATAGACCCTTCAAGTAAATACCTTTACTTCTCCAAATCAAGCGTAAATGCAAGGAGCATGTATTGCCATCTGTTGTCAATAGAATGGCACATTTTGCATTGTGAGAATTTAAAAAAAAAAAATTTTTTTTCTTTAGCCGAACCTGAAGACGTACCACCCTGGTACCAAGGAATAAGCATCTGGTTCAAGAAGAAGGGCCCAGAAAAAAAGGTTTTTTGAGCTGGAGGGTGTTATTACAGTTTTTGGGCCAGTCTTTGGCATTGACTCTCTTCTGAAAAGGAGTCATAATGGGGGCCACCAAGGTGGAATAGTTGTTAATAAATTGACAATAATAATTGGGGAATCCCAAGATTCTTTAGGTGGTCTTGAAGCTGGTGGGTAAGTGCTAATCCAATACTGAAGTTTGGAGGAGTCAATAAGCAAACCATGTTCCAGTATGATATATAGTATGCTAAGAATGGAACTTCAGGCCTCACTGCTCTAGGTCAGCTCTGAAAAAAGGATGTAAAGGTGTACCACGTACTGGCCAAATGCAGCAGAACCCTGGCATACATGGAAATGAGCAGCAGCACAGGAACAGCATCAGCAAACAGGAGTGATAGTTGGAGTATACCAAGAACAATTCCAGCAGCTGTGACGCCTCTTGTAAAACCTTGAAGTGAGCAAGGCAACAAAAACCTAGACATGCAACTGGTATGGGGAAGATAAGTAGCCACTACACTCATCCTATCATATAAACCAAAGTTTTGGGGAAACACAAACCCACCGTTTCTATGTATTTTTAAACAGTATACATACCATTTTTTAACATTGTAATTTATTTTATTTTATTTATTTCTTATAAGACTTTCCCTGCAATGGTCAAGCAAACAGCAAGACTAGGACAGCAAGACTGTAATTAAAACATATATATCATAATCATGGATTACTGGGTGTCAAGAATGGCTTGAGATGTCCCAATTTGGGTTCAAGGTACTAGCCTGTCCTGCTGCACGTGTCATGTCAAAGAGGTTCTTCAGTGCTGTGGGTGGAATTTGTAACTGAGAAGTTGACTTAAAGGTTTCAGAATAAAAAATTGTAAATGCACATATTTTTTACCTGCAAAAAGATGTGTATTTGTTATTTTTTGTAAAAAAGTGAACTTATTCTTTAAGCTTTGACAATAAAACCTAGAAACTGATTAGTTACTATGCACAGGTGCACTACATTCTGTGTGCTCCAGTTTTAGTAGCTCTTCCCTTTTGTATTTTGGGGTGACAGCCCTCTTCCCCTGTCCCCCACAGTCTCCTGCCTGTAAACCACCCTGTCACATGCTCTCCAAAATAAAAATTTAAGCTTCTGTGCTGATGCACATTTCCCAAGCATATATCACTGTTGTCACCATTTAAAGTGAACCTTTCATGAAAATGGATTTGCTTTACTGAAAGACCCCCCATCCTCAAAGTTGAATCATCCGCAAAGAGGATTTAAAAAAAGCTGTTGGTAGAAAAGGCATCAGGGAACAAGCTGGAGGATAGTTATCCGCAGACCTGGCACAGTAGCCAATTCCCAATGTAGCTGCACCTGCACAAATACACGCTCACTTATTGTGAAGACACTTTTGCCATGGCGAACACATGTGTGTGTTGGCGCACGCAATGCACGTCAGACCCTGGTGCCCTCAGGCCTTTAAAAGGATGATTGTGGCACATGGACATTGCTGACTGGTCTTTAACTTCCTGTTTCCTGTTCCTGTGTTTGCTGATGTTTCTGATCACCTGTTAATAACCAGGTTTGCCCTTGGATACCCCTTGTCTCGCTCCCAGCTCTGACCTCAGATTGCCCACTGATTTTCTCTTGTCTCCTGTCCTGTGTATGACTTGGCTTGTCTAACCACAATTTTGATACCTGATCTGCTGACCACTGGCTTCCTGACCTCTGAAATTGTCCCCAACTGCATCTTCTGCTGTGCCCTGTCTGCTGTGATCTGCCTTGGTGCCTACCTGCTGTACCAAGCCTGCAGTACCTATCTACAGTACTCACTTGTTGCTCCAGCCTGCAGCACTTACCTACTGTATCCAGCCTGCTGCATTTACCATTGCAACCTGCTTCCTGGTGTGTGCAGCATGTACCATCTTCAGCTCTCCTAAGTCCTACACCACCATCTCTCATCTGTGGCACAGCTGGCAACTCCTGCTTTTTTGGGCTTTGTGTCCCCTGTTATCACCTTCAGGGACACTGAGCACTCAAAGAGAGCCCTCTCAGCATTTCGGCTTCAGGACCAGGTATGTGACAAAAGGAATATCTTACCTTGGTCCTGGCTTTCAACACTACCTAGAAGTGTAGGTGATGTAATTGTCATTGATGTCCAATGTTGATGTTCAAAACTTGTGACAATTGCACATCAGACCATTGCAGGGACGTATTCTAATGGGATTTTGTGCCTAGTGCCAAGCTTTCCCAGTTTATAGATATATGGTTACTAGGGTGAATTCCTGCACTGATTTGATGGGTCCATGAACATGCAGGATTCACTGCAAACCCACAGATATGGACGATTTGTGTATGAGTGTGAATGAGGTGCACCATTGTTCGGACTTTCAACTTACTTTTTTAGCCTCAAATCCGACGGACTTTAGATTTGAAACATGCATCAAATCTTTACGTCGTAACTACGACGGACCCCGAAGTCCACTCGTCTGTATGCTAGTCCGACGGACAAAAAAACGACGCATGCTCATAAGCAAAAACTAAACGGAAGCACTCGGTCTAGTAAAACTAGTGTTCGTATTGTAGGTAGCACATTCATCAAGCTGCAAAATCTGTGATCGTTGAATGCAGCGCATTTTATTTCTTCTTTACGAATGCTCTAAAGAACGAAGGTGTTTTGCTGTTCATAATCAGAGTTCTCCCAAACTGATTTCTGGATTCTTTTTCTCTTTGATCTCATGAATGATATAGTATGCATTTTAAAAACAATGTTTCCATACTAATAATACTTTTTCCCCTTTTTTTTTTTTTTTAGGTTTGTAAAGTTACCACAAAGAACCCATTATTCTTTTTTTTTTTTATAGTGATTATTTTTTAGTTTTTAGATAAAGTTACCCAAAGCACCGTTTTTGGTTATGTAAATTTTTTTATTTTCAAGACTTACCACTTGAACATTATTAACATTAGTAATGTATTTTTGGTGTGTTTTTTCCAAACTCAATGAGATTGTTGTCCCTTGTTAATTTAACATTGTGTGTAAAATCAATGATTTAAAAGAAAACACATAAAGTCTTTTGCTAAACTCAAAAAAGATCCATTTATTCATGGTCAAAATAAAATAAAGAGGAAGTCAACGCTGGAAAAAGTCGGTGTACAAGAAAATTGGGATCTTGCGGAGTCCATATAAGAGGGAGCACAATCTGGTCCAAGAATCCCAGAGATCAACAGCACCAGCAGATGATCTAGATGTCCCCAGACTGTGGTCCTACAACAGCCTGCGTCTTCTGTCAGACCAGACTGAACCCAGGTCATCACTTTCTTCTCTTCCCTGCAGCCTTTCCTCCACGCTGCCCTGCAGCCTTCCCTGTAGCCTTCTTTTGAGGCTGTGGCTCTGGTGTTTCAGTTGTGGCAGGAGGAGGAGGAGGAGGAGGAGGAGGGGGGGCTGCCTCATGTAGTTGGGTGTTTTGTGTTAGCGTGCCCTGCAGCCCCTTATGGATTGTTTCCTCAAATAGGCGCTCACAAATGAGGCGCTGCTCCCAATCCATCTGAAGAAGCCTGCTGGCTAAGTAGCAGCCATAGGATTCTTCCGCTTCGCGGGGGCTCCTTAAAAAACGGGTGGCCTCTTGCATGAGGCGCAGGGATGCGTCCTGTGTGACCATCCCCTTCCTGGCCCTTTTTTTGGGAAGGTGGAGGGGAGGCACTTGGGATTCGGTCAGGCTCCTACGGGGCCCAGCCACCTCACTTGGCCCAGCCACCTCACTGGGAGCAGCCACCTCACTGGGAGCAGCCACCTCCTGCCTGACACGGGGCCCAGCCTCCTCCAGGATGATGGTGAATCCGGCCTCCTCCAGGCTGTCCATGGGCCCGGTCTCCTCCTGCCTGCCACTTTCCCCACATTCCTCCTGGATGGACTCATCCTGTGTATAAAAAAAGGACAATAGTTTGAGTATATTTTTTTGGGTTCATCAATGACACACAGTTTGCTTCTCATGAATAGCAAATTCAATGTGAATACATCTCTTTAATAAAAGAGTCTAATCAGACACCCTAATTATTTCAAGCAGGTGCCAAACATATTTAGCCACTACTGTCAATTGATATGTATACACAATTTTGAGTGACAAATTATTTTAGACAATTATAACATCCAGTTAACATCATTAATATTAGTACAGTAAATATTTGTTAAAATAATTTACCTGACTCCAGATGGTCATATCTGGTTCATCCAGGATGGAAGACCCAGCTTGCTCCTCATCAGCCTCTGCTGGGGTGGAGGGAAGGGTGGAGGGAAGGGTGGAGGGAAGGGTTGAAAGTGATGGCCTGGCTTCATTCTGGTCATCCAGAAAACGGAGTTGATTGTAGTACCACAGCCTGGGTACATAAACATCATCTGCTGATGCTCCTGATCTCCTTGATTCCTGGATCTTCTTATGCTCCCTCTTATACATGTTCCTCAAGACCCCAATTTTCTTGAGCAATGTCTCCATTGTTGCTTCCGGGATGGTCGCCTGGACAAAGGACAGAAGTCTCTCCAGCGTTGACTTCCTCACATGCTTTGCATAATACTGAGGGTGTTTCACCTCCCACAAATTCCTCATCTCTCGATATTTAGAAATAAAAGCTGTAACGAACTCTGGATCCTTAAATAGGGGATTCCTTATATCTGGAAAAGATGAAGTCACAAGACAAAAAACACTTTTATTATAGGTTTCTGCTAACCCCTCATCATCTTCTCCCTATGTAGGCCTCATCAATCTATCAAGCCATATAGGCCGCTTGCTACAAAGTCATGACCATAAAACCCAAAAAATATATATCTAAAATTACCTTCGTTTTGTAACGTCCTGGTCCACTATCACCTACCACAGAACGTACGTACGACACGTGCGCAAGGCCCCTCTTTATACACTACGCATGTGTGAAACTCCGCCTGCGTCGCCCGCCCCTGACGTTCGAAATTAACTCATGTTCTCCGCCCCCTAATTCGACGCACAGAACGTACGTACGACACGTGCGCAAGGCCCCTCTTTATACACTACGCATGTGTGAAACTCCGCCTGCGTCGCCCGCCCCTGACGTTCGATTTTAACTCATGTTCTCCGCCCATTTTTTGTTACGGCACGTAGTGGAGTTAAATAATGGCGGAGACACCTGAAATGTTGACGACCTCAGGTAGTGGAGACAGCCCGGAGGCTGGAACGTCAACCAAATCTATGAGGCCTAGATTTAAGGCCTCTAATATGAGTTTTAAAGAGATGGTGGAGATGGTGGCCATTCTTCACAAAGACGACTATGATGGGAAGTATGGGCCGTACGCACGGCCAAATTTGCGCAAGGCCAAAATAATGGCGAAGGTCGTGGACACTTTGCAGGCATCTTTTGGGGTCCAGCGCTCCAGAGATCAACTGAGAAAAAGATGGTCTGACCTGAAACTCAGGGAGCCGGATCAATACCGACGTATCCGGAAAGTTCTTAAAAAAAGTAAGTACTTGTCGTGTTTTTCTCTTGTGTTTATTACCTTGTATACTGCTCCATGTGCTTTTCCTTCCTATACGATTTTTTGTTCATCGTTTTAAACGATCTTTTAATAAACCTCGTTACATATCTATAGATAGATCTATATATATATATATATATATATATATATATATATATATATATATATATATATATATATATATATAGATATAGATATATATATAGATATAGATATAGATATAGATATACATATAGATATAGAGAGAGAGAGAGAGAGAAATATAGAGATAGGTAGATAGATAGATATAGAAATGTAAAACATTTTTTTTGAATATTTTAAGTTATCTTTGTTTTTTTTCTTTACATTTAGTTAGATATTTAGAGATTTTGTTCCAGATATAGAGAGAGAGAGATCAAAAGATTATTAACTATATTTTGAGATATTGATATCTATCTATCCGATATGTCTTTATAATTTTAAATATTGAGGTAAAATAGGAACTCTACACAAACCACTTCACTACAAATGTTGGAAAATTACTATGTACTAAAATATCTGTGTGCTAAGTAGAATAATAATTTTTTGTTTCACATAGGGGAAAAATCACTCAGCCAACAAGAAGACAGTCCACCCCAAGCCAAACATGATTGGGAAATCAGCCCAAGTCCCACTGAGGATGTGGAGGAAGGAGAGGTGGGCGACATGGGCACCCCACCAGGTGAGTGTCTGACACACCAGCTTACGTTAATCTATGCATGGCTGCCTTTTGTTTAATGTAATTTGTCTACTCTATTTTAGGGGATCTGGTTGTGCTTGATTCAAGCAACAGCACCACCCCCGAGGATGTGGAGGAATTATGCTACATGGGCACCCCACCAGGTCAGTGTCTGAGACAACAGCTTTATTATGGTAAGGTAAACTATGTATGTGTGCATATTTCTAAAGACATTTTTTGGTTTCATTCCACTTTAGGTACAACAATAAGTGACTATTTCACCTCTGAAAGTGCCCAACGGCTAATTGGTCAAATAATGGCCTGGAATAAAGACATCGATGAAATGCGTAATCGGCTGGATCGTATGCAGCAGGAAATGAAGGACATGATTGATGTTTTGGGTCGAATCTAAATGCCCTTTTTTAAACCCCAAAACATCAATCATGTCCTTCATTTCCTGTTTTGCTGACCCATTCTGGGCCTTCTCTTTCTTTTTTTGGCTGAACATAAATGGCTGTTTAACCTAATTTAAAAAAGGAGGGCTGTTTCTCGTAAATACCTAAAAAATCCACAAAAATAAAAAAAAATTGATTTTAAAAAACCAAAAAAAATAACAAAACTTGATTTTCAAAAAACCAAAAAAAATAAAAAAAAATTGATTTTAAAAAACCAAAAAAAATAACAAAACTTGATTTTCAAAAAACCAAAAAAAATAAAAAAAAATTGATTTTAAAAAACCAAAAAAAATAAAAAAAAATTGATTTTAAAAAACCAAAAAAAATAACCAAACTTGATTTTCAAAAAAAAACAAAAAAAATAAAACTTGATTTTAAAAAACCAAAAAAAAATAAAAATTGATTTAAAAAAAACAAAAAAAATAACAAAACTTGATTTTCAAAAAAAAACAAAAAAAAATAAAACTTGATTTTAAAAAACCAAAAAAAATAAAACTTGATTTTAAAAAAACAAAAAAAATAACAAAACTTGATTTTCAAAAAAAAACAAAAAAAGCCTGTTTGCGAAAATCAAAAAGCCAAAAATATTTTTTTGTGGATTAGGTAGAAATATTTAAATATAATTATATTTTTCTACATTATTAAGATATCATTATATTTTTGTCTATGAACATTTTATACTAAATGCAGAACTGAATGCATAACAACCATTAATAAAAACATCTCCTTATAGGAATGAAATAAATGTGTGGTTTGTTATTTCAAGGCTCAGTATCAGTTTGGTTATAATTGTAAAAAAGTTGTTTACAGTGGTAATGGAGCTTATTTAGACATTTAAAATTAAAATACAGTTGGCACTACAACTGCTCGACCATAACCTAGGAGACAGCCCAAAAGAAAGGCAAGCAATAAATATAATGCAAGATTTCCTCAATATTTTTTTTATTGTAAAAAATTATATATCCTGGCCCATTGCAATGGCCCCCCTACCCATAAAATAATTAACATATTGCTGTCTAACTTGACGGGCACTTTGGGGGGCCAAGCCAGTACGGACAGTATCCAGGCCCATAAGGTTGGCATCTATTTGTCCGGCCTCAGGCCCAACTGTGCCTATATAATTCGGAGAATGTTTGTTTAAAAAGTTGTGCAGAATGCAGCACGATAAAATGATAAAATTAAGTTTGTATTCCGCCAAATTAATGGCTGTTTGAAACAGGCGGAACCGGCTGGCCAGAATTCCAAACGCATTCTCAACCACTCTTCTAGCTCTGGCCAGCCGGTAATTAAAAACCCTCCTCTCCGGGGTGAGGGTTCTTTGGGGGAATGGCCTCATGAGGTGCTTGCTGAGAGCGAAGGCTTCATCGGCAATGAAGACAAAGGGGAGTCCTTCCACGTTATCCGCATCAGGTGGCAATCCCAGGCCACCACTCTGGAGACGCTGGCAGAACTCCGTCTGGGCAAATACTCCTCCATCTGACATCCGGCCATTCTTCCCCACGTCCACATATAAAAAATCATAGTGTGCCGACACCACCGCCATTAAAACAATACTGTGGAACCCCTTATAATTAAAATAGTATGACCCCGAATGGGGTGGTGGCACAATGTGGACATGTTTCCCATCTATAGCCCCTCCACAATTGGGAAAGTCCCAACGGCTGGCAAAATGGGATGCCACAGTCTGCCATTCCTGTGGCGTTGAAGGAAACTGGGGAATCAAACAAGAAAACCAAAATCAATTAATTTGGAAGCTAACATTGCAAGAAAATTAGACAATTAAAAACATTATTCCCCAGCATCAGTATAACATTAAATAATTTAATTCTTCTGGAATAACTAATATGGAAAGGCACACTTATCAGATTGCTCACCCCCTCTGATGGAACATTGATTACATTTTAGGGGGTTGTGAAATCCCTAAAAAAGATTACTTTTAGGACACGCAGGAATTTAGGGACTAAAAAGGCTACAAGACTGCAGTTGTCGCACTCTGCAGGTGCAGTTGCTAACCAGCTTACAGTAAATGAGGTAATGTAAAAAGGCATTCATGTTGCAAGGAGTACACAATCACAGGCAAGGGCAATTAATGAAAACACTTTGAGGCTTGCATATGATTTGATGATGGAAATCAGCAGAGCTTCTGCTCATTTACTAAAGCACTGGAACAAATGCACTTGTAGAGTGCACATGCATTTTGCAAACTGCAACATATATTTGCTTTAGACAAATCAACACCACAGAACATTCAAGCAAATTTTTACGAGGGTGGGGGGGGGGGTTGTGAAATCTAGATAATTGCTAATTAGCAGCACACTATTTGGAGTGAGTTTAGGTGGGGGTGGGTGGGGGGGTTGGGAAATCTAGATAATTGCTAATTAGCAGCACACTATTTGGAGTGAGTTTAGGTGGGGGTGGGTGGGGGGGTTGGGAAATCTAGATAATTGCTAATTAGCAGCACACTATTTGGACTGAGTTTAGGTGGGGGTGGGTGGGGGGGGTTGGGAAATCAAGATAATTGCTAATTAGCAGCACACTATTTGGACTGAGTTTAGGTGGGGGTGGGTGGGGGGGTTGGGAAATCAAGATAATTGCTAATTAGCAGCACACTATTTGGACTGAGTTTAGGTGGGGGTGGGTGGGGGGGTTGGGAAATCTAGCTAATTGCTAATTATAAGCACACTAAATACACTCAAACAAAATACATTCAAAATGAGTAGACTAGGTGGATATGTTCCCATCACTTAATGCTGGGAAGGTTATTGAAGGAAAATATACATGCATGACAAAAAATAACAGGAAAAAAATCCAGCATGTGTGAGGATAAAAAGGGGACATTCACACTATATTGCAATGATGGTAAGTAGTGTTTGAAGCAAGAAATACATTACATTATCAAAGATTACATAAAAGAACATGTGATGCTAATAAAAGAAAAATATCTTACCTTAATATAGTCCTTCTGCAGGACCTGGATGATGGCAGAACAGGTCTCTGGGATAATGATCCCCAGAGCCTGGGGGGAGATGCCTGTCGAGAACTTAAGGTCCTGCAGGCTTCTCCCTGTGGCCAAATACCGCAAAGTAGCGACCAGCCTCTGCTCCGGAGTGATGGCTTGCCTCATGCAGGTATCCTGCCTGCTGATATAGGGGGTCAGCAAAGCCAACAAACGGTCAAAAACGGGGTCCGTCATCCGGAGAAAGTTCCTGAAATCCTCAGGATTATTCTCACGGATCTCACGGAGCAAAGGCATGTGACAGAACTGGTCACGCTGAAGCAACCAATTCTTGGTCCATGAACTCCTCCTCGCCCTGTTCATGGACTGGTCTTGGGCTGAAGAATAAACTACAGCACCAAGCACATACAATGCACGAGCTCGTACAGGTAACATGGTTTCAAAACGGTCGGCTGGTCAGAACGCACTAAACAGAACGCACTGAAGAACAGCAAGGCCTGTGAAGAACGACCTGAAAATCAGGAACGAGCGGCCAATAAAACAAAGATTTCTCAATGCCAACTGACCAAACGCACTGAAAAGCAGATACAAACCTCACAAGCACAGACTGAACAACAGTTAAAACGAACTGAAAAATACGAGTCTCACAAGCGCGAATCGTCTCTCACCAAACTTCTACTAACACGAGATAAACACGAGATTAGCAGAAGGAGCCCAAAGGGTGTCGTACGGGCTATTGAACTTCCGTTTTATAGTCTCGTCGGACTTGGTGTACGTCACCGCGTACTAGGCTGTCGTACTTTTGTGTGGTCGTGTGTAGGCAAGTCCGTTCGTAAGAAAGTCTGCCGCAAGTCCGCCGAAGGTACATCGGAAGTATGTCGGACAGGCTGTCGGACTTTTGTAGACGAAAAGTCCGACCGTGTGTACGCGGCATAAGAGCTAATCAAGACATAAACGGAGTTGAGATAGGTAATTCCCAACAGAAGGTAGCCGCTTACGCGGATGACATGTTGTTCACACTTACTAACCCGATGATATCCCTCCCAAATCTTCTGCAGGAATTTAGAGAATATAGTAATATATCTAACCTGAAAATTAACCTTACCAAGTCCGAAGCTATGGGCATAGGACTACATTCCCGACTACTTACATCCCTTAGAGAAAGCTTCAATTTCAAATGGACAACTAAGGCTCTGAAATATTTAGATACTCACATCCCCTCCAAAATATCTCAGGTATTTGCGCTAAATTTCCCCCCGCTATTAAATACGATCCGGTCCTTATTGACCAAATGGCAGACAGGTCTACACTCATGGTTCGGGAGATGCAATATTCTCAAGATGAGCATACTCCCCAAATTTTTATATTTGTTACAAGCTCTACCGATCCAGATCCCCTCAACATATTTTGCCCAGACTAATAAATTATTCTCTGACTTCATTTGGGCCAATAAAAAGCCCAGACTCTCCAGAAAGCTCCTTACCCTACCTAAACTGTACGGTGGTCTGGCAGTACCAGACCTCCGTAAGTATTACTACGCAACTCATCTGGTCAGACTTATAGACTGGAATCGACATCATTCTACTAAACTTTGGACCAGATTGGAACAATTACAATGTGACATACCCCTTATCAGAGCGCCATGGTGCTACGACTTACTTCCAAGTTACATGAAAAGACATCCCCTTATAGGTGTGACCACGCGCATATGCTCAACCCTATTCACACAATTCCACCTTACATCACCAATATCCCCGATCCGTCCGATCTTAGGCACGCCAGAGTTCACTCCAGGGTACACAGATCCATTATTTATATCCCTAAAGAGTTCTAATCACTTCCAAGCCTCTCACTTTATCCTGGGCGGAAACTGGCCTACTATAACGGAACTTAGGAACCCAGCCGGCCTGTTTCAGTTAGATTTTTTAAGAGCTCTCCAACTAGATCATTTCCTCAAAACACTACCACCCCCCAATAGCTTTAACCAGCCTCTGACAACATACGAAACATATTGTACGGAAGAGGATCCCATGCCACATGCCTTATCAGCCACATACCAATTGTTAATTACACCCCCAGACAACTTCAGCTTGCAAAGCTTAGAATCCTGGGAACAGGACCTACAATGTAAATTTACGTCACGTCAAAAGCAGAATATAATTCATTTCACATACAGATCCTCGATCTGCACGAAAATGCAGGAGACTAATTACAAACTGATCACTAGGTGGTACAACACTCCTGTAAAATTACATAGGATGTTCCCTTCCACATTGGATAGATGCTGGAGATGCTTTAGTGATCTTGGCACCATCCTCCACATTTTCTGGACATGCCCATTGTTGGAAAGGTTCTGGAAAGCCATCCAAAACATTATGCAGAAGTTCTCTGAACGAACAATGTCAAACGATCCCGCCCTATTTCTGCTCCACGCCACCACCTCGGCTGGTAAAGTGTACAAAAAATCACTGATCCGGCATCTACTGGATGCTGCCAAGGCGTGTATTCCCTTGCTTTGGAAATCTACACAGCCCCCTTCAGTTGGTATGTGGATCAGAAAGGTAAAAGACATTAAGAGAATGGAGGATCTGATTCTGACCACTAGAAATCAAAGCGAATTGTTTTCCAGGACTTGGTCCGGGTGGAACATGTTTATCTTTTCAGATGAAGGGCTGATGCTTCTGGATGGGAACTCATCTGTTTAGGAGAGACCACCTATGATATGCTTCGTTTTGCGAAAAACGTACAGCGTTGGTCCATCCCGAACCTGCCAGGTGATGTGCGCAGTAGCCGTCTCCCTGTCCCCTCCTCCCCCTCCCTTTTTCCCTATCCCCCCTGTCCCCCCCCCTTCCTCCCCTTTTTTCTTTTTTTTTTTTCTCTCTCTATTCTCCTTTCTTTATTTTCTATCTCCTATCTTTTTGTCTCTATTTAGGTTATTTTCTTTCTATAGTTTTAACAGGAATAGGTAAACAAAAATGGAAACGGAGAGGGTCGTTTCCTCCCACATATCTTGTCTTAGTCATACATATAAGGCTTATTAGTGTTACACAATGGTTTACTTACAAAGAAATATTCATTACTGTATCTATATAAGGCGATTTTATACCATTGGAGGCTGCGCCCTCAAAAAAGAATGTCTGTACATGCCTTATGTTACCAGGTTGGACCTACGTCCTCTCTTGCTCTTTAATAAACTTATAATTTGAAAAAAAAAAAAGGGGCAACTACGATATGAGATGTAGGGTTTTTGTAGTGTTGTCCCTAGCTTCTCGATTTGGTATGAATCCTACCTGGTTGCTATGAACTAGGGAAGGTAGTAGGGGATCTAAGTGGGTAGCTATGATTTTAGAGAATAGTTTGAGGTCGACGTTTAATAGGGATATGGGCCTGTAATTGCTGCATTGTGAATGATCTTTTCCAGGTTTGGGTAATACTACTATCTGGGCCTGAAGGAGTTGTGGTTGTAATGGATGTGTCTCATCCACCTCCTCTAATGCTCGAGCCATTATAGGGGCCAGTTGTTGAGCAAAAGTTTTATAAAACTGGGGGTATATCCGTCTGGGCCTGGGCTCTTACCAGTCTTAAATCCTTTAATCGCAGTCAAAAAGTCTGAGGTAGTAATGAGTTGTTTGAGAGTGTCAGCTTCCGTAGGAGAGATCTTAGGTAGGGCCATGTCTTAAATATATTGGTGTAAGTCTGAAGTGGTCTGGGTGGGTAGTGTACTCTGTGTCCTGGGTGGGGGGAGGTTATAAAGAGAGGAGTAATAGTCTCTAAATTCGGGGACGATCTCCGAGTTTTTTTTTTTTTTTGTTTGGATGAAAAAATAATGTAAGGTATGTTTTGTCTCTGCTGTCTAGGGTGTATAAACCTGGCCAAATGTCTCCCAAACTTATTTGCTTGGGAATAATGAATGTGACGACCTTTATTATTTGTAAAGTGTTTTAACAAGTCTCGTCATGCATTTGACAGTTCTACTAACATCTTGGGGTCTAGTGTGCATTTGTGCGTGGATTTGACAGTGGTGATCAGAGTGAAGAGCTGTTTTATGTCTTCCGTGCAAGCTCTTTTTAGTCTAGAACCATGTTGGATAAAAATCCCCCTAAGCACGCACTTCAGGGTCTCCCATTTATTCACAGCGGAAGTTTCATCTCTAGTGTGGAGTTGGACAAAGTCTGTGATGGCTTTAGACACTGCTGCAGTACATGCAATGTCGTTGAGTAGATTATCATTTAATCTCCAGATCTATGTGCACGTTGTGGCAGTCTGCCGAGGGCTACGTGTATGCAAGATCTGACCACAATTTCAGACCAATCCCACTTGTAAGATCAAGATCCAGTAGTGTTTGTGAGAGAATCATGTAATCTATGCTACTATAGTATTTGTGAGCAGGGGAGTAATATGTGTATTCTCTATCAGCAGGGTGTAAAAGTCGCCATGTATCAACTAGGGAACATTCCGCTAGGAAGGCACATATTTTATACTTGCACCTTTAAAATATATATATATATATATATATATATATATATATATATATATATATATACAAAGAATGGTAAAAGGACAATCTTGATATGACATGTTCATTTGCTAGGACAGCAAATGTGTTTGGTAGAAATATTTATTTTCAGTCTGTTCATGCAACATTTACATGTTATATTTAATTTAATATGTAAAATACAAGTATGCCAACATAAAACTCTAAAATGACAAAATAAACCTTGGTTAATTCATAGTAAAAAGCCTCCTCCTCACCTTCCTCATCCATATGTATTTACTATGCCTGGTGTGCAAACTTCATGGAGAGTAATTAATTCAAGATATTTACTTGGGATTGCTGTTTATGCTAGCCTGCTTTATTGTGCATTATGTTTACCAACATATGGACATGATGCTGGCACTATTTAGAAGTGCAGCTCTCTTTTTAATAGCATGAGTTTGATGGGGATGCATAATTTGCTTACAATTTTATGACTTTCATGAAATCCCTTGCTATAAAATTTCTTGACAAATAAACACAGTCATTTCAATGATGACCATAAATAATTATCTTAATCAATGAAATGATGCTGAAAGTAGGTAAATAAAGTTGTAAAAATTATATTCTTTTAGCAGGGAAATATAATTGTGTTCTCTACAGAAGCAAAGATAATTCTCTTGTGGTTTTTAAAGTGGCATTGAATGCAGGGTATGACATAAACCTTTTGTTTTCATGATGTGTGTGCTAAAGAGGGATTTTTTTTGTAATTCTTCTTCTTCTTCTTCTTCTTATACAGGATTGATATAGTGCCGACAGTTTACGCAGCGCTTTACAACATTGGGGCATATTATTATTTTATTATAATTACATATTAGGCATAGATTTGTGAATATAAGAAACAAGAATATATATTTTATTTTATAGAAATGTAACACTTTGCTAATTTTAGAGTAAGATAGTGTACTTGATATATGCACAGAGGCATCCACAGTTCCCATGTATCCATTGTTTGTTCAGGAATAAGACCCTGATCATTGTTTTTGCCTGATAGGCCATTCATTTAAATAAAATAGTGCTTTATGAAGGTCTAATTTTTGTTCACACATTATAGAATTTCTGTGCAGTGGGGTTTCTCTTTTAGTTTATACTCAACAGACTACTCATTATATTAAAATCCCAGGTTAAACAGGGAACAAAGGTGACACAAGGGCTACATTCTTATGAAAACTCTATGGTGACACTGCACTGCTTTGGTGACAACATGTAATGAAAATGCAAAAAAAAAATTTTTTTTACATACTTGTTACCGGAGCAAGTGCACTAACACTATGGTGACATTAAACCACTGTAGTGGTAATTATATACAATGGCTGGCTGCTCTGATATCACTGTATGTCATTGCCACCAGTCATTATCTCTGTTCCTAATCACCGCCACCCATACACAGTGTCCCTAGACACTGACACACCAATCAGTGTCTTTAATCACTGCCGCACTAGTCATATTGTCCCTGTTCACCATCACACCAGCCATATTGTTCCTAATCATCACCACACCAGTTTCAGTGCCCCTGATCACTGTGACACCAGTTACTGTGTCTGTGATCACCGCCACAAAAATTACAGTGGGCTCTATTTACAAAGCAGTATTTTCCTCTTTAAAATTTGAGGTAAAACAGCTCATAGCTTTTTCCAAAATTATTTTTGCAATTTACAAAAAAAGCGACTAGAATACTGCATGCGGTATTTCATTGAAATATGCTGTATTTATCTCATGAAACCATGCACAAATTAATTTCAATGATATCCATTTGGATGGATATAGTGGAGGAGAATTAGAACCCCTATCAGTTTGTATTGCTAATAAAGAGGTAAAATGGTTTAGACCATAGAAATATGCAAACCACTAAGTCAATGCGCTCCCTGCAGCATATGTCTTTATACAAATGAAAAAAGGTAACTAAAACACCAGTCAAATGGAAGCTGCTTTCACAGAACATGTGGTATAGCAAAAACAACTAAGTTTAATTAGGTAAATACAAATTATCTTTAAAAACATCAAATATAGAATGAAAAATAGTATCAGTAATTACACACATAAATAAATAACCTTCTTCCACCAATAAAAAGGACAAAGTTGTCTTTTTATTGGTGGAAGAAGGGTATTTAAATATGTGTGTAATTTTGTATTTTCCCCTAGTAACCCAAGGATTCCATGGAACTCTGGTTGAGAAACCCTGCTTTAAATTCATTTTTGCTGTGATATTTGCCAAAGTCATTGCGATATCTTTGGACAGGTCTATTTTTTCTTGTTAGAGAATAGCCATTGTCATTCTCTGATATTCTTGAAAGTGTCACTCTTTCTGTATCCATCTGTCAAACCTTCAAATTGATGACACCCTCTCCTAACAGCTCAAATTCCACACCTTTGTAAGAATACTTGTCTATTCAAAATCCCATTCTATCTTGTGTTTATCTGAGCCAAAGATATCTCTAAAAATAATGGTGAATAAGTAAAGTATCCCCACTACATATGACATATGTTCTAACAATGGATTAGACCATTGTGATATACATGCACCTTGTATTATTTTGGAGTGATTGGGAGTTTTGTAGCAAACGATACATATATTTGTATATACACAAAAAAATCTCCAAAAATCTGGCGAAATGACCAGAGAAAATAGATGATTTTCACTACATGTAATGGGGTGGATAATCTAAAGGCACATAGACTGAGGACTTTGCAAGTGCAGTTACTCCAGAGCTTAGTTTGAGGGAGAGCTCTATTGACTTCCATCATCCAATCATGTGCAAGCAAAAATGCATTTTCTTAATTTTCCTTGCATGTAATTGGGTATTCGTTGTAAAGTGAAGCTTTACCTCATTTACTAAGCTCTGGAGCAACTTGCAAAGCCTATTTGCCTTAAAGTAGAACTATAGGCACAACTTTTTTTTTTTGGATAGAGTAAGGGAGGGTTATAGACCCTGTAAGTTTTTTTTGCCATCTTACTTTTAATGATAGTGGTAAACGGGACAAATATAGAAAGGGTGAAAAAAAGAAAAAATTAAAAGTCAATAGCTACAAATAATGTAGCTGCTGACTTTTAATATAAGGACATCTCGCGATTTTGACACCCCAAGGCGATTCTCCAATCGGCTTAGGGTGCAGGCACCAGCATCAGTAGTAAGGGAAGCAGGAAGTGAAGATTTTCAGATCCACAGCCTGTTTCCTACTGCACATTCATGAGTCACACCACGCTTTCTGAATGGTCCCGCCATCTTCTGGGACTTGTGTGTGTCCCAAAAGGCAGTGGGGGAGGATGAGGGTCCGAAAATGTCTTAGATCAGTGATCTTACCCAGAAGTGGGAGCAGGTTCCTGTCAAAACCAGGTAAAAGCTTTCCCCCCTAAAATATGGCAGTGGGGGGAGTGCAAACAAGTGGATTTTCCCCTTTTAGGTGGCGCTCCACTTCAATTTTGCATTTCCTTCTGTGAGTTGACTTTAACTCCTTTTCATGTAGTATTTACTGACAGTTTGCTTGTTTCGCAGTAAATATTGCAAAATACAATAGTGAATTGACAATTACAGGATTGCATGCAATATTTAGGGAAAATGTGTCCGGACACCTAAATACTACATGCAAGATGCTTTTGTGAATGGAGCCTACTGTTCCCAATCACCACTACACCAGTAATATGGTGTCCCTGATCATTGCCACACCAGTGCAGTGTTGCCTCTGCTTGCTGTCTGTACTAACCCTGGCCTGTTTATTGACCATGTTTCTGCTTGCTGCCTGGACCATTTGTTTGCTGACCATATCTCTGGCTGTAGCCCGAACTGATCCATTTGCACATCTAACTGACTATGTTCCTGTGAGACCCTAGGCTTCTTAGCTTATAGGAACTGGAACGGCTATAGGTGATGCTAAACTACACTATATTCTCTGATGACAATTACAATATATTGATTTTGACACAATTGGTTGATTAGCGTGATACACAAGATACAATTTCTGGTACATAATCAGTACAGACAGTAAAAAAGGGCTCACACATGTGATATCTCCATACTCAGGAGGAGTAGCAGAATATCTTTTGGGGTGTAATTCTAATGCCCCGTACACATGATCGAACATTCCGACAACAAAATCCATGGATTTTTTCCGACGAATGTTGGCTCAAACTTGTCTTGCATACACACGGTCACACAAATCTTGTCGGAAATTCTGAACGTCAAGAACGCAGTGACGTACAACATGTATGTCAAAAATTAAGTTCAATAGCCAGTGCTGCTCTTCTGCTTGATTCCGAGCATGCGTGGAACTTTGTGCATCAGAATTGTGTACACACAATCAGAATTTATGACAACAGATTTTGTTGTCGAAAAATTTGAGATCCAGATCTCAAATTTTGTATGAAGGAAGTTCCGATGGAAAATGTCCGATGGAGCCTACACACAATCAGAAATTCCGACAACAAGCTCCCATCGAACATTTTTAGTCGGAAAATCCGACCGTGTGTACGGGGCATTAGTGTGCCTATGCTGCTTGTGAGAAATATTGTATTAAATTGCCAACTTTGTGTAAAAAATAATTTTAATAAATAATAATTTATTAATTGCTCCAGGGCCTCCAAAACTGTGATAGGTAGTCAGGAAATTATATGCCTTATTTATGCATAATTTATGCTCCTTGAAAGCCCAAAGGTGCTCCTTGGATTATGGTTCACTCTTTGCATCTTGGATGTGAAAAAGTCTCACACACGTGGTACCCCAATGCTCGGGAGGCATAGCGAAATGTGTTTGGGGGTATAATTCTAAGTACGCCTATGCTGTGTGTTAAAATTATAACTTTGTTAAACAGAACACATTTTATTTCTATTTCTTAATTTTCCTCAAAAATTGTACCAAAAAAATTACATCAAAAGTCTGCTTTCCAAAAAGGGGTCATTTGGGAGGTATGTGTACTCTCCCTACTGCATTTTAGGGCCTCAAAAAATGAAATAGGTAACCAATACTGATCAGGATTGATCAATTTTCAAATACATATATATATATATATATATATATATATATATATATATATATATATATATATATATATACAAACCATAGTTTGTAGACTCTATTACTTTCACACAGACTAAATATTATACACCTATTTTGGTTAATTCATAGCGCAGAAATGTAACAGACTATATTTTGGCCTAAATGTATGAAGAGGGATTTTTTTGCAAAATTTTATAAAAGAAACTAAGAAAAACTTGTTTTTCAAAAAGTTTGGTAATTTTTACTATATATAGCAAAAATTGGAAACCCAGTGGTGATTAAATACCACCAAAATAAAGCTCTATCTGTCTTTAAAAATATATAAAGATTATATTTGGGTACAGTATTACTTGACTGAGTAATTTTCATTCAGAGTGTGGCAGCACTGAAATCTGAAAGTTGGCCTGGGCAGAAAGGGGATGAAAGTGTCCGTTATTGAGGTGGATAAGCCTTCATTTTTTAAACATCCCAAAAATAGCTTATATACATTAGTATAGAAAATATTCTGTATAGCGGCATGCCACCCAGCAATAAAATGGTTATGTTGTTGATTTCTTTGTATATTCATGTGTGACCTTAAAATTACAAATGAAACAAGCACACATATTTTCCTTATTATTCATTATCATTTTCTATCTTTATCATGCATAAGTGTGTCTATAGATGGAGATTATCTCACACTGAGATTGATGGATGGTGGGCAATCTGATAGCCCTGTACTTAAATCACAGTTAAAAAGAAACCTGTCAAAGTCTTCTTCCATTTAGGCAGACAAAAGATGCGGCAGACACCCACAGTGAAGAACAAGGTCATGTTAACAATGGGGAGCACTTCCGATGTTTAAAGGTACTCTTTCTTGAGCTCTGATTAAACCCAATTTATCTTAAATGTTGTGAATTATGCTCATATTGTTTGTATACTTGTCTAAGGTTTAAACCTGTGTACATGGGGGTCTAGATTTGGCTCCTACATACATTTGTGAAGTAATTTAGAAGGTTCTTAAGTGCAGTGTTTAGCATTGTTCTAGGAAATTTGATTCAAAATTAAAGTGTAGCTAAATCCAAAAAAGAAAAAAATAATATATGGCAGTTTACCAGTCTCTGGTGCCTACATGAATTTATTTGTTTTAAGTTTTTTTTTACCTTTGCTTTTACTTGGTGATTCCACCTGTAACTCTTCCTGACCAGGGTGACAAACCTCATCCACCCTACTGTATCAGAACAGCAGAAACGGGTAAGGAATACAGAACCCCCTCCTCTTCTCCAGTAAGTATATGGGGGGGGGGGGCTCTGTAGTATTCAGAAATAACTGAGACCAATGAAACAGATAAGAATGCAACAGCAAGATTTCTGGGAAGATAAACAGATAACGTGTGCACTTATCAAACAGATATAACAAACATTTTCAAGGTATATTTAGGAGACCAAAGGGCACCAAGTAAGAGAGTTATCCAGTTAGGTTTGCATACTTTTAAAATTGCATTGTGTTCAAATGCTCACATTTCATTTTATACAAAGCATTTATCATTTATTTCAAAGTAGCCACAGCTTGATCATACAATTCTGTCCCCTGCCAGCATGCTGTAGAGAAGGACCCTTACAATCTGTGTGGGAGTAAGGCTACATTTGAAAGGTGATTTGACCTGATGCAGATGGCCTTGACAGGAATCTGCTGATTTATGCAGCTGTTTTTGCCACCTCTGAGGAGCTAGCTGTACACTTTAATGACAGGTCAGTGGTAACCGCAGCTATCCATGGCTGTTCACACAGCCTGAGATTACCTGCAGTGATAGCTGCTGGACCCATATAGGCCAAATCATCCATGCAAATGTAGCATAACAGCCAGGGCTTTCCAATTCGCAAGAAGCACAAGCTTTGCGGATTGCAGATCTATAGGTCTGATCCAGCTGGGTCTAGATTATGTCAGATCTCTGCTAAGAGGCCTCTGCTTTCTCATAGCAGTTACTTCTCTGCAGCTTTCCAGCAGAGGAAAGGCCTTTCTATTTCTAAAGAAAATGAACTGTAATGCCGCGTACACACGAGCGGACTTTCTATCCTACTTGGTCCGGCACACTTTCCGACGGACTTTGTCCGCCAGGTGCGCCGGACTTTAAAACGAACGGACTTGCCCACACACGCCGGGATTTTCCGGCGGGCTAAGTCCGCCCGTCTTTCCGACGGACTTTCGCCGGAGTTCCGGCGGACTTTCAGAATGAACGGACTTGCCCACACACGGACAAGTCCGTTCATTTTGAACGTGACTCAGGTGCGACGGGACTAGAGAAGGATGTCAATCTTGCCGCTTTTATCGGCGAGATTGACACCTTGCTAGCCCCGTCGCGGGGCATACCAGGCCCTTTGGTCTGGTATGGATTATAAAGGTGAACCCCGCTACGCCGAAAAAACGGCGTGGGGTCCCCCTAAAATCCATACCAGACCCCGATCCGAGCACGCAGCCTGGCCGGTCAGGAAAGGGGGTGGGGACGAGCGAGCGCCCCCCCCCTCCTGAACCGTACCAGGCCGCATGCCCTCAACATGGGGGGTGGGTGCTTTGGGGGAGGGGGGCGCCCTGCGCCCCCCCCCCCAAAGCACCTTGTCCCCATGTTGAGGACAAGGGCCTCTTCCCGACAACCCTGGCCGTTGGTTGTCGGGGTCTGCGGGCGGGGGCTTATCGGAATCTGGGAGCCCCCTTTAATAAGGGGGCCCCCAGATCCCGGCCCCCCACCCTATGTAAATGAGTATGGGGTACATGGTACCCCTACCCATTTACCTAGGAAAAAAGTGTAAGTAATAAAACACACTACACAGGTTTTTAAAATATTTTATTAAACAGCTCCGGGGGGGGATCTTCCTCCGGCTTCGGGGGTCTTCTTCCGGCTTCGGGGGTCCCTCCGCTTCATCTTCTCCCGGCGTCCGGTTGGTTCTTCTCCGCTCTCCGGCCTCTTCTCCCGGTGTCGCAGGTCTTCGGCCGGCCCCTCCGCTCTCTTCATGTAGCTCTATTGCGAGCGGAGGTCCGGACTTCTGGGCTTCTTGGCTTCTTGGCTTCTTGGCTTCTCTTCTCTTCTCTTCTCTTCCCCCAGATGTTGACACGACGCTCTCTCTGGCTGGACTGGTCTCTGAGGGCTGCGTTGTGACTTATATAGGCGGAGACCCCGCCCCCATATGATGTCACAGTCCCTGGGCATGCTGGGACTGTGACGTTTTAGGGGGCGTGGTCGACCACGCCCCCTAAAACGTCACAGTCCCAGCATGCCCAGGGACTGTGACATCATATGGGGGCGGGGTCTCCGCCTATATAAGTCACAACGCAGCCCTCAGAGACCAGTCCAGCCGGAGAGAGCGTCGTGTCAACATCTGGGGGAAGAGAAGAGAAGAGAAGAGAAGCCAAGAAGCCAAGAAGCCAAGAAGCCCAGAAGTCCGGACCTCCGCTCGCAATAGAGCTACATGAAGAGAGCGGAGGGGCCGGCCGAAGACCTGCGACACCGGGAGAAGAGGCCGGAGAGCGGAGAAGAACCAACCGGACGCCGGGAGAAGATGAAGCGGAGGGACCCCCGAAGCCGGAAGAAGACCCCCGAAGCCGGAGGAAGATCCCCCCCGGAGCTGTTTAATAAAATATTTTAAAAACCTGTGTAGTGTGTTTTATTACTTACACTTTTTTCCTAGGTAAATGGGTAGGGGTACCATGTACCCCATACTCATTTACATAGGGTGGGGGGCCGGGATCTGGGGGCCCCCTTATTAAAGGGGGCTCCCAGATTCCGATAAGCCCCCGCCCGCAGACCCCGACAACCAACGGCCAGGGTTGTCGGGAAGAGGCCCTTGTCCTCATCAACATGGGGACAAGGTGCTTTGGGGGGGGGGGGCGCAGGGCGCCCCCCTCCCCCAAAGCACCCACCCCCCATGTTGAGGGCATGCGGCCTGGTACGGTTCAGGAGGGGGGGGGGCGCTCGCTCGTCCCCACCCCCTTTCCTGACCGGCCAGGCTGCGTGCTCGGATCGGGGTCTGGTATGGATTTTAGGGGGACCCCACGCCGTTTTTTCGGCGTAGCGGGGTTCACCTTTATAATCCATACCAGACCTAAGGGCCTGGTATGCCCCGCGCTCGCCGCAATAGGAAGATTTGTTTTTCCTATTGCAGCGAGCGCGAGATGCAATACCATCCCCTCGTGTCGTATTTGGTCCGTCGGACCAGCCTACACACGAGCGGGCTTTCCGTCGGACCAGCACACACACGAGCGGACTTTCCGCCCGAAACTGAGTCCGACGGAAAGATTTCAAACATGTTTAAAATCTAGGTCCGGCGGGCTTTTGGGAAGAAGTCCGCCGGAAAAGTCCGCCGCCGCCCACACACGGGCGGATTGTCCGGCACACTCTGGTCCGCCGGACCAAGTATGCCGGAAAGTCCGACCGTGTGTACGCGGCATAAGACTTTGTAAACTTGTAAGACTTTGTAAACATGTAAGAATAAGAACACTTTGTTGAATAGGGCCATGCTTTTAGCATCTGTCCTTTAATTTTGCTTTCACTGGTTTTATTATTTTATAAAATGAATCACGACTTAGCATCCGTGTAGGTGGGCATGCCATCTTGCCAAAATAATCACATAAAACTTTAAATCTGGGTTGAACTACATTGAAAAGAATTTCCTCTATCTAATTTTGCATTTGCAATTGCTCATTAGCAGGAATATATTTTTACTAGGTAATGCATATTATAAAATGTGTGACTCTATGAGAAAAATCCTGCTAACTCGATAATGAAGCACGCACACAAATCTTTTTCAATGGAAGATTGTAAAATAATTGTCATACGTCTATGAGTCAGCTTAATTTGTTCTCAGGAGATTCTGTTCAATGACAGGAGAGATTTATTGATGAACCGAGAAACAGATTTAAAAAAATCCCGATTTGCCAGTTTTATAGACAGATTTAGTATCATAGAAAACATTTTAGTGAAATGCAAACACATTTTAAAGAAAAAATTAAAATGCACTTTAGTTTCAAGGTCACATTTTGTTTTGATTTTATATAGGTAAATTCAAGAAAACTCTTCCAACTGAAACTCTGCATTTATCATTTACAAAACATAATTTAGAGATGTTTTAGCTACTGGTAATATTTGTTTGTACCACAAACCTATTAACCTCTTCAGCTCTGGAAGGTTTAACCCCCTTCATGACCAGGCCATTTTTTGCTATACAGCGCTGCATTACTTTAAATGACAATTGTGCAACTCTATACCTAAATAAAATTGATGTCCTTTTTTCCCACAAATGGAGCTTTCTTTTGGTGGTATTTGATCACCTCTGCCGTTTTTATTTTTTGCGCCATAAACATAAAAGACCAACAATTTTGAAAAAAAAACAATATTTTTTACTTTCTGCTAAAAAAACATACCCAATAATTAAAAAAAAAAAATCTAATTTCTTCATCAATTTAGGCCAATATGTATTCTGCTACATATTTTTGGTTAAAAAAAATCCCAATAAATGTATATCGATTGGTTTGCACAAAAGTTAAAGCGTCTACAGACTATGGGATAGATTTATGGAATTCTTATTTTTTTACATTTTTCATACTAGTAATAGCAGCGATCAGCAATTTTTAGCAGGACTGCGACATTGCGGTGGACAAATCTGACACTGTGGGGTTTATTTACTAAAGCTAGAGAGGGCAAAATTAGTCACAATTCTGCAGAGAAACCAATCAGCTTATAACCTCAGCTTGTTTAATTAAGCTTTAGCAATACAACCTGGAAGCTGATTGGTTTCTCTGCAGAATTGTGACTAATTTTGCCCTCTCCAGCTTTAGTAAATAAACTCTAAGTGACACTTTTTGGGGACCAGTGACACCAAGTCAGTGAACAGTGTTAAAAAATGCACTGTCACTGTACTAATGACACTGGCAGGGGAGGGGTTAACATCAGGGGCGATCAAAGGGTTAAATGTGTTCCCTATGAGTGCTTGCTAACTGTGTGGGGGATACTTTGACTGTGGGAACACAGAAATCTGTGTTCCTGCTTAGCAGAAACATACAATCTCCATCTTCCCCTCTGACAGAATGGAGATCTGCCTTGTTTACATAGGCAGACTGCCATTCTGCCTCTATCGGAAACAATTGCCGGATGCCAGCAAACATCAGGTCAGCCAGCCCCGCTGATTGGCTCCTGCTGTCCAATCACAGCGGGAGCGGGTCACCGGCAGCTTGCATGCGTGCTCTGGTTTTGAGAAAAAAAGACGTACCAGTACGTGATTTCACACTGAAGGGCCGCCCTGCCACAGTATATGTGTGTGGGGTGGTCTGGAAGATGTTTTGGAAGAATACCTGCAAAATGCTTACTTTTTTTTTTTTAATTTACATTTTTATTTAATTGATTTTCAAGAAGATGACAAAATATACCATTACAACAGGTATGGCAATCAGTAAACAGAGACATTGGACAATAGTATAAATCTACATAGCCAGAACCCATTCATAGGGCAGACAGTCTTCAAGGATTCAAACTACTTTCTGGGGAATTGGATATTAAAGTGACTAAGCCGCCTTGGACCAAGTTATGTTAGGTAACAGATCTTGCTATCACCTCTCCCTACACCCCAATAGGGATCAAACTGTGCAGGGGAGGAGATAGACAACCTACGTCTGGCAGCCCTATGTCGGCTAACAAGAAAAAAAAGGAAAAACCCTCCAGGTTTCTGAAGAGGACTGTCTATCCACTTTACCATCAAATTTGGTTAATGAAGCCACTCTATGAGTGAACCGGTATGGTACTTAATAACATTGTTAACACTACAAGAAAAGAAAAATGGAGGGGATATTCCCCAAAATCTTCACTACAGATGTCCATCTACTGGACAGTAATACACCGGGACAAGGCCCAAATTAAAATAGGAAAGGGTAAGGAAAGAGAAGGAGGGTGGGGGGGGTGAAGAGAAATGAGAGAGAGGTAGAGAAAAAGAGAGTAAGCCGTCTGCCAGTCAGATCCTGCTTAGAGATATTACGATGAGTGTGGGGTTGAGGAGGCATCTACCCCTATGTATTTGTCCCAAGGCTCCCAAGTCTTCCCAAACTGGGCTGAGGTGTCTAATATGGAGCTCACCATCTTCTCTTGGGACATTATCCAAGAAATTTTGCGTTTAACTGCTGTAACAAAGACCTTAGGAAGCTTCCAAGCTTTGGCTAAGGTGAGTTTGGCTCCAAGTAAAATAAAAAATATTAATTTTTGTGAGTATTTCGGAGCCCTGGGAATTAGATGATTGAGTAGAGCCGTCAGGGGAGACTTGGGAATAGGCAAAGCTGTAACTTTAGATATGATTTGAAAAATTTTGTTCCAAAAGCCTCTAATTTTGGGACAATCCCACCAAATGAGCATCATGGTGCCCCTCATATGGCACCCGTGGAAGCATAAAGGAGAAACTGAAGGATACATGAGGGAGAGCCAAGAAGGGGTCAAGTACCATCTGGTGATGACCTTCAGGCTGGATTCTATTAGTGAAATATTGAGGATATCTTGAAGGATCTAAAGAAATTTTTGTGCCAGGAATCCAGATCCCAAGATTCCTGTGTGTCCCTCTCCCACTCCAGCATGAACGGTGCTTTCTGGCTACTCATAGCAAGCGACGAGTAGATTATGGAGATCCCCCCTCTGCTCCAGGAGTTGTCCACACCATAGTTCATAGGGGGTAAATTGAGGTGGCTCAGGTTTTGAATCCCAAATTGAATGAAGAAAGTGTGACAGTTGCTGCAATCTAAACCTCTCTGAATTGGGGAGGTCCAGGTGTTTATTGCAGTGGGCGAGGGAAAAAGGTCCAGCTGAGGTAAAGTAGTTCCCGATCCGGTACAACCCCCTGTCTAGCCACCACTGAAATGCTATGATGTCCATGCCCGGACGAAAGTCCGGGTTACGGAATATATGTGTTAAAGGGTTGCTTTGAGAAACCAAAGAAGGAGACTTCCTGAGAGTGTCCCAGGTCCTCAAGGCATGTGACAAGGAAGGTGATAAGATGGGAGGCCTAGTCTTTGGGGGACACCAGAGGAGGAAATCTAAAGTGAAGGATGAGACTGCCTGCCTCTCCATATCCACCCAATCTGGTCTGGCTGATTTAGAATAAACCGTAGAGAGCTGAGCCAGTCTAGCTGCTTGGTAATACCAAAAAAAATTAGGAAGACCCAGTCCCTCCTTATTTCTCAGTCTATAAAAGGATTGTCTCGGTAATCGGTGACCAGATTTACCCCAAATAAATTTAACCACCTTGCTTTGGAACGCTGAAAGGTGATCCTTTCTTATGGTGATAGGGAGCGAGCGAAAGATGTATAAAAGTCTCGGGAGGAGTGTCATTTTGACGGAGTTTATCTTGCCCAGCCAGGATAGTTGGTGAGGAGACCATTGTTTAAGATCTAATTCTAATTTTTTGTAGATGGGGGTAGTTAGCTTGATATAGTTGTTCAAATTTAGGTGTAAGATTTATACCCAGATATTGTATAGAAGACTCATTCCAAGAAAGCGAAATGATTCCTTCAACTGGGTCACCAGAGATGGTTGGAGTGCTTGGGACTTAGAGTCATTAACATGTAAACCTGAAATCTTAGCAAAGTCATCTAGGAGCTTACATAAGACAGGTAGGGATGTGACCGGGGAGGTGATGTATAGAATGAGATCATCGGCAAATAAGCCGCATTTGTGAATTTTAGGCCCACATCTGACCCCCGCTATGTCCGGGTTGGTGCGGATAGCAATTACCAGCGATTCAATTGCTATCGCAAAAATAAGTGGCGATAGTGGGCACCCCTGATGGGTCCCCCTCACTATTTTGATGGGTTCTGAAAACTGACCTTGCAATTTGATCCTAGCCTCAGGGTTACAGTATAGTGATTTAAGTAGCCCAGAGAATTGGGGACCAAAGCCCCACCTTTCTAGAATTGAAAACAGATAGGTCCATGAAACAGAGTCAAAAGCCTTTTGTAGGTCTAACGACAGTAACATACCTGCTTGATCATGACCGCCATCCCAACCAGATTGCAGGATGGAAACAACATCCACTGTTCTTCTGATTTGATCAGGACCTTGCCATCCGGGAATGAAACCAACTTGGTCTTTATTAATATAAGATTCAATGAAGGACACCAGGTGATCAGCAATAATTTTAGTCATTATTTTAAGATCGTTATTGATCAAAGATATGGGTCTATAGTTAGTAACCTCGCCCGGATCCTTGTCTGGTTTTGGGATGACGGTTATGAAGGCAGCGTTCATCTGTGAGTCCAGAGGATCCCCTTTGATTTTGGAGTTAATAAATTTGGCCAAATAAGGTGCTATGGTATTCGCGAAAGCTTTATAATATGGTATGGAGAAACCGTCTGGACCCGGTGCAGAACATTTCTTTAAGTTTTTTTATCACTGCTAAGACTTCCTCTGCAGAGACTAGGGTGGGAATCGGTAAATTATCTAAAAATTTGGTCACAACATGAGGTCTATTTGCCCTGTGTTCACTATAGAGGTTAGCCTAGAATCTATGAAAGGCTTCCATGATTTTGAGAGGATTCGCCGTGGGTGGTTGACCTGCTATTTTAATCATTATCAGTATCATTCTGATATGGGGGGTCAGGGGGCCCCGGTAGCCCACCCCCCAGCAGTCCGCTCTCCCCGCCCAATGAAGAAAGGCGGGAGGGGGGATCGGACTCCCCAGGAACCAGCCTCGGGGGGACAGGACCGGACCCACGTATATAGCACTTCAACAGTGAATGCGAGCAAACAATAGGATACTGAAAATAACTTCTGTAAACTTATACCTAGAACCATAAAGGAGATAAGTGAAAAACGAGGGACTAACAGTGAATTCTGCCCAAATCCCAGGAAGTCCTACATTGACATTATAACCGTGCTAATAGATCCTGGTAGGTGAGCCTATATAGGGATCAATGGGAAAAGTTGTCAATAAACTAACGCATAAAACAAACAAAAAGGGTTATTGCGCGTTGTGAGATTGCGGATGAAAGAAGATAAAAATTAAGAAAAAATGACAGGAGTTTGTCCACCCCAGTGTCTCCCGGAACTCAGATTGGAGACTAAGGGGAGCGTCCAGTTAGAGAGTTACCAACAAGAAAAATCCTTGACTCGTGGTATCATGGAGGTCTGGCTTCTTTGGTGCGTTTGTATTTAGGTTTGTCCCAAACAGGCTGTAGAGGGCTCGCTGGAGATGGGCGTTTGGTGGAACCTGCTGAAGAGTTGGTGAGATCCATCCCTGACTCTTGTGAGATGAGGCGAAGATCTAGAAGGATACGTTCACCTTCTGGTAGGCTGCGGAAGGAATGCGTCTTGCCCCTATAGTCAAACTTTAGTGCAAAAGGGAAGGCCCATTTATACTTAATGTCACTTTGAGAAAAAATAGTAAGTAGGGGTTTCAGGGATCTCCTTTTTTGTATTGTGGTCGGTGATATGTCAGCGAACACTTGTATGGCGTGTCCTCTGCATGTAAGGGGGTGTTGATATCTGCACTTTTTCATCACCTCTTCCTTCACCGAGAAGTAGTGGGGTTTAACCACTATGTCCCTAGGCAGGCCATCTTTCCTGGGGGGTCCCAAGGTTCTGTGAGCTCGGTCTATCTCCAGCTTGTGTGATGGAATGTCAGGGATAATCTGCCTGAGAAAATCTTGAACTACAGGTGTGGTGTCCGTGATTGATTCTGGGAGCCCCCTGATTCTAAAGTTCTCCCTTCTAGATCTATTTTCAAGATAATCGATACGAGATTGAGCAATGTCCAGTTGATCTTGTAACACCTGGATGTGGGCAGAGTTCTGTCTGGTTTTAGAAATGGTTTGGTCAAGTTTATCTTCAATGGCTTCTATCCTTGAGCCAAGGATTTGGAAATCTTCCCTGATATCTCCTGTAATTTTGGCTGCAGTTTGAGCTAGGCCTCTGTCTAATAAGGCTGACAGTTGGGAGAAGAGATCAGGAGCTGAGAGCAGTGCGTGAGAAGGTATGTCTGTCAGCACAGGACCAGTAGCATTATGAGGATATTCAGGCCTCATGGGAGAGCGCAGGATATCCTCCATTGACTGCCCAATAAGAGATTCTGTGGATGCTGGGGAGTGTGCCATAGGTATGAGGTTACTCACTGGGGTCCCAGGAGGGTGGATGCGGGTCACTGCGGCATAGGAAAGCTTGTCTCCAGGGCTCTCCTCAGCGTTCTGTGTGCTAGTCAGCATGGCGCCCGCCATCTTGGATTCGGCCCGCTCCCCCGATGCTCTGAATTGCGGCTCTAGGTCTCTCCTAAATGATCCCGCGGACATGGGTCTGTGCCCCAGCTATTCCACCATCAGATGAGGTGGGTCTAGCGGCCCCCGGGGTCCCGGATCCCCCACTATGTGCGCTGGGTGGTTTAAGCAGTGCGGAGCTCTGGGCTTAAGCAGCCATCAGTCTGCGCATGAGCCCCCCCAAAATGCTTACTTTTTTATCTGCCAAAGGAGCAATTGCATGTAGCATTTGGCCCTATTCAAATGTGTCTTTCTGTTGCTGGGAAGGAGATAAATTTGTGAGTGACAACATTGGTCTCTGGTAGCTCAGACTACTCTTAAGACCAGCACTGCCATTCACCACAGATCACACAGACTGCAGGCTGTCAAGTACTGGACTCCTGGTCTGGACTGAACTCTTCTCTTGACATCATTGCAACGAAGCCCTCAGTACCTCATTGATGAAACCCCACAGGTCCCAGCTATGGCAGTCCACACACCTGCTCAGCCATCCTGCAGTATGTACTAGTACCATCCCCAGCTCCCTCATTCATCATCCCTCTCTTTATTCACTGCAATGGGATCTAATACAGGCTGCTTTATCTCTTTCCAGTTCACTTCCTGTCACAGAGACTCAATAGGAAGTTAGAGGAAATCTGCTAATGTAAGAGGTTGTCCAATCTATTTCTGTTCTTGTGACAACTCTAAAATTCTGGATTTGCCCTCACTTGCTGTCCGTGTTGCAATGGTCATAAGTAAATATAGAGGAGAAATCTCCACAAGAGGGGATGTACAGAAACATATCTCCACTTGAAACTAAACAATACATGTTTTTTGACTTTAGATACACTTTCATATAAATAGACTAAAACAATGTTTAATATAAACAGACATTTGATTTACCTTTTAAATTAGGAACATACCCATTTCTAACCTTTAATGACATTGTAGCTTAAGCTTCCACTGGTGCATCATGATAAAGATTACAGGGACATCAGGACTGAAAGTCTTTTTTATGATTGCCTATGGCTTGAAAGCTAGTGTTGAATGGACTATGAAGGCAGCATAAGCATGACCGGTGCTCTAATCCACGTTTACTTCTAATGCTAAAGTAGTATTATTGTGACTGAAATTAACCTAGATTGCAATACTGATCAGCATTCACACTGCAATCTCCATTCACTTGACATCTCTCATTTAATGCAGAAATTAACTTTATATCGGGTTTCTGTATATTTGGTCTAAGTTAAAAGCAGTCTTGACAATGAGATATTTGTGATGGTTGATTCTAAAAGATTAGTCACCCAGTATTTTACTAGAGTAATGCAATCTTGTATAAACATATGTTCTGTTCTGAGTTTTTGCTACTTACATGTTTGGCATTTAAACTAAGCCATGGACAATAAACGATCTTAATGACAGAGAGTAAAAGAAAGATGTATGAGGCATATTGAGTGAAATTGCTTAATTAAAAGTTAAATTAGGTATTAAAAAGTGTTCTGGTTTTAAATGTAAAGTGAATTGCAAACCCTCCCATGAACTTTGCAAAATAAATCACTGAAAAAGTCAAGCAAATTAAAAGATATTCCAATTACTACTCTACTTGTCTTTTCTTTTGGAATTTCAGCTACCAGGCATATACAAATAAAACTATGTAACAAATAAACACATTTCTTAAACTGCATTCTGGAATTGAATAGTTGAATGTATTTTTTTCAATGTTCTGCCTTTAAAAGTCATTTTAAGCAAATACGGGATAATATTGGATAGTTTGTTTATTGAGTAGGAAGTTATCACCATATGAAGTAGGAAGGGTAGCATTTTTTATAGGATAAAGGTAACAAAGGAAACATCCAAAATGGAAATCCAGCTGACTCAAGTGTGTGGGTGCATTAAAAATGGCTGTTTGTAAAATACATCTCATACATATTGCTTTAAAATAATGATTGCTAAAGTATAACATTTACATAGCAAAGCTACATACATGAAGACATCTTTGCCAAATTGTAATCTAACAAGAGAAAAGATGAGTTTGTGGGACTTTAAATGAGGGAACGCCATGTCAGGAGAAAATAACAACATAGAAATGAAGTTACAGTACATGGTTTATTACAATCTAGAATACATGTCAGATATTTTGTATCAAATAGATAGGTAGTCACAAGACTTACACTAAATATGCTGCTCATAGCATGCAATACAGATAGAAAATAGACATGGTAAATAGGGATTAGCTTCGTGTTGGAGTCGAACCCATGTTCGACTCGAACATCGGCTGTTCGATCGTTCGCCAAATTGCGAACGTTATGGGCCGTTCACGCCAAATTCGTGTGGCGCATCACGGCCCATAATTCACTGCGGCATCACAGTGCATTGCTGGCTGATGATTGGCCAAGCATGCACTATGACCCGCATGCTTGGCCAATCACAGCGCCATAAGTAGAGAGAGCTGTAATTGGCCAAAGCCAGGGTGGCTTTGGCCAATTATGGCTCAGGGGGTTTAGAACACGCCCCACACTATATAAGGCCGCCTGCACGGCGGCCCTGTGTAGTGTGTTCCGGTGTGCTTAGATAGAGAGAGAGAGACAGTGTCATTTCATTTGAGTTAGCTAGATTAGGCAGGACAGTCAGTGAGTTAGCTGCACTTATAGTGTATTTTGTATATATATGCATCCCAGGTGTTGCATATATATATATATATATATATATATATATATATATATATATATATATATACACTGTATTCGGTTTAGCTAGATCCGTTCCTGTTATCTTCCTACTGACAGGCAGGCTTGTCTTGTTACAGTATTTACAGCTACCTGAAGAAAATTGCTGGTGTTCTTTTGATCCTATTAGTACCACAGTCAGGCAGCTAGACTATTTACAGTTAGTGTAGTGCGTCCTTCTCACAGTGTTCAGTTAAAGCTACAAGTTAGTTTAGTGTGACCTCTGCACAGTGTTCAGCTAAAACTATAAGTTAGTGTAGTGCAGTGTTCAGCTAAAGCTACAAGTTAGGGTAGTGCGTCCTCCTCACAGTGTTCAGCTAAAGCTACAAGTTAGTTTAGTGTGACCTCTGCACAGTGTTCAGCTAAAGCTACAAGTTAGTGTAGTGCGTCCTCCTCACAGTGTTCAGCTAAAACTACAAGTTAGTGTAGTGAGACCTCTGCACAGTGTTCATCTAAAGCTACAAGTTAGTGTAGTGCGTCCTGCTCACAGTGTTCAGCTAAAACTACAAGTTAGTGTAGTGCGACCTCTGCACAGTGTTCAGCTAAAGCTACAAGTTAGTGTAGTGCGTCCTCCTCACAGTGTACAGCTAAAGCTACAAGTTAGTGTAGTGCGTCCTCCTCACAGTGTTCAGCTAAAACTACAAGTTAGTGTAGTGCGACCTCTGCACAGTGTTCAGCTAAAGCTACAAGTTAGTGTAGTGCGTCCTCCTCACAGTGTACAGCTAAAGCTACAAGTTAGTGTAGTGCGACCTCTGCACAGTGTTCAGCTAAAGCTACAAGTTAGGGTAGTGCGTCCTCCTCACAGTGTTCAGCTAAAACTACAAGTTAGTGTAGTGCGACCTCTGCACAGTGTTCCGCTAAAGCTACAAGTTAGTGTAGTGAGACCTCTGCACAATGTTCAGCTAAAGCTACAAGTTAGTGTAGTGCATCCTCCTCACAGTGTTCAGCTAAACCTACAAGTTATTTTTTTGCGAGCTCTGCACAGTGTTCAGCTTAAGCTACCTGTAGAAGGTTGGTGGTGTTTTCCTGATCCTCTCACTACCGCAGGCAGCTAAATAAGCTACAAGTTAGTGTAGTGCGAGCTCTGCACAGTGTTCACCTAAAGCTACCTGTAGAAGGTTGGTGGTGTTTTCCTGATCCTATCACTACCGCAGGCAGCTAAATAAGCAACAAGTTATTTTTTGGCGAGCTCTGCACAGTGTTCACCTAAAGCTACCTGTAGAAGGTTGGTGGCGTTTTCCTGATCCTATCACTACCGCAGGCAGCTAAATAAGGTACAAGTTAGTTTTTTGCAAGCTCTGCACAGTGTTCAGCTAAAGCTACCTGTAGAAGGTTGGTGGTGTTCTCATACTACAGGCAGGCAGTTGATTTTGCTAGCTGCAGTATCAGTACATATATATATATATATATATATATATATATATATATATATATCCCAGCTGAGTGCAGCTACAGGCCATTAGTATGTCTGGAAGGCCAACAAGGAGAGGCAGACAGTCACAAACCAATAAAAGAGGGCAAGCAGGCTCTGTGTCTAGAGGCAACAGTGCTGGTCGTGGAGACGGTGCATCCTCATCAGAACGTGGCCGTGGGACACGCTTGGCCTTTTTTTTGGCAGCTGGCCGTGTTGAGCCGCAACATGCGGAAGACTTGGTCGAGTGGATGACCAAGCCATCCTCATCCTCCTCATCCTCTCTCACCTATGCTCAGGGTACTTTGCCTGGCAAAGCAGCGGCCTCTTCCCTTGGCTCAATGTCATCAGTGACTCCTTCCCTAGCCCCACCATGTCCTCCTGAGGAGTCCCTCGAACTGTTTGACCACAGCGTTGGGTACATGCTCCAGGAGGATGCCCAGCGTTTGGAAGGCTCTGATGATGATACTGAGCTAGATGAAGGCAGTAATGTGAGCACGGACAGAGGGGGTGCCCAAGAAGGACAGCAATCTGGCAGTCATCCTCCTCCTGCAGCAGCATACTGCCAGGTTTGCTCCAGTGATGAGGAGGGAGGGGATGATGAGGTCACTGACTCAACGTGGGTGCCTGATAGGAGAGAGGAGGAGGAGGCGGCACATCACCAACGAGGCAGGAAGCCCTCCAGGGGCCAGCCTAAGGGCAGCACACTGACTGCATCACACCCCAAAGCTCCTCATGTGCAGGGCGCTGCAGTCTCTGCGCATTATTCAAAAAGTTCTTTGGTGTGGGCCTTTTTTGAGACGAGTGCATCAGATCACACCGCTGCTATTTGCAACATATGTCTCAAGCGTATCTCGCGTGGCCAAAACATCTCCCGCTTGGGCACCACATGCTTGACCAGACATATGTTGACCTGCCATGCAGTTCGTTGGCAAGCATATTTAAAAGACCCACACCAAAGAACAAAGAGGACCTCTCCTTGCTCCTCATCAGCTGAGATCTCCAACCCCACTATGCCTTCAGTCCTCTCTGAGACCTGCACTGAGAGGAATGAAGGTGTAGAATTAGGTGTGTCACAGCCAAGTAATTGTGGGCAATCTGCTTTCGGTACACCAACGTCAGATTGTACCAGGCACATTTCCCTGCCCCAGCTGCTGCACTGCCGAAAGAAGTTCACTCCCAGCCATCCACATGCCCAGCGGTTGAATGCTAGCTTGGCAAAATTGCTAGCACTTCAACTGCTGCCTTTTCAGTTGGTAGACTCTGTTCCCTCTCTGTGAGTTTGTGGAATGTGCGGTTCCTCAGTGGCAGGTACCCAAACGCCAATTTTTCTCACGGAAGGCGATTCTGGCTCTCTACTGGCATGTGGAAGGCAATGTCTTGGCCTCGCTAGACAGGGCGGTCAGCGGTAAGGTGCATATTGCCGCTGATTCATGGTACAGCAGGCATGGACAGGGACGTTACCTATGTTTCACCACACATTGGGTGACTCTGCTGGCAGCTGGGAAGGATGCAGGACAAGGTGCAGTAGGGTTGGAGGTTGTTCCGCCACCATGCCTCCAAAATGCCACTACTAATGATTGTGACACACCTCTCTCCTCCAACCCCTCCTCTTCTTCTTCCTCCATGGTCTCTTCCTGTGCTTTGTCCTCAGAACCAGCGGTGCTCCGTAGCCGTTCAAGGGGATACGCAAGTATGCAGGCCAAAAGATGCCATGCAGTGCTTGAGGTGGTGTGCTTGGGGGACAGGAGCCACACTGGGGCAGAGGTTCTGTCAGCTCTGCAGGGGCAGGTTCAGAGGTGGTTGACGCCATGACAACTTAAGGCAGGAATGGTGGTTTGCGACCATGGCACCAACCTCCTCTCTGCCCTCCGACAGGGACAAATGACCCATGTGCCCTGTTTGGCTCACGTCCTTAACTTGGTGGTGCAGCGGTTCTTGGGCAGGTACCCGGGCTTACAGGATGTCCTGAGGCAGGCCAGGAAAGTCTGTGTGCATTTCCGCCGGTCTTATAATGCCAGTGCTCGGCTGGCAGACCTCCAAAAGGAGTTTAACCTGCCCAAGAACCGCCTAATCTGTGACATGCCCACTAAGTGGAACTCAACGTTGGCCATGCTGCAGCGACTGCACACGCAGCAGAGGGCCATCAATGAGTACCTGTGTGACTATGGCACCAGGACAGGGTCAGGGGAGCTTGTTTTTTTTCCCCACGCCAGTGGGCCATGATCAGGGATGCATGCACTGTCCTATCACCATTTGAGGAGGCCACGAGGATGGTGAGCAGTGACAGTGCATGCATCAGTGACACTGTCCCCCTTGTCCACCTGTTGGAGCACACGCTGCGTGAAATAATGGACAGGGCACTTGAGGCAGAACAGAGGCAGGAAGAGGAGGACTTCCTTAGCTCTCAAGGCCCCCTTTATCCAGACAGTGTTCCTGCGTACCCGCCGATCACACAGGAAGAGGAGGAGGAGGAGGAGGAGGAAGATTGTGTCAGTATGGAGGTGGAGCCTGGCACTCAGCATCAGCAGCAGTCTTTAAGGGATCAGTCCCAAGAAACACATGGACTTGTACGTGGCTGGGAGGAGGTGGCTGCCGACCATGTCGTCCTTAGTGACCCAGAGGACTCCGGACTGAATGCCTCAGCAAACCTACGCTGCATGGCCTCCCTTATCCTGCAAAGCCTGCGTAAGGATCCTCATATTCGTGGTATCAAGGAGAAGGACAAATACTGGCTGGCAACCCTCCTTGATTCACGTTACAAAGGTAAGGTTACGGACCTTATCTTGCCATCGCAGAGGGAGCAGAGGATGAAACATCTTCGGGAGGCCTTGCAGAAAGGTCTGTGCAACCCCTTCCCAGAGACTGGGAGGTTACAAACTCCTGTTTCTGGACAACGTGTTGCTGAGGCTTCGGTCAGTCAAAGAAGGAGCGGTGGAGAAGGTGGCAATCTGACCGATGCGTTCAGACAATTTTTGGTCCGCAGCCCCAAGGTATGATTGGTTCCAGCAACCATCGTCAGCGTCTGTTTTACATGGTGCAGGAATACTTGCACAGTATGCAATTGAGCTACTAGCCTGTCCTGCATCCAGCGTTCTTTCGGAACGCACATTCAGTGCTGCTGGAGGCTTTGTAACCGATCACAGGGTGCGTCTGTCCACCGAATCGGTCGATCGACTGACCTTCATAAAAATGAATCAGTCTTGGATCACCACCAACTACCAAGCACCTGATGCTGATGTAACCGAATAATTTTTTTTGAAATCTCAGATCCCTTCAAAGACTGCCTATGCTGATGCTGAGTGACTATCCTGAGTAATTATCCTCTTCCTCCTCAATGATCACGCTGATAGCTTGTAAGAACATTTTTGGTTCTGGGCACCACCACCAGTGCCTAAGGTCCAATTTTTCAGCCCCAGTTTAACAGGGGCGTGTAATTACAATTTTTGATGCAATACTTTGCAGCAGGGCTCATTCCTGTGTTCCAACTAGAGTTTCTGTGAGGGGTTGCAGTGTTGTGGCACCAGCACCAGTGCCTAAGGCCCAATTTTTCAGCCCCTGTTTAACAGGGGAGTGTAATTACAATTTTTGATGCAATACTTTGCAGCAGGGCTCGTTTCTGCATTTCAACTAGAGTATCTGTGAAGGGTTGCAGTGTTGTGGCACCAGCACCAGTGCCTAAGGCCCAATTTTTCAGTCCCTGTTTAACAGGGGCGTGTAATTACAATTTTTGATGCAATACTTTGCAGCAGGGTTCATTCCTGTGTTCCAACTAGAGTATCTGTGAGAAGTTGCAGTGTTGTGGCACCAGCACCAGTGCCTAAGGCCCAATTTTTCAGTCCCTGTTTAACAGGGGAGTGTAATTACAATTTTTGATGCAATACTTTGCAGCAGGGCTCGTTTCTGCATTTCAACTAGAGTATCTGTGAAGGGTTGCAGTGTTGTGGCACCAGCACCAGTGCCTAAGGCCCAATTTTTCAGTCCCTGTTTAACAGGGGCGTGTAATTACAATTTTTGATGCAATACTTTGCAGCAGGGTTCATTCCTGTGTTCCAACTAGAGTATCTGTGAGAAGTTGCAGTGTTGTGGCACCAGCACCAGTGCCTAAGGCCCAATTTTTCAGTCCCTGTTTAACAGGGGAGTGTAATTACAATTTTTGATGCAATACTTTGCAGCAGGGTTCATTCCTGTGTTCCAACTAGAGTATCTGTGAGAGGTTGCAGTGTTGTGGCACCAGCACCAGTGCCTAAGGCCCAATTTTTCAGCCCCTGTTCAACAGGGGCATGTAATTACAATTCTTGATCTAATATTTCACAGCAGGGCCCATTTCTGTGCCCACCAAGAGCGAGTGAGGACTTACAGTGTTGTGGCACCAGCACCACCACCAAAGGCCCAATTTTTCTGCCCCTGTTCAAAAAGGGCATGTAATTACAAATCTTGATCTAATATTTCACAGCAGGGCCCTGTGAGGGCTTACAGTGTTGTGGCCACAACAACACCTAAAGCCCAAATTTCTGCTGAGTATATAGGGCAGGCCCCTACTTTCAAATATCCAACTTACAAACGACTCCTACTTGCAAACGGAAGGAGACAACAGGAAGTGAGATGAAATCTACCCCTAGGAAGGGAAATTCTCTCCTGTAAGAGGTAATATGGGAAAAAGGTTTCTCCTTTCCACTGATGCTTTATCACCAATCCTTGTTTCACAAAAAAACCCAAATTTTCAAAAAACATTTGTCATTGGGACAAAAAAATGAGGTGAAATCTTATGAAGAGGAGCACAGACAGCAAAACAAATGTCACAGGGGTGATATCCCTTCCCTATGTTTTCCAAAAAGCTTAAAATAGATTTTTTTGGCTGGTGCTAAACACGTTAAAAATGCACCAGTTCAAAATTACAAACAGATTCTACTTAACAACAAACCTACAGTCCCTGTCTTGTTTGCACCGCCTGTATACTGCTGTTCAGAGTATATAGGGCCTGGTGGCCCCACGCCTTTCCTTTTTTTAATTTAGGTGCGGGGTTCCTCTTAATATCCATACAAGACTCAAAGGGCCTGGTAATGGACTGGGGGGTACCCATGCTGTTTGTCTCACTGATTTTCATCCATATTGCCAGGACCCGACATTACATTAAAGCCGCAAGCAGTTTTAAATGACTTTTTTTCCTTTAAAAATGACATTTTGTGCAGGGACTGTTCTAAGCATGGGAAACACGCGCCACTTTACAGGCATACTATAGACACCCCCCAGGTACGATATTTAAAGGAATATTTCACTTTTTTTCTTTTTTTAACCTTAAGCATTATTAAAATCACTGCTCCCAAAAAAACGGCCTTTTTTAAAAGTTTTTTTTGCATTGATACATGTCCCCTGAGGCAGGACCCAGGTCCCCAAACCCTTTTTAGGACAATTCCATGCAAATTAGCCTTTAAAATGAGCACTTTTGATTTCGAATGTTCAAGTCCCATAGACGTCAATGGGGTTTTAACGTTTGTGCGAATTTTCAGTCCGTTCACAGGTTATGATGCGAACCGAACCGGGGGGTGTTCGGCTCATCCCTAATGGTAAATATACATGATATAAGTCGATTGAAAAACATATGTAATAGAGACAAGTAACTGTTGGCATCTAGTGGCACTCAACGCATTTCCTGGCATTACAGCCATTCATCAGGAGTGTTGTGAAGTAATATACTGGGAAGGAAATGAACAAGGGTTAATAATAATGCCCTTAGAATAAGGGGGAACAGAGTTATTATATCCCAAAAAGATGGAGATAGGTTGGGATACTTACTACACAGCCTCAAGACCAGGTCCAATATCCGCCAAGGAAGATGGGGGTAACAGGCATGATGTCTCCCCCGGGGGTTGATACAAAAGGTGCATAGTGTTCCTAGATAAAATGTGTCAAAAAAGGATTAATCAAATGAATCATGCCTGTTACCCCCATCTTACATGGCGGATACCGGACCTGGTCTTGAGGCTGTGTAGTAAGTATCCCAACCTATCTCCATCTTGTTGGGATATAATCCCTCTGTTCCCCCTAATTCTAAGGGCATTATCATTAACCCTTGTTCATTTCCTTCCCAGTATATTACTTCACAACACTTCTGATGAATGGCTATAATGCCAGGAAGCGCGTTGAGTGCCACTAGATGCCAACAGTTACTTGTCTCTATTACATATGTTTTTCAATCGATTTATTATACCATGTATAATTGCCATGTCTATTTTCTATCTGTATTGCATGGTATAAGCAGCATATTTAGTGTAATGCCCCGTACACTTGATCGGACATTGAACGGACATTCCGACAACAAAATCCATGTATTTTTACCGACGGATGTTGGCTCAAACTTGTTTTGCGTACACACGGTTGCACAAAGTTGTCAGAATTTCCAATCGCCAAGAATGCGGTGACGTACACCACGTATGACAAGACTAGAAAAGGCCAGTTCAGAACCAAGTGCGGCACCCTTTGGGCTCCTTTTGCTAATCTCGTGTTAGTAAAAGTTTGGTGAGAGATGATTTGCGCTTTTTCAGACTCGTGGTTTTCAGATCGTTTTCTGCTGTTCAATTTGTGCTTGTGGGTTTGTATCTGCTCTTCAGTGCGTGCAGTCAGTTCGTATTGTACTATTCTGTGTGATCTTGTCTGCGCGTTACTGTTTTTCAGGTCGCTCTTCACAGACCTTGCTGTTCTTCAGTGCATTCTGTTACTTCGTTCTGAGCAGCTGACCGTTTTCTAGCCATGTTGTGTATATGTACTCCTTGTAGAGTTTGTGCTGTGCGGGGGCTTGGTGTTGGGGTCCTTACCTTGACACAAGTCCAGTCCATGAACAGGGTGGGGAGGAGTTCATGGACCAAGAATTGGTTGCTTCAGTGTGACCAGTTCTGTCATATGTCATTGCTCCGTGAGATCTGTGAGAATAATCCTGATGAATACAGGAACTTTCTCAGGATGACAGACCCAGTATTTCACCGTTTGTTGGCTTTGCTGACCCCTTTTATTAGCAGGCAGGATACCTGCATGAGGCAAGCCATCACTCCGAAGCAGAGGCTAGTCGCCACCTTGCGGTTCTTGGCGACGGGGAGAAGCCTGCAGGACTTGAAGTTCTTGACAGGCATCTCCCCCCAGGCTCTGGGGATCATTATCCCAGAGACCTGTTCTGCCATCATCCAGGTCCTGCAGAAGGATTATATTAAGGTAAGATTTTTATCCTTTAACATCACATTTTATTGTATTTAATGTTTGATCATATATTGTATTTCTTTCCTCATTCCCTAATTACCATGATTGTAATATGCTGTGAATGTCCCCTTTGTCATCATGCATGCTGGATTTTTATGTCATTATTTTTGTTGTCCTTCATACATATTTGCCTTCACTTACCTCCCCAGCATGGTCTCCTGGCCCTATATTCACCTCATGTAGTCACTTAACAATGTATTTTATCAGCTCCATAGTAGTGCTTTACCCCAAACACCCCCTAAAATGTTTTGAAATGTGATTTGTGATTTAAATTCAGGCAGAGTGGCAGAGGCTTTTTTTGGGGGGTCCCCAAATCATTTTAACCCTCCCTCCCCCCAACTACTAAGTCAGCTGATAACAATTCTCTATCTATCCTCAATCATCTATCTGCTGACTTTGCCAAACCCAAACACACTATACCCACCTCTTTTGTGGTCAGATTTATAGATGAATTCTCCAAAGCATGTAGTGCAAGGGCCTGCCTGAATACTTTCAAATGGTACTGTTTCAAGTTTCTGTATACTATTATTATCTTGATAGGTAATAGCAGAATGTCCAAATGTGCTAAAATGTGTACAGTGTGTATTTATATCTTTGTATTATGACACTTCTTACCTGTCCAGTGGGCTGCCAATAGTGTAACTAAGGAGGGGCTGTTCAAAGTAATACACATTATTTAGGCCCCATCTCTCAATGAAGTGGAGAGGGTTATCTGTCTAAGAGTTCCCCCCCTATAATGTTAGAAATGGCCCATGAGAGGGGGGAGGGGGAATCTGATAGGTGTACCTTATACTTTGGTCTTTAAAAACTCCCTCAAATAAATGTTATCTTGATGTTGGCCATAAATGTTTGTGTCTAATCTTCTGTTCCCTGTTTATGTGCAAAATGACTAAATTTCTTTTTTTGTTTGACTCCACAGTTTCCTTCCATGTCACAGGAATGGCAGACTGTGGCCTCCCACTTTGCCCAGCGGTGGGACTTTCCTAACTGCGGAGGGGCAATTGATGGGAAACACGTCCACATCGTCCCACCACCCAACTCGGGGTCGTACTATTATAATTATAAGGGGTTCAATAGTATTGTGATGTTGGTGGTGGTGTCGGCTACTTATGAGTTCCTGTATGTGGACATGGGGAAGAATGGCCGGATGTCCGATGGTGGAGTCATCGCCCAGACCGAGTTCTACAGGCCAGAATGGCAGCTTGCCATCTCCAGAAGACAATGTGGAAGGACTCCCATTCGTATTCATTGTGAATGAAGCATTTGCGCTCACCCCGGACCAGAGGGTTTTTAATTACCGCCTATTTCTTACACCCATACATATGGTGGAGTATAAACTGAATCATATCATCCTGGCGTGCTGTGTTCTACACAACTTTTTACGGCAACATTCTGCCAACTGTACTGGCTCAGTTGGGCCTGAGGCTGGAATTCAAAATGAAACAACCCTGACGGCGCTTGAAAGTGGCCGTCCTGGCTTTCCCTCCCTGAGTGCCCGTGATGTCCGGCTAAGATACCTTGAATACTTTGCGGGTAGGGGGGCTATCAATATGCCAGACAAATCTGAAACCTTTTTTATAATAAAAAAAACCCTGACAGAAATGACCCTGACAGAAATGTGGGGAGCCCTGAAAATGGCGTGATTGTGTAACCTTACAAAGCACTGTTGGGTGTTATTTACTAAAGGCAAAGACACTTTGCACTACAAGTGCACTTGAAACTGCACTTGTAGTGCAATGTGGATTTGCCCTTAGGAATTAACACCCATTGTCACAGAAAACACCAATTAGAGCACCACAAAAGTGTTGTAGTGTTGAGACAATAATCCACACATTCTTGATTAACAATCTTTTTAATACCAGCACAATCACATGTGCATTTAGAAAAGGTTTTTAAAACAAACCAACATGTTTGTTGTATAACAATTTTTGGGGTCACATTAGAAAAAGTAGAAATGTCCATTTAAGATAAAACAGGCATGTTTAAAACCAACAAGAAAGACACAAATCTTGAACTTACAAAGTTCACTTTTGGTAGAACTTGAAGGCAATATCAGACATGAGTATTTACAAACTGTGTTTGATATTGCGTTCAGATGGGGTGAAGTCACCTCAGGAAAAGCCAAATTTTGATGATGCACACAAATTTACGAATGTCAACATGTGCTAGCTGCCATCACGGGGGATCAAGGGACATGTTTTGGGGGTGCAACCACTTCCTCACAGCTACTTTAGTATTGAGGAAGGGGTTGCACCCCCAAAAGGCATCCATTGATCTCCCGTGATGGCAGATAGCACATGTTGACACACTGTGTGCATCTTCAAAATTTGGCTTCTCTGAAATTTGTCAAAAAATGTCAAAAAGTTTTAGCACACAAAAAACCAAAGGAATTTGGAGGGGTTTTAAACTCTCCCTAAAACATCAATGATGTTCTTCATTTTTTGAAGAACATCATTGATGTTTTTCTTGATGTTTTCCAAGTCCCTATTACACCCCATGATCTCCCCGATCAGGATCTGTGCACTTTCCAAGGTGAAAGGATCTGGATCCACACCATCACGATCAACTAAAAAGATAGAAACCAAAAAAAACAGCATGTATTATAAATATGCCGGCATCCATCTCTTACCTGAGCCTGTGGTCGCAGACACTCACCTGTTGTGGTTCCAATTTCCACCACGTCTTCCTCCTCCTGCTCTGCTTGTCTTGGGTGGATTTCCCCTTCTTCCAGAGGTGGGGGGTCTCTGGTCTCCTCGGATGATGGGTGTCCTCCGAGTCTTTTCTCCCCTATGTAAAAAAAAATAGGTCTACTTAGCACACAGATATTTGATGGCAAAACTATAAATATGAAACATTGCTTGGAAGTGGGGTACAATTGTCTGTTTTGGCAGAGTTCCAAGATGTTGCATTTTTCTTGTCCTTTGTCAAACTTCAATACTTACCTGTTTTGTACAAGCTTCACAGATGGAGACACCCCTATAGTATACACTGGAGCACCTGTGTGGGCCCCTAATAAAAAGGGTGTTCTTTTGTCCCACACTAGTGCTCCAGCATCCAGATGTGTAAACAGCTGCTGAGTGTCCTCTCCTTACACAGAATCTAGTTTGCATTTCATTCTAGTAACAAACCCATCTACACAACCAAATTATTTTCAGACAAGTAGGCCCTAAAAAATGTGGGCAATGCATATGGCCAAAACAATGGTGTTTTCTAGGCTGAAAGAAAAATGTTTGATACGAACGAATAATAAACAGTTAAGAAAAGCACATGGAGCAGCACGAACGTAATAAACAATAAAAGAATAGGAACACAGCACAACTACTTACTTTTTTGCAGCACTCACCGAATCTTTCTGTACTGCTCGTGCTCTCTTAATTTGAGGTTCGACCACCGTTTCCTGAGCTGATCTTTCGATCGTCGTACCCCGAAATTCCGGTGCAGACTTTTGACCACTTTCGCCATGATCTTGGCCCAGGGCCGGACTGGGAATAAAATCCAGCCCTGGAAATAATTTCATACCAGCCCCATAGTATTTTTATACCAGCCCAACCGCATAACGTCATTATTTTCTTGTTCATGAAAGGGAAAACCATGCATTTTAAAGCACATTTGAAGAGTGTATTATATATAGATAAGAGAGACATGGAATTTACAAACAGCAGCAATTTTTTTCTGGCAAAAATCATGCCATTTACTGGCACATTTTTTATTGACACTGCAAAAAAAAGGTGCCGTAAATGGCAGTTTTCAGTGCAAATATCAATATTTAAGCTATAAACTGCTATCAGCAATGTGTTAAGTTAAACAAAAGTCAAAAACCATATTTCTCCATTTACATGAAAGTCAGATTAATATAACCCAACACAGAGTTCCCCCATATATCAGGAGGATTCCCCTTTACAGTGCAAGGGAACTCTGACATAAAGGGGAACATTGCGGATCATGATCTAAGCGGGAAATCTGATATAAAAGGGGGGCACTGGTGACCAGAGACCCCACTTATATCAGAGTCCACTGCATTCCCCTTTACATCAGAGTTCCCCCTTGCACTGTAAGGTGGAATCCTGCAGACTATGATGTAAAGGGGAACTCTGGGAATGTGGGGAGGACTCTGGTAACCAGAGACCACCTTCCGCAGAAAGAAAACACTAAAGTATGGGGGTTTACTGATATAAGGGGTAAACCTTTATATCAGTGCCCCCTTACACTATTGTATTGACCCCCCCTCTCAGGCTGGCCTGGTGGTGCTGTCACTGACCTCCTCTCAGGTGCACCTTGCAGGGCTCAGTCAGTCGGCTCCAGCTCGGTGGCTCTGGTTTTATCCCATAGTTTCCTCTCCACAGTCCATACATGTCTGACTTCTCCCAGGACCCCCATCCCTGAGGCACTCCCACTCTTGACTCCACTCCAGACTGCAGACGTGATATAAGACAAGAGATGGTCAGAGGCTGCGGATGGTACAGGGGAGGTCAGAGGCTGCGGATGGTACAGGGGAGGTCAGAGGCTGCAGAGGGGACGACAGGAGAGGTCAGAGGCTGCGGAGGGGACAGGAGAGGTCAGAGGCTGCGGAGGGGATGACAGGAGAGGTCAGAGGCTGTGGAGGGGATGACAGGAGGGGTCAGAGGCTGCGGGGGGGACAACAGGAGATCAGAGGCTGTGGAGGGGACGACAGGAGAGGTCAGAGGCTGCGGGGGAATGACAGGAGGTCAGAGGCTGCGGGGGGATGATAGGAGGTCAGAGGCTGCGGGGGGATGACAGGAGGTCAGAGGCTGCGGGGGGGATGACAGGAGGTCAGAGGCTGCGGGGGGGATGGCAGGAGGTCAGAGGCTGTGGGGGGATGACAGGAGGTCAGAGGCTGCGGAGGGGAGGGGGGATGACAGGAGGTCAGAGGCTGCAGGGGGGATGACAGGAGGTCAGAGGCTGCAGGGGGGGACGGGAGGTCAGAGGCTGCAGGGGGGGACAGGAGGTCAGAGGCTGCAGGGGGGGACGGGAGGTCAGAGCCTGCAGGGGGGGGCGGGAGGTCAGAGGCTGCAGGGGGGGCAGGAGGTCAGAGGCTGCAGGGGGGGCAGGAGGTCAGAGGCTGCAGGGGGGGCAGGAGGTCAGAGGCTGCAGTGGGGGGCAGGAGGTCAGAGGCTGCAGGGGGGGACAGGAGGTCAGAGGCTGCAGGGGGGGGCAGGAGGTCAGAGGCTGCAGGGGGGGCAGGAGGTCAGAGGCTGCAGGGGGGGCAGGAGGTCAGAGGCTGCAGTGGGGGCCAGAAGGTCAGAGGCTGCAGGGGGGGACAGGAGGTCAGAGGCTGCAGGGGGGGGCAGGAGGTCAGAGGCTGCAGGGGGGGCAGGAGGTCAGAGGCTGCAGGCGGGGGCAGGAGGTCAGAGGCTGCAGGGGGGCAGGAGGTCAGAGGCTGCAGGGGGGGCAGGAGGTTAGAGGCTGCAGGGGGGCAGGAGGTCAGAGGCTGTGGGGGGGCAGGAGGTCAGAGGCTGCGGGGGGGGCAGGAGGTCAGAGGCTGTGGGGGGCAGGAGGTCAGAGGCTGCGGGGGGGCAGGAGGTCAGAGGCTGCAGGGGGGGTAGGAGGAAGAGGCCACCAGACGAGTACTCACTGCGGTACTTTTAAAAATGGCGCCGCTCGGCGCCATCGTGTCACTGCGCATGCGCCCGCATTTCCGAGAATTGCCGAGTGTGTACGGACTTTCCCGAGCACGGCTAGCTCGGGAAAGCCCGTACACGCTTCCGAGAATAGCGCTAGCGCATGCGCAGTTGCATGTCAGCCTGGCGGCCCCGCAGCCATATTTCTTTCAGGCACCGCTGCCCTCACAGCGGCCCCAGGGGCAGCCAGACAGCCGGCCCACCGGGGGATTTCCGCTAAGCGGTTATGCTGCATTATCCCAACAAAGCCATGTACGGATTTTAATCATGTTATTACTTTTTCAATAAAGAGGATTTTATTTTTCACTTTTCCAATCCGGAGTGCGGCTGTCCAGATTTTTCCATCACACACAAATCAAAATAAGGTTTAAAGCAGCACACAAGAAAAAATACAAAATAAAGTCTGCTTATCTTCAGCAGAAAGTAAAAGTAAAAAGGCACCTTACAGTTCATGGATGGGTAGTTATACCAAGGTTTTAACAGTCCTTGTTGATTATTTTAGCAGCCCCAGCAAAACTCACAGCTCTCCAAGACAGATGTCTTCCACACAACTCCTCCTCACCACCACTCCAAGCACTACTTCCTGCCTTTAAGAGCTGCTTTCTGGAGGCTCTTAAACCCGTGTGTGCTGGAATCCCTGTAGGCAAGGGCGGAGGCTTTTTCCCACCCAAATATCACTTCAGAGCCTCTGAAATTCTGGGTCCCAAATATCTCTCTATTAACTCAGAGAGAACTGCGAGTCAGTCCTCTCCTGATTAAAGCTATACCCGGGAATTCCTCACCCATCCTGGGTGACCCCTTGAATATTACCACACTTCCCTTAAATGGACCATAACCCAAATATCAGTGCTATATAACACCTGTCCAGGACCCAGCCTTGGCATCCTGTACACTCTGTTCTCTTCTCCCATGGGAAGATTGCCCCTCTATTACTTTTCTGGGGATAATCCAAAATGTGTGATTTTCTTTCACTTTTAATGATAATCGTAAACAGGACAAATAGAGGGGGTGAATCACTCTAATGGGGTCACAGACAGCAAAAAAAACCTGACAGGGGTGCTAAGCCATCTCCACTTTATCCAAAACTATAAAAAAAGTTTTGCCTTTAGTTATACTTTATACTTTTTTGTTTCTGTGTTTTTCCATATTTAGGTTTTTATGCATTACTGTTAAGAAACTGATAGGTAGAGACTCCTCCAAATTGGCTATTATATTTTTACAATTTTTAAATACCTCATGTCTGGACAACTACTTAATTACCTTATGCATTTATTTATTTATTTATTTATTTATTTATTTATTTATTTATTTCCTTGACTTTAACACCATGTTTTTGGTTTGTGAGGTAAATAACTCATGAGGTGATAGTGAATTGACATTTTCAGCATCTCATAATAATTAGATAGTTGGATAAAATGTGTCATGTGGTTCAATTATCTCATGAGATATCCTTTAGTGGATTGAACCCATTGTGACAGTAAGACGGATCACACAGGACCTTCCATCGCTCCGGGTACCAACTTGCCAAGGTCACCTGTGAGTCCTTTTATCTTTAACTCAACACCCTGTTAAGGTGGTGCTCAAAATAGTGCCCATTAATGCCCCGAGTCTTTTACCACCCCGTCAAAACATTTTCTCTTTGGCGTGTAGTCCACTCATCTCAGGCTGATATTAGTACTGTCCAAGAAATGCACTTCCAATCTACAGCCGCTCCTAAATGCAGCTATAAAGACTTCCCATATATCTACTTGCCTACTTTTTTATCCAAACAGAGAGTAGTGCTGCTGGTGATTAGGAACACTGTATGATTCACTCTGCATTCTTCTATCCTAGTTGAAGGTGGCAGATATAAAATTCTGACATGCAATAATAATAACAGGCCATACATGTGGAAAAGTATCTACGCTTCCAAATCTCACCAACTAAGGTTTCTCCGCAAGGTGTTCAAGTAAATATCTGACATTAGGCATTGTAATCTCGTTATGCGTGGGGAATTAAACCACTTAACCATTTGGCTGGCCAAAGACCGGAGCACTTTTTGCGATTCAGCACTGTGTCGCTTTAACTGACAATTGCGTGGTCGTGCGACGTGGCTCCCAAACAAAATTGACGTCCTTTTTTTTTTTTTTCCATAAAGATTTTATTCAGTTTAAAGACATACATAAACAAGTCCAATACAAACTTTTTATAACAAAATATATCTATAACATCAAAATGGTACTCTTTAAAGATACTTAGGGAGATATTCTGAGACATAGTGAACAAGAACTGAACTTGTAATATACCAGTAGTGTGTGGGGGCAGAGGATCTCTTTCTCATTTTTTCACCCCCCCCTCCCCCTCTGGATACCAACCAAATAAGGGGATAGATAAATGGTTCATTCTCGACCAACAAATAATGCTATGTGCATCGCATTAAGGCTATCCAGGTATCAAAAGGAGGGTACCATAACGTGGAATAAATCATGTATGTTCGTTTAGTATCTTATGAAAGAATATGCCTAGCATCAGAAAAGGACAAAAAGAATAGAGAAAGAAAAGTACAAACAGAAGAGAGGACTAAGGATAAAGAGACAAGGGGTGGAAGATAAGAGAGAAAGGGGAACCTATAGGGGGGAAGAACAAAATAAAAAGGGGGATATCAGAAGGAGACATAAGTGGGCCCACGCTCGCCCCCCCCAACCCCGTAGCCCGATACCCCATCAACGAGCTCAAAGGTCATTTAATCACTCCGCAAAGTGTATTGATGGTATCTCTCTGTGGTAGTGAAGTGTGACCAGCAGGCCCAAAGCATAGAGAATTTATGAACTCTGTGAACTTTGTGCAATATGGATCAGTTCCTCCATCTCTTTAATGTTTGAGATTTTTGCGAGCCATTCCCTGATCGTTGGGGGCGCGAGTGAACTGCCACAGTTTGGGTATACAAAGTTTGGCCGCATTGACCATGTGCATGGCAAGAGATTTAAAATAATCCCTTCTGGGGAGAGAGGTATGATGTAGGAGAAATTGGGCTGGGGTATAATCTAGATTAAATGTTGTGACGTGTGTGATGATGCTGTGAACCTCCCTCCAAAATGGTTGAAGGATCCCACAACCCCACCACACGTGTAGCATAGTGCCTATTTCCATGCCACACCTCCAACAAGTGTTAGGGATGGCAGGCGAGAACTTGTGTAAATGCGAGGGGGTTCTATACCATCTAGTGATCACTTTATAGCAGTTTTCTTGGATAGCCACATTTAGCGACCCTTTATGTGTGTAGTCATGAATAGCGTTCCAGTCTTCCGTAGTCAGTGGAATGTTTAGGTCTCTGGTCCAAGACAATTGTGATGGGGTCGGGGTCTCAGTAGGCATTTCCGATATCAGAGAAATTAAGTGTTTCTGCGGTATTTTGCAATAGCATAAGGTCTCGAATGGTGTAAGGTGTCCTGTCCATTTTGTTAGAGGGGCCTGAGTCTCCAGAAAGTGTCTAATCTGTCTATAAGTCCAAAAGGAGAAAGAGGAAGTTTTAGAAAGCGACCTCAGTGTTTCTAGGGAGATTGGTTTTCCACTGGAGAAGAACTGCTGAGCCAACACGTCCTCAAAGGGCCATTCCTGTTTGAGAAAAATGTTAGATATCCCAGGTGGAAATTCTGGGTTTCCTCTAAAGGTCGTTAGAGGGCTTGGGGAAGATGTGGAATTGCCACTCAGCAAAGACTTCTTATGAGCTAAAAGAGATGGGTAAATCAGCGGGTGAGTCAAGACGGGGTGTAACCAGTTTTTGGAGGGGAGCCAAGGAAGAAGATGTAGCGGCCCAGAAACAAAAGCACCTTCAAGGAATACCCATGACTTGAGAGAGGCATGGATATTCCAATCCCCGATTCTTGTAAGATGGCAAGCCACGTAGTACTTATGTAAATCAGGCAATCCTATCCCTCCCTTCAATTTGGATAGCGTGAGGCGTGCGTATTTGATGCGAGGAGGAGAGTTTCTCCAAAGAAAGACAGAACAAGCCTTCCGATAGGTCGCGAAAAAAGATGCCGATAAAGAGATCGGGACTGCTTGCTTTAAGTAAAGTAGACGAGGTAAGATGATCATCTTGATCAGGGCAGAGCGACCAAACCATGAAACATTTAAGCCTGACCACTCCTTTAAAAGTTTTTGGATCTTCATAATTGCCGGATGATGGTTAACGAGATAAAGATCAGATAGCCGGGTAGGAATTTGGATGCCCAGATATGTGATCGCATTCTTATCCCATCTAAAGGGGAACATATCTTGGCAGTGGGTCATTTCCTGAGAGGGGAGCGTGATATTTAGAGCATGGGACTTGGAATAATTAATTTTTAGGTTAGAAATTTTCCAAAATGACTGTAAGTCTTTGAGGAGGTTCGGTAGGGAGATGCGAGGCATTTTTAGGGATAGGAGAATGTCATCAGCAAAAGCTGCTACCTTAAACTCCTTCTCCTTCACTGTTATCCCTTGTATGTTTGGATTATCTCTCAATCTGTTGAGAAGGGGCTCTAAAGTCAAAATATAAATTAAAGGGGAGAGGGGGCATCCCTGGCGTGTGCCGTTGCTGATAGGGAAGGCGTTCGACAGGTGGCCATTAACCCTCACCGCTGCAGAGGGACCGGAGTATAGGGCCATTACATATGATAGCATACGGCTTCCCAGCCCGATAGCTAGCAGGACCTCCCGCATATAGTCCCAAGCCACCCTGTCGAACGCCTTCTCAACGTCTAATGACAGGAGAAATCCCTGGGTCTTAGATGTTGTGAGCCAGTGATGTAGATTCAGCGTGCGGATGGTGTTATCTCTGGCTTCTCTGCCAGGGACGAATCCCACCTGGTCCAGAGAAATGAGGTTGGGAATAAGGGGCGATAATCTGTTGGCCAGGATTTTTGCGTATAATTTTACGTCAACATTTAAAAGTGATATCGGTCTGTAATTTGCGACCAACTCTGGGTCCTTTCCCTCCTTAGGTATTACCGTTATGTAAGCCGCCAACATTCCCTTTGGTCTAGTCTGGGGGTCTGAAAAAGCGTTAAAGGTCTCTAAAAGGTTGGGCGTAAGGGTATCAGCGTAGGCTTGATAGTACTGGAGAGTGAAGCCATCTGGGCCTGGGCTTTTGCCCGCTTTCATTTGTTTCAAGGCCGTCTCCAGTTCTATCGCCGAGATATGATTCTCAAGGTCAAGAGTCTGTTGAGAGGTGATTGGTTTCTGACTGTATTGAGAGAGAAAGTCTTTGATATGTTTAGAGCGTGTTTCAGGAGTGGTTTGAGTCAAGTGGTCGGTCTTCAGATTATAAAGGTCAGAGTAGAATTTCTCAAATTCCTTGGCTATTTCTTCATTCTTGGTCCAGAGAGTTCCCCCAGGACCCCGGATGTGGTGAATTATGGATGAGCTTTTAGAATTTTGTATCGACCGAGCCAAAAGTCGGCCACACTTGTTGCCCTGCTCATAGAAAACTCTCTGGCCAAGAATGTATCTTGGCCAGAAAAAAAAGGGGGGGTGGGGGGAAGAGGAGGATAAGGGTGGATGGTGAACTGGGGGGGGCAGGGAGGCACCTAATTTTGTTAAAAGATTGAGTTTTTAATTTTCGTTCAACCCTAGGATCCCATTCAGGCCCATAGGCCGATCGAAAACTTGTCACCCTAGCTTGAAGAGCTTCAAGGAGATTCTCTGGACCTAATACCAAAACGCCAGAGTCATTTCTTGCCCCAATAATATCCTAGGCTGAGGAACAGCGGTCTGCATAGGTACATATCTGGAATTGACGGAGCTGATGTCATCTCAGGGATTCCCCATTTGTTCAGTGTTAAAAGTAGGAAGATGAAGTAACAGGTTTAGGCTTGTACTTATCACACTGGATCTTGAATATTGTTCGAGCAGCAAGTAAAGGTTTTGCAGCGAGGACAAGGATCAATGTCGTCAGTCACGATCGTAGTAAAACCTAGGGATTGAGACAAAAAGTGAGATTGTTCCTTGAGGGGAGCCTGTGTTGAAGAAGGAAGGGCCATTAGTTTGCATTCCGCGGAACACATCACTGCGTGGTGGGATGGGTAGGAAGTCTGTGAAGCAATTGCTTCTTCCTCTAAAGCATGAAGAGGATCATGGTCCAGGAGTTGTGCTATGTGTACCAAATAAATACATGGTGTTATATTCATGGAAGCGTCGTGCCCATAACGCCCAATGAGTGTGTGACGTCCTTTTTTTACCACAAATGGAGCTTTCTTTTGGTGGTATTTGATCACCTCTGTGTTTTTTATTTTTTGCCCTATAAACAAAAAATAGCGACAATTTTGAAAATAACGCATTCTTTTTTACTTTTTGCTATAATAAATAGCCCCAAAAAATATATAAAAAACATTTTTTCCTCAGTTTAGGCTGATATGTATTCTTTTATATATTTTTGGTAAAAAAAATTGCAATAAGCGTTTATTGATTGGTTTGCGCAAAAGTTATAGCGTCTACAAAATAGGGGATAGTTTTATGGCATTTTCATTAATATATTTTTTTTTACTAGTAATGGCGACAATCAGCGATTTTTATCGTGACTGCGACATTATGGCGGACAGATTGGACACTTTTGGTGCTATTTTTGGACCATTCACATTTATACATTGATCAGTGCGATTAAAAATGCATTGATTACTGTGTAAATGTGACTGGCAGTGAAGGGGTTAACCAGGAGTGGGTGCTGCAGGGGTTAAGTGTATCCTAGGAAGTGATTCTGTGGGGGGAGGGGCTGTGGGGGGAGGGGCTGTGTGTGACACGACACTGATCACCGCTCCCGATCACAGGGAGCTGTGATCAGTGTCAGTGTCATTAGGCAGAACAGGGAAATAAAAATAAAAATAAGTGCAGCGCAATAGTTGAAACTATTAAATGATAGTGGTTCCAAATGAATCCAAGTAAAATAAGTGTCAAATGTCCATAAATGTAATTCCAATGAGTGTAGAATTCCAATAATATAATCAATCCATATAACTTAATCCAAAGAACACTGAGCACGCTTACCAGATGCTGTGGACCTCTGCAAGCAGGTCAAACTCACATGTATCCCCACGGGGATGATGATAATTCCCGGTGATGTCTCTAAAGGGTTAAATAAAATCTGGAGAATCAGCCGTCCATGGGGGATATATCAGCCGTCCAACAGGAAGATATCAGAGATGCAGGACCAGGTCAGCGGTAATGAGCATCAGATGTAAGGGAAAACGACTCCAGTGTAAATATAAAAAATATAAAGTACAATCTAAGTGCACTCCATTGTTTAATAAGAAACAGTCACTGACAAAAAGTAGAAATGAGTGCATAAATAGATAGCAGCACAGTAAACAGTATGATGCCGGCATAACACAGAGTGGCAGCGGGTGACATCCACAAACTCCTCCCCCGTATGTGGTGTTACGTCCTGGTTGGACTTCGTCAGTGAGGGGTGGAGCCTGGCAGTCACCCAGTGGCTTATAAAGGAGCGGACAATGTCCGAGCGGGTTATGGCACAGACGAACGCCAGAGCAATCTCCATGGCAACTGAACCCCACAGAGAACCACTCAAACGGGCAGTTAAAATCAGCTAGTGTCTGCATGAGGAAACAGAAATGGAAATTTGTTAAAACCTCTATGCCTGCCAAATTGTAAGGGGGCATCTACAAAAAAGATATCCAATACTATACTGCAGTGTAGGAATAAAAATTAAAAATCCCAATTAGGTTAAATGTGTAAACCCAAAAAATATAAGTAAAACCATATGAATAGATTAAAAAATATAATTTAAAAAATATATATATTGGAACTAATTCACCCGCTGCCATATCTGTGTAAAACACAAAAAGCATACAAAAATGAATGATTATACAAATATCTGTAAAATACAACTAATTAACAACTATGTATTAGATATAAAACAGTTCAGGTCAAATTCCACATTTAACCCCTTGGGAACCATAACCGAGTCCTGGCTCAGCTGTTTAATAAAATTACCCCCTCTCCAATGTGGATGAACTCTTTCCAAACCCCAAAATTTCAAACATTTTGGATTTCGGCCATGGAAAATCCTAAAATGTTTGGAGACATTGTGCGTGATTAGTCCTCTTTTGATATTGCTTATATGTTCAGCTATGCAGACTCCCATAGGTCTGGAGGTCCTGCCTATATATTGGAGTCCGCAGTCGCATTCCAACATGTAAACAACCCCTACCGTGTTGCACGTTATGAAGTGTTTGATCTGATAATACTTATTAGTAGCTGATGCTGTAAAATCTTTCCTTCTTTTAAGATTGTGTCTACATTGTTTGCATGCGGGGCATTTTCCACAGGCATAAAAACCTGACAGAAAATTGAAAATCCGATTTTCATTTTTAATCTCAGGAGGGTCTACCATACTTGGTGCTAAAATGTCCCTTAACGTGGGTGGTTTTCTATAGACAAACTTAGGACGGGGGGGGGCAACACTGCACCTACAACGCTATCTTTCTTAAGTACGTCCCAATGTTTTGAAACTATCCTCTCAAATGTTTTATATTGAATGTTGTAGTCAAGGATAATTTTATATTCAAAATCATCCTTTGATTTCTGATAGTTGTCTGAATCAGCGACTAGAGAGGCTCGATCCAAATTGCCAACACTGGCTATATTACCCATTATATGTTCCTTGGTATAACCCTTTTGTAAAAAGCGATCAGCCAATACATTAGCTTGGGAGAAATAATCCAAATCCAGGGCACAGTTTCTCCTCAAATGGATAAACTGTCCCTTGGGGACATTATACAGCCAGGAATTATGGTGACAACTGTCTAACGGTATGAATCCATTCCTGTTGGTCGGTTTGAAATAATTTCTAGACAGAAACCTATCTCCCTGCTTAAAAATTCCAAATCTAGGAAGGCTATACACGCAGTATCAGCATTCCAAGATAGATGGATACCCTTATTATTGCCATTAAGCTTTGATAAAAAGAGCTGAAGGCTGATCATGTCCCCCTCCCATATCATGAAGAGATCATCTATGTATCTTTGGTAGCAGACCAGCTGTGTCGGTCTGCCACCAAAGACAAAGTCCTCCTCCCACAGTGCCATGAAGATGTTAGCAACACTGGGCGCAAAACGAGCGCCTATGGCTACTCCGAGGGTTTGAAGAAAAAACCTTCCGCCATACCAGAAATAATTTCTGGATAGACAGAAATACAGAGCTTTCAGAAGGAAATCCTTCAGAAGAGAAGGGATGGAGGATCTGTCCAGGGCCCACTGGACAGAATCAAGAGCATCCTGGTGACCTATGATGGTGTATAATGAGCTCACGTCAGCAGTGATTAGAAGACTGTTCTCTTTACAAGGGATGTGTTCCAAAATCTGAATGATATGTTTCGTATCTTTAAGATACGCCTTAGTAGTGGATACCAACGGTTTCAAAAAAAGGTCGATATATTGGCCAAGACGTGCTGTGACGGAGTCAATACCATTTACAATAGGTTGACCTGGGGGTGACTTTGCGTCCTTGTGTATTTTACACAAGGGATTCAAGTATGCCACCTCTTTTTTATTTAATACTCCCTGGGATCTACCTAAAGAGATAAGTGTTTGTAATTCATCTTTAAATTTAAAAACCGGGTCACTACTCAACAATTGATAGGTGTTTCTATCAGATAACAGTCGTTCCATTTCTAGTTTATAATATGTTTTGCTCATGACGACAACTTCTCCCCCTTTATCCGCGGGGCGGACCACCACATCTTTATTTTTCTCTAATGTACCGATCCCTTTCTTAAGCTATGAAGGATCCCCTATTTTCTTAATCTTCATCTCCTGCAGATCACTAACTACCATGTTTTTAAAAACTTCGATGTTTTGATGGTCATTTTTGGGTGGATTGAAGACGGACTTGTTTGCTAGACCGGAGTAGAGCCCAATAGGGGGAACCGCTCCGGTTTGGCTCAACCTTACATCAGCATTTCCCCGTTCTTCCTCTCTGTGAGATGATCGCGGGTATCCCCTAGTCAGCAGTGACTAGAAGACTGTTCTCTTTACAAGGGATGTGTTCCAAAATCTGAATGATATGTTTTGTATCTTTAAGATACGCCTTAGTAGTGGATAACAATGGTTTCAAAAAATGGTCGATATATTGGCCAAGACGTGCTGTAACGGAGTCAATAACATTTACAATAGGTCGACCTGGGGGTGACTTTGCGTCCTTGTGTATTTTAGGCAAAAAATAAACTATTGGTCTCCTGCAAGCACTGGGATTCAAGTATGTCACCTCTTTTTGTTTTAATACTCCCTGGGATCTACCTAAAGAGATAACAGTTTGTAATTCATCTCTAAATTTAAAAACCGGGTCACTACTCAACAATTTATAGGTGTTTATATCAGATAACAGTCGTTCCATTTCTAGTTTATAATATGTTTTGCTCATGATGACAACTCCTCCCCCTTTATCCGCGGGATGGACCACCACATCTTTATTTTTCTCTAATGTACCGATCCCTTTCATAAGATATGAAGGATCCCCTATTTTCTTAATCTTCTTGATCCTGCAGATCACTAACTACCATGTTTTTAAAAGCTTTTATGTGTTGATGGTCATTTTTGGGAGGATTGAAGACTGACTTGTTTGACAGACCGGAGCGACTCCCCCTATTGGCTTTGGCTCAACCTTACATCAGCATTTCCCTGTTCCTCCTCTCTGTGAGACGATCGCGGACTCACTGAGCTTGCGGCGTGTGCCCGCAAGCCGCTTCTTAAAGGGAAATGTACAGGTACGTGAGTCTGCCTGTACATGCCCTTCTACCACAGTATATGTGTGTGAAGCGGTCGGCAAGTGGTTAACCTTATTGTTGATCCTCACTTGGACACATCCTCCACTCCTCAAGGTCAATTCCCCAACTTGAGGTCTCTTTATTAAATAAAGATGTACAGTATTTGAGTGGCGTTGCCTCCACGCCAATGAAAAAAACGTTTCTTTCTTTTTACTGAGACACAATGCTTACTCTCATATTGATTAATTTGTTGCTTAGTGGCTTTTGCAGCAAGTGTCCTCCTCCACTATATTGGATATTGCTTGGTCAGATCACACACTGCTATTACTATTACATTAAAGGAGAAGGACACTTGCCGCCCTGTATCTTTATGGTGTTGTAACATTTACAAAACCACTCGTATGTGATATTTAGGTATCCGGACATTTTACCTAAATATCAGATGCGATCCTGAAATTGGCAATTCACTATACCGTTTTGCGGTATATGCTGCCAAAATCTGAAAACGCTCAGAAAATACTGCAAGAACACTTCAGCCCTGGAAGGATTTACCCACTTCCTGACCAGGCCATTTTTTGTGATTTTTTTGTGTTGTTTTAACTGACAATTGCACGGTCGTGTGACGTTTTACCCAAACAAAATTGATGGTCTTTTTTTCCCTACAAATAGAGCTTTCTTTTGGTGGTATTTGATCACCTCTGCAGTTTTTATTTGTTGCGCTATAAACAAAAAAATAGACCATCAATTTTGAAAAAAAAAAAACAATACTTTTTACTTTTTGCTATAATAAATATTCAAAAAAAGGTAAAAAAAAACACACATTTCTTCATCAGTTTAGGCCAATATGTATTCTTCCACATATTTCTGGTAAAAAATTGCAATAAGCGTGTATTAATTGGTTTGTTTAAAAGTTATAGCGATTACAAAATAGGGGATATATTTATGTCATTTTTATTTTATTTTTTTACTAGTATTGGCGGTGATCATCGATTTTTAGCGGGACTGCGACATTGCTGTGGACAGATCGGACACTTTTGACACTTTTTTGGGGCCATTGACATTTATACAGTGATCAGAGCTAAAAATATCCACTGATTACTGTACTGCACTGTGGACTGACTGGGAGTAGAGAGAGATCACTGTTCCTGATCACTATGAACAGCAGATCTCTCTCTTCGTCCCTGACAGAACAGGGATCTGTCTGTTTACATTGACAGATCCCCATCCTGGCTCTCTGATCACAGGTCTCCGGCGGACATTGCGGCCACCAACCAGGTGCATCGGCTCTGGCGGCTGTATGGCCAGGTGCATATAGCTCTTAAAATGGCCGACGTACACCTACGGCGGTTTGCGCAGCCATGCCAAGCTGCCACAGTATGACGGCAGCTGGTCAGCAAGCGGTTAAACTCAATTCACAAATGGAAATCATTAAATAAATGCATTAGGTAATTAAAGTTGTTTTTAAAGGCAGAAGGTTTTATCTTAGTACATTCTACGCATTAAGATAAAAAAACCTTCTGTGTGCAGCAGCCCCCCTGGGCCCCCCCAATACTTACCTGAGCCCCATCTCTATCCAGCGATGTCCACGAGTCCCTCGGCCATCCAGGACTCTCCCTCCTGATTGGCTGAGACATAGCAGTGGTACCATTGGCTCCCGCTGCTGTCAAAGTCAATTAGCCAAATAGGAGAGAGAGGAGGTGGGGCTGAACCGCAGCTCTGTGTCTGAATGGACACACGGAGCTGCAGCTCGGCTCGGGTGCCCCCCATAGCAAACTGCTTGCTGTGGGGGCACTCTACAGGAGGGAGAGGCCAGGAGCAGGGAAGAGGGACATGTGTGTTATTTAAAAAAAAAAAAGACTTTGCAATCACTTTAAGTAGTAGTCTAGACATGCGGTAGTGTCACATGATCATGTGAGAGCATTTCAAGACATGCATTTTAGAATTGTAAGGAAGCTATCATGACTTATCTCCATAGCAGGCTTTCTTGGTACCCTGTCTTGTTCCTAGCTCAATTTGGGATGTAGCATCTATTGGACACAAAGAAAACATGTTAGTCCCAAATTCTAAACATATGCATGTGTAGGTAGAAATAATAAATACATTACATTGGACCATGGATGCTTTAAGGATGCAGCAGGTGACTTGTGCTCAATGTTTTTTATACTATAGACAATGAAAAAGTACATAGTTTGGAAGGTGCAGAGAAAACAAACAAAGCACATTTAAGAACAAGAGAAAGAGAAAAAATATCCAATGGATGACTCGAAATGTATATAGACAGTAAAGAGACCATAAAAAAAGGAATACATAAGCATGTATATACAGTATGTACCTCTGCTGTTGATAAGTCTGCCTCAAAGTTGGATGTTTGGAGCTGGAAGTAAAGAAAATATCATGTTAGAGTGTTACTAAACCCTGTATTCACTATATATGGAACACAGAACATGGAAATGCAATTATTTTAGTAAATATAAACTGCAGTCTATAGAAATCCTGTGATGTTTATCAGTGTACAGCCGAGTACTGATTAAACTTGTTGGAGGAGTTTTCCTTCTCCTCTGACTGTCCTATGAGGCTGCATGACCCCCAACCCTCTGTCTGGACAGTGCTGATCACATGCACCCCCCCAAAAAATAAATTCTCTAATAATACACACCAAACAGAGCATGTGCAGAGTTCCCTCCAAGGCTCTGTACTATCAGGAGATGGATTGGGACTGTGGAAGAAGGGGAGGATCAGAGAAGACAGAAGCAAACAGCCTTTTTATATAATGTGGATGTGGACCCCTTGGGTTTCACAGTGAGTATAACAAGCATGCTTTACTGCATATACAGATGGATTTTACTGTTGTCGGCTTAATAACACTTTAAGTTTACATGTTATCTCCTTTTCCTATTCTTAAGCATTGTGACAGTTCTGTGCCCTCCCATAGTGTGAATAGAGGTTATAATCCAGAATTCTCAACCAGGCAGGTAGAGGGGCTCCAGGTGGTTTGCTTAATGCAGAGGAAATTGGCTTTCCAGTTTTCAAATTGTTTTCTAAAGTCAATTTTGGGACCTGGAGCCTGGACATTTCAAAGTGATCTGGGTGGGGTGAAATCTCTGATCCTGAGTCCAGGTTTTGTTAGCAGTCAGCACACTAATTGGTCAGGTGTGTGCTGGGCTAATAGTAGTGATGTGACCATGGTTCTGGACTCCACCCGGCAGACAGGAGGTCATTGCCCAGGAACCAGGAAGGCTGAGGTGGGAGCCAGAGCAGCAAAGGGGCTGCTGGCTTTGTGAACAGAGTTGGTGTCCTTGAAAGCTCCACATTTTTTGCGAGTTCCCACACCATATAAAACAAATGCACAGCAAGCATATTTCAGCATGCTTCACAAGTCCAAACAAATGGGCAAGAAAGGCTAAACATTCACACTGGACATTTTTTGGTAAACAAGCATGAAACGTGCAGCAAGCAGTGAGGGACACAGCAGAAGTGCACAGCTAAAAGGGGTCTAAGTGTACAGAAATGAGCTATTTACTACAAACATGTGCCACAAGCAAGGTATGCACCAGAAATGGGGCAAAAAATACAGAAAAAACATAAGCCACGAGCAAAACATGAAAATGCATCAACTGCTAAGACAAATTAGGCTGTTGACAGGCTTGCCATGTGCTCCACCAGATCCAGAATGTTTGGCTTGTCTTCTACTGAGCACTATTCTGCCATCGCTCACTTCTGCCAGGGCCCAGAGAAATGTGCACCAGAAAGGAAGTGCTGCCCGTTGCATATGATGAGCGGTATTTTACCTAATTTTTTAAAGTGGTATATATCTAGATATTGTTTCGTCAAGCTCAATAAGGTTATTCAAGAACCCAGTAGCAATGTTTTGCTATTTCACCATATCCAAGATTACTTTTCCCTAAATAAGATGTCTTTACACTCTGGAGCTCTCATAAGGCATATATGAGAGAAGTGATTCTCAAATTATGTGCCAGAACTAAGAGACTAATTAATTATTGACTTAAAGTGGAGCTCACCCAAAAGGGGAAGCTCCACTTGAGTCAATTGAAGAATCGGCTTGGGGTGCCAATATCGTATTTGTAGCTGCTGACTTTTAATTTTCTCCAAAAGAGCCTGGAGCTCCTCTTTAATACCTATTTAAGCAATATTCATTCCCTGTAGCTTCAAAATAAATCCAAAACTTAAACAAGCTACAATTGCTTCTATTCTCAAACTGAGGACAGAGCTCAGAGGCCTGTTGAGTGACCAGCATGATAAGAATTTATGATTTCTCAAATGTAAATATGCCCACAACAGAAAGATGGGGACATTTCTATATAATAGGAATAAATCCCAAATAAATGAAACTAAGATCCCACATATCCTCCCCTTCACACGTCAAAAGCTATTGAATCCCCAGTAGATTACACATGCTTTTGCAGATTATTTTAGGTCTCTCTGTAATTTGAAAGAGGCCCAGCTCACTCCACAGCCTTCTGACTCTGACTTTGCATTGTTTTTGTCACACTTGAAGCTCCCAACATTGTATACATCACAACTCCAATGACTTAAAGTAGAACTATAGACAAAACTTTTTTTTTTCATTTTGGATAGAGCAAGGGAGGGTAATAACCACTGTGAGATTTTTTTTTCACCATTTGTGTCCCATTGCAGAGATTTTCCTTAACTTCCTGTTCCCCTTCTATTACTTTTATGGGGCAACCAAAAATTTGGGATTTTTTTTTACTTTCACTTTCAAATATAATATTAAACAGGACAAATAGGGAGGATGGATTTTTCAAACAGGGGCACAGACAGCAGTAAAAACTGACAAGCATTCTAATCCCTCTGCACTCTATCCAAAATAAAAAAAAAAAAGTTTTGCCTTTAGTTATACTTTAATGCTCTATTCACTCCACCTGAAATTATCTGTATTATTAAGTCCTTGCCTGCTGGAAAATCACTGGGTCCAGACTGGTTTACCAATGAATATTAAAAATCTTGTAGATGGCTCCATAGCTCAGGGGTTAGAGCACTGGTCTTGTAAAAATATTTTCGCAATTTTCTGGCTTCTCAACTCTCTTTTCCACTGCTGCAGCGCCTGGTCTGGTGAACTGGCCTGGTCTGGAAGGCTGGCCTCATTTAAGATGCTAATTCTCCCACAGATTTAATACCTCTTTCAAACCTTGCCCACTTCTTTCAAACCTTGCCCATCTCTCTTAAGACAAGGTCTTAACATCCTTGACATCTCTCTTTAAAAAATGTATTTGGCAACATAAAAGAGTGAGGTGTCATTACGGTGATCAGGATGTTGGTATGACATGACAGTAATCAGGATACTGCTATGGTGTATGGCAGTAATCAGGGAACTAGTATGGCATATGGTGATGATCAGGGTGCTGGTATTGCAGTGATCAGGATGCTGGTATGGCATATGACAGTGATCAGGATACTGGAATTATGCATGGCAGCGATCAGGAAACTAGTACGGCATATGGCAGTGATCAGAGCTCTGGTATGGTGTATGTCTGGGATCAGGGCGCTGGTATTACAAATGGCCGTGATCATGGTGCTTGTATGGTGTATGGTGGTGCTTAGGATGCTGGTATGGGGTATGGTGGTGATCAGGACACTGGTATGGCAGTGATCAGGATGTTGGTATGGTGTATGGCGGTGTTACTGTGAACACTGGTGACACTGGGACAGGTGACGGGGCTGGGTGCATTGTTTATTACTACACTGGGAGCAGTGATCAGAGACACTGGGGCAGGCTGCCTCTGCAGTCTGTGAGTGTACACGCAGTGTGACAGGCTGCTACACTCATCGGCTGCAGCAACAGTTCTCTCTGTTCTCACAGCCGATCTATGTGAGAGCAGAGAGAACCAATGTTTAAATCATTTTTTTGAACCCTGAGGATGTGCTAGAGCGTGAAATGCATCGGGTGGAGCTAAGGGTGCTGACGTCAAGCCATTGCATGGTTCTTGCATGTGGTGGCCATCTTTGCAAGTTTTTGTTATTTGCTTTAGAACTGATGTTGGCTGAACCCTATTAATAAAAATACTACACTATAGTTCCTGTGGTGAGCACTTCTTCCATATAGCTCCACTGTACTCCTACTGGGCCTGGAAACAATTGGTTTACTGATGCCATTAACAGAGAGTCATCCGCTTTAAAGGGATCTGCTCCTGAAAATAAGAAGCTGTGACCTGTTCCTATATAATATTATAATGCCTATGTGCTGCCTATAAATTAAGCAGCCACATCCTCTGGTGAGTGCAGTGTATTGGTGGTGGTTCACATGGTGGAGAAGTGTACTATTAGACCAGAACTTATCTGGATACACTTGTCAACCAGCCGCCTTCATTATACTGCAGCAGGTTGGCGCATTCCCGCGAGCTGTCGTAGCTATACATCGGCTCCTTTAAGTGGGATAGCAGGGGCGGGCGCGCCACCCCGCTGCACTGCGGGGGTGCCGATGCTTGTGACCGGCAGTCGCAATGACCACCAGCCACGAGTGATCGCGGGCACAAGAGGCAGAACAGGGACGTGTGTGTGTGTAAACACACAAATCCCTGTTCTGTTCTGAGAGGAAATGCAGATCATGAGTTCCTAATAGCTAGGAACCACGATCTGTCATTTCCTATAGTCAGTCCCCTCCCCCTACAGTTAGAACACACAGGCATTAAACACTGTTAATGCCTTGAATGCCCCCTAGTGTTAACCCCTTCCCTGCCAGTGACATTTATACAGTAATCAGTGCATTTTTATAGCACTGATCGCTGTATAATTGTCAATCATCCCAAAATATGTCAAAAGTGTTCAACGTGTCCACCCTAATGTCACAGTCATGATAAAAATTGCAGATTGATGCCATTACTAGTAAAAAAAATAATAATTTAGATGCCATAAATCTATCCCATAATTTGTTTGCTATAACTTTTGCTATAACTTTTGCGCAAACCAAACAATATACGCTTATTGTGATTTTTATTACCAAAAATATGTAGAAGAATACATATCGGCCTAAACTGAGGAAAAAATTATATTAAAAAAAAAATGGGGATATTTATTATAGCAAAACGTACAATATATTGTGTTTTTTTTTCAAAATTGACACTCTGGTTTATAGCGTAAAGAATAAAAACCACAAAGATGATCAAATACTACCAAAAGAAAACTCTATTTGTGGTAAAAAAAAGACGTCAATTTTGTTTGGGTACAGCGTCGCACGACTGCGCAATTGTCAGTTAAAACGAAGCATTGCCATATCGCAAAAAATGCTCTGGTCATTGAGCAGCCAAATCTTCCTGGCTGAAGTGATTAAAGGATACATAGACATACATTTTTCACTTTGTTTCTTTTACACATGGCACAATTATGTGATATATGGATGTATTGAACAGCATATTTGCTGTTCCATGCTATTTACTATTTTCAATAATTTTTTATTGAGGTATCGGTTAAGTGCCTGAAATTACAATAAAGTTTGCACATTTAGCAAATGGGTAGAAAAGCCATGGTCGACCACCTTATTCACTACAAAACTTCTGTCAGTACACACAACAGCTAATGGATAATTATGAACGTTTCCTAATATTTATATCTAAACAATGGGTGGCAATATTGCTATCTCTGAATTGTTAACCTGAGGGCTTAGAGATTATACTAAACTAGGTCCCTCAGAGGCAAGGCACTGATAAACCTGTACTTGGACAGGGAAGGCAAGGAACAACAGAGATAGTAAAGAGAACTAAAAGGAAAACATATATTAAACAAAAACACAAGTCAGTGGAAAGATATAGGTCCTTAAAATAACATATCTTTTAAATACATTTGAAACCATAGTATTGAATGAATTCAGGTAGTTGTTATTGCAAGCTATTGTTCTCTCATACATGTAATGTAACTTTACTCTGTGAATAACTTCTGAAATGTCAGGGGCTAAATCAGTTTTCCATTTTTTTTGTGATCACTAATCGGGAAGCTATCAGTATGTGAGATACAATAGTTCTATGTTGTACTGGGATCTTATCTATATGAAGGTTAAGTAGGGCTAAACTAGGAGTGGGTTTCGTTGGAATACCAGTTATTTGAGAGATCATTATCAAATATAGTGTTCCAAAAGCTATGGAGGTTGGGATCAGTGTTAATTTTAGTCTTAGGACTAAAATGGCATTTTAGTTTTAGTCCCATTTTAGTCTTCTGTAATTGTTTTATTCGTATTTAGTCAACTAAATCTCCAGTACGTTTTAGTCGACTAAAATGTGCTACATTTTAGTCAACTAAAATCTCCAGTACATTTCAATAATTGCAATTTAGTTTTAGCCATAGTCTTTTGACTAAAATGGCATTTTAGTTTTAGTCTAATTTTAGTCTTTTGACTAAAATGGCTTTTAGTTTTAGTCTCATTTTAGTCATCTCAATTGTTTTAGTTTTAGTTGTATTTTAGTCTACTAAAATAGTATTCATTTAGTCGACTAAAATGTTTTAGTCATTTTAGTCGACTAAAATGTTTTAGTCGTTTTAGTCGACTAAATGAACACTGGTTGTGACATCTCCACAAGATATGGATCAGATTTCCCACATCTCCACAGTGGCGCCAGCATAGAGGTGAGTAGTTAGGATACATTTTTGCTGGTTTATATGGATTAAAATATCCTTTGAGGATCTTGAGGAGGTTGTCCCAATGATCCGTGCAATGTGTAGAGGCATAACCGTGTCAAATAGCTACTGTACAAATTTCAACAGGGAATGAGTTCCCTAATTCTTTTTCCAAGCTATGGAGGGATGGTAATTTCTGCTCTACTTTAGGGTGTTGAAGGGCATTATAGAACCACAAATTCCCCCTTTACCTTCTTGTCTTGCAGTCAAATAATTCCACACTGCAGAGTTAATTGCTACACAACGGGAGTGAAATTTAGAGTGAAAGTGGTGGATCTGCATAAGTGAGAACGTGTCCATTCACACGTCCTCAGGGATATCAAATATGTTATGGTATCCTAAGCTGGTCCACTGAGTTACTTTTAGGGAGGGGATGAGGTATTCATATGCTGTAAGGGGTAAAGGGATCTTAACTGCAGATTTTGTTTGGGGGAGTATGTTTAAGATGGATTGCCGTGCCTCTAGTGATGCTTGAATGGCGGGGATCTCAGGAATTAAAAGGTGTTGCTCTGTAGCTTAAGCAATCAACAAGGATAGTAGATCCCTGTTTTTAAGTAGGGATTTTTCTATGGAAACCCACAATTTGTCAGTGTTGGGTGTAAACCAGTATTTAGGTTGATCTAGAATGGCAGCAGCGTGGTAATGTTTCAGTATCGGTAAACCTACTCCCCCTGCTGATTTGTGGTTAATTAGGGTATTATAGGGTATTCTAGCTCTGCCCCCTTTCCATATAAATTTTCTAAAGGAGATCTCAAACACTTGAAAGAACCTATTAGTCAGGGGTATAGGAATAGTCCTAAAAAGATATTTTAGGAAGTACCAGCATTTTAAATGCAGTGATCCTCCCTATCCAAGAAAGCTCACAAAAGGCTATAGAGTCTATTTCTTTCCTAACAGATTCTAGAAGAGGGGTAAAGTTTGCTTCAAATACAAAATAGGTAAGGTAAATACACAAATACTTCAACTTCAATTTGGTTCCCAAATATACCTGTACCGGGATTGTAATACCAAAAGCACCTTTGCATCTATGCAGATAGGAAGAGCAGATGATTTTGTAACATTGACCTTATAGTATGACACTACACTGAACCTTTGCAGTTCCATTTGAAATTCCTGTAGGGATGTCAGGGGGTTTTGTCAGGGTTAATATCACATCATCTGCAGAGTCCGATTTTATGGACGTCTTTATCAACCTGAAATTAGTGGATTCAATCTTATTGCTGTAGTGAAGGTTTCCATAATGAGTGTAAAATTAATTGGGGATAGAGGGCACCCTTGGCGTGTACCATTTGTGATGGTAAATGTACCTGAAAGGACATTAGAGGTGTATATACTTGCTGAAGGGTTAGATTATAATGCCATAATAGCCGATTGCACAAATCCAAGAAGACCAAATTTAGTGAGAACAGAATTTAGAAAACCCCAGTGAACCCTGTCAAAAGCCTTTTCGGGGGGCATGACCGGCACACAAGCATGATGGCCACTTAAGGAAGGAGCCACAAGATCCAGCCACATCCATGAGCTCTAGGAGGGAGCCTACAATGTCACCTCCAGGCACCCCGGCTTCCAGAAGCCCAGCAAAGGCTAAAATGCGATCAAGCAATCAACTTTGAGGTGAGCCACATTTCTTCACTGCCTTCTATGACACCAAACCAGAGCCCCCAGCCAGACTCTATGGCTGCATTCCCTACAGTAGGACAAGCAGTGCTGGACACTACACTTAAGGACATGCTAGTGTCCTTAAGGAGCTCACTGCAGTCAGACATGCTCTCCCTGATGCAGAGATTCATTCACAGCATTGATGTACTGGAGGACAGGGTTACACACATTGAAGCCAATATAGGTGACTTTACTAATACTGTAAATTACATAATCGATACCCAAGAGGACCAGGCTCATGATACTAAATGGATAAAGGATAAAATAGCGGATATAGAAGACAGGTCCAGACGGAACAATATCAAGATTCCCGAGATTCCAGAATCGATGACCGCTGACCTGTCTTCATATGCACGAGGCCTGATTAAAGCCATGGTTCCTGACATGAAAAACATCGAGCTGGTCATTAACCGCATCCATAGGCTGCCAAAACCTACATTCCTATCCGACACGGTGCCCAGAGACGTGATCCATAGGATTCACTTCTACCACAAGAAGGAACAATTTATGCAAAAAACAAGAGCACTGGGAACCCTGCCCGACCCCTATGGTCAGCTGCAAATTTTCACAGACCTGTCTCAGCATACCCTAAGCTGTCGCAGGCAGCTCAACACCATCACCAAGTCACTCCGCAACAACCATATCAAATACCAATGGATAGCACCCACCAAAATATCCATAACCTACAATGGAACCAAATACACGGTAACCTCGGTGCAAAATGGGATAAAGCTCTTACAAGAATGGTGCATTCTTCCAGATATTTCTGATGTAGTCCCCATGGACCAGGGTAAAAGGCAAGCCCAAATTCTACCACAAAGATCCAACAGGAATCATATGAACAACTAGCAGGCTTGGGAAAATCTACAGCCAAGTGGTCTGTTGTGCTGTCTACCCTTGCTCAGTTGCAAAAACTCTTTAACCCCTACCTCGCATTCCTATACACTGGTTGTGCCTATTGCAAGGAAGCAATTTCTAGGTATCGACCTAGACCAAGTTTTATTTTCCTTTCTTTCTCTTTGTCCAGTTTTGCAAGTATGGTTGCAACCAGATAATACGAGCTGCTACTTAAAGGCTCTCGTTATTTTTTTTTTTCCTTTTTTAAGCTGATGTAAACTACTTGGTTGCCCAGATCACCGACATCCACACTCCGATACCTCCTAGCAACATTTTCAACTACGTCATCTATAACATCCAACAAACAGAGGCCCAGACCTCATCTCACCATAAGTGTAAGTCACTTAACTCACAGTTTCCTAAGACCCTACCAGCTATGACAATCAACATTGTATCCATTAATGCCAAATGTCTCAAACACCCAGGGAAAAGAGCATCCTTGTGGAACCTAGCCAAACAGACTCACTGTGACATCCTATGTACACAAGAGACACACTTCCAAGCAGCTAACCCACCCACCTGCACCAACAAGAACTTTAATAACATCTTTACAACCAATGCACCTTAAAAAAAAATGGTGTTCTGATCGCTATCAATAACTCCCTCTCTTTTCAACTTCAACAATGCATAAAGGAGCCTTAAGGCTGTTACCTTATCCTGCTCTGCAACATCAATAATGCCCCTTATACCATTGTAACACTCTATGCGCCCAATGTTCATCAATCACGCTTTTTGCGTAAACTGCATAAAAAAGTTAGTGCTCTACAGCAAGGTTCAACAATTTGGTGTGGGGATTTCAGTATTACCCCTGACCCTCCAATGGATACCACCTCTCATCTCAAAAGAGGTAGACAAGAGCTAAACCCTCTTTTCTCAAGTTTCCGCTTATATGATGTGTGGAGATGCCAGCATGCAGACGAGCGAGATTATGCATTCTTCTCCCCTTGCCACAACTCATACTCACGGATTGATCTGTTTCTTTCAGACCAATGGACACTGCAAAATATTTTTCTCACAGAACAAAGACTCGATCTCTGATCCAAGCATAGTATGGGCCACACATAAGGCATTCATGCAGGGACTTTTTATTCAAATGGAAGCTAAGGACAAAAGGCAGAGGAAACAGCGCATTGATGCTCTTTTGTCAGATATTCAAACCACTGACTCTCTTAACAAACAACAACCAAACCCTGATCTAAAATCCAAATTAATTTCACTCCGATTAGAACTACGATCTCTTCTAGAAAATTTTGACAAATCCCAGAGATGTCTTAAAATGCATTTTTATGCCTCTGGTAATAAAGCAGGTAAACTGTTTGCCCACCAAATCAAGGACTACCAAACCAAAACCTCTATTCTCCTTTATCTACCACCCTACCACAAACTCCAAAAAAACTAACCCACAAGAAATAGCAGACGCATTCAGCACATACTATAGTACCCTATACAATTGAAAAGATGAGGCTTCCTCTAACCAACCTGAAACCTCTCATATCCAGTCCTTCTTAGACTCAGGCCATCTCCCTCATCTAACTCTGAAACAATTAGAAGATCTTAATGTCCCATTCACTTCTGCGGAGGTTGGAAGAGCCTTAGATTCTCTTCTTAATAACAAAGCTCCAGGCCCTGATGGTTTTGTTGGAGAGTATTACAAGCAATTTAAACAGGTTCTGGTTGATCAGTCTCTGCAATGCCCGTGTTGGTTCTCCTCAGTTTCCTCTGGCACCCAATGTGGGGCTCAATGCTAGGCCCAAAGGCTAGCAGATCCAGAGGAAACTGAAGAGAACCAACACGGGCGGGGCAGAGACTGATCACCTCTGAGAAAACGGTAAGACACTTTTCATATCTAGTCTACTGTTTATCCTGTACCCGTGGTCGGTTAATTTCTGTGTCCATATTGGCTTTCTGCAAGGAACAAAGTCAGGTATATATCTTGCCTCGACTCTGTTGATATAATAAGGAACCTGCAATTATATCTGCCATCTGTTTTGTTCTGTTATATTCTGTTTTGTTGATCGATTTTGTGTCTTGTGGCGGCTGTTGGGAATGAGGAAATGATTATATAGTCACAAATGGAATTAGTTGACGTGGATTAAACTACTCCTGGGGGAATAAATAATTGTGCGATAAAGCACGGGTGTGGTGAAGCATGGGAGAACCAGGAGAGGGCATCAGGAATAAGCCCAAGGGTATGGGAAACCCGTGAGGATCTGAACAATCCTGTATTTCTCTACAGTCATCATACATCTTGTTGGTCACATATTTTGTTTGGTAATGTCATGTCCTTAGTGTGTTTGTGGTCTGTTATTCAGTATACATGAAGAGGGTTGGGGACTGATCGAAGTGGTAGAGCCAGCATATAGGACTGAGTCTCTTGGTTATAAACCCCTACTCCCAGAGACTGCACACATATTGGTGTTCAGATTGAATGTACATTATCCAGTCAAAATTGTTGTTGGCAAATCATTGGAAGTCATAGAGGCTTAGGCTAGAAAAAGTGGACAAGGAGCCAAGAGGTGCTCCTTACAACCTCAACAACCAGAAGAGTTTGCAGAGGTGGAAAAAGCCAGAGAAATTTGGGCTTTGAGCTGGGACATGTGAATGAAAGTTGAAGTGGTGCACTATTGAATTTTATTTTATCTGTTATGTCTTGTTGAGAGTCATAAGTGGTCACATAATACTCGGCTCCCCTACCTGCGGCCAACTCGGGTGGACAGGGCTGTGCTGTGACTATTCTATGTTTTGGGAAGGCGCATGCAAGGAAGCATGCTTGGCAGCCGAACACTGTAGACGTTCCTTTCTCTCTCTCTCTCTCTCTCTCTCTCTCCCTCTCTCTATCCTTTTGTCCTTGTTAACTTGAGACTATGATATAGTCTGAACCGGTACCAGGTGACGGATAGAAGATTATCGGACCTTTGAGTCCAAGACAGCCTCATGACCCATCTGAAATCCTGAGCAGACACATAAATATCTCAGTCATCAAGACAGAACATAGCACTGTAGCATATTATATTGGAAAGTGGTCCGAAAGAGGACAGGTGGCGGTCAGAGGAATTATTGGACCCTTGAGTCCAAGACAGCTTCATAAAACCGCCATACAAACCCTGAGCCCGGACACATAAACTCTTCAATAGCTAACGATGGGGCAAGAGTTAAAAAGGCCCAAAGAAGGCAACCTGGCCTGTGACTTGGTGCTAGAGCGGGAAGGAGTTTGTGCTGTTAAAAAGGGAAAGAAATTGGCAAAAATGTGTGGGGTTGATATGCATTTGGATGGAAGATTACAGGTAGATGAATGGCGTACTATTTTTAAAAGTAAAAAGGGTCTGTTGTCAGATCACGGACTACTACGAGCAGCAGACGCTTGGTTCAAAGTTGCAAAAGCTATTTATGAAGAAGGGTGAACAGAACAGGAAATTAATCAAAATGGTCGTATTGTATATGTGTATAAAAAAACAGAAAAGAGGAAGTCAAGTAATCAGCCATGATGGCGTCTGATCCCCAGGAAGTAGACACTGCCCTTCGTCCTTTGTCTACTGCCCCTCTGTTCCAAGTGACAAATCCCCCTACCGCCCCTCTGCTACAAGTGACAGAGAAGCCGCTGACACCTCCCTCGTCATGCTATGTCAGTGATGGCGAACCTTGGCACTCCAGATGTTTTGGAACTACATTTCCCATGATGCTCATCTACACTGCTGTCATGAAGATCCTGCCAGTAATTGGCGATCCAGACGCACGGGAACACGGCCACGGGTTTCACTGCGCATGCGCGTGCGTTCATGGGTGCTGTCACGCGCACGCACACTCACGCTAGTGCCAGGCGGGCTATTTAAACCGGGCTGTCACACTCAATCCCCACTGTCTGCTCTACAGCGTTCCGTGTGCCTTAACCTGATCTGACCTGTGTACTCTGCTATCTGACCCGGCTTCCTGTTAGACCATCCTGCTATCCACCTGCACCAGACCCTCTTGGCTTGCCTGACCATCCCTCTGTGTAATCCCTGGTACCTCTGCTGATCGACCGATACCGACCTCTGGCTTGTTTGACCATCCCTCTGTCTGATACCAGTATCCAGTCTGTTTACCTGCTGCTTTGTTCCTGGTTCCAGTCCAGCATTCCAGGCTACTACCTGCTGCTTTGTTCCTGGTTCCAGTCCAGCATTCCAGTCTACTACCTGCTGCTTGTTCCTGGTTCCAGTCCAGCGTTCCAGTCTACTACCTGCTGCTTGTTCCTAGTTCCAGTCCAGCGTTCCAGGCTGCTACCTGCTGCTTGTTCCTGGTTCCAGTCCAGCGTTCCAGTCTACTACCTGCTGCTTGTTCCTGGTTCCAGTCCAGCGTTCCAGTCTACTACCTGCTGCTTGTTCCTGGTTCCAGTCCAGCGTTCCAGTCTTCTACCTGCTGCTTGTTCCTGGTTCCAGTCCAGCGTTCCAGTCTAATACCTGCTGCTTGTTCCTGGTTCCAGTCCAGCTCTTCAGTCCTGCTTACTTACCTGCTGTGGTTCCTGGTCCTTTCTGCATTCCAGTCTCCAGTCTCCCCTTCAGCTTCAGGTTCCAGAGGGTGCCACCACTCCTGAACTTCCGGTGACTGTTGATCCTGCCAAGCACCCATACCACTCCTCACTCCCGGGGCCTCTGTCTCCATTCCAGGGGAATGGGAGTGGGAGCTGTAAGGGAGGTCTTTCTCTGCACTTCAGGTACGTGACAGTAGCAGACAGCCATGTCTGAGCCTGAGCAGGGAACGTCTCCCATGGAGGAACTTTGTGCACACCTGGCAGGATTGCCTGAAGCATTCAAGAATCTGCAGCAAGGATACACCAGGCTGGAGGAATGAGTGCTAACCTTGTCTAACCCCATTGGGGTCCAGGGAGTTCCTTCCGCTTCTGCTCCTTCAGTTGGACCTTCCTCAACGGTGGTAATGCTCCCTCCAGAACCCAAAGTCCCGACGCCTGAACGTTTCTCCGGGAAACGCCTTAAATTCAGGGCCTTCCGCAACTCCTGTGAATTATTCTTTGCTCTTCAGCCACGTACCTTTTCCCTGGAGGCTACCAAGGTGGGCTATGTAATTTTTCTGCTTTCTGGTGACCCCCAAACCTGGGCCCATCGCCTCTTGGAGCAAAAGGACGTATTTCTGACCAATCTCTCCACCTTCTTTGACGCATTGGGTTAGCTGTACGATGACCCCCAGCTGTCCGTGACTGCAGAGGCGGCTCTGCACACCCTTCAGCAGAGTCGCAGGGCAGCAGAGGACTATGTGGCTGAATTCAGAAACTGGAGTGCGGACACAAATTGGAATGATGCGGCTCTCCGCTATCAGTTTCGGATGGGAGTCTCTGACTCTTTGAAGGATGACTTGGCCAGGGTGGGTACACCACAGACTTTAAATGCCTTGATCAATCTAGCCATCCAGATCGATCGAAGTCTAAGAGAACGTAGGACTGAGAGAGCTATGGGATCTTCTCGCCCAACTTGGGTTACCCCTAAAGTTCTTCATCATATGTCACCAACACCACCTACCTCCATGTTTAACCCACCTGAGCCAATGCAATTAGGGGTCCTGCGGCCTTCTCTTACCCAGGAGGAAAGACAACGTCACCGAGTGAATAATCTGTGCCTGTATTGTGGGGAACCTGGGCACTATGTCAGGAACTGTCCCCTTAAACTCCGTAAGTGCCTATCCCTGTCCACTGACTATGTTGCACCTCTGGCTAAGAATACTACTCACCTTGCTCTCTCTATCCTGTTACAGCTTCCAGGAGAGACTCTGCAAATAACCGCCATTATTGACTCTGGAGCTTGCAGTTGTTTCATGGACTCTCTCTTTGCTAGTCAAACATCAGATACCATGGACTTTCCATCAAAGCCCATGGACTTTCCATCCATCTAGCTGATGGAACCGCCATCAAATCTGGACCTGTTACCCAAGAGACTGTTCCAATACCCGTCTCCATCTCCAATTCTCATCAAGAACTGCTACGCCTGGATATCATCGCCTCACCTCTGTTTCCCATAATCCTCGGCATGCCATGGTTACAGGCTCACAATCTTGACATTAATTGGATCACAGGTGAAGTTACCTTTTCTTCTTCATATTGCCAACAATCTTGCAGATTTCAGAACGTTCAGGAGAACCCTACCTTGCTTTGCCTAGATACAGATCCTAGTCTACACCTCTCCATCCCTTCTGCCTATCATGATTTCTTAGACGTATTCAGCAAGCAGGGGGCAGAGGTCTTACCCCCTCACCGGGCCTATGACTGTCCTATCGAATTACTTTCCAGTGCTGAGATTCCTTTTGGAAGAATCTTTCCTTTGACTGAAGTAGAACAAGGGGCTTTAAAGGACTATATCGATGAGAACCTAAAGAAAGGCTTCATTCGTCCGTCCACGTCTCCAGCGAATGCAGGCATCTTCTTTGTACAGAAGAAAGATAAGACCCTCAGACCATGTGTGGAGTACTGCGAGCTAAATAAAATCACTGTAAAAAAACGTTACCCTCTTCCTCTGGTGCCAGAGTTGTTCCAAAGACTTGGGACAGCTACCATATTCACTAAGCTTGACCTCCGCGGAGCCTACAATTTAGTTCGTATTAGGGACGGAGACCAATGGAAGGCCGCCTTTCGTACCCGTTATGGACATTTTGAGTACCTAGTGATGCCTTTCGGTCTGTGCAATGCCCCTGCTACATTTCAGTACTTTATCAATGATGTTTTACAAGACTTTCTAGATCTGTTTGTTATCGTCTATTTAGACGACATATTAATTTTTTTTTGTTCCCTTGAATCCCATCGCAGGCACGTCAGAAGTGTGTTGGGCTGGCTTCGACAACACGGTCTATATGCAAAAGCTGAGAAGTGTGAATTTGAACAGGAAAGTATTCCATTTTTGGGGTTAATCATTTCCAGTGGAGGCATTAAGATGGACATTCAAAAGGTCGCAGCAGTTTTATATTGGTCAGTCCTGACAGACAAGAAGGGAATCCAGCAATTCGTTGGATTCGCTAATTTTTACCGTAAATTTATTAAGGGGTTCTCAGCCATCATCACACTCATCACACAGCTAACTAAACAAGGCACATGCTTCCACTGGTCTGCTGAAGCCCAAAAAGCTTTTGAGACTCTCAAGGGCATTTTTACTTCCGCTTCCATACTCAAGCATCCAGATTCCTCTCTGCCGTTCGTACTAGAGGTGGACGCATCTGAAATTGCAGTAGGGGCAGTGTTGTCCCAAAGACAGGGAACTAAGGCCCTGTTACATCCTGTGGCCTTCTTCTCTCGTAAATTGTCCACGGCAGAGAGAAATTATGATGTAGGTGACAGAGAGTTGTTGGCATCAAATCAGCGTTGGAGGAGTGGCGCTATCTGCTGGAGGGTGCCGCTCATCCAGTCTTAATTTTTACAGATCTTAAGAACCTGGAGTATTTGAGATCTGCAAAAAGATTGAAGCCATGTCAAGCCAGATGGGCTCTCTTTTTCTCCAGGTTCTCCTTTCATGTCACTTACCGCCCTGGCTCCAAAAATACCAAACCTGATGCCCTATCCAGGATGTTTCACAAGTCCCAAGAGGTTTCCCCCCCAGACACCATTCTATCCCCGGGGAATTTTCTTTTGCTTTAGGGAGACCTGCTTTCCCAGATTAAGCAGGCTTCCGCGGAATTGGGATCTTCCTTTAGGTCAGAGCTCCAAGTTAAGGATGGGTTACTGTGGCACGAGAATAGGATCTTTATACCTGAGACACTACGAGTTTCAGTACTAGAACTCTGTCATGATCATGCATTGGCTGGGCATTTTGGCGTGGCTAAGACCACTGATCTGGTACAGCGCACCTTCTGGTGGCCTCAGTTACGCAAAGATTGTAGGAAATTTGTTGAGTCCTATACCACCTGTATCAGGAACAAGGGGCACAGAAGCAAGGCATGGGGGTTGCTAAAACCATTGCCTGTCCCAGATAGGCCTTGGAAAATGCTTTCTATAGACTTTATTGTGGAATTACCTCTGGCTGGGGGCTTCACCTGAATTTTTGTCATAATAGACCGGTTGTCGAAAATGGCCCACTTTGTCCCAATGAAGGGCACTCCCTCAGCTACAGAAACGGCACAAGCATTCATTAAAGAAGTCATCAGGCTCCATGGGGTACCGGTTAATATTGTTTCTGATCGGGGGGTACAGTTTACCTCCCGATTCTGGAGGTCTCTGTGTAAGACACTGAACATTGAGCTCTCATTTTCATCTGCTTATCATCCCCAGACTAATGGGCAAACAGAGAGAACAAACCAGACTCTTGAACAATATTTACGCTGTTTTTCTTCTTTTGCCCAAGATGATTGGATTTCTGTTCTCCCATTGGCTGAATTCGCCTACAACAATTCTATTCATTCCGCTATCAAACAAACTCCGTTTTTTGCAAATTATGGTTTCCACCCTTCATTTTTGCCTAATTCTCTTCCAGAGTGAACAGTACCCGCAGTTCAGGAGAGGTTGGACTTCTTTACTTCCAACAACCAAGTTTTACAGGAGACCATGACCAGGACCCAGGAATATAATAAAGTAACCTTCGATAAGAAGAGGCGAGGTGAGCTGTTACTTACACCCGGGGACCAGGTATGGTTATCTACAGTAAATCTCAGGATGGGTTGCCCTTCAAAGAAATTGGGTCCCAAGTTTCTTGGACCATTTCCTGTCAAGCTGAGAATTAATGAGGTGGCATACGAACTTGAACTCCCAGATTCACTAAAAGTGCATCCGGTATTTCATGTGTCCCTGCTCAAACCCTCTATTTCTAATCCATTTCCAGGTCAAAGTACGGATCCTCCTGATCCAATTTTGGTAGATGGGGAGGAGGAATTCGAGGTAGAGGCTATCATGGACCATAGGAAAAGAGGTAACCGAAATCAATTTTTGATAAAATGGAGGGGGTTTGGCCCAGAAGAAAATTCTTGGGAACTTGAGGACAATATTCATACTGAAGATCTGTTGCAATCTTTTAAAAGATCCCATCCAGAGAAATTTCTTCAAAGGGGCATCCGGAGGCTACCCCTTGGGGGGGCAATGTCATGAAGATCCTGCCAGTAATCGGCGATCCAGACGCACAGGAACACGGCCACGGGTTTCACTGCGCATGTGCGCGCGTTCACGGGTGCTGTCACGCACGGGCACGCGCGCGCACACTCCCGCTAGTGCCAGGCGGGCTATTTAAACCGGCCTGTCACACTCAATCCCCGCTGTCTGCTCTACAGCATTCCGTGTGCCTTAACCTGATCTGACCTGTGTACTCTGCTATCTGACCCGGCTTCCTGTTAGACCATCCTGCTATCCGCCTGCACCAGACCCTCTTGGCTTGCCTGACCATCCATCTGTGTAATCCCTGGTACCTCTGCTGATCGACCGATACCGACCTCCGGCTTGTTTGACCATCCCTCTGTCTGATACCAGTATCCAGTCTGTTTACCTGCTGCTTTGTTCCTGGTTCCAGTCCAGTGTTCCAGGCTACTACCTGCTGCTTTGTTCCTGGTTCCAGTCCAGTGTTCCAGTCTACTACCTGCTGCTTGTTCCTGGTTCCAGTCCAGCGTTCCAGTCTACTACCTGCTGCTTGTTCCTGGTTCCAGTCCAGCGTTCCAGGCTGCTACCTGCTGCTTGTTCCTGATTCCAGTCCAGCGTTCCAGTCTACTACTTGCTGCTTGTTCCTGGTTCCAGTCCAGCGTTCCAGGCTGCTACCTGCTGCTTGTTCCTGATTCCAGTCCAGCGTTCCAGTCTACTACCTGCTGCTTGTTCCTGGTTCCAGTCCAGTGTTCCAGTCTACTACCTGCTGCTTGTTCCTGGTTCCAGTCCAGCGTTCCAGTCTTCTACCTGCTGCTTGTTCCTGGTTCCAGTCCAGCGTTCCAGTGTACTACCTGCTGCTTATTCCTGGTTCCAGTCCAGCTCTTCAGTCCTGCTTACTTGCCTGCTGTGGTTCCTATTCCTCTCTGCATTCCAGTCTCCAGTCTCCCCTTCAGCTTCAGGTTCCAGAGGGTTCCACCACTCCTGAACTTCCGGAGACTGTTGATCCTGCCAGGCACCCATACCACTCCTCATTCCCAGGCCCTCTGTCTCCATTCCAGGGGAATGGGAGTGGGAGCTGTAAGGGAGGTCTTTCTCTGCACTTCAGGCTCAAAACCTACCAGGTACGTGACAACTGCAGACTGCATGAGCATCATGGGAAATGTAGTTCCAAAACATGCCACAAGGGGCCCAGAACTCCCCCTCCCAATTCACCAAGGAAATGGCCCTCATCCTGGACACCTGGATGAAGTTACACCCAGATATTGTACTCCTTCAGTATGTAGATGACCTCCTGCTTTGTGCAGATACCCTTGGTGACGCCTCAATCTTCTCTGAAAGCCTCCTCCACTACTTGGCTGAGCAAGGATGCAAGGCCTCGAAGCAAAAGGTCCGGTGGTGCAGAGAGAAGGTGGTTTTCTTAGGTCACGGCATCTCCCAAGGCACTTGACACCTCACCGAAGAAAGAGTTGCTGCAATCAAGGCCATCCCTTTGCCTCAAGGTCAAAAGCCCCTTCATGCCTTTCTAGGATTAATCTCCTACTGCCGTTCTTGGATCCCAGGAGCCTCCCTCTTGATGCAACCCCTCTATGATACCCTGAAATCTGACCCTTGCTTGCTTTCCCCAGAAGCTGTGGACAATTTTGAAACTCTGAAGGAAATCCTCTCAACAGCCCCTGCTTTGGGCCTCTCAGACTATGAAAAGACTTTCAAACTGTTTGTCTCAGAGAGACAAGGACATGCCACAGGAGTTTTGGCTCAGGCCCATGGCAACAGACTCAGACCCAATGGGTATTACTCCTGTCAACTGGACTCAGTGGCCAGGGGAGGACCCTCTTGTCTCAGAGCCGTCTTTACAGCCTAAACCCTTTTGGACAAGACTGATGACCTCGTGTTGGGCCACCCTTTGATCCTCCTTGCCCCTCATGACATAATTGCCATATTAAACCAAGTACAGCCCAAACACCTGTCCTTGCAGAGGCACCTCAGATTCCAGTGTGCCTTGCTTCTCCCCGATAACATCACCATCCTCTGATGTGACACCCTTAACCCATCCACTCTCCCAAGAAGCATGGGGCAATCACCAGGCAGATACCGCTGTGAAACAAGCTGCAAATGGAACGCGATAAGTGGTCAGCACAGTGAATGCACCCATCCTGGATGACCCAATAGATACCCCTAAAGAGACTCTGCAAATCATCATGATTCTACAAAACCATCCTGAGGAAAGCTCTCACCTCAAGGAGCAACAGGAGGCAGCTGACAAAGATGAAAAAGAAGTGTGGATCAAGAAAGGAGCCACAGAAACTGAAGGAATTATGGTATTAAACAAGAGACCGTGTCTGCCACGTGTCCCATTTGCATGTTCTCCAGATGGCCCGAAGCCCGAAGGCTATTCCGTTACCAACATGACGGCAGAGACCACGGCAAAAAGACTTCTAACAGAAATAGTGTGCAGATATGGTGTCCCTGAGGTCACAGAGAGCAATCAGGGACCGGCTTTCATGGCCTCAGTGATCAAGGAAATATGGGCAGCTTTAGAGGTCACGCTAGCTTTCCACACCCCATATCATCCTCAGACCAGTGGGAAGGTGGAAAGATTAAATGGTACAATAAAATCTGGGATGCTAAGGAAACAAGAATGAGTTGGACAGACAGCCTACCCATTGCCTTATTCAGTGTTAGGTACACTCCAAGGGGAAACCATGGCCTGTCACCCTATGAGATATTGTTTGGTTCAGCCCCCAGACTGGGTTGTTATTGGTTATTTCCCACAGCAATTACAGCTCCAATCTGATGTATTGACTGATTATGTGACTGCTTTATCTCGAGAATTAACCCGTATCCATTCGCAAGTGTTTTCTTCCATTCCAGATCCTGAGCTAGATACAGGATCACACAAGTTGGTCCCCAGCGCCTGGGTCCTGGTAAAGAAGTTTGTGAGAAAACATACTCTTGAACCCAGATATGATGGTCCTTTCCAGGTCCTCCTAACAACTACCACATCAGTAAAAGTGGCCAGAAAGAACTTGTGGATACACACCTCCCACTGCAAGAAAGTTCCTGTACCTGAGGAAGAGGCCGAGGGGACCAAACCATGATTCTGTATATCCTTTTCATTGTAATCATTGTTCAGGCACAGGAGGTAGCCATCAAACAGAAGGATGGTATAACACAATTCTGGTATAACTCATCCAATACACATGTTACCACTTTTATATCCTCTTATGAACAGATAATTCCAGGTGCTATGTACAAGATCAGGTCCTGGGATAAAACATTAGGTCCCATGACTGTGCATGTATGTGTTACTGATTCCAATTGGGGTAACAACTGTGATTCCTGGGGAGCAGTGGTTTGGAACACTCGGGATACAAACTGGGGGTACAAGCCTGAGAAAGCCTTAAATAGAAAGGACAAAAATGGGAAGTCACTCATAGATAGAATGACAATCAACAAACACACAGATCAGTATTTCACCAAAGAGTTCAGGCTAACCATTGAGAATCCTAGCCCAGGAGACAGCGGGACCTATGTTCTGGGCTTATGGTGGGGGAGTGGGTATCCCAGTTTTAGAAAGCCTTTCCAACTGAAAGATATGTTCAATAACCCAGAGTGGGGAGTTCCCCAATCTACATCTAGCTCCAACCCCCTGAGGCCCCCATATATAGACATTAAAGGACATGGTAGCCATAGAAGACCCTACCTTTGAGGATACTATGGCTGCAGAAACCGGGTTCTCAGATGTCAACTTGTGGCTCGAGAGGATGAGGTACAGTGCAAGAAAACACAATAAGACCAATTGCTATGTGTGTGGGGGGGGCTATACCACATTTGGGAACAGTACCGCTAAACATAAACTTGCCGGTGATCAATGTTATCCACCACGCGGAAAACCACAGATTGCCTTCTCTGCTCCTTTCCCTGGATGCAGAGAAGGCATTTGACAGGGTCCACTGGCGTTACCTAGCTATGACCTTGGAGAAATTTGGTTTCCAAGGCCACATCCACAATAATGGCCTTATACTCATGTCCCTCAGCCCAAGTATATTGCTCTTCTATGCTGTCGGCATCCTTTAACATAACTAATGGCACAAGACAGGGCTGCCCCCCATCACCTCTAATTTTTAATTTGATGATGGAGCCCCTGGCTGGAAAAATTAGATCACAGCATGACATCTCAGGATTCCTTATTGGTCCCACAGAACACAAAATCAGCCTTTTTGCAGATTATGTCATTCTAATGTTAACCAATCCAGTCTCTTCCCTGGCCTTGGTGCAAAAAATACTGGATGAATTTAGCTCTGTCTCTTATTATAAGGTAAATGCATCTAAATCGCATAGCCTACCACTAGGAATGACAACACAGCAACAAACTTCCTTAAAAAGTAAATACCCTTATGCATGGTCCACAGATTCCCTTACCTACTTAGGGCTCATCTTAACCAAATCAACATCTGCTCTTTACCAAGCCAACTTTATTCCCTTTCTGCACAACCTCTCTAAGGAAGAGAAGAGTGTGTTTATAACACACTAAAGGCAAATCCATTTTCCACAAACCCCCATCTATGGAAAAGTAGGAAAGGGACATAGGCTGTTCTTTTACTGACCACCAATGGCAGGAGGCACTGCTCTCCAGCCACAAAGCAACACGCTCCTCCAACTTATGGGAACTCACTCATAAATTCAACCTGAGATGGTATATCACCCGATCTCAACTTCACATTTATGATTCATCCATAGCATACACATGTTGGAGACATTGTGGATATCCAGGGACTTTGTATCACATATTTTGGGAATAGGTCATAGGTATCCCCATCCCCATAACTCCTAAATTAGTCTTGCTTAGCATTGGAATTAACAACCTTCCTCACCAACTCTGTTGTGTAACCATCCGCATTCTGCTAGCAGCGAGACTAACTATTGTCCGTCATTGGAAATCTACTGACCATATTACTAAAGACGAAGTAATACACTTGGTGCACACACATGGCTCGTATGAATGTATGTATGCTACGGCCGAAGGCCTTCTGTCCTCTGCCATCAATAACTGGGCACGTTGGACCACTTGTTACCAAAGGTTTTACTATGTAGACTCCTGAAATCTTGATTTTTCCTTCCTTTTGTTATCCAAACTTTAGAGGATTTATACACGTTGTAATCCGATGTTTGATGATCTTTACTCCTCATGCATATAATGTAACTGTACTTCAACTGCATTGTCAATGTTCGACAACCACTATGCGTATACATTTTTCTTTTTTTCCTGTATGTTATTTTTGCTTCCCTAAAACTCAATAAAAACATTGAAATTAAAAGCCTTTTCGGCATTCAAAGTTAAAAATACTGAGGGTTCCTTGCGGTTTTCCAGAAGTCTCAGGAGGTCAAACCTTCTGCCATCTGGGGCCTGATGACCCAACACAAAACCAACTTGATCGGACATAATAAGAGATGAGTCTAAAGTTCTTATGCCGTGTACACACGAGTGGAATGTCTGACAGAAAAAGTCCGACCGGAGCTTTTCATCATATATTCCGCTCGTGTGTATACCCCATCAGACTTTTTATGTCAAAAATTCTGACAGACCTAGAAAGAGAACATGTTCTAAATTTTTCCGATGGAACCAATTCGGGAAAACCGATCGTCTGTATGCAGTTCCGACGTACCAAAAAACGATGCATGCTCTGAAGCAAGTATGAGACGGAAGCTTTTGGCTACTGGTTATTGAACTTCTGTTTTCTAGTCCCGTCCTACGTGTTGTACGTTACCGCGTCCTGGACGGTCAGAATTTGGTGTGACCATGTGTATGCAAGACATCTTGAGCGGAATTCCGTCGGAACTCCGTCAGAAAAACCTTCATTCTGACGGGAAAACCGGTCGTGTGTACAGGGCATTAGGATGTATAGGTTCTTAACCTGGTTTAGGTATGATCATAATTGCTTTCAACATTTCTTGCGAGAAAGATCAAGAGGATGCCACTTTATTAAACACTGAGGTCAAATGGGGAGCTATGGTGTCACTAAATGCTTTGTAATATTCTGCCGAGAATCCATCTTCTCCAGATTAGTTTCTTCAATAGATATGGGAGCATTTAGGGCTACCAGAACATTTGAGGTAACAGAAGGGAGTGGGACTGAGTTAAGATAGGAAGATATAGATTCTTCACAAGGTTGAGGAGTTTCCACATCTTCAGGAAGATTGTAGAGGGAGTAGTAATAGTGCCAAAAGGTATTCGCTATGTGTTTGGGATGATATACTGTATTGCCATCTAGTGGATGTTGAATAGATGACAGGTTTGATTTTGTTTGTCTCTTTTTGAGTTGGCTCACTAATAGTTTGCCAGCCCTATTGCTTTGGGAATAAAATTTGGCCTTGTAATTTTTCAGTGCTTTTTTCTGGTCTGCCATTAAAAGAAGGCGGAGCTCTTGTCTGTAGTTAAGCAAGGCTGCAGTGTTAGCAGGGGTAGTGGAATTTTTGCTTTGAGTTTCAAGAGCCTGGCTCTTACTCAACAAAGTAGTGATTGCATGAAACCTCTGTTTCCATTCTCTATAGGCCTGCTGAATCAACAGTCCCCTAGAGACCACTTTGTGTGCACACCATACATTAAATACATCAGCTGTAGGAGTAGCATTGAGATGCACGTATGCTTGTAATTGTGAATTAAGTCTTTCTCAAGTTTGGTTTTGAGGCAGGAGGAAAGTGTTATTAAGCCAGAGATTAGTTGGGTGGGCATTACAGTCCTCCCGCAGCGTAATCGATACAGGAGCATGGTCGGACCACGTAATTGAGTGAATAGAGGCTTGAGACACTCTCTGTAAAAGTTGTAAATCAGTGAGAAGATAGTCTGTTCTAGAGAAAGACTTATGTGCTGCAGAGAAAAAGCTAAAGACTTGTTCACTAGGGTTAGAGCATCTCCAAGCATCATATAACCCAGCTTCCTGCAAAAATAACTGGAGATGGCAACTGTAGGATGGTTTATTTGCTGTAGTGTCCAGGAGGGGATCAAGTAAGGAGTTGCAGTCCCCACACCACATCATCCTCGCTGCAGAGGTTTAATCTCTTTCAGAACTTTTCGTAGAAATTTAGCTTGGCCGTAATAGGGACATAGACATTGACTATCATGTACATGACATTGCTGAGGTCACATACCAAAATCAAATATCTTCCTTGAGGGTCCTTATGCCGTGTACACACGAGTGGAATGTCTGACAGAAAAAGTCCGACCGGAGCTTTTCATCATATATTCCGATCGTGTGTATACCCCATCAGACTTTTTATGTCAAAAATTCTGACAGACCTAGAAAGAGAACATGTTCTAAATTTTTCCGATGGAACCAATTCGGGAAAACCGATCGTCTGTATGCAGTTCCGACGTACCAAAAAACGATGCATGCTCTGAAGCAAGTATGAGACGGAAGCTATTGGCTACTGGTTATTGAACTTCCATTTTCTAGTCCCGTCCTACGTGTTGTACGTTACCACGTCCTGGACGGTCAGAATTTGGTGTGACCATGTGTATGCAAGACATCTTGAGCGGAATTCCGTCGGAACTCCGTCAGAAAAACCTTCATTCTGACGGGAAAACCGGTCGTGTGTACAGGGCATTAGGATGTATAGGTTCTTAACCTGGTTTAGGTATGATCACAATTGCTTTCAACATTTCTTGCGAGAAAGATCAAGAGGATGCCACTTTATTAAACACTGAGGTCAAATGGGGAGATATGGTGTCACTAAATGCTTTGTAATATTCTGCCGAGAATCCATCTTCTCCAGATTAGTTTCTTCAATAGATATGGGAGCATTTAGGGCTACCAGAACATTTGAGGTAACAGAGGGGAGTGGGACTGAGTTAAGATAGGAAGATATAGATTCTTCACAAGGTTGAGGAGTTTTCACATCTTCAGGAAGATTGTAGAGGGAGTAGTAATAGTGCCAAAAGGTATTCGCTATGTGTTTGGGATGATATACTGTATTGCCATCTAGTGGATGTTGAATAGATGACAGGTTTGATTTTGTTTGTCTCTTTTTGAGTTGGCTTACTAATAGTTTGCCAGCCCTATTGCTTTGGGAATAAAATTTGGCCTTGTAATTTTTCAGTGCTTTTTTCTGGTCTGCCATTAAAAGAAGGCGGAGCTCTTGTCTGTAGTTAAGCAAGGCTGCAGTGTTAGCAGGGGTAGTGGAATTTTTGCTTTGAGTTTCAAGAGCCTGGCTCTTACTCAACAAAGTAGTGATTGCATGAAACCTCTGTTTCCATTCTCTATAGGCCTGCTGAATCAACAGTCCCCTAGAGACCACTTTGTGTGCACACCATACATTAAATACATCAGCTGTAGGAGTAGCATTGAGATGCACGTATGCTTGTAATTGTGAATTAAGTCTTTCTCAAGTTTGGTTTTGAGGCAGGAGGAAAGTGTTATTAAGTCAGAGATTAGTTGGGTGGGCATTACAGTCCTCCCGCAGCGTAATCGATACAGGAGCGTGGTCGGACCACGTAATTGAGTGAATAGAGGCTTGAGACACTCTCTGTAAAAGTTGTAAATCAGTGAGAAGATAGTCAGTTCTCGAGAAAGACTTATGTGCTGCAGAGAAAAAGCTAAAGACTTGTTCACTAGGGTTAGAGCATCTCCAAGCATCATATAACCCAGCTTCCTGCAAAAATAACTGGAGATGGCAACTGTAAGATGGTTTATTTGCTGTAGTGTCCAGGAGGGGATCAAGTAAGGAGTTGCAGTCCCCACACCACATCATCCTCGCTGCAGAGGTTTAATCTCTTTCAGAACTTTTCGTAGAAATTTAGTTTGGCCCGTAATAGGGACATAGACATTGACTATCATGTACATGACATTGCTGAGGTCACATACCAAAATCAAATATCTTCCTTGAGGGTCCATGAAAATTTCATGTTGTTTGTAAGTAACTGAGTGTTTGGTAGTTATAAATATGCCCCTTTTATTTTCAGGGGAGTTAGCCATAACTATGTGTGGGTACTCCTTATGAGAACATTTAGTTGATTTTCCATGCGTAAAGTTGGACTCCTGGATCCTTAGTATGTGACCTTTTAGTCTCTTGGCTTCCATCCATAAAGCCCTACATTTATAAAGGCTGTTTAGGCTATGTGCGTTCAGTGAAATGATTTTAAGGCCCATTACCTCTATAGCAAAAAGGCTGAGTATAGCAGAAACTTACACTATTGATCCTGTAGGTTAGACTGATGTTCATACAGTGCTTGGTAGAAGTCGAAAGCAGACAGCTTCTCCATGAGTTCTTCAATAGAGGAGAGGAAAACTATTTAAACTTCCATTGTGCATTTATGGATTCATCAAGGAAGGCCTGGAGGCATTCTGGTGTAAGAAATTATAAGAAGGAGCAAAAACAAAAAGACAAGAAAAAGAAAGATATATAAAAAGGAATGAGCTAAAGCCCATTGGGTGACAAATTCCGCAATCAACAGTAAGGGGGTAGTCATTCAAAGGACCAAGATTGCCCGTGGAGAACACTTTGGTTATCTGAGATGAGACATAGTTGCAAAAAAGTAGCGTAATAGACAAGTTACGGATAATCAACCCGGGACTGTTTCCCGCTCTGGATCCATGCAGTTAGGGCAATGTTTGGGTGATGGTGGCTCTTCAGAGGAGGGCAGGGGACACCATATTTTAGCTAGCTTGTGATCATCTTCTACAGAAGAAGCTGTGAATGGTTTGCCTTCTTTTGTGATCAGTAGCTTTGCTGGAAAGCCCCATCTGTACACAATCTAATGGTTCTTCAGCAACTGCACAACAGATTGTAGTTTCTTGCGTGCCAAAATAGAGTGCTGTGAGAGATCTGTATATAGTTGAAGGTGATTATATGGTTTTCGGTAGAGGGGAATTGCGTCTTGTGAACTGCATGAGTTAGTCTTTGTCAGGTACGTGATTAGGCTTAGGAAGTCTGTGGGCCTGGTCCACTATTACCTCTCAGGCAGGGGTGTCTGGCAAAAGTGTGGTGATCATTTGCTGTATATAGGGGCATAGGTCAGCTGACAGCACCATTTCTGACACACCTCTGAACATTACGTTATTTCTGTGAGACCAATCTTAAAGGTCCGCCAGTTTATCTTTAATTGAATTTATTTCCTCTTCTTTCTTATTATGGGAATCAATAAGTTTGTTATCTGCACCAGCTGCTCTACATGATTTACATGGTTCCATAGGTCAGAAACTTCTGCTTTAACTTGTGCCATAAATTAGACCATGTCTTTGTGCAGGGAGCCTGCAGGGAGATTAACATGTCTTTTTAAGGTAGTGTCACTGATGGGCTGACCTTAAGTGGGGAATTCCTCTAGGATCTCCACTAATTATCTGGTATCATCATTAGTAGTATTCTTGTCACCCATGTGCTTGCCTGTTCCTTGTTGTCCATAGGTTTGTTTCATCTTAGATTTCTGAGGACTGGAGAAAGGGGTACTGTGGCTGGAGGATTGTGTTAAGCCTCTAGGAGCTGTGCAGGGGCAGCCACTTTTCCCTCTGCCTTTTCTCTGTGAGTCACTGCACGCTGAGGCAGAGGATCTGCTGGCACCATCTTGGAACGTGGAAGCACCAACCGAGGGGAAGAAATCTGTCAGTTTCCTCGGCCCAGCATTAGATTTCTGCTTCCTCATCGTGTGTCTGCCGGGTGTGTGGGTCTTTTGGATGCTGTGGCTGCTATCTCTGATTCCCCAAGTCAGTGAGTAAGTCTCCTTAAGAGTCGGCATCCATGGAGGTCGACTAGGCAGCGGCAGTCTTCTTCGGCATCTTATTTGGTTGATTTATATTTTACCTCCTGTTTGAGCACTGCATTGTTTTTCATTTCACTGAATTGAACTGCATAGTTGCTCTTTGTTGTTTCACGTTATTTAAAGGGACATTTGTCATTGCCACACTTTTTTATTTTTTAGCTGATTCACATTTACGATTTGTTTGAGCGCTGTATTGCTTTTACTTTTATTTTTTTTTAAGGTTTATTTTTATGACCTTTTTATGCTAGTTGCTGCCCTTCTTGCTGACTTTTTAGTGATGTTTACATCTGGTTTCCTATGTTTACCAAATGATTGCTGTAATTGGACAATGCAATCATAAAGTACAAGACCATGTAAACACAGGGACACAGCATTTTTTTCCACTTTATTTTATTACTTTTATTTATTTTACATATGGAACAATTATATGGCATATGAATGAATTTAGCTGCATATTTGTTGTTCTATAGTATTTAAAGGGACACTTGTTATTGCTACACATTCTTATTTGGTTGGTTTATATTTAACTCACATTTGAGTGCTGCATTGTGTTTACTTTTACTGAATTGAACTGCATAGTTGCTGTTTGTTGTTCTACGTTATTCTAAGAGAACCCTTGTAATTACCACAATTTACAATTTTCAGCCAATTCACATTTACTCTGGGTTTGATCGCTGCATTGCTTTTACTTTTACTTTTTTTTGAAGGTTTCCTTTATTGACCCTTTTGTGCTAGCTGCTGCCCTTCTTGTTTTGTTTTTTGTTTTTTTCCCGCTGAGCGCTGACTATACTTTTTAATGATGTTTACATCTGGTTTCCTACAGTATGTTTACCAAGTGATTGCTGTGATTGTACAATGCCAATGACAAGACCATGTGAACACAGGGACACAGCGGTATTGTGATCTGCTGTGTCTGGGACACACAACGATTACTGGTCTCCCAAGTGCGCGCTCTGTGAACCGTGCAGGAACCTCCATGCAGGATGACGTACACGTACATCAATCTCCATCGGCACTGCTCCTATCCCACCATTTATGTGCAGTGGGTGGGTGGGAATCAGTTAAACATTTTCTTCAATAACACCATGATAGAGTAAAAGAGTGTGTGTGTTGTTTGCTAAATGTATTCTCTAAGAATTGTGTGTTACTATTTCTAACTAAAGCTGAAATCCCAAATTAAATAAAACCATTATTTAATTCAATTACTGGCAACTACCATGAGTCCGAAAATCTGTCTTGGTATCAGTCACTGTCATACCCAGCCCAGTAAACTTGAACTAGGAGAGTTATGCCACGTACACACGATCGGACACTCCGACCACGAAATCCTATGATGTATTTCCGATGGATGTTAGCTCAAACTTGTCTTGCATACAAATGGTCGCACAAATGTTGTCGGAAATTCCGATCATTAAGAACGCGCTGATGTACAACACATACGATGGCGCTATAAAGAGGAAGTTCAATAGCCAGTGCGCCACCCTTTCGGCTCCTTCTGCTAATCTCCTGTTAGTAGAAGTTTGGTGAGAGACGATTCGCGCTTTTCAGCCTCATGCTTTTCAGATTGTTACAGCTCTTCAGTTTGTGCTTGTGGGTTCGTATCTGGTTTTCAGTGCGTGTAGTCAGTTCATATCTGGTTTTCGGTGCATATTTTTATATTACGTATTTGATTTTCAGTGCGTTCTTGTCTGCTCGTTTCTGATTTTCACCTCGCTCTTCTCAGGCCTTTCTGATTTTCATCGCGTTTTGTTACTTCGTTCTGACCAGCTGACCTTTTTCTAGCCATGTCGCGGGTATGTACTCATTGTAGAGTTCGTGCTGTGCAGGAGCTTGGTGTTGGGGTTCTTACTTTGACCCAAGCCCAGTCCATGAACAGGGCAGGGAGGAGTTCATGGACCAAGAATTGGTTGCTCCAGCGTGACCAATTCTCGCACATGCCTTTGTTCCGGGAGATCCGTGAGAATAATCCTGATGATTTCAGGAATTATCTCTGGATGATGAACCCTGTTTTCACTGTTTGTTGGCTTTGCTGTCCCCTCATATTACAAGGCAGGACACCTGCATGCAGAAAGCCATCACTCCCGAACAGAGGCTCGCCACCACTTGGCGATGGGGAGAAGTCTGCAGGACATCAAGTTCTCAACAGGCATCTCCCCCCAGGCTCTGGGGATCATTATTCCAGAGACCTGTTCTGCCTTCATTCAGGACCTGCAGAAGGACTATATTAAGGTAAGATTTCTCCTTTAACATCACATTATATGTATTTAATGTTTGCTAATGTATTGTATTTATATCATCATTCCCTAATTACCATGATTGTAATATGCTGTGAATGTCCTCTTTGTCCTCATGCATGCTGGAAGTTTTTCAACTTCCTTTTTTGTCCTTCATGCATATTTGCCTTCACTAACCTTCCCAGCATGCTAACCTGGGCCCAAACACACCTAGCCTAGTCACTTAACAATGTATTTTGTCATCTCCATAGTAGTGCTTTACCCTAAACACCCTCTAAAATGTGTACAAATGTTATTTGTGTCCTTAAATTCAGGCAGAGTGCCAGAGGCTTTTTTTTGGGGTCACAAAATCATTTGGAACCCTCCCTCCGCCCAACCGCTAAGTCAACCAATACCAAACCTCTATCTGCTGACTTCGTCAAACCCATACACACTATACCCACCTCTTTTGTGTTCATATTATTCTCGGCCTTTTGGCTAAGATCCAGTGTAGTTCTGCTGCATTGTGACTTAGTCAAGAGGTGCCCGGGGTACCCGACGGTCAGCCTTGCGAGGTGCGTCCCTCTTCCGAGGGCCCCCCTTGCTGCTATTGGCCTTAGGCTTAGTCCCCAGGCAACGAGGGGTGACCACCCTTTCCAAGGTGTGCGGACCTGCTGCCATGGTGAATCATGCATTTCCTGGTGAAGCCAGACTACAAGAAGAAGATCTCTTTGAAGACGATCGTAGTGGATGTTTTGACGGACACCTTTAATGTAAAGGTAAGAGAGCTCATATGCTTGACAGGATTTTTCAATGCAAGGAATTTATGATGTTACCTTTGGTTCTGCCGAGGTCTGTTGGAACCTTTTTGAAGCTTCAATGAACAAGAAGGACGTTGAAGTGATGAAGATAATTGATGTGGTACCCCTTTTCATGCAGGATGAAAAAAAATGATTATTATACATATGTATAATCCTTTCGCTGACTTTGCTTTGGTAAGAGCCTTTTTGGTTAACTATTGTGAGGAACTAAAAGGGGGTGAGAAGGCGTTGAACCGTTTTGGGTTTTGGACAGGGAAGTACAGGTTCTTTGGCTGATTTAAGTTGGATAAAGATTGTGTGGGGGGTGTGAGGTGCCCAACTGCAGTTTTCACAGTTGGGGGTGAAAGGCGTTTCTTAAATTACCAGGGGCAGCCGAAGTACTGTCGTAAGTGTATGTTTTATGGACATCTTCCGAATGAATGCGAAATGATGGAGAAACGCCGGTTTTGCTGTCAGACTGGGCAAAAGGCTAAAGATTGTCCTGTGGAAAGGACTTGTGACATTTGTAAGCAGCCTGGTCACCTTGACAGACAATGTAAAGAATATTTGAGGGCGAAAGAACTGTATTCCGGTAAGAGAAGCGGAGGAAGAGCGGAGGCCTGCAGGTGGGGAATAGTGGTGGTGTTCCAGGGGCAGGTGTGAGTAACATGGTTGCGGACTCCACTGCTGTCCCGGGGGCTGCCGACTCTGTCACTGTGGAGGGTGAAAAGTTGGCAGATGGTGTCGGTGGTGGCATGATTTCAGGTCCCCCCGTGAAGAGGAGGAGATAGAGTCGAATGAGGATCAGCAGCTTCAAGGTTCCCCTGGAGGAGTAGTTCAGGACAATGTGGGCGGTGACCAGGCGGAGGCTTCTTCTAGCGATGAAGAGGAGGAGGAGGAGGTTGAGTCAATAGATGCAAATCCTGAGTGTGGCCAGAGGATGGATGTTCCATCTGAAGTGGACTCTGGGTCAGTGGGTAAGCGTGCCCGAACGGAGGGGGAGGATAGTGACAGTTCAGGGGAGGATCCCCTTCAAATTGCTTTTTCTGGAGCCTCAGGAGAAGAGGCTGCTAGTTCACCTGCTGTGTTTAGAAGACAGAGAAAGTGTATGGCCAAGGAAGAAGAAGAGGAGGATGATGATCTTTAAATGCTTAAGATGGCTGCTAAATTATTGTTTTTTCTAATGGCTTTGTCCATTTGCTCTATCAATGTAAGGGGGATGAAGTCAGCTTGGAGGAAATCTGCAGTACTTGACTTTCTGAAGTGCATGCATGCATGTTATCTGCTAGCAGGAATGTGGGACAGATGATCTGATTGGTTTAGCAGAATGGGAGAAGGGTGTGGCGGTGTGGGCCCCTTGTTGCACATCTAGAGCGGAGGGGGTTGGTGTTCTGATTAGTAATACTAATATAAATGTATTATCGTATGAGATTGTGGTGCCTGGGAGGTGTTTGGAGGTGGTGGTGGAATATGGTGGTAAGCATGTGAGGATCCTGAATTGCTATGCACCTGCTGAAAAGAGAGAGCGGAAGGAGTTCTTGGAAATTGTAAGAATGCATATGCCTGGAAGAATTCCTACAGTGGTGTTGGGTGATTTTAATTGTATTCGGAAAAGTGGCGATAGGCACGGGTCTGGGAATGTGAGTGGAACTGATGTGACATCTAAACTTTTGAATAAGTTGGTGGGGGGTTTTTGCTTAAGGGATGCTGCTGTGGAGGTGGAGGGGAGTGTGCCCGCACATACCTTTTTCTCAGACAAAGGCTCAGTGTCCTTTAGGATTGATTTTTGCTTTGTTTCTGAATTTCTAAATATTTTAAGTTACACTACTGAACCGGTATTATTTTCCGATCATGTGTTGTTATCATGTAAAGTGGACCTGGAAACTAGAGTGAATTTTGGCAAAGGGGTTTGGAAGATGAATTGTTCTATTTTGGAGGAGGAAGGTGTACATGAAGAGTTTTGTGTCTTTTTTGAGACTCTAGTATTATGTAAGGAGGATTATGTGGATGTACTGCAATGGTGGGACTGGGTGTAGGGACGTGTGGCTGACTTCTTCAGAAAACTGTGTGTTCAGAGAGGATGAAGAGAAGGGGTTAAGAGTTGTTGATAAAGAAGTTACACTTCTTGTATAAGTGTGTGAAAGCAGGAGTGTAGGTGGCAGAAGAGTTGGAAGAGGTTAAAGCAGCGAGAAGTCGGATGTTGAAAGATAAGGGGAAGAGTGTGATCTTTCGTGCCAGAGTACAGGAGGACGGGGAACAGTGTACTCGTATTTTCTTCAAGAAAGCCTTTTCACCCAAGAGTGTGATGAGCTCTGTGTTGGTGGGGGAGGTGGAGGTGGAAGGTGAAGAGGTGTTGGAGAAGGTAAGAGCTTTTTATAAAGATCTGTATGATGCTCAGAAGAAGGTGGAGGAAGAGGAAGTACGGGATTATTGCCAAGTGGTGAATAATAAGCTTGAAGAAGTGAAGGTGGAAGGTTTGGTGAAGTGCATAACGGAAACAGAGGTGGAGGAGGTATTGAAGAGTATGGCAAAGAATAAAACTCTTGGGAAGGATGGGCTACCGGTTGAGTGGTATGTAAGATTTTGGCCTATTTTGAAGACTCACCTTCTGGAGGTTTTGAAATTGTGTATAGAGACTGGTCACACGTCTAGTTCAATGAAAGAAGGTGTGATTACCCTGATTTTTAAGAATGGGGAGAGGAGGGAGGTGAAAAATTGGAGACCTATAACCCTTCTGAACGTCAATTACAAATTGATGGCAAAATTGTTGGCTAATCGGTTGGGGTTGGTGGCTAGTGTCCTGCTTGGAGAAGGGCAAGTACCAGGGCGCAGGATTATGAACATTTTGGTGTTGTTGCATGATTTAACAAGTTATGCGGAATTCTCATTCCTTTTTGTTTTGCGTGTTGGAGAGGATGGGGCTCCCGCAGGCATTGCTGAAGACCTTAAAAGGACTGTATCATGGTTTAAAGAGCCAGGTTTTGCTTAATGGGTGCTTGACCAGACCATTTGATGTTAAATCAGGTGTGAGGCAGGGGTGTCCGTTGTCCCCTCTAATATTTGTGTGTGCGATTGAGCTGTTGCTTTGTTATCTGCAAAATGATAAAAGTTTGAAAGGTGTCTTTGTCCCTGGGAGTGGTGGTGATGTCGTAAAATCTGTCTGTTACATGGACGATGTCACAATAGTGTGTTCTTCGAAGGGGGGAGGTGAGGAGAGCAGAGTTATTGTTAAGTGTTTTTGGCTGCATGTCTGGACCGAATGTTAATTGGTCCAAAAGTCAGGCTTGTGTAGTAAGTGGATCTTTGATACTAAAGAATGTGAAAGTTAAAGTGTCCGATTCCATAGATATTTTGGGAACTCATTTAGAAAGGAATCCTTTAAATAATGTGAATGCTGAAAGAGCTACGGTAAAGGTTTCCAAAAAGCTGGAATTCTGGAAGCTTAGGAGATTATCGGCTATGGGAAAGTGCTGGTAGTGAAGGCGGTTGTGCTACCTATCCTTTTGTATTTCTCAGTGTTTTTTCCTCCTAATGTCAGGTGGATCCAGAAGATGACCAGAAGCCTTTTTTTATTGTTCTGGCGAGCCAAAATGGAGCGAGTAGCCAGAGCAGTAGTAATGAAGAAGATCGTGCTTGCGGGTTGTGGCTGATGTGGCTTCCTTTCTGGGGATGCATTTATGGCTGGGTTACTTTAAGGTTTTTTCAGGTGGAGACAGCGCAGCGTGCCTCATGCATTACCTGGCAGGCTGGTCCCTAGTAAGATGGGGATGATGCAAGAAGGATTTATTGAGGTCTGTGGCCTTAGTGGCCCCTTATTTTTATGGCAAGCTTGAACAATTTTATAAATCTTATGATTTGAAGAAGTTGGGCGTTGGAGCTGTGGGGAAAGATCATCTGGTCAAGTGGCTTAAAAAAGATAAGGTGGTGGAAAACATGAAAGGACTGGGCCCAAAGTTGACGGAGAAATGTTGGAGCAACTTTATGTGTAAAGAAACTTCAAATCGGCAGAAGGAAGTGATGTGGATGGCATTTCAAGAATGCCTAATGACAAAATCTTTTTTGAGATTTGTGCAGGACTAGGGATGAGCTTCGAGTTCGAGTCGAGCTCATGTTCGACTCGGACACTGGCTGTTCGCAAGTTCGCCGAACAGCGAACAATTTGGGGTGTTTGCGGCAAATTCGAATGCCGAGGAACACCCTTTAAAAGTCTATGGGAGAAATCAAAAGTGCTAATTTTAAAGGCTAATATGCAAGTTATTGTCATAAAAAGTGTTTGGGGACCTGGGTCCTGCCCCAGGGGACATGGATCAATGCAAAAAAAGTTTTAAAAACAGCCATTTTTTCAGGAGCAGTGATTTTAATAATGCTTAAAGTCAAACAATAAAAGTGTAATATCCCTTTAAATTTCATACCTGGGGGGTGTCTATAGTATGCCTGTAAAGGGGCGCATGTTTCCTGTGTTTAAAACAGTCTGACAGCAAAATGACATTTTGAAGGAAAAAACTCATTTAAAACTACCCGCGGGCCGGCTATTGCATTGCCGACAATACACATAGAAGTTCATTGATAAAAACGGCATGGGAATTCCCCACAGGGAAACCCTGAACCAAAATTAAAAAAAAAAATGACGTGGGAGTCCCCCTAAATTCCATACCAGGCCCTTCAGGTCTGATATGGATATTAAGGGGAACCCCGGCCAAAATTTAAAAAAAAAATGACGTGGGGTTCCCCCTAAATTCCATACCAGACCCTTCAGGTCTGGTATGGATTTTAAGGGGAACCCCGCGCCAAAAAAAAAAAACGGCGTGGGGTCCCCCCAAAAATCCATACCAGACCCTTATCCGAGCACGCAACCTGGCAGGCCGCAGGAAAAGAGGGGGGGACGAGAGTGCGGCCCCCCCCCTCCTGAACCGTACCAGGCCACATGCCCTCAACATTGGGAGGGTGCTTTGGGGTAGCCCCCCCAAAACACCTTGTCCCCATGTTGATTAGGACAAGGGCCTCATCCCCACAACCCTGGCTGGTGGTTGTGGGGGTCTGCGGGCGGGGGGCTTATCGGAATCTGGAAGCCCCCTTTAACAAGGGGACCCCTAGATCCCGGCCCCCCCCCCCTGTGTGAAATGGTAAGGGAGTACTTACCCCTACCATTTCACTAAAAAACTGTCAAAAATGTTAAAAATGACAAGAGACAGTTTTTGGCAATTCCTTTATTTAAATGCTTCTTCTTTCTTCTATCTTCCTTCATCTTCTGGTTCTTCTGGTTCTTCTGGCTCTTCTGGTTCTTCCTCCGGCGTTCTCGTCCAGCATCTCCTCCGCGGCGTCTTCTATCTTCTTCTCCTCGGGCCGCTCCGCACCCATGGCATGGGGGGAGGCTCCCGCTCTTCTTCTCTTCTTCATCTTCTTCTCTTCTTCTCTTCTTGTCTTCTTCTCTTCTTCATTTTCTTCTCCGGGCCGCTCCGCAATCCATGCTGGCATGGAGGGAGGCTCCCGCTGTGTGACGGCGCTCCTCGTCTGACAGTTCTTAAATAACGGGGGGCGGGGCCACCCGGTGACCCCGCCCCCCTTTGACGCACGGGACATGACGGGACTTCCCTGTGGCATTCCCCGTGACGTCACAGGGAAAACCCGTCAAGTCACCGTGCGTCAGAGGGGGGCGGGGTCACCCCCCCGCCCCCCGTTATTTAAGAACTGTCAGACGAGGAGCGCCGTCACACAGCGGGAGCCTCCCTCCATGCCAGCATGGATTGCGGAGCGGCCCGGAGAAGAAAATGAAGAAGAGAAGAAGACAAGAAGAGAAGAAGAGAAGAAGAGAAGAGCGGGAGCCTCCCCCATGCCATGGGTGCGGAGCGGCCCGAGGAGAAGAAGATAGAAGACGCCGTGGAGGAGATGCTGGACGAGAACGCCGGAGGAAGAACCAGAAGAGCCAGAAGAACCAGAAGAACCAGAAGATAAAGGAAGATAGAAGAAAGAAGAAGTATTTAAATAAAGGAATTGTCAAAAACTGTCTCTTGTCATTTTTAACATTTTTGACAGTTTTTTAGTGAAATGGTAGGGGTAAGTACCCCCTAACCATTTCACACAGGGGGGGGCCGGGATCTGGGGGTCCCCTTGTTAAAGGGGGCTTCCAGATTCCGATAAGCCCCCCGCCCGCAGACCCCCACAACCACCGGCCAGGGTTGTGGGGATGAGGCCCTTGTCCTAATCAACATGAGGACAAGGTGTTTTGGGGGGCTACCCCAAAGCACCCTCCCAATGTTGAGGGCATGTGGCCTGGTACGGTTCAGGAGGGGGGGGCCGCACTCTCGTCCCCCCCTCTTTTCCTGCGGCCTGCCAGGTTGCGTGCTCGGATAAGGGTCTGGTATGGATTTTTGGGGGGACCCCACGCCTTTTTTTTTTTTTTTTTTTGGCGCGGGGTTCCCCTTAAAATCCATACCAGACCTGAAGGGTCTGGTATGGAATTTAGGGGGAACCCCACATCATTTTTTTTTTTTTAATTTTGGCCGGGGTTCCCCTTAATATCCATATCAGACCTGAAGGGCCTGGTATGGAATTTAGGGGGACTCCCACATCATTTTTTTTTTTTAATTTTGGTTCGGGGTTCCCCTTTGGGGAATTCCTATGCCGTTTTTATCAATGAACTTCTATGTGTATTGTCGGCAATGCAATAGCCGCGGGTAGTTTTAAATGAGTTTTTTCCTTCAAAATGTCATTTTGCTGTCAGACTGTTCTAAACACAGGAAACATGCGCCCCTTTACAGGAATACTATAGACACCCCCCAGGTACGAAATTTAAAGGGATATTACACTTTTATTGTTTGACTTTAAGCATTATTAAAATCACTGCTCCTGAAAAAACGGCCGTTTTTAAAACTTTTTTTTGCATTGATCCATGTCCCCTGGGTCAGGACCCGGGTCCCCAAACACTTTTTATGACAATAACTTGCATATTAGCCTTTAAAATTAGCACTTTTGATTATTCATGTTCGTGTCCCATAGACTTTAACGGTGTTCGTGTGTTCGAACGAACTTTTTTCCTGTTCGCATGTTCTGGTGCGAACCGAACAGGGGGGTGTTCGGCTCATCCCTATGCAGGACAGATGTGTGCCCTAGGGCTGGGTGTAATGAGATGGAATGGGCTGAGCACGGTCTTTTTGGGTGTGGTTTTGTGAAAAGGGTGCAGAAGCTGCTGGCCCCCTTTGTGAATCTGATTTTGGGTGTGGTGGATGGTAGTATTTACACTTGGTTTTTTGGTTTGGTGAGGGGGGACAAGGATAAGAAAAGGAGAGTATGGATTTTCATGGCCATATTTAAGGAGGTGATGTGGGATGTGAGGTGTTGGGAGGTGAGAGGCAAACGTGTGGTGGTGGAGGAGGATTGTTTGAATTTGTGTATGGCTAAGTTATATTTGGTGTTGGTGGATAGGTGGTGGATGGGGGTGGAGGAAGCTAATGCTTTTTGGAGATGGGAGGAGTGGAGGTGTGGGGGTAGATGAAGGGTTGAGGATGTCTTTTTATATATTTTTTGTACATGTTTTTAGTCTGTTTTAAAAGTGCTCCTTGGTTAAAATCAAAAAGGAGTTTTGAAGAAAAATTTTGCCTAGATGATGTGTGAAGCACTGTGGGCTTGAAAGAGTCCTTTTGGGTTCTTGGTGGTGACCGTTTCGAAAGTGCAGTAGAACTGATAGGTAAGAAAAAAAGAAGAAAAATATCTGTTCTTATCAGTTGCCAGGAGGTGGCGCTTGCTTCTGTCCCCGATCTACAGAGAAGTGGTATCAGGAATGGCAGAGGTTATGCAAAAACTGCTGGTGTAAAGGTAACCTGGAGCGGTTCATAGCCAAAAGGGAAAAATTCTGATGGGGATGGAGAACCACTGGGTCTGACCAAGAGGGTTGGGTCCCTGGCCTTCTGGCCTAGATTGGGGTAGTTCTAGCTCCGGTCAGTTTTTCGGGAGAGAACACTCACTCCTCCTTCGGGGGGAGGGGTTAGTATTTCCCGAATGTAATTAGGTAGGAGGGATGGGAGCGACGGTGGGGCCTGATGGTAAAGGGCTCTCACCAAGCTTCCAGAACTTCAGGCCTTCCTGGCTGGGGTGGGGGCTGCTGTGGTCTGGATCGGGGGTCAGGGTTGCACGAAAAGCCAGTGGTGAATGTGCCCCTGAATTGGCAGTTCTGGGATGCCGTACAGTCACAGTGTTCAGGCACTTGATTTATGGCACCATGGTCACTTCACCACAACACACGTTTTTCGCACCTGCCTATAGGGCCGAGCCTTTTGGCTAGGACCAGGGGAAATTTTTATTCCTGGCCGGAGGGCCGGCCATTGTATTACACAATGGTCACTTTTCACTTTCTCCCACTTCCTTCTCCCCACTTTCTTTTTATTCATCCCTGCGTTTGTCACTTTTTTGTATTTTTTTGTTTGATGTGTATTCACGTTTGTCACTGTGTGATGAGTAGGGTGTGGGTCCTCGGGCCTACTCTGAAAGTCTTGGGAGGGGGTGGACATAGGCCTTCTGGCTTGGTTCGCCCTCTCTTATGGGGTCTACCTTCGGGGGAGCCCCACCTAGTACTTAGTACTTACTAGTTTCGGCAGACCTTCCGGAGAATGGGGGTCCGTCTGGTTTCAGCCAGATGGACCCAAGTGAAGTACCTCAGTCCCCGTCTGGAGCCTAACGCCCTGGGGGATCAGGGTAAGGTTCTTCCCTAGTGGAGGATCAGTGTAACACCCATTGCACATTTTTGTGTGTCACTCTTTATGTGTGTGCACTTTTTTTGGAACCGGGTGGAAGTTTTTGGGTGTGTTTTGAACTCCACTGGCTTTAAAAAAAAAATATGAATGAATTCACCAAAGCATGTAGTGAAAGAGCCTGCTTGAATACTTTCAAATGGTACTGTTTAAAGTTTTTTTCTCCTATTATCTTGATATGTAATTGCAGAATGTAAAAATATGCTTCAATTTGTACAGTGTGTATTTATATTTTTTGGATTATGACACTTCTTACCTGTCCAGTGGGCTGCCAATAATGTAAGTAAGGAGGGGCTGGCCAAAGTAACACACATTATTTATGCATTCAGCTCTCAATGAAGTGGAGAGGTTTACCTGTCCAAAACATCCCCCCCTAAAATTTTTACAATGAGCCATCAGAGGGGGTGAGGAATCTGATAAGTGGACCTTAGATTTTTTTTTAAATACTCCTTCAAATAAATGTTATACTGATGTTGGCCAAGAATGTTTGTGTCTGGGAAAATAATGACTCAAATGGTTGGATCTGTCATTGCCATCATCCCATATAATATTCCAAAAAAATGTGCAAACCTCTAGTTAGGGATTTTTAGGGCAATGAAACAACTGAATAGAGTAAAAACGTAATTTATTATAAATACAAATATAAAATAATGGTACAAAAATTAATTGCATTTCAAAATATTTGTGGACAGTACATAATATTAAAAGACACAGTGCATGATTTTACTCTATTCAATTGTTTCATTGCCCTAAAAATCCCAAACTAGAGGTTTACACACTTTTTTAGAATGTTTGTGTCTAATCTGCTTGCAATGTTATGTGCAAAAGTACTAATTTTTATTTTTCTTGTTTCACTCCACAGTTTCCATTCCACAGGAATGGCAGACTGTGGCTTCCCAATTTGCCCAGCGGTGGGACTTTCCCAACTGCGGAGGGGCAATCGATGGGAAACACATCCACATAGTCCCACCCCCCAACTCAGGGTCATACTATTACATCTGTAAGGGGTGTAATAGTATTGTGATCTTGGCGGTGGTGTCGGCAACATATGAGTTTCTCTATGTGGACGTGGGAAAGAATGTCAGGATGTCTGATGGTGGAGTCATGTATACACAGAGTAGTGACCGAAACCTTGTGGAAGAGGACACCTTGCCCACATCCCTGTAAGACTACACAATGGGAGATTTTCCTCTGATGGGACTTTGTAAGGCAAGAGTCTTCAAACAATATATCAAAAAAATATGTAATTTTATTATCAAAAAATTAAAACATGGCAAAGAATGATAAAAAGGAGGTGGATGCCAATGAATTCAGATGGTGGTAACACAAGGAGTATACATACCTGTTCACAATGATACACTTAACCCCACATAAGCTGTTTCAGCGAAGAGCTGTAAAACAGAGGTTCGACGCATTTCGAGGTTGTAAATGTTGAAACCTCTTTTTCAGGGGCTGATGGTGAGGTATGTAATTATCTAAAAACATTTTGCAAAGAAAAAACAGAGTAAACAGCACAGTGAGAACCAAACATGATATAATGTTTGAATATATTCATATAGCGTGAAGATCAAAGTTTATTTGATACATTTAAGAAATATTCTAACCATGTTACTCCTAAGCCAACATCGAGTAGCATCCAGCTTCAAGAAAAATGGGGTGGAATTATTTGCCGGTAGGAATCAGGTCCGTGAGCCAATGCTGTCACGAAAGACCAAACACATCCACGACCCAGGACAAGACACAAAGGGCGTCCTACCACTTGTAATGTGACACCTCTGATATCAAGTGTCATAGGATGTGCCTGTCAACTGAGGGAGAAAGGAAACAGTATAATGGAGCCCATCCCATGAATATGGAGAGGGGGTTAAGCCTGAATGGGCAACCACCTACTAATAGATTTAAAGGAAATGTATATGTCCTATACATACCTGTTAGCACATGGAGGGTAAGTCACTCCTAGTGTGGGATGGCGGGATATCACATGAGGCGCTGTCTGGTCAGGGGTAATGTTAGAGCCCCTGAAGAAGAGGTTTCAACATTTACAACCTCGAAATGCGTCGGACCTCTTCTCTGAAACAGCTTATGTGGGGTTAAGTGTATCATTGTGAACAGATATGTATACTCCTTGTGTTACCACCATCTGAATTTGTTGGCATACACCTCCTTTTTATCATTCTTTGTCATGTTTTAACTTTTTGATAATAAAATTACATTTTTTGATATATTGTTTGAAGACTCTTGCCTTACAAAGTCCCATCAGAGGAAAATCTCCCATTGGATGGTGGAGTCATCGCTCAGACCGAGTTCTACGGACGGCTGCAGAGTGGTGGCTTGGGATTGCCAATTCCGGAAGACAACATGGCTGGTCTGCCGTTTGTCTTTGATGAAGCATTTGGGCTGGGAGATCACCTGATGCAGCCGTTCCCCATGAGGACCCTCACCCCCGACCAGAGGGTTTTTAACTATCGCCTGGCCAGAGCCAGAAGAGTGGTGGAAAATCCTTTCGGGATAATGGCCAGCCGGTTCTGCCTATTCCTTACGCCAATCAACATGGTGGAATATAAACTTAAACATATAATCCTTGCATGTTTCATTCTCCACAACTTTTTAAGGAGAAATTTGATGAACTATGTGGCCTCAGTTGGGCCTGAGGCCGGATTTCAGGACCAAACCCTGGCGGCGCTTGAAGCTAGCCATCCTGGCTTGCTCCCCAAAAGCGCCCGCGAGGTCCGTCAAAAATTTATGGAGTACTTTGTGGGTAGGAGAGCCATTGATATGCCAGAAAATGTTTAAGAAACATTTTTAAAATAAATTTGTATTTTAAACTGAAAAATATTTCCTTTGATTTACTGCTTGTGTTTCTTTTAGCTGTCGCCTAGGTTATACAATGGGCTTATTTTTTGGCAATCTTCTTCAATAGTGCAAACGTAATTTATTTGATACATGAGGTGACAATCTCTTCTTCAGCTAACTATTATGTTGTGGGTCTGCTACACACACACCTTGTTTTTGTTGTTAATGTATGTAATGCGTTAAGGATAAAAATATTCATCATTTTCAGCACCATGATTTTATTTTTTGGAGTGACGAAAATGGCCTGATTGTTGAAAATTATAAATCACTGTGGGTGTTATTTACTAATGCAAATTCCACTTTGCACTACAAGTGCACTGCAAAAGTGCACTTGAAACTGCACTGAAAGTGCACTTGTAGTGCAAAGTGGATTTTCCTTTAGTAAATAACCCCCATTGTCACCGTAAACAACAACTTACTCCAAAAACTGCTATTGAGCATTGAAAGAAGAAGCCACACATTGTTGAGTATAAAACTTTTTACTCTGTGCACATTCACATGTGCATTTAGAAAAGGGTTTTTAAAACAAACCAACATATTTATAGCAGACATTTTATTTAGACATTAGAAATATCCTTTTTTGTGGTAAACAGGCATGTTTTTAAAACCATAAAATAATACACAACTCAGGAACTTACAAAGTTCAACTTTGATAAATTGAAGGCAATATCAGACATTAGTATGTCCAAACTGTGTTGATATTGCCTTCATCAGATGGGGTGATGTCACCCCTGTGAAAGCTAAATTTTGAAGATGCACACAAATTGAGAGTCAAAATGGGGATTTCCCTCCTGATCCCATGGCTAAGGTCAACGTGTGCTAGCTCCCATCATGGGGGATCAATGGACGTATTTCGGGGATACAACCCCTTCCTCTCAGCTACTTGAGTTGTGAGGAAGGGGTTGCACCCACAAAACACGTACATTGATATCCCATGATGGCAGATAGCACATGTTGACACACTGTGTGCATCTTTATAATTTTTGGAAAAATTCAGAAAAATAAAATCAATTTTTTAAATGTTGGTGTGTTTTATATTCTGCCTAAAACATCAGTGATGTTTTTGAGTCTTTTTTCCCCATTGTTGAAGTCTTCCTTGATCTTCTGTAAATCCCTATTGCACACCATGATCTCCCCGATGAGGATGTGCGCAATTGCACTTGTGAAATGCGTTTCTTCTTCCACAACATCCGCATCACCTAAAAAAAAAAAACACACCATGTATTATAAATATGCATGCATACATCTATTACCTGAAGCTGTGGTCTTAGACTCACCTGTCGTGGTCACTATTTTGCCCAATCCATAAATCTCTACTTCCTCCACATCCTCTGGTTGTGGTGTGGGGATTTCCCCTTCTTTAGGAGGTTAGGGGTCCCTGGTGTCCTCTGATGTCCTGATTCTTTTCTCCGCTATGTGAATAAAAAAAAGATATAATTAGCACCCAGATGCTTGGAAGTATCGTACAATTGTCTGTTTTGGCAGAGTTCAAAGCTGAATACAAGATTTTTTACCTTTCTTCAAGCTGGAATACTTACCTTTTTTGGTAAAGTTTCCCACATAGAGACACACCTAGTATCCACTGGAGCACCTGTGTGGGACACCCTACAAAGTTTGTTCTGGTGTCCCATACTAGTGCTCCTCCGTCCAGATGTGTAAACAGCTGCTGAGTGTCCTCTCTTTACAACTGAATCAAGTTTGCATTTCATTCTTACAAACCTGTCTAGACAACAATGTACTAAGCTTATTTGAATACAAATAGGCCTGAACAAATGTAATTAACCTGTATCTGCCAAAAACATTGTATTAGTGGGCGAACGAACAATGTTTACTACGAATGATTACTGTGCCCACGAGCCTGAAAGTTGCCATTTTAAACTGTACGACAGTAAAGAAAAGCACATGGACTAAAGTAATAATAATAATATGAACACATGACAACTACTTACTTTTTAGAAGCAGTTTCCTGGTCCTTCTGTACTGATCCTGCTCCCTCAATTTCAGGTCTGACCAGTGTTTCCTCAATTGATCCTTGGTTCATCGTACCCCAAAATTCCTGTGCAGACTTTTCACAACTTTAGCTATGATCTCGGTCTTTCTCACATTTGGGTTCGGGTAAGGTCCATACTTCCCATCATAGTCAGCCCTTTTCAAGATGTCCACCACCTCCACCATCTATACAAAGGACATATTTTAGGCCTTAAATCTCCTCCGGGATCGGGACGTTCATGGCTCCAACCTTTCGTCTGTGCTGCTGCTGCTGTCTGCATGCACTTGTTCCTTCTCCGCCATGTGCTCTCCCACTGCACCAAAAAAGAAGGGGCAGGGAATATACTAGATAGAAGGTCGGGGCTGGCAGAGTTTGAGACATGCGCAGTGTATAAAAAGCGGAACACTCTTGCGTCGTATGTACGATCTGTGAGCGGAGGAAGGAGTATTCTAACAAAGGTACAATTTTAACTTGGGGCATCAGTGGCCTATACTGCTTAGAGATTGAGGCCTATATGGGACAAGATTAGGAGAGTTTAGCCTGACATTAGAGTTTGTCTTGTGTTGTGTCTTGCAGATAAAATGGATCGATTCAATGATCATGATTTCTTCCCCCAATTCATTGATTTGTACAGAGAGCTGCCCTGTCTGTGGCAGACAAAACACCCCTTTTATACAAATCGACTAAAGAGGAAGGCAGCACTGGATAAATTGCTTGAATTTGTAAAGCCGCAGATCCCCACGGCAGACATCAACTATTTGAAGTGTAAAATTGGTGGCCTGAGGAGCACTTATAATAGTGAGTGCAAGAAGGTCCAGGATTCCCAGAGATCAGGAGCAGCAGCGGATGACATTTATGTACCAAGGCTGTGGTACTATGACAGACTGTGATTTCTGTCAGACCAGACTGAAATCAGGCCAGCACTCTCAACCCTTCCTTCCACTCTTCCTTCCATCCCAGCTGAGGCTTCTGATGTCCAACCTGGGCTTTCCACCCAGGAAGAAGATGTGGAGGAGCCCAGCTTGAGTCAGGTATAGCATTGTTCAACATATTTCTCAAAATTGTGTGTGATTGATGAACACTAAACTAAAACTATGTCCCTTTTTCATACACAGGAAAGCCTCAGCCAGGAGGAGGCTGTGGAAAGTGGCAGCCAGGAGGTGGCAGGGGAAAGTGGCAGCCAGGAGGTGGTAGGGGAAAATGGCAGCCAGGAGGTGGCTGGGTCCAGCAGCCTGACTGAATCCCAGGTCCCTCCCCTCCGCCTTTAAGAAAAAAGGCCCAGGAAGGGGAGGAACATGGAGGAGTCAGCACGTGGGTTAATTTCGGCAGGCTTTTGCAGACCTCAGAACCCCCCAGTCTTCTTGAGGCCTATGCCTGCATGGCTGCCAACAAAATGCAGGAAATGGAGGTGGGCCAATGCCTCTTTTGTGAGGAAGTGATATATATGGCCCTAAATAAGGGTTTGAGGGGTGAACTTACAAGCAAAACCCACCTGTGTGAATTGGACCATCCTCCTCCTCCTCCACCTCCTGCCACAACTTCAACACCAGAGCCACAGCCTGGAAGCAAGCATGGAAGCAAGTGTGGAAGTAAGACAATAAAGTGATGGGCTGGGTTCAGTCTGGTCTGGCAAAAGATGCAGGCTGTGGTATGACCACAGCCTGGCGACATATATGTCATCTGCTGCTGTCCCTGATCTCTCGGAGTCCTGGACCGGATTGTGCTCCCTATTGATTGGACTCCTCAGGCTACCAATTTGTCAAATAGTTGATGTGTGCCCTGGGGTACAAAGGCTTTGCTAATTTCACCAGTTTTCCCAGCATTGCCTTCCTCTTTATTTTGTTATGACCCCTTAATAAATGTAGATTTTTTGCACAAATCATTGACTATGTGTTTGAATTAAAAAAGGACAGTTTGTTTGTGAGTAGGCAGGTACATTTTCAAAATACATTGGGGGTCATTTACTATAGCGCTATGGCACTAATTCGCGCAAATTGTCGTGAATTAGCGCTAATTCACGGCAATTTAGCGCGAATTAGCGCTAATAGCGCTAATTCGCGCTAAAACGGTATTCACTATAGCGCTGGTGAGAAAATTCTCTCAAAATCGAATTTACTATAGCTCCCTGAATCTAAATAGTGCCCAAACCCTTACTCTGCTAAAACCTAGAGAATTGCACATGGAAATAATGTTTAGAACATGATATAATTGTCTAAATGGTACTGAAATATGCGGTATATTATTTAAAGATTATCTGCTTTTAAACTGTGTGAAAAAGTGATTTCTACACTGAAATATCTTTAAAAGTCTGAAAAGTAAAAAATTCCCCGTTTTTGGACAACTAGGTGCCAACACAACTGAGCATGCTCAGACCTGAAAATAACTCTCATTTTAACTCAAGTGTCTTTTTTACCTGGAGCTATAGTAAATACCAAAATGGGAGCTAATTAGAGAGCATTTTTTGGAAGTTAAAATCTGCTCTAATTTAGTCCAAATGAAGTTTCAGTCACTGATTCTAATGGAACAATTCTAACTTTCACAAAAAACCTTTTAATGTTGAGATAAAATGTATCTTTCTGTGAAATAAATATTCCTTTGCAACATTGTTGCTTCTACTTAAAATATTTTGATTTTAAGAATGCTACAATGTGGAATGTTTTGATGTTTTGATAAAATATATTTTTCTCTGTCACTTTCACTTGTTACTCTTCATCTCACAACAATCTTTAACCTAAACTCACACAGGTGTCCTTACAATCCACAAACAATACCATTGCTGATGAAAATTTAAAATGAATCACAATTTTTGTGCTTTTTATTATTTCCAAATATTCATAATTTGAGCCCAAAAAATGTGATGTGTACCAACATCAGAAATCAAAATGTAATTCCCAAAAATTTGAGGGTAATATTCTACTCTCACCCACAAAAAATCACCAAATATCACAGAATAAATCAAGAAGAATAACTCTTGAGTAATGTAATTCCATCACTTGTATGTCCATAGAAATGCAATATTTATGTGTTTTTATGTGTATTTTTGTGTAGTTATGTGTAGGGTGGTCTCACACGTGGCAGCTCTGTGGCTTAGAGGTTAGAACTTCTGCTTAGTATCCCTGAGGGTCTGGGTTCAAATCCCAACCATGTTACTGCATGTGGAGAAGTTGTCTCATCTCCCAGGTCGTATAATTATGTCTAAATGTAGTAGTTATGTGTAGGAGGGTTCCACCACCATTGTAAGTCTTTTCCAGATACACTATTTAGCCAAAAGTATTGGGACACCTGCCTTTACACACACATGAACTTTAATGGCAGCCCAGTCTTAGTCCGTAGGGTTAAATTTTGATTTGGTCCACCCTTTGCAGCTAGAACAGCTTCTGGGAAGGCTGTCCACAAGGTTTAGTGTGCCTATGGGAATGTTTGATCATTCTTCCAGAAGTGCATTTGTGAGGCCAGGCACTGATGTTGGATGAGAAGGCCTGGCTCGCAGTCTCTACTCTAATTCAGCCAAAGGGTGTTCTATCGGGTTGAGGCCAGGACTCTGTGCAGGCCAGTCAAGTTTCCCCACCCCAAACTTGCTCATCCATGTCTTTATGGACCTTGCTTTGTGCACTGGTGTGCAAACATGTTGGAACAGGAAGGGGCTTTCCCCAAACTGTTCACACAAAGTTGGGAGCATGAAATTGTCCAAAATGTCTTGGTATGCTGATGCCTTAAGAGTTCACTTAACTGGAACTAAGAGGCCAAGCCCAACCCCTGAAAAACAACCCCACATCATAATTACCCCTCCACCAAATAATTTGGACCAGTGCACAAAGCAAGGTCCATAAAGACATGGATGAGTGATTTTGGGGTGGAGGAACTTGACTGGCCTGCACAGAGTCCTGACCTCAACACAACAGAACACCTTGGGGATGAATTAGAGAGGAGACTGTAGGTCAGGCCTTCTCGTCCAACATCAGTGCCTGACCTCACAAATGCACTTGGAAGAATGGTCAAACATTCCCATAGACACACTCCTAAACCTTGTGGACAAGAAGAGTTGAAGCTGTTATAGCTGCAAAGGGTGGGCCAAATGAGTTTTGAACCCAATACTAATACTGGGATGCCATTACAGTTCATGTGCGTTTAAAGGCAGTCATCCCAATACTTAGACCAATATATTGTGTATTGCTTGTGACACTGAGCATGGCTATGGACTTAGGGCTGGTTCACACCACAGAGATGCAGAGAACACGTGTGGGGATGCCTGGTGGGTAAGTGGGTAGCAGTTCTGTCTAGCAGCACCTGGGATGTTGGTTCAATTCCCCAACATGCTAATCCTTGTGTTGAAGTTTATATGTTATCCCTGTGTGGGTTTCTCACCACAATCCAAAGACATGCTGGCATGTTATTTGTCTCCTGTCGAAATAGGTTCTAATATAAGAACATTAATTTTGGACTTTATATTGGAAGCTCATTGCAGCCAGGGACTGATGTTAATGTTTATTAGCACTAATCATGCCCAGGGACTTGGACAATTCAAATTTTAGGGTTTACACTGCACAGGTACATATATATAGAAAACTGTTGCTTTGTTTACGTGGATGCAAATGGACTTTGATCTTTGTCCTGTAGTTGGAGATTTGATGCACATAGCCAAGGGCTAACAGAGTTGCGAACACTATTATGTGTTCCTGCCCATCAGGTGCAATCACTTTAGACATACATGAAGAGACAGATTGAAAGCTACTGGTGGGCGTGTACTTCTATTGGGTGTGTCAGTGTGCTAACAATACAACCTCTCTTATATAAAGGCCTGCAGTAGGGGGTTCGTTTGGCCTGAGAAAGTCAGGTTTTTTTTGCAGTGATTTGTGGGGGAGAAGGAATGCTATTGGGAGATTTGATGAAATTCTTGTGCATTTTTTCATTCAAAAGTGGGTTTATGTGGCCATGCTGTCAATGTTGTGTGTGTATTGTTCCTGTCTGATCATGCAAACATCGTTTGGAAGCATCTGCTGACCTACTCTTTTTTTTTATCTCGTTTAATCGTGTAAACAGAAATGCAGCTTCCAGCAGAACATGGTCACCAATGTATGTATGTGTGGATTATTGGGCTGGTGGTGGGTGTTTTGAATAAGTCTTTTGTAATATTATGTGGGAATGCTTTGTAAGAATGACTGTTAAGTATGTTTCTATATTCTTGCAGATAACAACAATGTGATGTGTTGCCCATTATACACAGAAATTAAAGCTGTGTCCACTCTAAGGTTTTGTCTAATTTTAGATTGTAAGCTCCTATGAGCAGGGCCCTTAAAATCCCATTGCTAAATGTAGCACCATATATCCTGTCCAAAATTTTTTGAAGCTAGTAAATGAATGTAATTTTTTGTTTTTCTGCTGGTAAAATAAAAGTACATTGAGCCTTGTTGTGGTGTTTTGGTTTTCTTTTTTTTTTTTTTTTTCCCTTCTACTTTCTTCTCTTTAGTTTGTGGGTGGTGGTTTTGGGAAAGTGCAATATCTCTTATATTTTATTTCAATATGTATTTGTGCACCAAAAAACGAATCTCTTTGCCCTGGTTCACATTGATGGTACTTTGAAATTGCGCTACTTCACTTGAAGTAGCACGATTTCAAAGTAGCAAGGTCAGCGTGCTTTTAGGTGCTACTTGATAGACATCCGTGTGGCTTCATACACAAATGTCTATTGAAGTCGCACCAGAAATCGGCAAAAGTAGTGCAGGAACTACTTTAGCAAATTGGTGCGGTGCCACAAAAAAAAATGTTGCATCGATTGGAACAGTGCCATTGCTGCCCATAGTCATGCGATTTGATCTCTCAAATTGCATGACAAATTGCTCCAATGTAAACCTAGGCTTCTGCACACCTGCAAGTAAATGATAAAGGTAGAATCTTTATATATAACAGCTGTGGAGAATTGCAGGTAATTAATTCAGCTGGTGGATAGGCAGTGTTTGTGTCAGCTTTAGTTCACATTGGTGCGATTTGACATGTCAAAGCGGTGACAATTGCACTGTTTTAATTGGTGTGACTTTGGGGTGCAATTTGTATTGATATCAGTGCAGAAACCTGCACAGATGTCTCTGAAATTGCCCCTGCAGTCGGGACTGACATGCGGGAATGAAAGTGTGTGATTTCAGCTGAACAATTTCCTCCTGCTGCTAACCCAGGGACACCATTTCTTATTGAACGCCTTTAAATATCATAAGTAGAAATACAAATTGCAATAAATGCATATCTGAAAATAAACAAAAATAATAAAATTCTAATAGTGGTTGCGATCAAATATTTGCAGCAGCGATCAAAAGAGTGTAGTTTCGCCTTCTGACCCAGAAATAAGTCATTGTAATCACCTAGAAGTCCCTGTGCTGGTCAAGATCTCCATCTAGGTGGACATGGCGAGGTCCCTCTTTAGCAAAGAGGAGGTGCGGCTCATTTTCCGGATAAGGGTATGATATGTACTTGTGCTTAATCAATGCGGGGGTGGATTTGGTAGTTAGATTTGGTGTGGGTGGGGTTCATTGATTTGTTTGGCATCCCCACACATTTGCTTCTGGCCCATGTGCACACATCACTTCCTGCATTTGTTCTGCTGATGTAAATGCAAGTATAAATGAGAGCTCCTTTCTATTAAAATATATATGACTTGTTTCACAGTTGGGCGACTTTGGACTTCCGAGTTGCTTGACAAGTTGTACCCCCATGATTCTTAATGAGAACTAGGGATGGGCCGAACATCCCCCCTGTTTGGCTCGCAGCACAACATGCGAACAGACAAATAAATTTATGCGAACACCATTAAAACAGCTTCCCGCCATACGCCAAATTATGTCCTCGGCTTTGAGCGGGGATATCTGAGTGATGCCTGTAGCTACAGACATCATCCAGATATCGTCTTTTAGAGCCTGCAAATCTGCACACCATAAGAATGATCATAGTGGCTGTTCCACTGCTTGATCATTCTAACAGGAGGCGAGAGGGGACGACCCCCCCTCCCGCCACCCTTCGGTGCTTCTACCGACTTACCGCTACGATCGGTGAGTCGGTCACAGGATCCGCCAGCCCCAGATGTTTAGCATAGAGATTTCTGGTGGACCAGATGGTCGCCGGAATCTCTATGATCGTTCGGAGGCCGGGCGTGATGTTATGACGTCACGCCCGGCCTCTGTATTAAAAAAAAACGGCGCCGCTTCGGCTGGGAAGCAGAGATCTTTTTTTATTTTTTTATTTTCAGGCTTCTAAGCCTAGAGGTGAGATGTGGGGTCTTATTTACCCCACATCTCACTGTAAAGAGCACTGTCATGCTTATTCCTATTACAAGGGATGTTTACATTCCTTGTAATAGAAACAAAAGTGATCAAAAAAATTTTTTTTTTGAAAAAAAGTGTCAAGCTAAAATAAAAAAAGTAAAATTAACAATAAAAAAAAAAAACTTTTAAAGTGCCCCTGTCCCTGTGCAGAAGCGAACGCATACATAAGTCCCGCCCACATATGAAAATGTTGTTCAAACCACACATGTGAGGTGTCGCCGCGAACGTTAGAGCGAGAGCAATAATTTTGGTCCTGGACCTCCTCTGTAACTCAAAACATGTAACCAGTAAAAATTTTTAAAGCGTCGCCTAAGGGGATTTTCAAATAGCGAAGTTTGGTGCCATTCCACGAGCGTGTGCAATTTTGAAGCGTGACATGTTGGGTATCTATTTACTTGGCGTAACTTCATCTTTCACATTATGCAAAAACATTAGGCTAACTTTCTTTTTTTTTTTTAAAGCCCAAAACTGTTTTTTTTCCCAAAAAAAGCATTCGAAAAATTGCTGCGCAAATACCATGCTAGATAAAAAGTTGCAATGACCGCCATTGTATTCTCTAGGGTCTCTGCTAAATTTGGGGGTTCTATGTAATTTTCTAGCCAAAAAATTATGATTTTTACATGTAAGAGAGAAATGTCAGAATTGGCCTGGTAGGCAAGTGGTTAAAGTCTATGGGACACGAACATGAATAATCAAAAGTGCCAATTTTAAAGGCTTATATGCATGGTATTGTCATAAAAAGTGTTTAGGGACCTGGGTCCTGCCCCAGAGGACATGTATCAATGCAAAAAAGTTTAAAAAATGGCTGTTTTTTCGGGAGCAGTGATTTTAATAATGCTTAAAGTGAAACAATAAAAGTGTAATATTCCTTTAAATTTTGTACCTGGGGGGTGTCTATAGTATGCCTGTAAAGGGGCGCATGTTTCCCGTGTTTAGTACTGTCTGACAGCAAAATGACATTTCAAAGGAAAAAAGTAATTTAAAACTACTCGCGGCTATACTGAATCACCGGTGTCTTGCCAAGAAAGTTCCCTCGGCAGATAAGGTCCCCCCTGTACTGCGCAAGTGCTGTGCTTGCGCAGTACCAGTGACTAGCAGCCGCCGAAAATAGCCAAAGATGAAAATCTTCAATCATCTGTACACGGCGCCTGCGCCCTGGGTCCAGGCTGAAGCCCCACCATCCAAGTGGACCTAGAGGGGGAATAAAAAAGTGCCGAGCAAAGCGAGGCCATGCCCAAAGCGTGGCGAGCGAAGCGAGCCCACGGGGGACCCTCTTAAAGGCGCCTTGTACAGCTGATTTCTTCTCTATTTCGCTTTGGCTATTTCCGCCTGCTCCTAATGCGCAGGCGCTGTGCCTGCGCAGTAGAGGGGGGTCCTTATGCGCCGGAGAGGAACTTTCTCGGCAGAACACCGGCCCGACAATACACATAAAAGTTCATTGATAAAAACGGGAACCCCGAACCAAATTTTTTTTAAAAATGACGTGGGGGTCCCCCTAAATTCCATACCAGGCCCTTCAGGTCTGGTATGGATATTAAGGGGAACCCCACGCCAAAATTTAAAAAAAAATGGCGTGGGGTACCCCCAAAAATCCATACCAGACCCTTATCCGAGCACGCAACCTGGCAGGCCGCAGGAAAAGAGGGGGGGACGAGAGAGTGCCCCCCCCTCCTGAACCGTACCAGGCCACATGCCCTCAACATTGGGAGGGTGCTTTGGGGGTAGCCCCCCAAAGCACCTTGTCCCCATGTTGATGAGGACAAGGGCCTCATCCCCACAACCCTGGCCCGGTGGTTGTGGGGGTCTGCGGGCACGGGGCTTAACAAGGGGGCCCCCAGATCCCGGCCCTCCCCCCTGTGTGAAATGGTAAGGGGATACAAAAGTACCCCTATCATTTCACCAAAAAAATGTTAAAAATGACAAGAGACAGTTTTTGACAATTCCTTTATTTAAATGCTTCTTCTTTCTTCTATTTTCTATCTTCTTTCTTCTATCTTCCTTCAGTTTCTTCCTCCATCTTCTTGTTCTTCTTGTTCTTCTGGTTCTTCTTGTTCTTCTGGTTCTTCATCCGGTCTTCTCGTCCGGCATCTTCCTCAGCGGCGCCGTCTTCACTTCATCTTCTTTCCTCAGGCCGCTCCGCATCCACGATTGGATGGGAGGCTCCCACTGTGTGACGCTTCTCCTCTTCTGACAGTTCTTAAATAACAGAGGGTGGGTGACCCTGCCCCCTCTGACGCACGGGGACTTCCCTGTGGCATTCCCCGTGACGTCAGAGGGGGGCGGGGTCACCCGCCCTCTGTTATTTAAGAACTGTCAGAAGAGGAGAAGCGTCACACAGCGGGAGCCTCCCATCCAATCGTGGATGCGGAGCGGCCCGAGGAAAGAAGATGAAGTGAAGACGGCGCCGCTGAGGAAGATGCCGGACGAGAAGACCGGATGAAGAACCAGAAGAACAAGAAGTACCAGAAGAACAAGAACCAGAAGAACAAGAAGATGGAGGAAGAAACCGAAGGAAGATAGATGAAAGAAGATAGAAAATAGAAGAAAGAAGAAGCATTTAAATAAAGGAATTGTCAAAAACTGTCTCTTGTCATTTTTAACATTTTTGAAAATTTTTTGGTGAAATGGTAGGGTTACTTTTGTATCCCCTTACCATTTCACACAGGGGGAGGGCCGGGATCTGGGGGTCCCCTTGTTAAAGGGGGCTTCCAGATTCCGATAAGCCCCCTGCCCGCAGACCCCCACAACCACCGGGCCAGGGTTGTGGGGATGAGGCCCTTGTCCTCATCAACATGGGGACAAGGTGCTTTGGGGGGCTACCCCCAAAGCACCCTCCCAATGTTGAGGGCATGTGGCCTGGTACGGTTCAGGAGGGGGGGTGCTCTCTCGTCCCCCCCTCTTTTCCTGCGGCCTGCCAGGTTGCGTGCTCGGAGAAGGGTCTGGTATGGATTTTTGGGGGTACCCCACGCCATTTTTTTTTTAAATTTTGGCGCGGGGTTCCCCTTAAAATCCATACCAGACCTGAAGGGTCTGGTATAGATTTTGAGGGGGACCCCACGCCAATTTTGTTTTTAAATTTTGGCCGGGGTTCCCCTTAATATCCATACCAGACCTGAAGGGCCTGGTATGGAATTTAGGGGGACCCCCACGTCATTTTTTTTGAAATTTTGGTTCGGGGTTCCCCTTTGGGGAATTCCCACGCAGTTTTTATCAATGAACTTTTATGTGTATTGTCGAGCCGGCAATTCAGTATAGCCGCGAGTAGTTTTAAATAACTTTTTTTCCTTTCAAATGTCATTTTGCTGTCAGACTGTTCTAAACACGGGAAACATGCGCCCCTTTACAGGCATACTATAGACACCCCCCAGGTACGAAATTTAAAGGAATATTACACTTTTATTGTTTCACTCAAAGCATTATTAAAATCACTGCTCCCGAAAAAACGACCGTTTTTAAAAAAAAAATTGGCATTGATCCATGTCCCCTGGGGCAGAACCTGGGTCTCCAAACACTTTTTATGGCAAAGAACTTGCATATAAGCCTTCAGTGAGTACTTTGGATTTTGCAGGTTCGAGCCCCACTGACTTCCACTATTCCAGCATATGTGATCTGACAGGCATTATTGCCGCAATAGCGCTGCTTTCCATTTGCATTAGCGCTGACTTTCTGAGAGTTGAAATCTTCCTGGCCTTTTTTGAGAGTTATTTTTTGGTACTGCAGGAGAATTTTTTGGCGCTATAGTAAATGACCCCCAATGTTAAATTAACAAGGGACACCAACCAGCCTCCTTGAGGTTAAAAAATACAAGATCATAATGGTGTTGTGGTAACTTGACAAACAAAACGAAAAAAAATATTATGGAGATCACTAGAAAAAAAAAGTAGATCACTAGAAAAAAAAAATTAAAAAAAGGAGATCTTCATAAAAAAACAAAACAAAAATAGATCACTATAAAAAACAGAAAAAAAGATCACTATAAAAATAAATTCTAAACATTATTATGGAGATCTGACAAAAAAAAAAAATATTATTCAGGAGATCACGAGAAATAATAAAGAAATCAGTCTGTAAGAACTCTGTGTGAATATCAGCAGCAAAACAACTTCATAATTCTAGCATTATAAAGAAGAAGAGAATGTGCTGCATTGAAAGATTATTACATTTGCAGCGTGACGAATGTGCTATCTCCATTATGAATGCTTCCGTCTCATACTTGATGCAGAGCATGCGTGGAATTTGGTGCGTTGGAATTGTGTACACACGTTCGGAATTTCCGACAATTTCTGTCAATGGATTTTGTTGTCGGAAAATTTGACAACCAGCTCCGACAAAAAATGTCCGATGAAGACTACACAGGGTTGGAATTTCCAACAACAAGCTCCCATTGAACATTTGTTGTCGGAAATTCTGATCGTGTGTACGTGGCATTAGAGTTGGCACATAGAGTAGGCAGAGTAGGCAAAGCTGATGGCTAGTCAGTGAGCTGTTGCTCCTTCATTGTCCAATTTTTTAACAGAAAAAGGTGTGTGAACTAAAAAAAGTACCTTAACTAAAGTATAAATAATTTATTATGTGTATTTGAATTGTCTATTTATCTGTCTGCATTTGCACAGAAAAATAGAAACACAGGTGGGTAAATTTAGTCATTTACATGACTAAAGTTCATTCACTTTTCTGTGTACAAATAGTTGCTTTTAACAAAAATATTATACATTTAAAATACATTTTAGCTTATGTTTAGCTTTCCCCAAATTTGTCAGTGTTGTATAATGTTTCCAGAGTGTTTATCTGGTATTGTCTAGAGAAAATTGATGAAAATGTCTTCAAACTTGGAGCATTCTTCCAAGAAACAAAGTATTATAATTTGTATCATAAGATTACACAGAACACTAATAAAGTATTGATAATCACAAACTAAAGACATGCAAATAAGAAACCATTCCATTTGATAAATAATATTAACTTTTGGGGTGTGGCTTGGTGCGCAATGAGGATGGCAGCTTAGCTGAAGAGCTCTGTCAGACACACGGCCCGAGCCCGTCTTTCTGCACCTATTGTCAGAGGATGAACAAACAGAACAGACACCCTCCTCATACACTCTCTTGTCGCTCTATGGCTGCAAGCACTGGGAGAAACAGCTCCGACATATTCAGGAATCAGGCCACTGTTCTGAGAGTCACAGCGGGAGGCAAGATGTCGCCGGCCCATGCGGACAAGGATTTCAGTGAAGACTCACAGTCGGCAGCGGAAGAGAATGGTAGGAGAAGCTCCCGCTCCGATCACCCCCTTACATACGAGGACATGTCAGGCTTTGCAGCTGACATTAAAGCCTCATTCTCCGCTGCCATCACGGATCTTAAAACTAGCCTCCTGGTACTGCAGGAAAAGATGGCCACTGCAGAAACAGCAGGGAAACAAAGAGACACTAAAATCAACAGGCTAGATAAAGTTGCCTCTTCTCAGGCTCGCCATTTCATTGAGATGAATAGGCATTTGGAGGACCTTGATAATAGGGGAAGACGCAATAATATCAGAGTCCATGGTATTCCAGAATCCGTCATGGCCAACCAAATCCCCTCAGTCCTGCAAAGAGTCTTTAATAGTCTCTTAGAAAAACCGGAGGACACAGATATCGAATTTGTAGGGCACACAGAGCTCTGAGAGCAAGGGGTCCAGACACCTTACCCCCTAGAGACATTATATGCTGCTTGCAAAATTTTGCTCTTAAAGAAGAAATAATGTTCAAAGCCCGCAGAAATGACCAAATAGTGTTCAATGGAGAGTGCATCAAATTATTCCAAGATCTCTTCCAGATCACCTTGAAAAACCGCAGGGCCCTGCGACCTTTATTAGACAAATTGTGGGAGAAAAACATACGGTACACATGGCACTTCCCTTTTGCCTTGTTGGTCACTTTTGACGGCAGACAGCACACACTCCACACACCAGATAACCTCCCGGAATTTTGCACTGCCCTTCAAATTGGTCTGATTGATCTACCGGATTGGTATCAGGAGTTCACCCTGCTACCCCAAGAACGGAGCCCACCTTGCTCCCCTCTGGCAACTCTGGAGAAACACCACTCCAAAAAGCAGAAACAATTCCGTCAGGATGCACAGTTGACAGGCACGCCACGCAGCCGTCCACACTCTGCCAGGAATATGATGGAAGACTGAGAGTAGCAACCCCATCCTTGTTTAAACCTGCTTGTTGATACAGTGGATTAGCTCTCACTTACTAAAACAGCATAACTGCATTTGGTTTGGCACCTTCACAATCTCTAACTTCATATGCCTTAAATTGACTTGGTAGCTACCATTAGTATATGGACTTTTAAGGAACCCGGGCAGGATTGATCGAACAACCTGATTGACTAGAGGCTCTAACCCAGACTTCAGGCAAAGGATGACTATCAACTAAGCCATCTCTATCAGCTTCTCATTCTACATTAGAATTTTTGCCTCCCGATTTGATGCAGTTAGTGAAGTAACGCATAATCCATATGGTGTTTAATACAGGTTTCAACATTTATTTCTTGTTTTAACATTTATTTTTGAATAGACAGCACAGGAGAGGGGATGTCTGGGAGGAAAGGGCGGTCCCATGCCTCTCCTCTCCTTGCCCAGGGGCAATCACAGTTACAGTTATAGTTATTAATGTTTCTCTATATTATATTACATATATGTTCGACATTGCATCAACGATGTGTTTATAGATGTTTGTTCATTATTGTTCATTCACTGTTATTAGTGCAGATTAGACTATTCCGCATATACGATAAGATTAGTTAGGCCGTGGTCTGGCCATACATATGTTACCTACTGGTGAATTTAAATTTAAATCTTACACGTACATAGTTACACATGTGTATTCCTAGTAAGGTGACTACTATTATATGGTTTCACTCATCGGGCGTCTCCCCTGACCCCGCAATAGTGTCTAAGGTGGGACATTTTTGAGCCTACCTGTGCACACTAAATTTGACCTTCTGGGACGTGTTACTCGTTTCCGGAAGGAGTGCCTTTTTCTATCCCCGTTCTCACTTATTTTCCTTATTTCCTGTCTATAATTTCTAGACTTCATTTTATCTCTACTCTGTCTACTCTATCACTATTCTGTACTACTTCTCCTGGACCTCTCTGCTGCCTTTGACACAGTGGACCACCCCCTCCTCCTCAAAAAACTCCACTCCTTTGGTCTCCGTGACTGTACTCTTCGCTGGTTCTCATCCTACCTATCCCACCGCTCCTTCAGTGTCACTTACAACTCTACTTCCTCTTCTCCTCTTCCTTTTTCCGTCGGGGTCCCCCAAGGTTCTGTTCTCGGACCTCTCCTTTTCTCAATCTACACCACCTCCCTGGGTCAATTGATTGCCTCCCACGGCTTTAAATATCATCTCTACGCTGATGACACCCAAATCTATCTCTCCACCCCCCAGCTCTCTCCTTCTGTCTCCTCACGCATTACCAACTTATTAGCAGACATATCAGCCTGGATGTCACATCACTTTCTCAAACTCAACCTATCCAAAACCGAGCTCATGATATTTCCTCCCTCAGGTGCCACTTCCCCTGATCTCCCTGTCAAGATCAACGGCTCAACTATCAACCCATCTCCCCACGCCAAGGTCCTAGGTGTAATCCTGGACTCTGAACTAACCTTTCGACCCCACATTCTATCACTATCCAAAGCTTGCCGCCTCTGTCTTCGCAACATCTCCAAGATACGCCCCTTCCTAACCAATGACACCACAAAGCTTCTAATCCACTCCCTGGTCATCTCCCGCCTTGACTACTGCAACTCCCTCCTCATTGGTTTACCTCTAAATAGGCTATCCCCACTTCAGTCCATCATGAACGCTGCGGCCAGGCTCATCTACCACACAAACCGCTCAGCGTCTGCTACACCCCTCTGCCAATCCCTCCATTGGCTGCCACTCAGTCACCGAATTAAATTCAAGATACTAACTATAACTTACAAAGCCATCCACAACCTGGCCCCTAGCTACATCTCTAACCTAGTCACAAAATACCAACCTAATCGTTCTCTTCGCTCCTCCCAAGACCTCCTGCTCTCAAACTCCCTTGTCACCTCATCCCATGCTCGCCTTCAGGACTTCTCCAGAGCCTCCCCCATCCTCTGGAATGCTCTTCCCCAATCCGTCCGATTTTCTCCTACCTTATCCACTTTCAGACGATCCCTGAAAACTCATCTCTTCAGAGAAGCCTATCTGGCCCCCACCTAACAACTGTACATTTATCTTCTCAATCAGCACATCACCCACAGCTATTACCTCTTGTATCTCTTAACCTTCCCTCTTAGATTGTAAGCTCTAAGTGAGCAGGGCCCTCTGATTCCTACTGTATCAAATTGTATTGTATTTGTACTGTCTACCCTCAAGTTGTAAAGCGCTACGTAAACTGTTGGCGCTATATAAATATTGTATAATAATAATAATAATCTCTACTTAATTGCATAAAGTGATAGAATTCTCAGCTGTTATTCATTTAATCGATTTTTTCGAAGTTGTGGATACAGGCATATATCATCTTCTCTCTCTGAGCTCTCGCCATGGTCTACTCTGATCTAGGACTTAATCCCACAGTCATCTCGCACAATGTCAGGGGTTTGAATATCCCAGAGAAGCGAACCGCTCTTCTCAGAGAGTTAAAAAAAAGGTAGGCCCAGCTTTGTTTTCCTTCAGGAAACACACTTTAAGAGGAATCATATACCAAGACTCACTGATCATTACTTCACAGAGGCACATCATGCTACAAATAACACTTCCAAGTCAAAAGGGGTTTCAATCTTGGTCAGTAAAGATGCTAAGTTTGATTTAACCGATAAACTAGTAGACCCAGAGGGCAGATTTATCTTTCTAAAAGGGACATGCCACGGGATCACCCTAACTCTGGCCAATGTTTATTTCCCCAATACTGAGCAATTTTCGTTTTGCCAAACAATGATTACAGAATTAACGAGTTTTCATACAGGTCGTTTGATCCTGGGAGGGGACTTTAACGTCCCTCTTAACCCCTCGGAAGACGCCTCCTCCGGGAAGACATACATTACTTATAGAACCCTTAAAAAAAATCAAAAATCTTCTATACTCACTATCCCTTATACCTTTTACTCGGTTCCACATAATCGCCATGTGAGAATAGATTTTTTATTTATCTCACAGAGGGACCTTCACACATTGTCCGGGTCAAACATAGGGTTGCAGACTATCTCAGACCACGCCCCAATCTCCATAGTTCTGAACCTCTCAGAGCCCCCAGCTAAATCCAATACCTGGAGATTAAATTCCTCCCTACTGACAGACCCAATCTTGTTAACCAAACTGACATCATCGTTGACTGAATATTTTACACATAACATTACCCCTGATGTAGACCCTTTATTGGTGTGGGAGGCACACAAGTGCTATATTAGAGGGGAACTGATCCAAATGGGAACACACAGAAAAAAAGAAATGGACAAGGAAATTGTCAAATTGACCAATAAAATTTGTGAACTAGAGACCCTCCATAAACAATCACTCACAACCCAATCAGCAGCGTTATTATTGGAGTCCAGGAAAACCCTTAAACAGATTCTAGAAACCAAGTCTAGGAGATTTCTCTTCTTTAGAAAGAAGATATATTATGAACACGGTGACAAGACTGGCAAGATTCTAGCAAGGGTATTAAGAGGCCAAGTAACCCAACACACTATTCTAGGCATCCAAAACACATCGGGTAAAATTGACAGAGCGACAGACAAAATTGCACATCATTTTTATGAGTATTATACTGCCCTATATAATCTCCCACCCCAGCACAAACCGGCAGACATTTTCAAAGACAGGACACAAGCTATTGAAGATTATCTGAAGGAATCCAAACCCCCATCCCTTACAGCAGACGACATTTCCCAGTTAGAAAACCCCATAGAAGCCTCAGAAATTCAAATGGCCATTAAAGATTTGAAAACTGGAAAGAGCCCAGGCCCAGGCAGCTTTAGCGCCATCTATTATAAGACATTTATTGACTTATTGACCTCTCCCCTAAAAGATGCGCTGAACTCTTTGTCAAAACAGAGAACTATACCACTCGACTTTTTGTCAGTACACATCACAGTGCTACCCAAGCCAGGAAAGGACCCAATACACTGTACTAGCTATAGGCCAATCTCTCTTTTAAATTTAGATGTAAACTCATGGCCAAGATCATTGCCAACAGGTTGAGACCCTTACTACATGACCCGATTGGTCCAGACCAGGCAGGATTTGTACTGAACAGAGAGGCAAGAGACAATGTCATGAAATCTCTAGACCTGATTTATGCGGCATGTCAGCGAAAGATGGAGGGCTTTCTCCTGTCAACCGACATTGAGAAGGCCTTCATTCGAATAGCATGGGACTATATGTTGAAGACTTGCGAACATGTGGGCCTGGGACCACGTATGCTGACCTGGATTTCAGCATTATACCAAAACCCCTCAGCCAAGCTTAAAATAAATGGTACGCTGTCAGATAGTGTTAGCATTAAAAAATGGGACAAGACAGGGCTGCCCAGTGTCCCCTCTAATCTTCATTATTTCACTCAAACCATTTATCAGGCACATCCTCTCGAACGGATCTATTAGGGGATTCCAGATGAATGGGAGGGAATTCTTTTATTTTTTTTTGATTGATCCGCATATTTCCATTCCTTCTCTCATGAAAGAGTTTTCCCTCTATGGTTACATCTCCAACCTTAAAATAAATTTTTCAAAGTCTGATGCGATGAACATCACATTGCCCGATGACAAGCTGATTGCAGCACAGAGCAAAAGCCCCTTTTCATGGGTAAAATCGGCCATAAAATACCTAGGGATCTGGTTGACCCCTAGAATCTCCTCGATCTTTGAGCGCAATTTCCCTCCTCTCCTTAAAACTGTCCAGAAAAACCTACAAGATTGGCACACTTCGTATTTCTCGTGGTTTGGCAGGACGGCCATATGCAAGATAACTGTCCTGCCAAAAATGATATATCTACTCCGTACTCTGCCCATAAAAATACCCCAAAGTTTTTTCAAAAATTATTATGCCACACATATTGCCCATATTACTGATTGGCATTGCCAATCAAAGCTTAAAGATTGGGTCACCATTGAAAATGAGTGCAATCCCACTTCAATTCTCTCCCTGGGTACCCAAAACGAAATACCCCCTTTATGTGAAAACGCATCCTCTCATAGGCACCTCTTTGGACATTTTCCACAATCTCGCAAAACATTCCAAATTCTCCACACCCCTAAGCCCTCTTACCCCATTACAAGATAATCCAGATTTCCCACCGGGCTTAGGAAATCACCTATTGGCATCAGTTGACACAAAGATGCCTCTCCTTGCATTGCATTGTTTTACGAATAAGACAGTAAAAGACAGTAAAAGACTTTACCCAATTCAAAATGGAGAATAAAATGCCCCACTTGCCCATGTGGTCGTACTTCCAAGTACGCAGCTATATTAATAATGCTGCTCGCAGAAATCACTTTACGAGAGATCTCACAGAATTTGAAAGGATGTGCATTTGTGGGGAACAGGTAGCAAAATCCACTTCCACTTCCTATGCATGGCTGCAAAATTTGAAGATAACAGCCATGGACAGGTTCAGAGAGAGATGGTTAAGGGAACTGGGAATACAGTTCACTGACAAACAATGGGAAAGAGCTTGTGTATTGTCCCATAAAGGCTCAATCAGCACATGAATGCAGGAAACAGTTTATAAGATCTTGACCCATTGGTACGCAACTCCAGAGAAACTACTTAAGTGGTACCCTCAGACATCTGACTTGTGCTGGAGATGTAACAAGGTCAAAGGCACTTTGCTACACATTTGGTGGCATTGTGATATGATACTACCATTTTGGTTCAGAGTCAGGGAGGTCATCCAACAAATCACGGAGACCAAACTAAAACTTGATGCTGCCTGTTGTTTGCTGCATGTGTCAAGTTTCTCTTTCAGAAAATATAAAGCTTCTCTCTCCAAGCATTTGATAAATGCAGCCAATTCACTTATTCCGCTCTACTGGAAATCAAAACTTACCCCCACACTGAAAGAATGGTTACATAAGGTCTCGTACATCTGTGAGATGGAAGACACAGCAGCCCAGTCCTCTGAGATCATCGAACGCTACCACAAAACTTGGTCTCCCTGGTTTGTCTTCAGACACTTCCAAGCTTATGAAAAGTTAATATCTTAGACAAGATCCCAGAAACTTATGATTGCAAACTAATTTGCAAGTTCCCTGATGTGTCCCTAGTAAATTAGAATTTATGAAGTATCACTTTGGGTTTTTCCAGTTATCTATATATACCGACACGTCATAGTATCTACAAAAGGTTTAACCTTCAAACAATAGATCAGAACTTCAGAACTATCTTAGTAATGCAACTTCACTTATCACATCCCCTTAACTTTCTTCTTTTCTTTATCTTTCTAATCTTGATCTTTACTCTTCACTTCCTTACCTACAATAAATGAAAAGCTCACCGGTAATAGTGGTGGACCATACCTCCATTTAAAACATGTCACAATAATTGTAATACCCTTTTATTCTTGATTTTCTTCTGATGGTCCTGTTGTAACCTCTACCATTTACAACTCTGGAAGACTTGGTTTTATTATATGCTTGTTAGTTTCTTTATACTACATGTTTCATTCTAAATGTACACTACTGTACTTTTCATTTCATTTTTTCATGTATATATGCTACTTTATTCTTTAATAAACACTAATGTTAAAAATAATATTAACTTTTCAATATCCAGGGTTTGGCATAGGCTAAACCTAAATGACATACTTTCATTATCTAATTAGACTTTCCAGAACTGAAGACATTTTATTTTTATTGATTTAACTCCAAGCCAGCATTTAACATTTCTCTGTACCAAGGAATTTCAAAACAATCACTCTTTTACATTGCATTGGAGGCACTGTTTGTGCTGGAGCAGCTAGAGTTCAGTGCATAGCCCAAGGGTGCATAGAGTGCAGGTACATGTTGCTAGTGGTGGCTAGATCAGATGCCACTTGACTTGATTCTGTTCCCACAAAGAAAACACATAACCAGTAAAAAATAAGACAAATACAGAAATCAACAAATTTCCCAAGCATAAACTAACACATTGGATGCTTTGAATGACATTTGTGGTTATTGATTAAGCATCAAATGCTCAAGCAATTTTATGCAATTTACTATTGTTGTAAAGAATTTGCCAAGTCTACCTTATGGACACCGAAATGGACATGCCACTGCATTTATGAAGCTCTAGATGACTTTTGGTAAACTGACATTGCAGCCATAGGTATGCAAGGTTAATGAAGGTAGTTCAGAGTGTGCCCGTGGCTTCTAAAAATCTGCCAGCTAGGTAGTGGCAGTCCACATTTGGTATGCGGATTAGTTGCTTTTCAAGGAGAAGATTTATAGCAGGGTCATGTAAATCTTCTAAACAGAAATGATAGTTCTTTTTATTAATAAAATGGTAAAAAAAATGGTACTATTCACTGAGCAAATATGTTTAGCCAAAAAATGTGTCTCACCATGAAATCTATTAAATAAATAAATCAATCAATAACCTCTACTTTCAAGAATCTAAATCAGCTGCCCCTTTAAAAGTGCTCTTTACAGCACTTGATACAAAAGGACACATATTTAAAGTGGTTGTAAAGTTATAATTATTTTTTTTAAATAAAAAACATGCTTATACTTACCTGCTCTGTGTAAAAGAATTGCACAGAGTGGCCGTAAACCTCTTTTCATATCCCCGCCGATGCTCCTGGCCCCTCTACTCTGTCTAGTGCCCCCATGGGAAGCCGCTGCATCCATTGACACAGACAGCAGGACTCGGCCCCGCCACTGCTCCCGCGTCACTGGCTTTAATTGACAGCACTGGGAGCCAATGGCTCATGGTGCCCCAGCAAAGCCAGCAAGACCTGAAAGTGAGGGGAGAGAAGAGCTGTAGATGTGCACAGTGCTGGATGAAAAGAGGGCTCAGCTAAGTAAAAGGGGAGGTGAGGGGGGATGCTGATGCCTAAACATTTTTACCTTAATGCAAAGAATGCATTAAGGTAAAAAATGTTCAGGCTTTAGAACCACTTTAACCTCTTCCAGCCCGCCGGCCAAATGACGGCTGGGCTGTGCTGCTCTCATTCTGGGTGGACGTCATATGACTGCCTCCCAGAACGACCGCTCTAGTGCACCGATCACGGCCACGTCGAGTTGCTAGGACATGGTGCGACCCCAATCTGTGTAAAAAGTTCATCAGTGTTGCCCATTAATGCCCATCACTGCTGCTCATCAATGCCACCCATCAATGCCCATCAGTGCCCATCAGTGCCACCCATCCATGATGCCTATCCGTGCCCACCAGTGCTGCCTATCTTTGCCCAGTGCCCACCAGTGCCACCTATCAGTGCTCATCAGTGCCACATATCAGTGCCACCTATCAGTACCCATAAGTACGGCATATTCATGCCTCCTCATCAGTGCCACCTCATCAGTGCTCATAAATGCTGCCTCATCAGCGCCCATCAGTGCAGCCTATCAGTGCCCATCAGTGCTGCCTCATCAGAGCCCATCAGTTAAGGAGAAAAATTACTTATTTACAAAATTTACTGACAGAAAATAAGAAAAACTTTTTATTTTTTCAAAATTCTTGGTCTTTTTTTTTTTTAGGAAAAAATAAAAAACCCAGGACTGATTAAATACCACCAAAAGAAAGCTCTATTTTTGTGAAGAAAATGATAAAAATGTCACATGGTTACAGTGTAGCATGACAGCGCTGAAAGCTGAAAAATGGCCTGGGCAGGAAGGGGGTGTAAGTGCCCTGTATTAAGGTGGTTAAGAAGTGACACTATGCAATTTTCCAGGGAACCCCCAATATCAGTGCATGTCTTTTTGTAAATGTGCATCTATCTGCCAAATTGCAGGATTCCCCTTCTATTCCTGATCTGGTGACAACTGAAATTGTTGGATGTACCATCACATTCATTTCCAGTGTTCCAGTGAATCCCCCAATCTAAATCTTCAAGAATTGACCTTTCAGAATGCGTTTTTTTTTTTTTTTATCAATTATAAGACCTTTTATACCATTGGTTGCCTCTTTATTAAACCCAAAAACAAAAAATGTAATATATTGCATACATACTAAATTCATTTTCTTTTTTAGACATTTTTCCATTTTTTCAGCTGGTAATCTGACCAGTAACATTCTTCCTGACTTAGGATATTTTAACTTAATTAATAAAAGATGACCATTGTAAGTGTCCCTGTCAGTGTTAAATGTATTGTCTCAACACTCTAATGCCCCATACACACGGTCAAATTTTCAGACGGAAAATGTTCAATGGGAGCTTGTTGTCGGAAGTTCCGACCGTGTGTAGGCTCCATCGGACATTTTCCATCGGAATTTCCGTCACACAAAATTTGAGATCTGGATCTCAAATTTTCCAACAACAAAATCCATTGTTGTAAATTCCGATCGTGTGTACGCAATTCCGACGCATGCTCAGAATCAAGCAGAAGAGTCGCACTGGCTATTAAACTTCCTTTTACTCAGCTGGTCGTACGTGTTGCATGTTACCGCATTCTTGACATTCAGAAATTCCGACAAGATTTGTGTGAGCGTGTGTATGCAAGACAAGTTTGAGCCAACAGCCATCTGAAAAAATCCATGGATTTTGTTGTCGAAATGTCCGATCGTGTGTACGGGGCATAACAGCCATTTTTGTAGAACAGCTTGATCTCGTAAAGCAAGTTGAAAAATAACAAAAAATAGCTGGCCAAATCAACAGGTAAAACTAATGCTGTGTACACACGATTGGAAATTCCGCCAGCAAAAGTCTGATGTAAGCTTTTGGTCGGAAATTCCGACCGTGTGTATGCTCCATCGGACTTTTGCTGGCTGAATTTCCACCAGCAAAAGAATGAGAGCAGATTCCCTATTTTTCCGTTGGAAAAAGTTCCTATCGGAAATTCTGTTCGTCTGTATGCAATTCAGACACGCAAAAAAACACGCATGCTCAGAATCAAGTACGAGGCGGAAGAGCTCGGTCTGGTAAAATGAGATAAACATGAGATTAGCAGAAGGAGCCCAAAGGGTGGCGTGCTTCATATGGAACTTCCTTTTTCTAGCGCCGTCGTACGTGTTGTACGTCACCGCGTTCTTGATGGTCAAAAGTTTAGAGAACTTATGTGTGACCCTGTGTATGCAAGCCAAGCTTGAGCGGAATTCCGTTGGAAAAATCATCCAAGGTTTTTCCAATGAAAATTCCGATCGTGTGTACGCGGCATTAGAGGAAAATAAGGAAATTGTAAACTAATTCAGCCACTACAAGAATGTGGGCTACACTATATTACCTTTTTGTTCTTGGGTTTAATACTGCTTCAGTGCTGATGTATATCCCTTTGGAAACATGTATAATATTTCACAAACAGAAAGTATTGCTTGAAATTTTTTATCAACTTTTGATTGTTTTTGGTTAATAGACACATCTATTTGCCCCTTCCCTTTTCCCATTTCCCTTTTTCCCCTTCCCTTTTCCCTTTTCCCCTTTCCTCTTACCTTTTCTTTATCAAGATTCCTTATTGGAAACTACAACCTGATGACAGAAATCTATGGATATGTATGGTATGGTATGTATTGGTATCTTTGCTTCTTGATTCTTTTAAAATTCACATGCATATCAAGCTGCATTACATGCTCAATTGTATTTCAATTGCCTTTAAATATAGATGGGAGTTAGAATGTGAAAATGTGTATTGTTTTGGTGTTTAATTATTATTGTTCATGATTTCAAACTCTGCAAAGGCTAGACACACAATCTACTGTAGCTCTTAATGGTTTTCCAGGAATCTCTTTGAAACATAACAGTGTCTTTTTATTTGGCTTTTATTTCTAGTGCGTGGTGGTATTTTGGGTCTCTGTAAGCCACCATTGAGTAATACACATTTTGCATCATAACAGTCCTACCAGCCCTGGAGTCTGAAGTCTGCATTGTGCAGTGCTACAATTTATTCAAAATAACCACAAGATATTTTGTTACTAGAAACCCAGTTTTATATATACTATATATATATATATATATATATATATATATATACGGTCAAAAGTATTTGGACACATGCCTTTACACGCACATGAAATTTAATAGCATCCCAGTCTTAGTCCGTAGGATTCAATATTGAGTTGGCCCACCCTTTGCAGCTATAACAGCTTCAACTCTTCTGGGAAGGCTGTCCACAAGGTTTAGGAGTGTGTCTATGGGAATGTTTGACCATTCTTCCAGAAGCACATTTGTGAGATCAGGCACTGATGTTGGATGAGAAGGCTTGCAGTCTCCGCTCTAATTCATGCCAAAGGTGTTCTGTTGGGTTAAGGTCAGGACTCTGTGCAGGCCAGTCAAGTTCCTCCACCCCAAACTTTCTCATCCATGTCTTTATCAACCTTGCTTTGTGCACTTCTCCAAATCATTTGGTGCAGGGGGATTATAGTGTGAGGTTGTTTTTCAGGGATTGGGCTTGGCCCCTTAGTTCCAGTGAAGAGAACTTTTAAGGCATCAGAAAACCAAGACATTTTGGACAATTTCATGCTCCCAACTTTGTGGAAATGGTTTAGGGATGGCCCTTCCTGTTCAAACATGACTGCGCACCAGTGAACAAAGCAAGGTCCATAAAGACATGGATGAGCAATATTTGGGATGGAGATACTCAACTGGCCTGTACAGAGTCCTGACCTTAACCTAATAGAATACCTTTGGGATGAATTAGAGCGGAGACTGCGAGCCAGACCTTCTTGTCCAACTTCGGTGCCTAACCTCACAAATGCGCTTCTGGAAGAATGGTCAAACATTTCCATAGACACACTCCTAAACCTTGTGGACAGCCTTCCCAGAAAAGTTCAAGCTGTTATAGCTGCAAAGGGTGGGTCAACTCAATATTGAACCCTATGCCACTGGAGTCCTCTTCCACTTCTACATGACAACATCATGGAGCTGGTGGATGTTAGAGACCTTGCGCTCCTCCACCTTCCATTTGAGGATGCCCCACAGATGCTCAATAGGGTTTAGGTCTGGAGACATGCTTGGCCAGTCCATCACCTTTACCCTCAGATTCTTTAGCAAGGCAGTTGTCATCTTGGAGGTGTGTTTGGGGTCGTTATCATGTTGGAATACTGCCCTGCAGGCCCAGTCTCCAAAAGGAGGGGATCGTGCTCTGCTTCAGTATGTCACAGTGCATGTTGGCATTCATGGTTCCCTCAATGAACTGTAGCTTCCCAGTGCTGGCAGCACTCAGGCAGCCCCAGACCATGACACTCTCACCACCATGATTGACTGTATGCAAGACACACTTGTCTTTGTACTCCTCAGCTGGTTGCCGCCACACACGCTTGACACCATCTGAACCAAATAAGTTTATCTTGGTCTCATCAGACCACAGCTCATGGTTCCAGTGATCCATGTCCTTAGTCTGCTTGTCTTCAGCAAACTGTTTGCATGCTTTCTTGTGCATCATCTTTAGAAGAGGCTTCCTTCTGTGACAACAGCCATGCAGACCAATTTGATGCAGTGTGCGGCATATGGTCTGAGCACTGACAGGCTGATCCCCCACCCCATCAACCTTTGCAGCAATGCTGGCAGCACTCATACGTTTATTTCCCAAAGACAACCTCTGGATATGACGCTGAGCATGTGCACTCACTTTCTTTGGTCCGCCATGGCGAGGTTCTAAGTGGAACCTGTCTTGTTAAACCGCTGTATGGTCTTGGCCACCATGCTGCAGCTCAGTTTCAGGGTATAGGCCATCTTTATGTAGAGCAACAATATATCTATATCTATATACAGAATCTCACAAAAGTGAGTACACCCCTCACATTTTTGTTAATATTTTATGATTTTTTTTCATGTGACAACACTGAAAAAATTATACTTTGCTGCAATGTAAAGTAGTGAGTGTACAGCTTATATAACAGTGTAGATTTGCTGTCCCCTCAAAATAACTTAACACACAGCCATTGATGTCTAAACTGCTGGTAACAAGTGAGTACACCCCTAGGTCAAAATGTCCAAATTGGGCCTAATTATCCATTTTCCCTCCCCGGTGTCAAGTGAATTGTTAATGTTACAAGGTCTCAGGTGTGAATGGGGAGCAGGTGTGTTAAATTTGGTGTTATCGTTCTCACTCTCTCATATTGGTCACTGGACGTTCAACATGGCACCTCATGGCAAAGAACTCTCTGAGGATTTGAAAAAAAGAATTGTTGCTCTACATAAAGATGGCTTAGACTATAGGAATGTTGCCAAGACCCTGAAATTGAGCTGCAGCATGGTGGCCAAGACCATACAGTGGTTTAACAGGACAGGTTCCACTCAGAACAGGCCTCGCCATGGTTGACCAAGGAAGTTGAGTGAACGTGCTCAGCATCATATCCAGAGGTTGTCTTTGGGAAATAGACATAAGAGTGCTGCCAGCATTGCTTCAGAGGTTTAAGGGGTGGGGGGTCAGCCTGTTAGTGCTCAGACCATACGCTGCACACTGCATCAAATTGGCCTGCATGGCTGTCGTCCCAGAAGGAAGCCTCTTCCAAACATGATGCACAAGAAAGCCTGCAAACAGTTTGCTGAAGACAAGCAAACTAAGGACATGGATTACTGGAACCATGTCCTGTGGTCTGGTGAGACCAAGATAAACTTATTTGGTTCAGATGGTGTGGCGGCAACCAGGTGAGGAGTACAAAGACAAGTGTGTCTTGCCTACAGTTAAGCATGGTGGTGAGAGTATCATGGTCTGGTGCTTCATGAGTTCTGCCAGCACTGGGAAACTACACTTCGTTGAGGGAACTATGAAGGCCAACATGTACTGTGACATAATGAAGCCGAGCATGATCCCTTCCCTTCGGAGACTGGGCCGCAGGGCAGTATTCCAACATGATATCGCACCTCCAAGACAACCACTGTCTTGTTAAAGAAGCTGAGGGTAAAGGTGATGGACTGGCCAAGCATGTCTTCAGACCTAAATCCTATTGAGCATCTGTGGGGCATCCTCAAATGGAAGGTGGAGGAGTGCAAGGACTCTAACATCCACCAGCTCTGTGATGTCATCATGGAGGAGCGGAAGAAGACTCCAGTGGCAACCTGTGAAGCTCTGGTGAACTCCATGTCCAAGAGGGTTAAGGCAATGCTGGAAAATAATGGTGGCCACACAAAATATTGACACTTTGGGCCCAATTTGGACATTTTCACTTAGGAATGTACTCACTTTTGTTGCCAGTGGTTTAGACATTAATGGCTTTGTGCTGAGTTATTTTGAGGGGACAGCAAATCTACACTCTTATACAAGCTGTAAACTCACTATTTTACATTGTAGAAAGTGTCATTACTTCAGTGTGTTCACAGAGATATAATAAAATATTTTCATAAATGTAAGGGTTGTACTCATTTTGTGAGATACTGTATATATCAAGGTCAAGGACTGAAAAAGACAGCAATGCCAAGTTTAACTCAGTTAAACAGAGGTTAATTCAGTCTGTCAAAGCTGAAAATGCAAACCTGGGTGTGTCAGTAGTGCCACCAGAGCCAGCTAGTAAAAATAGTGTGTTGTAGGCTGCCATGGTTGATGGTGTGTCATGGCAATGTGATAAAAATGTGTTTTCAAAAAGAGATGTCCATAGAAGTGACAAATGCACTGTATTGGCTAATGAATCCCATATTCCTTTTGTGCCACCAAGTGCAGGTAATGCAGTGCTATGGAATGCCCATGAGAGAAGCACCATGGAATGGGAAGATTGGCACAGGGAAGAACTTGCAATATTTAACAAAGTGTCTATGCCTTACAAGGCTATATTTTGTGACAAAAGGAATGGACATAACACCTGTTATGCCCAATGGAGGGATCGCAAGGTGGTGGTGGTCGAGGGACATTAGCCTCTACAAAGGTTTATTCCCTCCAGTCTGAGGGAGTGGTTAAGGGCACATGCATGGCAGATATGTTATCCACAGCCCAACAGGTGGAGAATGTTAATGGTAAAAGTAACAAGGTAATGCGATTCTGACCTGCAGTGACTCACTAATACTGAAGCAGAGGGGATCAGCATAAGACATTCATCTGACAGCACTATAGTGGAGCACCAAGCTGCAGTGGAGGTCTCTTTTAATGTCTCAACCTCTTAAGTTGCAGCGGATGAGCCCCTCTCTATGTCTCTGACAAGAGAAAGGTCCCTAAAAAAATCTTGCCTAAAGATGTGGTGTGCATTAAAATTACAAGTGGGGTGCTTCCAGTTACTGGTTGTTATAGAAGGTGCTCCGGAGAGATTCTGGAGAGAGCAGAGGTATCTCCCCCTGGTGCAGTAACAGAGAACACTTCTGCTGGTGCGGTCTGAGGTGCAGCTGAACAGTTGTTAGTAAATCACGTGGATAGAGCCTCACCCACTGGTGCACCCGCACACCAGAATGGATGAGGCAGTAGCAGAGATTATGTCTGTTACTGGCAAGGAGGTACAAGTTGAGGAACCCAAACACTCTGAAAGGTACTACTGATGGTACTGGGTACTATGACATTAAAATGAGTAAACCAGTGGGGGAATTAGTTCAGAAAGAGGTGGTAATGATGGTATGTGGAAAATGTGAAACATTACTGAGTGATCCTGTAAGGAGAAGAAAAAAGTATTTGTGTTAAGCACAGGAGGTTCCCTCCAATTTCAGGACAGGAAGTTAGGAAAAGGTAGTAGGACCGCGTTAAGGTCATAGAAAAAGTGCTTGAGTAAGTGCACCAGAAAGAACACTTGGAGAGGTTTAGTTAAGGCTGGTAGAGAGTTCCCCTTTAACAGTGCAAGGGAAGATAGTGACAGACAGAAAGTGGCTGAGTTAGGTGGTCCCTGGCACAGAGATGCCAAAGTGTGGAGCTTGTATCTCCTGCCCTCCAGTTGGAAACAAAGGAAGGGGGGTATGTGACAGTGAGGCGCATTGTCACTGTAAGAATATAGGAAAATGTGATACCGGATTCGCCTTAAGGATTAATGCAACATTCCAGATTATTTCTTCTGAGCAGAGAAAACTGTGTTTATGGCATTCTCTGGATTCTGTTGTCCTGGATTAGAACTCTCAAACCTGTGTCCGGAGTTTATCAGATGCCTGCAATCTTTGTGAGGACACAGGTTTGCAGGGTCATTATATACTCAGGTCTATGCTCAGAGTTTCCAGTTTGGAGACCACTCCAAGTGTGGGAGACAGAAGGTCTCACCACAGAGGTCATAGGGCCCCAGCCAGAAGCCAAGAGACAGAGAGTCTCATTGTGGGGTCAGAGGTGCCCAGCCAAGAGACAGAGGGTCTCACCGAGGGGTCAGAGGGCCCCAGCTAGAAGCCAGGAGACAGCAGGTCTCCTTCCAGGAGTCAAGTTGGCCCCTATTGGGGTGTCAGAAGAACCCCAATACATAGACTAGTGGTGTGCTGTGCAGCAGTGCGCTATGACTAAAGGCTAGAGAGCCAAGTATCCAGGAGAGCTGGACAACACAGTCAGAGAGACTGGTAAGAGTTGAAGCATGGTACTGCAGTTGAATCAGGCCAGGTGGCTCTGCATGTTCCAGTGTTTGTTTTGCTTTTTTGCTGTTTTAATAAAAGTGGGCTACCAGGCCCTTAAATATAGTTCCTGTCTGCTGTGGATTCACTGTATAAACGCATCTACCAGGAGCGCTAACTACCCCATGTCACAATATATATATATATATATATATATATATATATATATATATATATATATATAGGGTATTTATATATATATTGTATATATGGGTCAGAACACAGAGCATAATTTAATGCTCCTATTAAAGAATAATCCAATGACTTCAAGCATCCCTGCCCTTTTACTGACCTTCGCTATGCAGTAGAAAAAGAGTTATGTCTGTGCTCAGATCATAAATGGCTTACATATACAATGTGCAACACATAAGCTACACTACCATACACCTTACCAAACCTTTGCTTAAAAAAAAACAGAGATTTAAAAAAAAATGTTTTGTATATTGTACAAATGTGTCACTTAACCTGCAAATAACAATTGGCCATAGTCGGAATGTTGAGATTTTCGTTTAAAAGCTATGCACATTACTTTGCTGGACCTTCACACCAACCATGATCTGCATTCAAAAAGAAAGAATAGAGAGCTGGTGATGGTGTCTGTGGAAATTAGGCATGTTTTCAACAAAAAAGTTGGTATGATGCTCTATTGCTCATACTGCTTGCTCCAAATAACACCAATAAAAAACTAATGACACCATGCACCAGGCGAAAAAATAAATAAAAAATTTACATATAATAAAACATTATAAAAAATAATTAAAGTGTAAAAAATAATAACAAATTAAGGGCTTATTCACATGAGTTCTCATGCACAAACAAAGTCCTAATTTGACATGTGTGCAGGTGCAGGTGAGTGGCCCTGAATGCGCACTGTCTGTGTTTAGGGCCAAACATATGCATCCACATACCTGTCAAAATAGGAGCTGTGGCTGTGTTCATGCAATTGCTTTATCTCCATAGCATAACATAGGCTCCCTGCACACACCTCTAGTCACATAAGAAAGAAAATCTGGTTCACACTATACAGGCCACAGCCCCCTTTTGAACAGATCACATTACGAGCTTTATTTATTAACTCAATACAGTTTTATCTGTTATGCCGCGTACACACGGTCGGACTTTCCGGCGGACTTGGTCCGGCGGACCAGAGTGTGCCGGACAATCCGCCCGTGTGTAGGCGCCAGCGGACTTTTCCGGCGGACTTTTTCCCCAAAGTCCGCCGGACCAAGATTTGAAACCTGTTTTAAATTTATCCGCTGGACTCAGTTTCGGGCGGAAAGTCCGCTCGTCTGTGTGCTGGTCCGACGGAAAGTCCGCTCGTGTGTATGCTGGTCCGACGGACCAGATACGACGCGAGGGCAGGGTATTGCATCTCGCGCTCGCTGCAATAGGAAAAACAGATTTTCCTATTGCGGTGAGCGCGGGGCATACCAGGCCCTTAGGTCTGGTATGGATTATAAAGGGGAACCCCCTACGCCGAAAATACGGCGTAGGGTCCCCCCTAAAATCCATACCAGACCCCGATCCGAGCACGCAGCCCGGCCGGTCAGGAAAGGGGGTGGGGACGAGCGAGCGCCCCCCCTCCTAAACCGTACCAGGCCGCATGCCCTCAACATGGGGGGATGCTTTGGGGGAGGGGGGCGCCCTGCGGGGCCCCCCACCCCAAAGCACCTTGTCCCCATGTTGATGAGGACAAGGGCCTCTTCCCGACAACCCTGGCCGTTGGTTGTCGGGGTCTGCGGGCGGGGGGCTTATCGGAATTCGGGAGCCCCCTTTAATAAGAGGGCCCCCAGATCCCGCCCCCCCACCCTATGTGAATGAGTATGGGGTACATGGTACCCCTACCCATTCACCTAGGGAAAAAGTGTCAATAATAAAACACACTACACAGGTTTTTAAAATAATTTATTAAACAGCTCCGGGGGGGTCTTCCTCTGGCTTCGGGGGTTCCTCCGGTTCCTCTTCTCCCGGCGTCCGGTTGGTTCTTCTCCGCTCTCTTCTCCCGGTGTTCCAGTTCTTCGGCCGGCTCCTCTGCTGTCTTCAGGTAGCTCTCTTGCCAGCAGAGGTCCGGGCTTCTGGGCTTCTTGGCTTCTTGGCTTCTTCCCTCTTCTCTTCTCCAGATGTTGACACGACGCTCTCTCCGGCTGGACTGCTCTCTGAGGGCTCCGTTGTGACTTATATAGGCGGAGACCCCGCCCCCTAATGATGTCACAGTCCCTGGGCATGCTGGGACTGTGACGTTTTAGGGGGCGTGGTCAATATCGCCCTGTGACCACGCCCCCTAAAACGTCACAGTCCCAGCATGCCCAGGGACTGTGACATCATTAGGGGGCGGGGTCTCCGCCTATATAAGTCACAACGGAGCCCTCAGAGAGCAGTCCAGCCGGAGAGAGCGTCGTGTCAACATCTGGAGAAGAGAAGAGGGAAGAAGCCAAGAAGCCCAGAAGCCCAGAAGTCCGGACCTCTGCTGGCAAGAGAGCTACCTGAAGACAGCAGAGGAGCCGGCCGAAGAACTGGAACACCGGGAGAAGAGAGCGGAGAAGAACCAACCGGACGCCGGGAGAAGAGGAACCGGAGGAACCCCCGAAGCCGGAGGAAGACCCCCCCGGAGCTGTTTAATAAATTATTTTAAAAACCTGTGTAGTGTGTTTTATTATTGACACTTTTTCCCTAGGTGAATGGGTAGGGGTACCATGTACCCCATACTCATTCACATAGGGTGGGGGGGCGGGATCTGGGGGCCCTCTTATTAAAGGGGGCTCCCGGATTCCGATAAGCCCCCCCGCCCGCAGACCCCGACAACCAACGGCCAGGGTTGTCGGGAAGAGGCCCTTGTCCTCATCAACATGGGGACAAGGTGCTTTGGGGTGGGGGGCCCCGCAGGGCGCCCCCCTCCCCCAAAGCATCCCCCCATGTTGAGGGCATGCGGCCTGGTACGGTTTAGGAGGGGGGGGGCGCTCGCTCGTCCCCACCCCCTTTCCTGACCGGCCGGGCTGCGTGCTCGGATTGGGGTCTGGTATGGATTTTAGGGGGGACCCCATGCCGTTTTTTCGGCGTAGGGGGTTCCCCTTTATAATCCATACCAAACCTAAGGGCCTGGTATGCCCCCGCGCTCACCGCAATAGGAAAATCTGTTTTTCCTATTGCAGCGAGCGCGAGATGCAATACCCTGCCCTCGCGTCATATCTGGTCCGTCGGACCAGCATACACACGAGCGGACTTTCCGTCCGACCAGCACACAGACGAGCGGATTTTCCGCCCGAAACTGAGTCCGGCGGATAAATTTAAAACAGGTTTCAAATCTTGGTCCGGCGGACTTTGGGGAAAAAGTCCGCCGGAAAAGTCCGCTGGCGTCTACACACGGGCGGATTGTCCGGCACACTCTGGTCCGCCGGACCAAGTCCGCCGGAAAGTCCGACCGTGTGTACGCGGCATTAGATTTAGCAGGACTAGTAAGTTATTTTGTGTTTGTGTCCGCTAATAATTATTTTTTTGTGTTCTTTGTGGAAAAAAATTATGACAAGGGAAATATTCAGAAAAAGGGCATAAAAATGCATAATAACAGAGGTAAATGCAAGTGCTTCCTTATGAGTTTTTACCTGCATTTTTATGCACATTTTTTTTTTTTTTTTTTTTACTATTTCCCTTGTCATCATTTCCTCTTCACAAAAAATAAAATATTAATCAATATTAGCAGACATAAACACAAAATGACTTACTAAATTCCTGCTAAATCTAAAAGTTAAAACTGTATCCAGTCTTGGACCTTCCCAGCCTTCCTTCTTGATTTTTGATTGTCTTTTTCCAGCTGTTTATTTTATCTTTGCCATTATTCTAATATCATGGTAGTCAACTTTCTTGATACTTGGTTCTTGATAGGGGCCACACTTGCCTAAAATCACCAAAGGGTCACACTTTATATTTAGTGAATGTAATGCTACAAGCAGCTGTCAGAGACTGCAGTCATGCAATAGGTGATGGTAATACCGCGTACACACGAGCGGACTTTACGGCAGACTTTGCTCGGCGGACTTTTCGCCGGACTTTGTCCGCTAGGTGCACCGGACTTAAAAACGGATGGACTTGGACACACACGATCACTCCAAAAGTCCGATGGTTTTGAACGCGGTGACGTACAGCACGTACAACGGGACTAGAAAAAGGAAGTTCAAGCCCCACTACACCACCCTTTGGGTTCCTTCTGCTAATCTCGTGTTTATCTCGTGTTAGAAGTTTGGTTAGAGACGATTCGCGCTTTTCACACTTCAGCTTATTTCGATTGTTTTCTGCGGTTCAGTTTGTGCTTGTGAGGTTTGCATCTGCTTTTCAGTGCGTGTTGGTCAGTTCGTAACCTGCCTAGCAGGCCGTTCTGGTCCGCTCGTTCCTGATTTTCAGATCGTTCTTCATAGGCCTTGCTGTTCTTCAGTGCGTTTGTTACGAGTTTGTTTGTTTGACTAGTCGACCGTTTTGAATCCATATCACGTGGACGTACTCATTTTCGAGTTCGTGCTGCGTGGGGACTTGGTGTTGGGGTTAATACTTTGACCCAAGTCCAGCCCATGAACAGGGCGAGGAGGAGTTCATGGATGAAGAATTGGTTGCGCCAGCGTGACCAATTTTCTCATATGCATTTGCTCCGTGAGATCCGTGAGAATAATCCTAAGGATTTCAGGAATTACCTCCGGATGACGGACCCCATTTTTGAACGTCTGCTGGCTATGCTGACCCCCTATATCAGCAGGCAGGATACCTGCATGAGGCAAGCCATCACTGTGGAGCAGAGGCTAGTTGCCACTTTACGTTACTTGGTGACTGGGAGAAGTCTTCAGGACTTGAAGTTCTCTACAGGCATCTCCCCCAGACTCTGGGGATCATAATCCCAGAGACCTGTTCTGCCATCATTCAGGTCCTGCAGAGGGACTATATGAAGGTAAGTTTTATCCTTTAACATTACATGATATGTATTAAATGTTTGCTAATGTATTGTCTAAATGTCCTCGTTACTTAATTACCATGCTTGGAATATGCTGTGAATGTCCCCTTTATCTTCATGCATGCCTGTTTTTTGACATTAATCATTTATTGCCCTAGATGCATATTTACCTTCAATAACCTCCCCACCATGCAATCCTGGGTCCATTTATATCTCTAGCCTATAGTCCCTTGAACAATGTATATTGTCAGCTCCATTGTACTGTTTGACCCTCCCCCACCCCCTCAAATGTTTGAAACTGTCAGGTGTGTTTATTAACCAAATTAGAACCCCTCCCCCACCCCCTCAAATGTTTGAAACTGTCAGGTGTGTTTTGACCCTAATTAGAACCCCTCCCCCACCCCCTCAAATGTTTGAAAATGTCAGGTGTGTTTTTGACCCAATTTGGAACCCCTCCCCCACTCCCTCAAATGTTTGAAAATGTCAGGTGTGTTTTGACCCAACCCCCCCCCCACATTAAAATTGATCAATGGGCCATCAGAGGGGGTGAGTAATCTTATAAGTGGGCCTTATGTTTTTTATAATTAAACTAACAAAAAAAATATTAATAATGTTCGACTGCTGTTGTTCAAGAATGTTTTTGTGTAATCTGATATCCAAGTTATGTTTAAAAGTACTTATCTTATTTTTTTTTTGTTTCACTCCACAGTTTCCTTCCAGTACACAGGAATGGCAGACTGTGGCCTCCCAGTTCGCTGACCGTTGGGACTTTCCCAACTGTGTCGGGGCGATTGATGGGAAGCATGTCCGCATTGTGCCACCACCCCATTTGGGGTCTTATTTCTACAACTATAAGGGGTTCCATAGTGTAGTTTTGATGGCGGTGGTCTCAGCACATTTGGACTTTCTGTTTGTGGACGTGGGGAAGAACGGCCGAGCTGTGCCAACGTCTCCAGACTGGTGGCCTGGAATTGCCACCTGATGACCAGAATGTGGATGGACTACCCTCAGTTTTTATCGCTGATGAAGCGTTTGCTCTCGGCAAGCACTTGATGAGGCCGTTCCCCCAAAGGACACTCACCCCTGAGAGGAGGGTATTTAATTACCGGCTGGCCAGAGCAAGCAGAGTTGTGGAGAATGCCTTTGGGATTCTGGCCAGTCGGTTCCATTTGTTCCTCTCGGCCATAAATCTGGCGAACTACAAAATAAATTATGTCATACTGGCTTGCTGCATACTCCATAAGTTTTTAAGAAGACATTCCGCTACATATCTGACCTCTGTTGGACCTGAGGCTGGACTTGGAGTTGACCAAACTCTCACAGGCCTGGAAATTGGCCGTATTGGCTTGGCCCCCCAAACTGCACGTCAAGTGCGTGACCGATATGTAAATTATTTTAATGGTCGGGGGGCCATTGCTATTCAAGAAGAGCTCTAATTTCTTTAAAAAATAAAGATAAAAAATTTTTGCAAAAATATCTTGTTTTGATTTTTGTTTGCATTTAGTTTTGTCTGTCTCCTAGTGCACTTGTAGTAGTGGCAAGTGCATTTCCCTTTATTTAATAAGGCCCTTTGTCACTGTAACCACACAAAAATTAGCAAAACATCTTATTGATAAATAATCAGCCACACACATTGTAGTAGTTAAAACAATTTACTATGTGCACATTGAAAGGTGCATTTTTTTGGAAATGTTTTTTTTTTTTTTTTTGAAAAACTTTTTTTTTTTTCGTTATTTAAGGCATATTTAAAAAAAATAGACCTTGTTTACAAAATTAAAAGGAACACCAGTTTTTTTTCAAAACATACATAAAAAAAAAGAACTTACAAAGTTCAACATGTGTGAATAACAGTGCTGGTGATGTCACCCTTGTAAAGACTAAAATTTGCAGATGCTAAAAATTTGGTATTACAAAAGGTTCACGCCAACATGTGCTATCTCCCATCATGGGGGAGCAATGTACGTGTTTTATGTGTGCAATCCCTTTGTTCCTCTCACAAAATAACATTTTTAGGATGAAGGGGTTGCAAACACAAAACAAGTATATTGATATCCCCTGATGGAAGATAGCACATGATGACACACCTTGTGCATCTGTAAATTGTTTTTTTTTTTAATGCTAAAACTTCAAAATTTTAACAAAAAACAAACTTGACAATGAAATGAAGAACATGATTGATGTTTTTAGGCAAAACGTTATTATATTCTGCCCAAAACATCAATCATGTTCTTCATTTCCTGTTGCATGGTGTCCAGCCGCATTTTCATGCTCTCAATTAGGTCACGCATTCCATCTATTTGGCCATTCCACAACATTATCTGGCCAATAAGTCGTTGTGCACTGTCTGTGCTGAATGGCTCTGCCGCTTGGCCTTCCACAACCAGAACCTCACCTAAAATGTGTAGAGAAAAAAATGGGTTAAAATATGCACGCCTAAATTGATTACCTTAAGCTGGGGTGTCAGTCACTCACTTGGTGGGTTGAAAGCTCGCACACTTCCTCCACCTCTCCTTCCTCCAGCTCGTCGGGTGGACGTGGTCTTGGGCTGGGGCTTGGGGTATCTTCAGCTTCAGGCTGGTGACTTGGGGGGGTCCTGGGATCCTTGGACTGTTGTCTGAGTCTTTTCCCCCCTATGATAATTAAACAAAAGTTATAGTTAAAACACAGTGATATTTTTTATTTTAAAATTTAATATGAAACATTGGTTAGGAGTTGTGGACAATTGCCTTTTTTTGTCCACAAAAATTTAGAAGACAGGATCTAAATTCCCTCTGAACAACAGTTATAAACAAGACACATTTTCATGCAAGTTTCACAGATGCAGACACCTCAATGATCTCCAATGTGTATTACCCCTCAAAAATGTATTTATGGTTACATAGTACAATAGTGCTCGTGAGTCCAGATGTGGAAACAGCTGCTGTGTCCTGTCCTTACATTACACTGAATCATTTTTGAAGAAGCATTATATTTTCAAACACATCTACACCACATCACCAAATTTTGGGAATACAACAAATTATCAAGACCTAAATGTATGTCCAACCCTGTAACATCGTATTTGGCGAAAAAATAATGTCATTTTCTTAGTATCATATGTATTTTACAAAGAACGGTCTTTACGAACGATGCTGTATTAACGAAAAAAATATGGATCAGCATGCAAGTTAAGTATCTCACTAGGAACACACAACAAGTACTTACTTTTTTTAAGCAGCTTCTTTATTCGCCAATATTGTTCTGGCTCCCTACTTTTGATGTCAGACCACCGCTTCCTCAATTGTTCTTTCAACCGTTTAGTGCCAAATTTAGCTTCTAGAGCGGTTACAACTACACATATTCGATCGTGTGTATGGTCCTTTTTTCCCATCATAGTCCTCCCTTCTCAATATGGACACCATCTCCACCATCTCTTCAAAAGCCATGTTGGTGGCCTTATATCTCCTCCCGGATGTGGATGCTTGTGGCTCCGGGCTTTCCTCCGCGCTACTTCCACTTAATCTCTCCACCATCTTTCTCAATATACTCCCACTGCGCAATGAAGAGTGAAGGGGCGGGGACAAATTGTACTAAAGAACGTCAGGGGCGGGTGACGCAGGCGGAGCATAACACATGCGCAGTGTGTATAAAGCTATTACGATGGCCTACGTATGTCCATGCGGAAGTAGCGAGCGTCAGAAACAAAGGTAAGGTTAAACGTGTGTGTGTGTTTGGTGAATGTGTTTGATGTGTGTGTGTGTGTGTGTGTGTGTGTGTGTATGTGTCCCCTAGATTCTTCAAAAAATAATCCTGGGAGTTCTGACTGACATTACAGTTTTGATCTTGTGTCTTGTCTTTCAGCAAAAATGAATACCTTTAAGGAGGCTGATTTTTTGTCCAGATTTATAGATTTATATCAGGAAAACAAAAACCTGTGGGAGGTCAAACACCCACTATATTACAATAGAGATGTAAGGAAGGCAACACTGGGCACACTTTTAGAATTTGTGAAGCTTCGAGTCCCCCAGGCAGACCTCAAGTTTGTGGACAAGAAAATTGGTATCTTGCGAAACATGTATAAGCGGGAACACAATAAAATCCAGGAGTCGCTCAGATCCGGAGCAGCAGCCTACCAAGTTTATGTACCCAAGCTGTGGTACTACCACAAAATGCGATTCCTGGATGACCAGACAGAAGCCAGGCAATCACCTTCGACCCTTCCCCCCACCCTTCCCTCCAGCCTTCCCCCCACTCTTCCCTCCAGCCTTCCATCCACCTCCACCCCAGCTGAGGAGTCCCAGGAAGAACTGGGCCTTTTCAGCCTTGATGAAGTGGATGCACCAAGCTTCAGCCAGGTATCCTTTTTTGTGGAATTTGTGATTGTGTAAATCTTAATGATGTTAACGTCTCAAATTTTTAAGTGCTTCATAAAAAATGACTTCATCACAAATATTAATATGTAGACATATCACTAGACAGTAGTGGCCAAAAATATACTTCTGCATAGGTGTGCGCAGCCTCTTGCATTAGGGTGTGTACCCCAAAGCTCAAATACATATGCATGTGTATATGTACTGATGGTGTCAGTAGGGCAGTGGACAGTGTCAGTAGTTTTATTAGATTTTTTTTTAATTATTTTATTTTGTAACATTTTTTTGGGATGAAATATCAGTGGTCTAAACAGGGGGGAATATGCACCACACAAGGCGATTAGGGTGTGCCCAGGAACACCTGGCACACCCTGTGTGCACGCCTATGTACTTCAGATATTGTTGATCAGTTGGAATAATGGTGGGGTCAAATAGATAGCATTTACTATTTGTTTAGAATTAGATTTGCAAGTCATGAGCTGAAAATTGTGTGTGATTGCGTAACACAAAATTACAACTATGTTCCTTTTTTTGACACAGGATGACCTCAGCCAGGAGGAGGCCTTGCCCAGTGGGAGAGAGGAGGAGGCCTTGCCCAGTAGGAGAGAGGAGGAGGCTGTGGCTGGGCCCAGTAGAAGCCGCACGGAGTGTCAGGTGCCTCCCCTCCGCATTACCACCAAAAGGCCCAGAAGAATGACACAAACTGAGGAGGAATCCCTAGCCCTCATTCGTGAAGTGAGCCAAATAATAAGCACACCACCCAATGCAGAGGAGGCGTATGGACATATATGGCCAGCAGATTGCTGGAACTGGAAAAGGGGCAACGCCTCCTCTGTAAGGGTCTGATTTTGCAGGCCTATCAGAACGGCTTGGGAGGGCAGCTTACTGCTACAACCTATCTAGCAGATGAAGCCACTCCTCCTCCTCATCCTCCTCCTGCCCCAAGTACACCACCAGAGGCACAGCCTCCAACGAAGGCTGCAGAGAAGCGTGGAGGGAAGGCTGCAGAGAAGCGTGCAGGGAAGGCTCCACGGAAGAGTCGAAAGTGATTGCCTGGCTTCTGTCTGGTCTGACTGTGCTCCCTGTGCTCCCTAGTCGCAAGAGACCAATTTTCTTGTCCTAAAACTTGATGTGTGTCCTGGGGGACGAAAGTCTTCACAGATTCCAAAAGTGTCTCCAGTGTTGCCTTCCTAATTTTTTTTTTAATAAAAAATTGATTTTTTAGTTACCTTACATTATTGACTATGTGTTTTGATTCCAAAATGACATTTTGTTTGGGAGTAGGCAGGTACGGGTCAAAAAGAATGGGGTTGATTTACTAAAAGAAAATAGACTGTGCACTTTGCAGAGTGCAGTTGCCCTCTGAAAGTGCAATTGTCCAGAGCTTAGTAAATGAGGTAAGGCTTGACTTTGCAAAGAGTACCCAATCCTGTGCAAGGAAAATTCAAAAAACAGCATTTCTGCTTGCACATGATTGGATGATGTAAGTCAGCAGAGCTTCTGCTCATTTACTAAGCTCTGGAGCAACTGCTCTTGCAGAGGGCAATTGCACAGTCTTTTTCCCTTTAGTAAATCAACCCCTATGTGTGTTTGTTCCTAAAGGCTAAATCATTTAGAAAATCAAGTGCAAAGTACTACTGAAAAGTGCACTTTAGAAATTGCACTGCAAGTGCACTTGTTGGAAGTGCAGTCGCTGTAAATCTGAGGGGAAAAGCTGAAATGAGGGGAAGCTCTGCTGATTTTATCATACAATCATGTGCAAGAAAAAGTTTTTTTTTTTTGTGGTTCCTTGCATGTGCTCCTCGGATCCACAGCGAATGCACTTCCAAATGCTCTTTCTGTGCAATTCCAAGTACAATTTGCACTTGTAGTGAAAAATGTATTTGCCTTTGGAAAATAAACCCCCCTATGTCTAAATAACAAGGGACACCAACCTCATTAAGGTTCAATAAAACAACACAAAATATTAAGGTTATTGTGGTAACTTGAAACTACAAAAATAAAATAAAAAAAAAAAAAAACATTTTGTATAATTTATATTTGTGAAATAGATAGTGTTTAAATCTAAAAAAAAAAAAAAAAAAAAAGATGAGTCCAAAATCTAATTTTATATTTATATATGGAGATCTGTTTTTTTAAAAATATCATATTAGTCATGGCATGAGGATAAATCATGAAGAAAGTAGTTTGTGAGAACACTGTGTGAATATAAAGCACCAAAACAACTTCATTCCTCTCGCATTATAAAGATCACAGAAGAGGAATGTGCTAGCTTTAATACGAATGCTAGTTTTACCAGACCGAGCGCTTCCATCTTGTAATTGCTTCAGAGCATGCGTCAGTTTGAGTCCGTCGGACTAGCACACACACAACCGGTTTGTCCGCTAGAAAGAAGAGTCCGTCGGATAGATTTAAAACATGTTTCAAATCGAAATCTGTCCAACTTTTGAGCAAACAAAGTCTGCTGAAGCCCACACACGATCGAATCGTCCGCCGGGCAAAGTCTGCCGTAAAGTCTGCTCGTGTGTACGTGGCATAAGAGTCTGCAGACATGTTATAGGAGTTGTTGGACACTGGTAGCATGCTTCAGGAGTCATAGATGAGAAACACATCACATGAGACTGCTATAATCACTGCTATTACTACTCTTTGACATATCAATGCTTCCACATAACCCCCTTAAAATTGACTTGTACTACATTTAATATTTCATTCTGCAGGGTCCATTATAAAATAGAGGAACAAAATTAAAAAAAAAAAATAAAAAATTGGACAGCACAGAAAAAGTAAGACAGTGTGAAAGAAATAAACCAATCTAATTAACTACTAGAAGTCAGTCTAAAGCATATTTTCCCTGGACTGAGTTAGAGCATAGCTTGGTGGAGACATGACCCTGTTGCCCTGCCTCTCCAAATCGTCCAAACAAAGAAAGCTTTGCATTCATTTCATTACATGCAACACATTCTATGAATGGTACCCAAGGTGGGTGGCTGACCTCCTGTGTTGACAAAGCATCAAGTCGGCTGTTCCACACAGGACCCAGAAGCAAGCGGAGATCACTAAAATAGCTCTGTCTACTTCACTGATTTCAAACGTTCAGGGGCATTGGCTAGATATAGTATATACAGAACACAATTACATTGGTCCAAACTGGAATTCATCTTTAACCACCAGTGCTTTAACAGCTAAAAATTTTAGGAACGGAATTGCAATTACTGTAAACAACTGTGGCATTGAATTTCACTAATACTCTCAGTCACCATGTAGTTCATAAACCTCAACTATTTAAAAAAACAGCAAATGGTCATATGTGGATTCTGAGTGATGAGTACAATAAACGTGGTACAAAATTAATTTTCAAAATAAGTATGTGAATTGTCTGTTTAACCACTTCAATAACCGACACCTTATACACCTTCCTGCCCAGGACATTTTTCAGCTTTCAGCACTGTCACACTTTGAATGACAATTGTGCGGTCATGCTACACTGTACCAAAACAAAATTTTTATCAATTTCTTCCCACAAATAGAGATTTCTTTTGGTGGTATTTGATCACCACTGTGTTTTTTATTTTTTGTTAAACAAACTAAAAAAGACCGAAATTTGGGGAGAAAAAAAATGTTTTTCTTAGTTTCTGTTATAAAATTTTGTTTTCTCCTTCACTGATGGGCACTGATGAGACTGTACTAATGGGCACTGATGAGGCAGCACTGATGGGCAATGATTAGGTGGCACTAATAAGGTGGTACTGATGGGCACTGATGAGGTGGCAATAATATGTAGAATTGATGGGCACTGATAGGTGGCACTGATATGCAGCACTGATGGGCACTGATAGGTGGCACTGATGTGCAACAATAGGTGGCACTGATAGGCAGCACTGATGGTCACTGATAGGTGACACTGATGAGCACTGATAGGTGGCACTGATAGGCACTTTGATGGGCACTGACATTCATTCCTGATGGGTCACTGACTGGCAGCTGATGGGCACTGATTGGCATTGTTGTGGCACATCTGATGAGGGCTGTGCTGATAATCAATGTGCTAATTATCATCGCAGACCCACCCTCTGACAGGGAGAGCCGAGGAAAGCCATTTACTGGCACTTCCTGGTTCATACTGTGATCAGCTGTGATTCGTCACAGCTGATCAGGTGGTAAGGAGCCTCCGTCAGAGGCTCCTTATCTAGATCAGAGTTGCGATGTGTCAGATTGACACACCACAGCACCGATCGCCGCGTTATGCGCCCCCACTGCCGCGCGCCGGCTTGTTATCCTAAAAGACATCATAAGATGTCCAGTCAGGATAACAGAACCACCGCCCAGCTGTCATTCTGCTATAGGCCAGATGGGAAGTGGTTAAAGTGTAACAATACCTTAAATGCTTTTTATATATTTTGTGAAAAGGCCTACTTTTTCATTGGACATTTTCCTATAGGCCCAATTAATTGTAACATCTTTAGCTGTTAAAATATCCTAGTTTATAACTTTTTTACTGCACACATGCATGCATTTTCTGCACATGTTTCCATACTTCAACTACAAATGTTTTCAAATCATTTTCAGGAAAAAATTTGCATTTATTCAGTGAATTAGTGTAACTAGCAATATGATGTTTAAAGATAACTGTCATCAAACTTTAGTAGTTTCAAACAACTAAAATCTATTTGATTGATTGGTTGATTGCTTTTTGCATGATTGGTCTTTGCAATCTTTTAATGAATGAGTGATTTTAGAACAGTATTGTTAGTAGAAGACTTGGGTATACATCGAAAGCAGAAATGTTTAGTTATGTATTTATAAACTGGTGAATGGCTGGTCAATCATTAGCTGCTAGCATACTTTAAGGAATTTGCAAGAGTATGTGTGGCAGTCATAAGGATCATTTGCTAACCTTTTACATTTAGTCTCATAGCCATTCACCCAACATTTGCATTTTGATAATTATAATATGGCAAATGTTCCTTTTGTGACACCAACCAGTTTGAAATATTTGCCATTTTCAAATAATTGATTTTGTCAATGACTTGCCATTGCTTTCTGTATAAAAGGTGCAAAAATTGGTACTACTTGCTTATCACCAAACAAAATCACTACATTATTTATACCCTTCAAATGAGCATTTTAGCATAAAATGTTCAATTTAATGGAAAACATGTATTTTTTTACCTACCATTGGCAAACTTTAATGTGCAGGAAATAGAAATGGAATGCCAGTGGGTGAGGTTAATTATAGGCATGAAAATTGAACTAAATGTTTATTCAAATAAATATTATAATAGTTTTTATTGCATTCTATATACAGATTCCCATCTACATTGGCGTTCATCTTTAGATATGTAAGTGGTAGCAGTGAATATTTTTGAAATATGGCATAAATAAATAGCTGAAACAAAAACAATGCCCTTACTTTCCCTATTGTGTGCTGCAGTGCCAATGAAACCCCAGTATTTATGGATATTGAGCAAATATGCACACTTCCATTGCCCTCCCATAATGCAGTGCTAAGTGGATGAGCAGCCAAACATAAGGCTTAAGAACTATCACATGCTTAGTAGAGAGCATAGGGTATGGCCCAAGGCCAGTACTTGCTTAGGATTTTTGCATAAGCCCTGGTGGGAATTAAGGCTGGTTATAGGAGATGGGAAGTAGAAAAAGCATCATATTCCTTCTACATAGTGGTCGTCACATAGGGTTTGTTTTTCTTTAGGCAAGTTTTAGTCCACTCACTGCAGAAAACATAAAGGGAGATACATAGAATAAACATTGTTTTAAGAACACTCTGCTGTAACACATGCAAAATTTACTTTGAAATAAGTACAGTACTACCATGTGTACAGTGCTCAGCTTTACATGCTTAGATTCAGCAACTAGGCAATATGTTTTCTCCCACAGTGCTTATAGAATACTAAGAATACTCAACTACTTGGACAGCTGTGAATTATCACTGCAGTCTAGCAGTATAGCTCATTCAATAAGTTTTCCCCTCTCTGCATGGGATGTGAACTGTGCACCATTAACTTAAGATTGACAGCTAGCATGACAAATCACAAGTCACCATCACATATCATATCCTATTCAACAAGCTGCACTGATGCACAAGAACAATACTGTACAGCCACACACACCACATATAAAGCATGTGTAATAAACCTCTGTTTATTATCATAGAGAACTGCAGGATTGGGCATGCAGGCAAAACAAAAAACATAGGCTGCAGTCCTATTGACTTATAGCTGATAAGTAAAACATACACACTCTAGCAAGCTGGGAAACTTCTAAAAATACTAGGGTTGCCACTTTTTCTTCAAGTCAAACCCAAACACTTTAGTGGCGCACAGTAATTTTTGTTTTGTTTTAGTATAAACGATAGGATTGTAACAGACCTGGGACCATAGGTGTGCGCAGCCTATTGCATTAGGGTGTGCACCCCAAAGCTCCAACACATATGCGTTTGAAATATTTACCGGCCTCTTCCCCGCTCTCCATCCGGAAACAATGGGAGGAAGGGGGAGCAAGGGAGCACATGGGAGACCCGGGCAACAGAAGGAAGAGGAACAGGGAAATGAGGGGTGGGGGGGTGGCATATATTAGTACCAATCCCCTATATTTTCCTCCTGTGGCAGCTGAATGTTGACAAAAGGGAGAGGAGAAGCCTACTTTCAGCTGCTGCAGGAGGAAAATACAGATCGGTTCCACTAAATTCCACCCACGCCACCTCTCCTGTCCAGGTTCTGAGGGTCGGCAAGGAAGGGTTGTGGTTTACCTGTCACCTGCCCACCATTGACAGGTTGCCAACCCCAGGATTAGGGTGTGCCCAGGCACACCTGGCACACCCCTTGCGCACGCCTATGCCTGGGACACCTTTCGGCACTCCAAAGAGAACAGTAATGCTGTTCAAGTAGTGCCCCCTCACCCTCCTGTCAAGCCCTGTCTGAATAATGTGTCTGAATTTTAGGTGGACTGAAACCCAAACACATGATTCAAAACCCAGATTGTCGGGGTGAATCCCGGACAGGTGGCAACCCTGAAGAACACCCATTGTATTTCACTTGGGGTTAAATTACATGGACATTACCTTGGTATGCCCTTATTTCATGAAAAAACTGAGGTGTGATTTCCTTTAACTCTCATTAACATATATATTTTTGAAACATATAAATTAGAAACCTTTTTTAGACTAGGTGCATCTATTTTTACATGTGGTGTCAATCTTACTGATCTGTACTGAATATTGTAATAATATTTACTGAAACGTGAATGTGCACCTTACCACTCAGAAATTATTCCATGCATTTGCAGCCACATATATATGAAATGTATCATTGTATAAACTGGTGCAATACTCACATATGGTTTCAGGCAGTGCATTAGGGTGACACTGACATGAATGGAACTGTGAATAAACAGATTTAGGAAGACAATCAGTATTTAACATTGCATGAGAGATCACTAAACTGTAACTAAGATTGTATGTAAATGTTATCTGCAGCAATGATAAATGAGAACATTTAACCACAGCTAAATGTTTACTTTTTTTTTAGTTTTTACCAGAGTGCGAATGGGTTAGTACCTTTGCCAGGTTTTTTGGTCTTGTAAATCTTTATAATTGTTTCTATAGAAAAAGCTACTTAACACAAAGATGAGAAGTGTCCTTCTTAATTGTATTCATGTTTTCATATACATTTAACAAGTTGAAACATCCTGATTTTATTTGTTTGGAAGCAAAGGGTAGAAATGGTAATTATTCTACCACTCCATGGAAGAAATTTACTAAGACTGATGCATTCAGAATCTGGTGCAACTGTGCATGGTAGCCAATCAGCTCCTAACTTTAGCTTGTTCAATTAAGGTTTGGCAATAAGCCCAATTCACACCGGCTTCAAGTTACAATCCACAATGATACAAAGTATAAGGAAGTCACCGGTCATAACAAGAAAGGCATATAATGCAAAAAATATCTTGTAACAGTTATTCAGATTGACTTATTCCATGTGGAGTATAATAAACAAGAAAATAATTAAGTATGCAATTTATTCCATATTGCAAAAGCACAGAAATGAGCTGTAGACTTCAATGTACGTATTCAAATATAGTAATAAGGAACAATAACATCAGACTAAAGGACAATAGCTCAATACCAAAGAAGGTATAAAACTCTCAGTACATTATAGAAGACCAGTTTGTTTATTTAATTTGCCTGAGAAGAATCCAAGGGTCCCATTGCTTGTAGAAGCGAGAGGTAGTGCTATCTTTATGAGCCATAATTTGTTCGTATTTGAAGGCTTCGTCAACTTTTTTGATAATCTTGCTAATGTTTAGGAATAAATCAGACTTCCACTTTCTCGTCGCCATTAACCTAGCTGCCATTAAAATCCACATCACCATTGGCCTGAGATTTGGTAGGTATCAGTCAACGTGGACACTTATGATAGTCAGTACTGCACTACCTGTATTAATTATACCTGTAGTCTTAGATATTATGCAAAAGACTGCTTTCCAAAAACTCCTAATGTAAGAGCAATCCCAAAGCATGTGTAGTAAGGTGCCCACTTTGCTGCATCCACCCCAGCACTCATTTGAGCTGGAATGGTTGAATTTTGCAGTAATGTAAGGGGTGTAAAACCATCTAAGGAGTCATTTTGAGCCAGTAGTAGATCTTGTCAAGCATTACTTGTATTTAACAGCCTTTTTTCACTGTTCCTCTGAAAAAGATGTTGAGAGCTCTGGGGGGGGGGGAGTTTTGTGAAGGTGTTTTGTAGTTGATGCTTTTGTTTTTTTTTATGTGCATCCTTTCAATAAGACCAGGCTTCATGTGGTACCCTAGTTGGGATTAGAGAATGAGCCTTTAGAAACACAGCTATCCTTGTGTAAGTATAGTGAGCTGTGGCAGTGTATTAAATGTGTGACCACGTTATATCAAGATGCAACTCAAATCAACTCAACTCAAATGGGACAACTTTTTCATGATGTAGAAGGTCAGTAACTAGCGTAATCCCCTTTTGTTCCCAATTGGTAATGAGAGGTCTGATATATGGACTTGAATAGATGACAGAGGTGTAGGAATATCTGTTAATTCTGCTACTGAACTATTAGAGGAGTACAATAGCTTCCATGTGTTTGTTACTAGTTGGATATAGGGGTGTGTGCATTTAATGTGTGTATTTGAGAAGGAATTAGCAAGAAGTGTAGAACTTAAGTAGTTTGGGTGTATCCAATCCTTTTCTATAGATGCTCAAAGTTTTAGCGAGGATGAGTGGAACCAGAATTTGGTTTGATCTAAAAGGCTTGCTTTAAAGGTTAACTCCACTTTTGTTGAGAAAAAAATCATTCCCCTCTGGGTGATCTATGTACATTGCAAGGTTTATAACAACCTTTCTTGCAGATTCCTACCTTCTGTTATTCTGAAGAAATCCCTCTGTGTTTCTTTGTGCCTCTGTTCTGACTGAGTCTAAATGGGAGTGGTTTCATAATTGTCTGTCAGATGTGCAGCTGCAGAGCACCAATGAGGAAAACTTCTGGGCCTGCGTTCCTTTAGACGTGTACCCATTGAAAGTATCTCTCCAAAAATAACATTTTTGTTGCAGGGGATGCCTAAAATTTGACTTGTATCATAGGCAGACTTCTGGGAGAATTGGTGAGTCAATCCTACAAGCAGGAAATTATGTTTCTGGAGGTGTTCAGTACACATTCTGTGTACAGAATAGGGATGAGCTTCGAGTTCATTGCATGTTCGTCAAATTGTGAACAATATGGGCCGTTCGCGCCAAATTTGAGTGGTGCATCACGGCCCATAAATCACTGTGGCATTGCAGTGCATTGCTGGCTGATGATTGGTCAAGCATGCACTATGACCCGCATGCTTGGCCAATAACAGCGCTGTCTGTACAGAGAGCCGTAATTGGCCAAAGCCAGGGTGGCTTTGGCCAATTATGTCTCAGGGGGTTTAGTACACGCCCCACACTATATAAGGCCGCCTGCATGTCGGCCCTGTGTAGTGTGTTCCGGCGTTGATAGAGAGAGAAAGAGACAGTGTCATTTGATTTAAGTTAGATAGGGTAGGCAGGCGAGTCAGTTAGCTGCACTTACGGTGTATTGTGTGTATATATATATATATGCATCCTAGGTGTTGTATATATATATATATATATATATATATATATATATATATATATATATATATATAAACTGCATTCAGTTTAGCTAGATCTATTCATGTTATTCTCTTCCTACTGACAGGCAGGCAGGTGTGTTTACAGTATTTACAGCTACATGAAGAAAATTGCTGATCTTCTTCTGATCCTATTAGTCCTATTAGCTACAGTATTTACAGTTAGTGTAGTGCGTCCTCTGCACAGTGTGCACTTAAAGCTACCTGAAGAAAATTGGTGGTGTTCTTCTGATCCTATTAGTACCACAGGCAGCTGCAGCATGTACAAGTTAGTGTAGTGTGTTCTCTGCACAGTGTGCACCTAAAGCTACCTGAAGAAAATTGGTGGTGTTGTTCTGATCCTATTAGTACCGCAGGCAGCTGTAGTATTTACAAGTTAGTGTAGTGCATCTCTGCACAGTGTGCACCTAAAGCTACCTGAAGAAAATTGGTGGTGTTCTTCTGATCCTATTAGTACTGCAGGCAGCTGCAATATTCACAAGTTAGTGTAGTGCGTCCTCTGCACAGTGTGCAGCTAAAGCTACCTGAAGAAAATTGGTGATGTTCTTCTGATCCTTTTAGTACCGCAGGCAGCTGCAGTATTTACAAGTTAATGCAGTGCATCCTCAGCTCAGTGTGCACCTAAAGCTACCTGAAGAAAATTGGTGGTGTTCTTCTGATCATTCATGTTATTCTCTTCCTACTGACAGGCAGGCAGGTGTGTTTACAGTATTTACAGCTACATGAAGAAAATTGCTGATCTTCTTCTGATCCTATTAGTCCTATTAGCTACAGTATTTACAGTTAGTGTAGTGCGTCCTCTGCACAGTGTGCACTTAAAGCTACCTGAAGAAAATTGGTGGTGTTCTTCTGATCCTATTAGTACCACAGGTAGCTGCAGCATGTACAAGTTAGTGTAGTGTGTTCTCTGCACAGTGTGCACCTAAAGCTACCTGAAGAAAATTGGTGGTGTTGTTCTGATCCTATTAGTACCGCAGGCAGCTGTAGTATTTAAAAGTTAGTGTAGTGCGTCTCTGCACAGTGTGCACCTAAAGCTACCTGAAGAAAATTGGTGGTGTTCTTCTGATCCTATTAGTACTGCAGGCAGCTGCAATATTCACAAGTTAGTGTAGTGCGTCCTCTGCACAGTGTGCAGCTAAAGCTACCTGAAGAAAATTGGTGATGTTCTTCTGATCCTTTTAGTACCGCAGGCAGCTGCAGTATTTACAAGTTAATGCAGTGCATCCTCAGCTCAGTGTGCACCTAAAGCTACCTGAAGAAAATTGGTGGTGTTCTTCTGATCCTATTAGTACCGCAGGCAGCTGCAGTATTTACAAGTTAGTGTAGTGCGTCCTCTGCACAGTGTGTACCTAAAATTACCTGAAGAAAATTGATGGTGTTCTTCTGATCCTATTAGTACTGCAGGCAGCTGCAGTATTTACAAGTTAGTGTAGTGCGTCCTCTGCACAGTGTGCACTTAAAGCTACCTGAAGAAAATTGGTGGTGTTCTTCTGATCCTATTAGTACCACAGGCAGCTGCAGCATGTACAAGTTAGTGTAGTGCGTCCTCTGCACAGTGTGCACCTAAAGCTACTTAAAGAAAATTGGTGGTGTTCTTCTGATCCTATTAGTACCGCAGGCAGCTGCAGTATTTACAAGTTAGTGTAGTGCATCCTCTGCACAGTGTGCACCTAAAGCTACCTGAAGAAAATTGGTGGTGTAATTCTGATCCTTTTAGTACCACAGGCAGCTGCAGTATTTACAAGTTAGTGCAGTGCGTCCTCTGCACAGTGTGCACCTAAAGCTACCTGAAGAAAATTGGTGGTGTTCTTCTGATCCTATTAGTACCGCAGGCAGATGCAGTATTTACAAGTTAGTGTAGTGCGTCCTGTGCACAGTGTGCACCCTAAGACAATTGCTGTTGTTCTGATCCTATTAATACCACAGGAATGCAGCTACAGTATTTACAGTTAGTGTACTGTGTCCTCTGCACAGTGTGCACCTAAAGCTACCTGAAGAAAATTTGTGGTGTTTTTCTGATCCTATTAGTACCACAGGCAGGCAGCTGCAGTATTACAGTTAGTGTACTGTGATCTCTGTACAGTGTGCAACTAAAGCTACCTGAAGACAATTTCTGTTGTTCTGATCCTATTAATACCACAGGAATGCAGCTACAGTATTTACATTTAGTGTACTGTGTCCTCTGCACAGTGTGCACCTAAAGCTACCTGAAGAAAATGTGTGGTGTTCTTCTGATCCTATTAGTACCACAGGCAGGCAGTTGATTCTGTTAGCTGCAGTATCAATATATATATACATCCAAGCTTTGTGCAGCTACATCTCACTGCAGGCCATTAGTATGTCTGGAAGGTCCATAAGGAGAGACAGACAGTCACAAGTCAATAAAAGAGGGCAAGCAGGCTCTGTGTCTAGAGGCAACAGTGCTGGTCGTGGACACGGTGCATCCTCATCAGCACATGGCTATGGGACACGCTTGTCCTTTTTGTGGGCAGCTGGTCGTGTTGAGCCACAACATGCGGAAGACTTGGTAGAGTGGATGACCAAGTCGTCCTCATCCTTCTCTCTCACCCAGGCTCAGGGTACTTTGTCTGGCAAAGCAGCTGCCAACGCGGTCTCTTCCCTCAGTTCAATGGCATCAGTCACTCCTTCCCTAGCCCCACCATGTCCTCCTGAGGAGTCCCCCGAACTGTTTGACACAGTGTTGGGTACATGCTCCAGGAGGATGCCCAGCGTTTTGAAGGCTCTGATGATGGTACCCAGCTAGAGGAAGGCAGTAACGTGAGCCCAGAGAGAGGGGGTGCCCAAGAAGGACAGCAATCTGGCAGTCATGTTCCCCCAGCTAAAGCATACTGCCAGGTTTGCTCCAGTGATGAGGAGGAAGGGGATGATGAGGTCACTGACTCCATGTGGTTGCCTGATAGGAGAGAGGAGGAGAAGGAGGAGGCACATCTCCAACGAGGCAGGATGCCCTCCAGGGGCCAGCTTAAGGGCAGCACACCGACTGCATCACACCACAGAGCTCAGCATTTACAGAGCACTGCTGTCTCTGCGCGTTATTCCAAAAGTTCTTTGGTGTTGGCCTTTTTTGAGATGAGTGCATCAGATCCCACCGCTGCTATTTGCAACATATGTTTCAAGCGTATCTCGCGTGGCCAAAACATCACCCACTTGGGCACCACATGCTTGACCAGACATATGTCGACCTGCCATGCAGTTCGTTGGCAAACGTACCTAAAAGACCCACACCAAAGAACAAAGCAGACCTCTCCCTGCTCCCCATCAGCTGTGATCGCCAAACCCACTATACCTTCAGTCCTCTCTGAAACCTGCACTGAGAGGAATGAAGGTGTAGAATTAGGTGTGTCACAGCCAAGTACTTGTGGGCAATCTGCTATCAGTACACCGACGCCAGATTGTACCAGGCAAATTTCCCTGCCCCAGCTGCTACACCGCCGAAAGAAGTTCGCTCCCAGCTATTCACATGTCCAGCGGTTAAATGCTAGCTTGGCTAAATTGCTAGCACTTCAACTGCCGCCTTTTCAGTTGGTAGACTCTGCCCCCTTCCGTGAGTTTGTGTAATGTGTGGTTCTTCAGTGGCAGGTTCCCAAATGCCACTTTTTCTCACAGAAGGCAATTCTGGCTCTCTACCGGCATGTGGAGGGCAATGTCTTGGCCTCACTGGATAGGGCAGTCAGAGGTAAGGCGCATATTACCGCTGACTCATGGTCCAGCAGGCATCGACAGGAATGTTACCTATCTTTCAATGTGCACTGGGTGACTCTTCTGGCAGCTGGGAAGGATACAGGACAGGGTGCAGTAGTGTTGGAGGTTGTTCCGCCACCACGCCTCCAAAATTCTACTAGTGGTGATTCTGCCACACCTCTCTCCTCCACCACCTCCTCTTCTTCTTCCTCCATGGCCTCTTCCTGTGCTGATTTGTCCTCGGAACCAGCTGTATTCTGTAGGCGTTCAAGGGGCTACGCAAGCAAGCAGGCAAAAAGATGCCATGCGGTGCTTGAGCTGGTGTGCTTGGGGGGACAGGAGCCACACTGGGGCAGAGATTCTGTCAGTTCTGCAGGGGCAGGTTCAGAGGTGGTTGACGCCATGCCAGCTTAAGGCAGGTATGGTGGTTTGCGACAATGGAACCAACCTCCTCTCTGCCCTCCGACAGGGACAACTGACCCATGTGCCCTGTTTGGCTCACGTCCTTAACTTGGTGGTGCAGAGGTTCTTGAGCAGGTACCCAGGCTTATGGGATGAGGCAGGCCAGGAAAGTGTGTGTGTATTTCTGCAGGTCATATAATGCCAGTGCTCAGCTGGCTGACCTCCAAAAGGATTTTAACCTGCCCAAGAACCGCCTAATCTGTGACATGCCCACCAGGTGGAACTCAACGTTGGCTATGCTGCAGCAGCTGCACACACAGCAGAAGGCCATCAATGAGTACCTATGCGACTATGGCACCAGGACAGGGTCAAGGGAGCTTTTTTTTTTTCCCCACGCCAGTGGGCTATGATCAGGGATGCATGCACTGTCCTGTCACCATTTGAGGAGGCCATGAGGATGGTGAGCAGTGACAGTGCATGCATTAGTGACATTGTCCCTCTTGTCCACCTGTTGGAGCACACGCTGCATTGAATAATGGACAGGGCTCTTCAGGCAGAACAGAGGCAGTAAAAGGAGGACTTCCTTATCTCTCAAGGCCCCCTTTATCCAGACAGTGTTCCTGCATGCCCACTGATCACACAGGAAGAGGACGAGGAGGGGGAGGAGGAATGTATCAGCATGGAGGTGGAGCCTGGCACTCATCAGCAGTCTTCAAGGGATCATTTACAGTCCGAAGAAACCCATGGACTTGTACGTGGCTGGGAGGAGGTGGCTGTGGATCATGTCGTCCTTAGTGACCCAGAGGACTCTGGACCGAATGCCTCAGCAAACCTACTCTACATGGCCTCCCTGATCCTGCAAAGCCTGTGGAAGGATCCTCATATTCATGGTATCAAGGGGAGGGATGATTACTGGCTGGCAACCCTCCTTGATCCACATTACAAGGGTAAGGTTGCGGACCTTATCTTGCCATCACAGAGGAAGCAGAGTATGAAACATCTTCGGGAGGCTTTGCAGAAAGGTTTGTGCAATGCGTTTCCAGAGCCTGGGAGGTTACAATTTCCTGGTCCTCCTGGAGTGTTGCTGAGGCTTCGGTCAGTCACAGAAGGAGCGGTGGAGAAGGTGGCCGTCTACCCGATGCGTTTAGACAATTTTTTAGTCCGTAGCCCCAAGGTCTGATCAGTTCCAGCAACCATCGCCAGGGTCTGATTCACATGGTGCAGGATTACCTAGGGGCAAGATCAGACTTGGACACCTTTCCCAGCGAAAATCCTCTAGGTTACTGGGTCTTGGGTTACTGGGTGGATGGATCACTGGCCAGGGCTTGCACAGTATGCAATTGAGCTACTGGCCTGTCCTGCATCCAGCGTTCTTTCGGAACGCACATTCAGTGCTGCTGGAGGCTTTGTAACTGATCACAAAGTGCGCCTGTCCACCAAATTGGTTGATCGGCTGACCTTCATAAAAATGTATCAGTCTTGGATCACCAGCTACCAAGCACCTGATGCTGATGTAACCGATTGATTTTTTTTAATGTGAGATCCCTTCAAGACTGCCTATGCTGATGCTGAGTCTTTATACTGTTATGCTGAGTCACAATCCTCTTCCTCCTCAATTTTCATGCTGATAGCTTGTAAGAACATTTTTAGTTCTGGGCACTGCCACCAGTGGCCAAGGCCCAATTTTTCTGCCCCTGTTTAGCAGGGGCATGTAATTAAAATTTTTGATGCAATACTTTGCAGCAGGGCTCATTCCTGCGCTCCAACTATAGTATCTGTGAGGGGTTGCAGTGTTGTGGCACCAGCACCAGTGCCCAAGGCCCAATTTTTCAGCCTCTGTTTAACAGGGGCGTATAATTACAATTTTTGATGCAATACTTTGCAGCAGGGCTCATTCCTGTGCTCCAACTATAGCATTTGTGAGGGGTTGCAGTGTTGTGGCACCAGTGCCTAAGGCCCAATTTTTCTGCCCCTGCTCAACAGGGACATGTAATTACAATTCTTGATCTAATATTTCACAGCAGGGCCCATTCCTGCACCCACCAAGAGTAACTGTGAGGGCTTACAGTGTTGTGGCAACACCACCACCACCACCAAAGGCCCAATTTTTCTGCCCCTGTTCAACAGGTGCATGTAATTACAATTCTTGATATAATATTTCACAGCCGGGCCCGTTCCAGCGCCCACCAAGAGTAACTGTGAGGACTTACAGTGTTGTGGCACCAGCACCACCACCACCAAAGGCCCAATTTTTCTACCACTGTTCAACAATGACACGTAATTACAATTCTTGATCTAATATTTCCCAGCAGGGCCCGTTCGTGCACCCACCAAGAGTAACTGTGAGGGCTTACAGTGTTGTGGCAACACCACCACCACCAAAGGCCCAATTTTTCTGCCCCTGTTCAACAGGTGCATGTAATTACAATTCTTGATATAATATTTCACAGCCAGGCCCGTTCCAGCGCCCACCAAGAGTAACTGTGAGGACTTACAGTGTTGTGGCACCAGCACCACCACCACCAAAGGCCCAATTTTTCTACCACTGTTCAACAATGACATGTAATTACAATTCTTGATCTAATATTTCACAGCAGGGCCCCGTCCTGCGCCCACCAAGTGTAACTGTGAGGACTTACAGTGTTCTGGCACCAGCACCACCACCACCAAAGGCCCAATTTTTCTACCACTGCTAAACAATGACATGTAATTACAATTCTTGATCTAATATTTCACAGAAGGGCCCATTCCTGCGCCCACCAAGAGTAACTGTGAGGGCTTACAGTGTTGTGGCAACACCTAAGGCCCCAATTTCTGCAGAGTATATAGGGCAGGCCCCTACTTTCAAACATCCAACTTACAAACGACTCCTACTTGCAAACGGAAGGAGACAATAGGAAGTGAGATGAAATCTACCCCTAGGAAGGGAAATTCTCTCCTGTAAGAGTTAATATGGAAAAAACATGTCTCCTCTTCACTGATGCTTTATCACCAATCCTTGTTTTACCAAAAAACCCAAATTTTCAAAAAACATTTGTCACTGGGACAGAAAGTGAGGTGAAATCTTCTGAAGAGACAGACAGAGACAGACAGCAAAACAAATGTTACAGGGGTGATAACCCTTCCCTATGTTTTCCAAAAAGCTTAAAAATAGATTTTTTGGCTGGCGCTACACTTTAAAAATGTACCAGTTCAAAATTACAAACAGATTCTACTTAACAACAAACCTACAGTCCCTGTCTTATTTGCACTGCCTGTATACTGCTGTTCAGAGTATATAGGGCCTGGGGGCCCCATGCCATTTACCTTTTTTTTTAATTTGGGTGCGGGGTTCCCCTTAATATCCATACAAGACCCAAAGGGCCTGGTAATGGACTGGGGGCTTGGGGGGTACCCATGCCATTTATCTCACTGATTTTCATTCATATTGCCAGGACCCGACATTACATTAAAGCCGCAAGCAGTATCAAATTACTTTTATTCCTTTAAAAATGTCATTTTGTGCAGGGACTGTTCTAAGCATGGAAAACATGCACCACTTTACAGGCATACTATAGACACCCCCAGGTACGATATTTAAAGGAATATTTCCCTTTTTTTTCACTTTAAGCATCATTAAAATCACTGCTCCCAAAAAAACGGCCATTTTTAAAAGTTTTTTTTGCATTGATACATGTCCCCTGGGGCAGGACCCTGGTCCCCAAACCCTTTTTAGGACAATAACTTGCATATTACCCTTTAAAATTAGCACTTTTGATTTTGAACGTTCAAGTCCCATAGACTTTAATGGGGTTCTAAAGTTCAAGCAAACTTTCGGTCCGTTCGCAGGTTCTGGCGCGAACCGAACCAGAGGGCGTTCGGCTCATCCCTAGTACAGAACAACTCTAGGTAGCCATATTGCAATGCATTTTCAGAAAATTACAGCAGGTGCAGATTGAAAAGGAAAGGTAATTTTTAATAAAATACAATTACAATATCACAAACACTGTCACAATTATCTATATTATTTTTTCTTTATTTGCTATTTTTTGCTATTTGCTTTATTTGCTATGAAAGTGGGGTTACCCTTTAAAGTAATCCAGTAGTAAAGGAAGCTCCATTTCTCCAACTTTTTTATGTTTCAGTAAAGATGATTGGGAGCATCTTGTTTTTTTGTCAGCCCATACAAACCTACCAAGTTTGCATAGTTTTAGAAAATTATGTCAGTACTGAAATTGGTATTGCTCTGAAGTAATATACATTTTTGGTAAGATAAGCATTTTGTATGCTGCCATTCTCCCTGACCAGGATAGGTAGTAGGGTTTTAGTATATTCATTTCACTCTGAATGGATGAGATGAGAGGTAAGAAAATTTTAAATCATTTGGAACTTGAGGTCATCAGATATATATGCCTAGGTATTGTATGGGTTTACTGGACCGTGGGTATGGAAATCCTGAGGACAGTTTTTGTTCAAGGCCCTCATCTATAACTGTTGCAAGTATGTTAGATTTGGTTGCATTTATTTTGTAGTAGGGAATCTAGTTGAATTGTCTCAATATATTATGCACAGCTGCGAAAAGTGATATAGAGTGAGAATGATGCGAGAAGATAATGCCTTTTATGTCTGGATGAGATCTTATTTTCATTAGGGGGGCAAAAAATAGAGGGGATAGTGGACAGCCTTGCCTCTTCCCATTAGTAATATGAAAGCTGTCTGAGAACATTCTGTATGAACCACAGCTGGGGGGTTAGTGTATAATGTTAATATAGCCAAGCCAATTGTTCCTGTAATACCAAATTTGGTCAGGATGTGTTTCAGGTACCCCCAATTAATCCTATCAAAGACCTTCTCTGCATCTAGGGATAGAAACAGAGAAGGAACCTTAGAGGACTCAGCAAGATGCAGAAGGTTAAGATTCTACGTATGGCATCTGGTGCTTGCCGACGTGGGATGAAGCCAACTTGATCTTGTTTTACAAGAGTAGGCAAGAAATGAGCCAAGTCGAGATTAAATAATTATATGGTTTGGAAGTTTTGTGGAGAATCAGTTGTTTTACCAGGTTTAGGAAGAGTCACAATTGTGACGGTTAGCTTTCTGAAGGAAATTAAGCTTTGGAAGCAGCAGCCTTGTAAATTTTTAATAATTGCCGGCTCCATATGGAATTGTATGTTCATAATATTCAAAGGAGAACTGATCAGGGCCTGGAGACTTGTTTGGGAGAAACATGATTGCCTTCTGGATTTCCAGAGATTGAAATGCGTTAGAAATTTCTTTTGGGTTTAACAATTGGGGGGTCAGGTGACTTTTTGTTTGTTAACTCCAGGTTTTTAATCTGGGAAGTAGGTCATTAAGTTGCTGGTTCTGCTGCTTTTTAATAACATTACTGAGTTTCATGAGAACCCCTCTTATGTATGCTTTGTGACCGTTCCATGTAGTGAAGGGAACCAGTACAGATGGGGCATTAATTTAAAGAGTTCTCGTAGTGCATTAGCAATTTTGAGTTTATGGTCAGAATACTCAAATACATAGACATCATTTTCCACCTATTTGCCCCGAGTTTCTGTGCAGGATCCCTCCATCACAATAGAGATTGGAGCGTGGTCAGACTTAATATTGTGTATAGTATAAACACTGACATTTTGCAAGAGATATGTATTAACTAGAAGTAGATCAATTCTCGAGTATGTACAGTGCACGCTCAAAAAATAAGAGTAATCTCTCTTAGTTGAGTGGTGGCACCTCCACACATTGTGTAGGTTCTCTGAGGACATAAAGTGCAAAAGGGTAGCTCTAAAATAATGGCTGCAGACCACATCTAGTTGTCTGTTGGGAATGGCATTCAAATCGCCACATAGTATGGTATAATCCTGTCGCACACCATGTACCAGCTTCCACACTTTTTTCAGAAAATATATTTGTTTTGCATTAAGTAAACATACATTCACTATAGTATATATTACTTTATTCACATACGCGTATAATATATCTACCCAGCGTATCAATTTTCGCGTGGATGAGTTTGAAAGATACAGTGTCCTTGATGATGATAGTGATCCCACATTTCTTCTTGGGAACATTGGAACAAAACATTGTTTTCGAAATGTGGATGTTGAAATTTCTGAGGTTTTTTTGAAGAAAAGTGGGTTTCTTGAAGACAGACATAGTAGGTCACATTGTAGAATTTGTGCCTCCTTCCACAGCATGCTTCTTTTAGTTGGGCTGTTAAATCCCCTGAATGTTAAATGAGGAGATTTTGAAGCCAATGGTGTGGATTATAAGGAACAATGGTCACAGGCTCTTTAGGGTCACAGAGTTAGTGGTGGAATAGAAGACTGCAGTGAAGATAAGTTTCTTGAGTGTGCAGTGCTGACAAAGAGCTAGAGTCTTAAATAGTGAGTATTAAATTCAAACTTAGAACAGAAGTCTGAAGTACACCAGAGCAAAAAAATACAACTTAGAACTTCTGGTGTAAACAATAATATTAAACAAAAGGAAAACAATTCCAACCAAATCTGAGGGTAGATTATCCCAGTATATCTTAAAGGGGCAAAAATAGAATTAGGTAAAGATCCCTGGGTTTACCAAAGCTGAAATTAAGTAGTATTATCATTGTATAGCCTGAGTCTTCATCCAGCCGCAGTATTTTGCCAGATGGGAGAATGTGGGCGTGGTGAGGAAGGTGCTGATGATGGTCCTACATCCAGTTCCAGGATGTTCCATTCTTTCAAAAGATGGATGCCGTTCTCCACAGAATTAACAGTGAATGATTTCACCATTTTCGTAATTGGAAGTTTGGCTGGATAGGCCCATCTGTAAGTGATCTGGTGATTCCTCAGTGGTTTGGTTATAGTAACCATGTTTCTTCTTCTTTGCGTCGTGTATGCAGGTCTAGATAGAAGGAGAGGCCTTGGATGCATGGTGGCGTGTTTTTTAGGGTTTCTTGGGAGCATAAGGAATTTATCCTTGGTTTGATAAAAATGCACTTAGGTGATTGTATCACTTGGTAGATGTTCTGGAAGGTGTCTAGGTTTGAGTAATCTATGAATCCTGTCAATGGACAATTCGATCTTAGACACATCAGGGAGCATTTCCTTTAAGATGTTGTGGAAACGATGAATGAATTAGGGTGTTAACCATTTCTGGTATCCCACAGATTTTGATATTATTTCTTCTCAACCGACCCTTAAGATCGGCCAGCTTCGCTTTGATCTTTTGTAATTCATCCTCCCTGTCATTGTGATCCTCGATTACCTAATTTACTGTGTCGGCAAATTCTCAGATTCTATTCTCAAAATGGGTGACTCTACCATCAACTGCCTTAATTTCATATCTTAAGTAGTTTGTGAGGGACAGGATGTCAGCGTGGATTGTGCTGCATAGTGAGACAAGCATGTCTTTTAAAAGTTGTATTTATCACAGGCTGGTTTTTAGTAGGGAATTCTAATATGGAGTCCTGTAATTCCCTGGTGTTATTAAGAGACGTTTCTGTATCTTCTCCATCTCCCTCTATGTCAGCTTTCTATACATTTTGCTGTTTAGCTTTAACTGAGATGGATAAAGAGGAGGATGACTGTGAATGATAGTTGTGTCCATGGTGTGGCTTGGTTTTGTAGGAAGAAAAGCGCTGTGAGCTATCACTGTCATGTTCTATGTTGGTGTGCTTACCAGTGCCATCTTGAGAATGCAGGTGGCAGGGTTGATGGAAGCCTGCTTAATTTCCCAGCATCCTTTCTTTTCCTGGACATGTTGCCAAAGGGTGCCCGATGGTTTTGTAGGAAAAAACACTGTGTTCCAAGGCTCAGGGATGCTGTTATTCCCTCTCATGTACCAGTGTGGAAGAGAGCTCACTCTGCCGCCACACTCCTCGGCAGCCGGCCACGTCTCTTAAACAAGTCGCACCCTACTGTCAACACTGGAACGGTGCAACACTGACTTTGCAGTGCCGCACCGACTTTGCGGTGCCGCCATGATTTGAAAAAAAGATTTCTGCACTATATTTTGTGGTTTCAGGTGTGACTTGCAAAGATCTTTGCCCAGACAAGTTTGGCTCACCATGAGCAATTGCTTATGTTTATTGATTTTATGAATGGATGAGTGTCTTTAATCATTTGTATTGCTAACCATATTGTATTTTATTCTGTATAACAATTGTATACTCAAACAAGTGTATCATAGTAAACTGTGTCCTGTATCCCAGATACACTTTTTATGATGTGATTTGTAATTAATAAACAATTTGATGAGAAATATGAACAAAGGTATCCATTCAGTGACATGCCTCATACAAAGTCCCATTTCTTTCTCTTTTCAGATCTGTCGCACAGATGTCAGGCAAGTCGCACCTGAAATCGCACTGACCTGTGGCTTTGAAATCATGCAGAATTTTAAAGTTGCATTTAGTATGAACAGGGGGGCTAAAACCTGGAAGCTAATTGGTTTCTGTGCAGAATTTCATCAGATTTGGGACTCTCCAGTTTTAGTAAATACTCCTCTATAGGTCACAGTATCAAGTGATACTACAATTATCTATTGATGATCCCAAAAAATGCATTTATCCATAAATACAAATTAATCTAAAGCATATTTAAATTATCTTAACCTGTTTAATCACATGGTTTCTTCAGAGAAAAATATACCTATAATGCCTTGTGCTTAGTAAACAAAAGTTACATGATGTGCTAACTAGGGATGGGTGAACGGTTCAGCCCGAGCATAAGTTCGGGTCGAACTTTGGTTGTTCCGACGTTCTGGCAAACACTGAACAATATGTGGTGTTTGGGGCAAATTAGAAAGCCACCAGAACAACGTTAAAGTCTATTGGACAAGAACACGAAAAATCAAAAGTGCTCATTTTAAAGGCTTATATGCAAGTTATTGTCATAAAAAGTGTTTGGGGACCTAGGTCCTGACTAGGGGACATGTATCAATGCAAATGAAATATTCCTTTAAATAGTGTGCCTGGGGGGTGTCTATAGTATGCCTGTAAAGTGGCGCATTTTTCCTGTGTTTAGAACAGTACCACAGCAAATGACATTTCTAAAGGAAAAATTGTCATTTAAAACTGCGGCTGTAATGAATTGTCAGGTCTCGGCAATATAGATAAAACTCATTGAAAAAAAGAGCATGGGATCCCCCCCAGTCCATTACCAGGCCCTTTGGGTCTGGTATGAATATTAAAGGGAACCCCGAACCAAAATTAAATTTTTTTTTAAATAATGTAGGGTTCCCCCCCAAAATCCATACCAGACCTGAGGGTCTGGTATGGATTTTAAGGGGAACCCTACGCCAAAATTAAAAAAAATGGCATAGGGGTCCCCCTTAAAATCCATACCAGACCCTTATCTGAGCACGCAACCTGGCAGGCCACAGGAAAAGAGGGGGGGACGTGAGAGCGCCCCCCCTCCTGAACCATACTAGGCCACATGCCTGGAGGGTGCTTTGTGGTAGCCTCCCAAAGCACCTTGTCCCCATGTTGATGGTGACTAGGGCCTCATCCCCACAACCCTTGCCCCATGGCTTCCCTGTGATGTCAGAGGGGGCGGGGTCACCCGTTTATGTAACTGGGTGGCCCCACCCCCCTCTGACCCCATGGGGAAGCCAGGAGCTTTAATGATTCTATAAAAGTGTCAAATTTTTCCTGGGTGAACTGGGAATCCGAGTCTACAGACAGGCAGTTATAGAGTTTTCGGTAGAAGTCACCGAACACTTTGGACATATTTTGGGGGCAGTAAGTGGGTTTACCATCGGGTTGTAATAGGAAATCAGGGATAGAGGCAGAGGGTCTTGGCTTTCATTTATTGACCAACATTCTATGGGGCTTATTAGCATATTCATAGAATTTTTGCTTGGACCAAAGCATGGACTTAGCAAATTTATTCAAGTCTAAGGACTTAATGCTGTTACGCAATGAGATCACAGACCTGAGGCGTGCCACTGGGGGAAGATTGAGGAGATACTCCTCTGCTTTGGGTAAATCAGTTAAAAGGGATGACCTTTGGAGGTTGCAGTCTCGTTTAAGACGAGAGCCCGAACAAATGCACTCTCCTCCGAAGAAGACCTTATGAGCTTCCCACAGAGTGGACGCCCCAGAGACCAAACCCTCATTAAGTTCAAAGAATTTGATCCGTTTTTGCTGTAAATGAAGGTGAATATCAGGTGTGGTAAGGAGAGCCTCATTAAGATGCCAGTGACAAGTCCTAGGCGTAGGTGTGGATAGGAGAAGGTCTAGTACTATGGGGGCTAGGAATGAGCTTGAGTTCGAGTCGAACTCATGTTCGACTCAAACATTGGCTGTTCGCAAGTTCGCTGAATAGCGAACAATTTGGGGTGTTCGCTGCAAATTCGAATGCCGCGGAACACCCTTTAAAAGTCTATGGGAGAAATTAAAAGTGCTAATTTTAAAGGCTTATATGCAAGTTATTGTCATAAAAAGTGTTTGGGGACCTGGGTCCTGTCCCACGGGACATGGATCAATGCAAAAAAAGTTCTAAAATCGGCCGTTTTTTCAGGAGCAGTGATTTTAATAATGCTTAAAGTCAAACAATAAAAGTGTAATATCCCTTTAAATTTCGTAGCTGGGGGGTGTCTATAGTATGCCTGTAAAGGGGCGCATGTTTCCCGTGTTTAGAACAGTCTGATAGCAAAATTACATTTCAAAGGAAAAAAGTTATTTAAAACTACTCGCGGCTATTGCATTGCCGGTCCGACAATACACATAGAAGTTCATTGATAAAAACGGCATGGGAATTCCCCACAGGGGAACCCCAAACCAAAATAAAAAAAAAATGGCGTGGGGTCCCCCTCAAAATCTACACCAGACCCTTCAGTTCTGGTATGGATTTTAAGGGGAACCCCGCGCCAAAAAAAAAAAAAAAACGGCGTGGGGTCCCCCCAAAAATCCATACCAGACCCTTATCCGAGCACGCAACCTGGCAGGCCGCAGGAAAAGAGGGGGCATGAGAGAGCGCCCCCCTCCTGAACTGTACCAGGCCACATGCCCTCAACATTGGGAGGGTGCTTTGGGGTAGCCCCCCAAAACACCTTGTCCCCATGTTGATGAGGACAAGGGCCTCATCCCCACAAAAGTACCCCTACCATTTCACTAAAAAACTGTCAAAAATGTTAAAAATGACAAGAGACAGTTTTTGACAATTCCTTTATTTAAATGCTTCTTCTTTCTTCTATCTTCCTTCATCTTCTTCTTCTTCTTCTGGTTCTTCTGGCTCTTCTGGTTCTTCCTCCGGCATTCTCGTCCAGCATCTCCTCCGCGGCATCTTCTATCTTCTTCTCCTCGGGCCGCTCCGCACCCATGGCATGGGGGGAGGCTCCCGCTCTTCTCTTCAAGAAGCATTTAAATAAAGGAATTGTCAAAAACTGTCTCTTGTCATTTTTAACATTTTTGACAGTTTTTTTTAGTGAGATGGTACCATTTCACACGGGGGGGCTGGGATCTGGGGGCCCCCTTGTTAAAGGGGGCTTCCAGATTCCGATAAGCCCCCCACCAGGGTTGGGGGGATGAGGCCCTTGTCCTCATCAACATGGGGACAAGGTGTTTTGGGGGGCTACCCCAAAGCACCCTCCCAATGTTGAGGGCATGTGGCCTGGTACGGTTCAGGAGGGGGGGCGCTCTCTCATCCCCCCTCTTTTCCTGCGGCCTGCCAGGTTTCATGCTCGGATAAGGGTCTGGTATGGATGTTTGGTGGGACCCCACGCCTTATTTTTTTTTTTTTTGGCGCGGGGTTGCCCTTAATATCCATATCAGACCTGAAGGGCCTGGTATGGAATTTAGGGGACCCCCACGTCATTTTTTTTTTTAAATTTTGGTTCGGGGTTCCCCTGTGGGGAATTCCCATGCCGTTTTTATCAATGAACTTCTATGTGTATTGTGGGACCGGCAATGCAATAGCCGCAAGTAGTTTTAAATGACTTTTTTCCTTTGAAATGTCATTTTGCTGTCAGACTGTTCTAAACACGGGAAACATGTGCCCCTTTACAGGCATACTATAGACAACCCCCAGCTACAAAATTTAAAGGGATATTACACTTTTATTGTTTGACTTTAAGCATTATTAAAATCACTGCTCCTGAAAAAACAGCCGTTTTTAAAAGTTTTTTTTGCATTGATCCATGTCCCCTGGGGCAGGACCCAGGTCCCCAAACACTTTTTATGACAATAACTTGCATATAAGCCTTTAAAATTAGCACTTTTGGTTATTCATGTTCGTGTCCCATAGACTTTAACGGTGTTCGAACAAACTTTTTTCCTGTTTGCATGTTCTAGTGTGAACCGAACAGGGGGGTGTTCGGCTCATCCCTAATGGGGGCGTAGTCAGACCAAGTGATCGAGTTAATTTCTGAATTAACCACATAGGTCAATAGGGGCGCCGAGACAAAGAAATGATCCAGTCTTGTGTATAATTTGTGAGGAAAGGGAATACAATGAAAATTGTTTGGCAGTAGGATGCTTCACCCTCCAAGTGTCAAAAAGATTGTGAGCCCGGATCAGTTTTCAAAATGATGAGGCCATTTTTTGGACCTGTATGGGTGAGGTATGTGAAAAAAGGGTAAATCTATCTTTAGTTGATGACATGCATAGATTAAAGTCACCCCAATGACCATGAAGGGTTGGGAAAAGGGTTGAAGTTCTCAAAAAATTCCTTCAAAAACCCAGTCTGTCCCGTACTGGGTGCATACACGTTGGCAAGGGTAAATGAAGTATTCTTGTGATCACAGCAGAAATGATCCAGTCTCGTGTATAATTTGTGAGGAGAGGAATACAATGTAAATTGTTTGGCAGTAGGATGCTTCACCATCCAAGTGTCAAAAAGATTGTGGGCCCGGATCAGTTTTCAAAATGTTGAGGCCATTTTTTGGACCTGGGGGGGTGAGATATGTGAAAAAAGAGTAAATCTATCTTTCCTGACGCATCATGGCAGCACACACACTGGGTTGTTACTCCGCCCCCATAACCTGATAGGACTGATTAGCTATAAGTTTTGAAGAGGAGCCCCTCGCTGCATTCTCCTTTTTTTTTTCCTCACCTGTTAGGACTGATCAGGAAATAGCAAGGACCTCTTACCGCTTCGCCCAGCTAGGTTCAGCCTCTCCTAGCTGGAAGCCCTGACTGTGCAGTCTCTAAATGAGCTTTATGCAGGGACCCCACTCTGATGGTCTCATGGGAGTTTCATCATCCTTTTTACAAGCCTTAAACAGGCTTACATTATCATGCAGCGACCTTCCATTTTTCACTTTTTTATATGTTCACTTTTCGTTTTTATTTTACCTAATTTTCTTATCTTTTTCCTCTGCGTCTTTAGTCCTCAAGCCGCTTTGACCTTCTCAAGATGGCGGCCGTGATCAGCACGTCGGCGCGACCGGAAGTGATGCAGGCATCCATCTCCCTTCGCCAGTATCTAAGATCGCGCCGGGTGCCGCGGACCACTACAGAGCATGCGCGGTGCGCGTGTCACTTCCGGCGCGACGGCAGTCTATTGAAAAAACGATATTATGCTGTATGACTGCACAGGCTATTGCTCTGCATCCAGGACGCTCACACTCTGCTTCTTTCCACATTTCCTATTGCTGCAACTGCTTACTAACTACCTGCTGACCCGGTAAGACTTTCTTTTTTTCTCACTTTTCATGGCTGTTTGTATGTAGAGGTTAATGCATGCTAAAAAATCGGTACTGAGCTTCACAGGGTTAACCGCTTCCTTCACAGATACACTCTGTCTTTTACTCTTGGAGGCCGCTGCCCCAGCAGACCATCTACAGCCAGTAAGGTAAGAGGCATCATGTTTGGTAAGTAGTGAAGAGGAGTAAAGGAGAGCCATGCTACTAATATCACTTTATCCTGATAGCCCTGGCAGGTCGTCAAAATCATCTCAATCCAAACGGAAAGAGAGATCCCCTTCAAGACATTCACACTCTAGAAGAAGCAGATCAAGGACTTCCTCCCACCATCACAGTAAAACACCATCCTCCCACCAATCACAACCCACCCACCATAACCCACCTACAGCCAATGCCTGCCGGATTTGTGGAGCACAAGCCCTTCCTAACAAGTTGGCTTGCCAAACAGCCACCAGGGATAGAGAATCGGATGCATTGGAAGTATCAAACATAATCAGAGAATCTGTTAAAGAATCAATTCTACAGGTATCAGCCACAGAACCAGTTAGATCAGTGCAAAGCACATCAGCAACAGTCACCTGCGTACCGCGAGACTCAGACGCCTCATCAGTAGAAGAACAAAAGGAAGAACAAAAGGAATCCCCCCTCAAGCTCAGAAAATATTTCCCTAACCTAAAAAGGGATCCAGAAACCTTTCCGTTTATCGATGAACTCGAGGAGTTAATTAAAGACGAGTGGCAAAAACCTGACAAGAAGTCCAGCTTAAACAATAGGATAGCAAAGCTATATCCTCTAAGGGAACCATCGTAAACCCACTTATCACGGCACCTGTAGTAGACGCATCATTAATGCGTCTCACCAGACATGTGACATTGCCAATAGAAGACGCAGTGACTTTCAGGCATATCTTGGACCGGAAAATTGACCTCGATCTCAAAAAAGCCTATTCAGCAGCAGGAGGAGCATGCAGACCAGCTATCACATTAGCAGCAGTCGGCAGAGCAATTAGTAGCTGGACCTCTAATATTGGGCAATGCTGTCTTTGGTCATGTCCAGGAGAGCTTTATGGTTAAAGCCGTGGGTAGCAGATACGGCTTCCAAATCAAACTGGTGTAGGATCCCATATGACGGAACTAACCTGTTCGGTCCTAAGTTAGACCTCGCCATCTCGAAGGTCACAGGGGGAAAATCAGGTCTTATTCCATCTGACCGAAGACCAAAACAAGACAGGGGACCTGCGTCCGGTTCTAGACCTAAAGATCCTCAACAGAATGATACTAGTAGAGTCCTTCAAAATGGAGAGTCTCCAATCTATCCTACTGTCAATAAATACAAGAGACTGGATGCTATCAATCATGCGGGAGGTACGTCCTATTCTTAACTGGGCTCAGATCCATTTGGAAGACCTGAAAGCAGTGTATGTCCCGGCAGGGCAGAACCAACTGGCGGACGATCTAAGCCGAACGTTCATCTCGAACAACGAATGGTCACTAAGTCAACAAGCCTTTTCCCTTCTAACACGCAAATGGGGAATTCCCAATATCGATTTGGCAGCAACTCCAATGAACAACAAGTGTGCCAAGTTCTTGGCGAGAGTTGCCTATCCAACAGCACTGGGGGTCGACTGCCTCCATCACCAGTGGAGTTTCCGTTTAGGTTACATATTCCCTCCAATCCCCTTAATAGCCAGGTTCCTAGCCAGGCTGAGGAACTCAACATCCACGGTGATTGCGGTAATACCGTTTTGGCCAAGGAGGCCATGGTTCACAACCATCCTACAACTGAGTACAGAGAACCCATTACTCCTTCCGGTAACCCCGGACCTACTCTCACAGGGCCAGTTCCTACATCCAGCACCAGAAAAGTTATATCTAATGGCTTGGAAGTTGAAAGAGAGAGGCTTCTAGATCAGGGTTGCTCACTAAGGGTGGTGGCCACCTTACAACAGGCAAGGAAGAAGTCTACAAACAGCACATATAACAGAATTTGGGAAAGATTCAATACGTTGGCACAAGAACAGTCCTGGGACCCACTTTCTCCTACAGTGTCACAAGTTCTTGAATTTTTACAATTAGGCCTGGAGAAGGGGCTAAGTTCAAGCACCCTAAAGGTTCAAATATCTGCCTTATCGGCCATGATGCGAATCAAATGGGCCTTCAATCCTCTTATAATCCAATTCCAAAGAGCATGCTTGAAACTAAGACCACCTAGAAAGCCAACCTTCCTGACCTGGGATTTAACAATAGTTCTGGAAGCCTTATTGAAAGAACCGTTTTTTCCTCCAGAATCAGTGTCCGTATTGGATCTAACCCTCAAATTAACCTTCTTAGTAGCAATAACTTCTGCAAAAAGAGTGTCCGAGCTGCAAGCACTTTCAATAAAAGAGCCTCATTTGCGGTTCTATCCTGATAGAGTTGTATTAATACCATCTGAACAATTCATACCAAAAGTGGCATCTGCTTTCTACTTCAATCCGGAGATCAGTTTACCAGTTTTTCTCACTAAACAAGGGATGCCACATCTACTAGATATTAAATCACTAATTTCTTCATATCTGGAGGCCACAAAACCATTCAGGAAAACAGAAAACTTGCTAGTCATACCATATGGCCCTAGAAAAGGCCAGGCGGCTTCTTCCAGGACAATAGTCTCTTGGCTAATTAAGATCATTAAAAAAGCATATGCAATCCAACTTCTTCCAATACCTAATGACCTAAGGGCTCATTCGACCAGGGCAGTGGCGACCTCTTGGGCAGCGTACTGTAGAATTTCTCCAGAAACGATCTGCAAAGCAGAAACTTGGTCTTCTAGAACCACGTTCATGTCTCACTACAAAATAGACCCGGCTCCTTTAACGACTGTTGAATTTGGGAGATCGATCATTAAAGCGAATTCTTCCATATCCTGTGAATAAAATAAAGTCTTCTTGCAAAGCACCCACCCATGTAGCGAGTTATTTCCCAGTGTGTGTGAATGAATGAATGAATGAATGAAGGATTTGTAGAGCGCTGCAAATGCGAACTGAATCACCTCAAGGCGCTAGAAATGCGTTCTCTGTTGCCAGCTCTTTAGAAAAGGAAGGTCTTTAGTTTTTTCCTGAAGGCCTGATGGTTTTCTTCCATGCGGATGTGGGTCGGAAGAGCGTTCCATAGTCGAGGTCCTTGGACTGCGAATCTTCGATCTCCCTTTGCTTTGTAGCGATACTTGGGCATGATGAGGAGGTTTTGGTTAGCTGATCGAAGGCTGCGATTGGGTGTATAGTGTTTTATTTTCTCCTGAAGATATAGCGGAGCGTTTCCTTGTATGCATTTGTGGGTGAGGCAGAGGGTCTTGAATTTGATCCGATTCTTTACGGTTAGCCAGTGTAGGCGCTTTAGGGATGGTGAAATAGATTCCCAGGGTTTTTTTCCTGTTAACAGTCTTGCCGCCGTGTTTTGAATGAGTTGTAAGCGCGCAAGCTGATATTGGGGTAGTCCTAAGTATAGCGAATTCGCATAGTCGAGTCGGGAATTGATGATTGTTCCCACAACTGCCGCTTTGTCTTCTTCTGGGATGAAAGGGATGAGTCTGCGTAGGAGGCGGAGGAGATGGTGGGAACCGCTCACCACTGATCCTATTTGTGCATCCATTGTCATTCCTGAGTCAAAGATGACTCCGAGACTCTTGGCTTTGAGGCTTGGAGCGATGGTCTGTCCTAGGATGGTGGGAGGTGTCCACGGGCTCTTAATTTTGGAATTTTTGTTGGCATGTAGGAGAAGAAGTTCTGTTTTTGCGCCGTTAAGTTTGAGGGAACTGAAGGTCATCCAGTCATCAATTGAACTGAGGCATTCTTCTAATTGTTGATGATGGTTTTTTGTCCGGTGATGCGAAAGTAGAGTTGGGTGTCGTCAGCGTATGAGTGGAAGCAGAGATCAGTTTTCCTGATGATATTGAGAAGTGGGCGGATGTATATGTTGAATAGTACTGGTGACAGGGGTGAGCCCTGAGGAACTCCGCAGGAGATTGCCCGGGTTTCTGAGGTGAATGTTCCTAGCTTCACTATCTGAGAGCGATTCTCTAGGAAGAACCTGTGGCTCCTGCCACTTCTGAGAGGCGGACAAGTAAAGTATTGTGGTCCACTGTATCAAATGCTGCGCTGAGGTCCAACAGTACCAGGAGACTGGATTCTCCGTCATCTGCTGCTTCAAGGGCGTCGTCCCATATTTTGAGGAGTGCTGTTTCTGTGCCATGGCCCAGGCGGAAGCCTGATTGCAGAGGGTCCAGGAGTTGGTGTGTGTCCAGGTGGCGTTGTAGCTGCTGTACTACTGCTTTCTCCATAATCTTGGAGATGGTGTTGAGGCTTGTTATCGGTCTGCGGCAGTTAGGGTCATTAGGGTCAAGATTGGGTTTCTTCAGCAGAGGTTTGACGATGCCTTGCTTGAGAGAGGTGTGCTGCCATGATGCCTCAGGAAAACGGAAAATTGTATACTCACCTTTCCGTAATTTTCCTTTTCCTTACGCATCTCATGGCAGCACACAGATTCCCTCCTGTCTAAGGTGATAGATACTGAAGATGCAGCGAGGGGCTCCTCTTCAAAACTTATAGCTAATCAGTCCTATCAGGTTGTGGGGGCAGAGTCACAACCCATTGTGTGTGCTGCCATGAGATGCGTCAAGAAAGGAAGATTACGGAAAGGTGAGTATACAATTTTCCATTTTAGTTGATGACATGCATAGATTAAAGTTGCCCCCAATGACCATGAAGGGTTGGGAAAAGGGTTGAAGTTCTCAAAAAATTCCTCCAAAAACTCAATCTGTCCCGTATTGGGTGCATACATGTTGGCAATGGTAAATGAAGTATTCATGTGATTACAGCTCACAAGAACAAATCGGCCTTGGGGGTCTAGATAGGGGGATTTGATACATATTGTAGAAGTGTATTTGATTAATATGGCCACTCCAGCTCTCCCAGATGAGTCGGAAGCTATATAAGCAGTGGGAAAGTGTTTGGAAGCAAATTTAAATGAGCCCTGCGCCTTGAAGTGTGTCTCCTGAACCATGATCACTTCTGCCTTATATTAACATATTAACTAGAATGTTGTTAACAACCAAATGACAAGGATGTGAAAGCGTAGAAACACAACTGCATTTTGAATACGGATCAAAAAACGATCCCACATATAAAAAAAGAGCATCAAAAACAATAGAAGAAAAATAAATATAAAAAAAATAAAATCCAGGATAGGATCAAAAATGATCCATAGTAGAAGAAAAAAAGAGAAAAATATAAACCAGGTAGGTAAAAGGCCTGGGAAGCGAGAACACCTCAGGAGAACACGGTCCCAGTTCAGGACCATGTTAAGGGGGGCATGGCAGCCTGCAAGATCAATCACATAGGTCTCAGTGTAATCTGAACAGCAGATAGAAAAGCAAAACAGGGAACTGTCAACATGTAACTTATGTATGGGTATGTAGAAAGCAGGTGTGTGTGCATGGCACAGCAGGGGTAAAAATTTTGACTGTGAGCCCAGAGTCTTGAGACACATAAGTCAAAAGTAGGACTTATGTGTAAAGATGAGACATGAGGGCAGACTAGAGGTCAGTCTCAAGTAGGGCCCTTGGACGGTGCAGCTCTTTGGGGAGTGACTGGGGCCTTCCGTGCCCTCTGGCGTATCGGGGTCCAGATCTTCCCAGGTGTGGATAATGGTCGTGAAGGCGGAATCTGTGTCTTCAGGTCCTTGTCTGGCATGGGGGGGGGTCCAGGTTCCTGATGAAAGTCTCACCTTCCTGCAGATCTCTCATGGAGTGTTGCGATCCATCTTTGGTTACAGACAATCGGAACGGGAAGCCCCAACAGTATGGGACTTGATTTTGCTGCAAGTGGGAGGTGACTGGGCACAGGGCGCGTCATTTAGCCAGGGTGATGGGCGACAAATCGCTAAAAATTTGGATTTGATTTTTGCGCCTTTAAATTCAACCCATGACCTGTTACGGGTAGCATTGGTAAGGGCCTCCTTGCTTTTGTAGAAGTGGAAGCGTGCAATGATGTCCCTGGGATTAGCACCTGGAGGAGGTTTAGGAGCCAGCGACCTATGCGCTCTATCAGGCCGCCAGTCTATGTCAGGAATGTGGGGTGCCAGAGTGACAAAGAGGGCAAGGAGGTAAGGCCAGATTTCCTTATCTGGTATGGATTCAGGGACTCCACAGATACGCAGGTTCTGGCAGCGTTCTCTGTTTTCAAGGTCCTCCTGTTGCATTTGTAATTGTGAGACTGCATTTTTCAAGCTGGCATTTTCTTCCTCCAGGACATGGACATATTGTACCATGTCATTGAATTTAGTTTCCAAAGTATCTGTGCGTTCCCCCAGCTGGTAAATCTCACCCCTAAGCTCATGAGCAAGCTTGCTCACATCTTTGGCAATGGCTGTGGAGCAGAGCCTGCAGCTTAGTGTCCAATACCTCTACAATTACTGGTAGTGACATTGCGGGGGGTTCAGGTGGGTGCGGGTGTTGTGGAGGATCCTCTGCAAACAGAGAGGGGTCGACCAGCGGGAGGGTGTCCGTCGAGTTCGCAGCCGCCATCGGTGTACTTGAGGCTTGATCCATAGGTTGGGCAGGCAGGAGTGTGGCCTGTGGAGTGTGCCTCTGGTATATGTGTCGCTGGTCCCCAATCTTACCCATACACCGATCGGAAGGTAGCTGTGAGGTTACATGTGCAGATGGTATGTCTCCTGGAGCTTGAGAGGCTAGCGATGTGGAGCTGGAGGTTTGGATGTGCAGGTGGAGGCCGGAGCTCAGATCCTATGCGTCCGCCATCTTTGCAAGCCGCACATGCGCCCCCATGCTCTTTTTTTCAATAATTTTAATTGCCGGGACCCGACATTACATTACAGCTGCAAGCAGTTTTAAATGACTTTTATTCCTTTAGAAATGTCTTTTTACTGTAGTACTGTTCTCAACACGGGAAAAATGCGCCACTTTACAGGCATACTATAGACACCCCCCAGGCACAATATTTAAAGGAATATTTCATTTTTATTGTTTAGCTTTAGGCATTAAAAAATCAATGCTCCTGAAAAAACATCCGTTTTAAAAAAAAAAAAATTTACATTGATACATGTCCCCTGAGGAAGGACCTGGGTCTCAAAACACTTTTTATGACAATAACTTGCACATAAGCCTTTAAAATTAGCACTTTTGATTATTCATGTTCGTGTCCCATAGACTTTAACGGTGTTCAGGTGTTCTGCTGAATTTTTTGCCTGTTCGGTATGTTCTGGTGCGAACTGAACCAGGGGGTGTTCGGCCCATCCCTAGTGCTAACCAACTTTTTTCTTATAAGGTGTCTAATCATGAAAATTATGGTGTGTTCACGCCAAATTTGAGTGGCGCATCATGCCTCATAATGCACTGTGACATCGCAGTGCATTGCTGTCTGATGATTGGCCAAGCATGCACTATGACCCACATGCTTTGGCCAATCACATTGTCGTCAGCAAAAAGAGCCATAATTGGCCAAAGGCAGGATGCCTTTGGTCAATTATGGCTCAGGGGGTTAAGTCCACTCCCCACACTATCTAAGGCCGTCTGCACATCGTTTAGTGTGTTGCTGGCGTTGACCGAGAGAGTGTCATTTCATTTAGATTAAGCAGGCAGGCGATTCAGTTAGCTGCAGTGTATTTAGTATATATATATATATATATATATATATATATATATATATATATACATCCAGGCTTGTGTATATATATATATATATATATATATATATATATATATATATCCACTGTATCCAGTTTAGCTAGATCTGACTGCAGTCCGTTCCTGGTGTACTGTTTCTAATATACTTCAGGCAGGCAGGTGATTCAGTTAGCTGCAGTGTATTTAATATATATATATAAATATATATATATATATATATATATATATATATATATATATATACAGTCTCTCATACACAGTCTCTCCCAAGCAGGACGCTGTCGGTGTGAGCTGCTGTTACAAAACTGTAAGTAATTCAAACACACCTATTGACTGAGACTCTATCACTGAAAACCACCAGCCATCAATCTGAACTGATACCTGCACCTCTATATATTTCTTTCTCTTCCCTACTGCTTTCTCCTCGGTTTTTCTTCTCTGTCCTTCCTTCCCTCTCTTTTCCCTTTCCCCTTCCCCCTTTCCCCCCTCCCCCCCTTCTCTCCCCCCCTTTCCTTCCCCCTTGCTTTCTCCTCGGTTTTTCTTTTCTGTCCTTCCTTCCCTCTCTTTTTCCTTTCCCTTCCCCCCCCTCCCCCCTCCCCCCTCCTCCCCCTTCTCCCCCCCCCCTTTCCCCCTTCTTCTCTTCCCCCCCTTCCCCCCCCCCCCGCTCTCTCTCCTTTCTTCCTGCTTTTTCTTCCTCTGTCTCCTTCCCCCTTCCTGTCCCTCACCTTCTCTCCCTCACTCCCTTTCCTCTCATTTCTCTTTCTCTTTTTCTTCTTTTTTTCCCCCCCCTTCTCCTCTCACTTCCCCTTCTCCCTCTCCCCCTTCTTTTAGTTATACACAATTAGGGCTTTGTTATATCCCCCTTTTTTTCTGCATGTCGACCCTTCAGATCATTTGGGCTTTACCGGTTCTAGTTCCATTACCAGCTGCTGATCCTTATACTGTAGGCTGACCAGGTAGGATACATTTTAGGACTTCCTACCCAATATTCCAGCCACTTATATGTTTTACCTATATGTACTTATCTATATATTCTCATAATCTACAGGACCCGCATTTGGCCTCAGTGTGATCTCAGATCCAAACTCTTATACGCCCTTGATTAATGGGCCTTTATTCCTATTGAAAGGAGGTAAAACTACCCCATACTTTTCCACCTATTTACCTCTACCTCGATGGAGGCTATAAAAATACTTTGGATACATTCCATCAAAGCTCTACACACCATGCTCAGGGGACGCGTCTGATGGGCAGTATGTGTCAACATGTTTGTCTTCTTTTAACCCTTTGGAATGCATAACCAATATCTATAGATACCAATGTAAGTGTGAACGAAAAAATGTATATTTATGTAATTCTATGTTTTTTGGTTTGATTTTCATGTATATTTACTATATATATGTTGTATATGCCATTTTCCACACAGAAATCTCTATTTAAAGCTTACAATCACCCCTGAAGAAGGAGGCAAAAAGCAACTCCGAAACGCGTCGGGTACAAGCGTATTGGTATCACTAGTTTTAGATCTATGGAATTGCATTCCCTGTTTTTACCTATGTCATTTGTTTGATGTTTACTTGAGAAACTTTTTTGTAACGAATAAACTGGCGTTTTACTCTATATACTCTCCTAAATATTCCTTCATATGTGCCTTTAAAGTCCACCAGGGGAATTTTCTCTGTTTCAAATTTTGAATTTAGGATGTGGCACAATCTGCAGATAATTAGCCGATCAAACCCCTGTTCTTGAATATTAACTACAGACAAGCAATTTATTATCCATATGTGACCAAAGACACTCTTATGGGAGGAACTTATTTTATCACAAATTTATTTTGTCACAAACTTTTTTTTGTCACAAACTTATTTTGTCACAAACTTATTTTTGTCACAATATCGTGGACCTTGTACACTTCACTGATTTTAATTTTTTGTTTAGCTCACTGCTCTGTTCTTTTTTGTTTTGGCTGTGGTACACTGGTATGTTAATTATTTAGCCATAGCTATACCATGTCTAGGGTACACATTGGCAAATTTTCATTTAGCGCCACACTGTCACTTTTATATTTTCCTACATATATATCCACTGCATTCTAGTCTAGCCAAGCCTATATCTGACTGCAGGCCATTCCTGGTGTACGTTTTCAAATATACTTTCAGGCAGGCAGGCGATTCAGTAATCTGCAGTGCATTAAATATATATACAGTCTCCTACATATATATATCCACTGCATTCTAGTCTAGCCAAGCCTATATCTGACTGCAGGCCATTCCTGGTGTACTTTTTCTAGCAAACTTCAGGCGGTTTTTTTCTAACAAAATTTTACAGCATGTCTGGAAGGCCACCAAGGAGAGGCAGACGCTCACAGGCCTAGACATGTGCAGGATGAAAAAATTTGTTTAGTTTTGTTTCGTTTCCATTCGTTATTTAACTAAATTTGTTTAGTTAAATTCGTTGCATTCATTACATTCGTTTTCGGGATTCATTTAGTTTCGTATTCAAATTCGAAAAATTTGCCCGTATTCGAAAAAATTTTACCGCATTCGAAAAAAACTATCAAATTCGAAAAAATTCTACCGCATTAGAAAAAATTTGACCTAATTTGAAAAAGTAAACTATATATAACCATTTTGCGAAATTCGAAATTCATATAGAATGAAAGTGAATTCGAATAGAATAGAAAATAATAGAAAAGAATAGCATAAAAAACAATAGAACAAAATAGAAAAAAAATATAATATATTCTATTCTAATCTTTTATATTCAAATTCATTTTGTGCCAAATTCCAATTTTGAAAGATGGTTTTATATATATAGAAAATATATAGAAATTTGAATTTCGGAAAATAGAATAAAATAGAAAAAAATGGAAAAGAATAGCATAGAAAAACAATAGACCAGCATAGAAAAAATATTATATATACATCTTCCAAAATTCGAATTTCATATAGCATGAATTTGAATTCAAATAGAAAAGTTTAGAATTGAAATTAACAGAAAAACAATGGAACAGAATAGAAAAATGATAATATATATATATATATATTGTAATGAGCTCCTGCTCGCTCGGTTTCCTCCAAACGCCACTCCCGATCACTCCCAAAGTCAGGGTCCCTGGACAGCCTCCAGTATAACAATCCCAGGCCATCGTAGTCAAAGCCTTCCGTGGGGCTGTCATCCGCTGTCCACGGGCACACTTGGGCTACATACCACCGGAGGGCTCTGTTGCTCTCGTCCAACCGCATTTCTGCCTGGATCAGCCTGCTTAACTCTGCTGTCCACTCCTGGTTTGGCTGTTCCCCCAATAACAGCATTCGCACTTTATATTGCGACCAGTACCTTACATGGATGGAGGGGAGAACTTTTCCCTGGTTTTGCTGCTCATGGGCTAGCGCTTCCTTCCAGAGTTCACAGCGGATAGAATCAAACCATCCTAGCAGGACCTGCTCTGATACTGGTCCTCTGTGCTGTATCTGCATCTTTCGCAACCTCCTTCTGAATTCCTCTTCCATGGTGGCTGGTATCTGTACCTCTCCTCTCCTGCTATCTGGACCTTGGATCCAGGTGATGGTTTGGATGTGTTCACAGCAAGGAAGCACGATCCCACCATTCCCTCCACGGCGTCTTTCAGCGTGGCTCTCCTGCAGGCTGCATAGCTGGCCATTCACTGTGGTGGTTTGGAGTGTCCCAGTAACTGGAGAGCAAATCCCACGGCTGCCAACCAATGTAACAAGCCCCTGCTCGCTCGGTTCCACTCTCCCGACACTCCTCTGCTGCTATAGAATCAGATTGCAGATCGCAACATCTGATGGTTCGGTCATCCAATGCTCTGGGACAAGAACTACAGCTATGTGCCGTTCTAATCCAGTTATGTAGCTCAGAACAAACACCAGGCAGGCTGTATGTAAGTTCACCAGGAATCTCTTTTTTTGAAAAATACAGGCTCTTTTATACAGTAAAAGAGGAGGTGTATACCTCCTGCTCATATTACTCTGAACATACACATATTACTCTGACCAGAAACCTAATTAACATGGGCTAATTAACTAATCCCTTTAGACAGCCTTGATGACTCAGACATGACCTTTAGGCCAGACTGGCCATCTTGTAGCTCAGAAAACCCAATCAACATTATCACAATAGCAGAGTTAATTAACACAAACAACAATGGGGATCTAATGACTCTTAGATCCCATACTAGAGACTTATTTACAATACACATTCTAGCAGGCAACAGACAGACAGGTGGCTGGAATTGACATCAGCATCTCCTAACAGTATTTGTCCCAGCATTATGAATCAGCCACTAATATGGCAAATCCAGGGTCCCCAGAGTCTGTGTGTCCTGGGGGACCAGGACCCGAATCCACAGTAATACCACCTCAAGGGTCCCCAGGCCTACAGCTCACAAAGAGCACCGCTCCCCCAAATGCTAGGGCCCGCGATTGATCGGCAAGAGGCTAGCATTCAGTCCCCTCCAAAAGTCTCTCTCCCGGGTAGGTCTGTCATATATATATATATATATATATATATATAAAACATCTTCTGAAATTCAAATTTCATGTAGACTGAAATCAAATTTGAATAGAAAAGATTGGAATATAATGGAAAATAATAGGACAGAATAGCATAGAAAAACAATAGAACAGAATAGAATAAAATATAATTTATATATTATAATTTATTCTATTCTGTTCTATTGTTTTTCTAGTCTATTCTTTTCTATTCTTTTCTATTCAAATATGATTTCAGCCTACATGAAATTTGATTTTATATATATATATATATATATATATATATATATATATATATATATATATATATATATATATATATATATATTTCTATTCTGTTCCATTGTTTTTCTATGCTATTCTTTTCTATTCTATTCTAAACTTTTCTACTCGAATTTAAATTCATTCTATACAAAATTCAAATTTCGGAAGATGGCTTCTGAAATTCGAATTTCGTATATAATGAGTTTGAATTTGAATAGAAATGATTAGAATAGAAAAGAATAGACTAGAAAAACAATAGAGCAGAATAGAATAAAATATAGTATATAAATTATATTTTTTTCTATTCTGTTCCATTGTTTTTCTATGCTATTCTGTTCTATTAAATTCTAAACTTTTCTACTCAAATTTGAATTCATTCTATACGAAATTCGAATTTCGGAAGATGGCTTCTGAAATTCGAATTTCGTGTAGAATGAATTTGAATAGAAAAGATTAGAATAGAAAAGAATAGAAAAGAATAGACTAGAAAAACAATAGAACAGAATAGAATAAAATAAAAATAGAAAAATAGAATAAAATATAATATATATATTATTTTTTATTATATTCTGTTCTATTGTTTTTCTATGCTATTCTTTTCTTTTCTTTTCTATTCTATTCTAAACTTTTCTACTCGCATTTGAATTCATTCTTTACAAAATTCGAATTTCGGAAGATGGCTTCAAATTTTGTATAGAATGAATTCGAATTTGAATAGAAAAGATTAGAATAGAAAATAATAGAAAAGCATAGACTAGAAAAACAATAGAACAGAACAGAATAAAAATATATATATAACCATCTTCCGAAATTGGAATTTGGTACAGAATGAATTTGAATAGAAAAGATTAGAATAGAATATATTGTATATTTCTATATGAAATTTGGATTTTGGAAGATGGCTTCTGAAATTCGAATTTCGGAAGATGGCTTCTGAAATTCGAATTTCGCATAGAATTAATTTGAATAAAAAAGATTAGAATAGAAAATAATAGAAAAGAATAGACTAGAAAAACAATAGAACAGGACAGAATATAATATAATATATATATAGTTTATTCTATTCTGTTCTATTGTTTTTCTATGCTATTCTGTCTATTATTTTCTATTCTATTCTAATCTTTTCTATTCAAATTGGAATTCATTCTGTACCAAATTTCAATTTCAGAAGATGGTTTTAAATATATATATATATATATATATATATATATATATATATATATATATATATATATTATATTTTTTCTGTTCTATTGTTTTTTCTGTTCTAGTCTTTTCTATTACAATTCAATTTCATTCTATTTCTATATAACCATTTTCAGAAATTTGATTATAATAGAATAGAAAAACAATAGAACAGAAAAAATATAATATAATATATCTATATCTATATATCTATATCTATATCTATATGTATATATATATATATCTATATCTATATATGTATATATATAGATATATCTATATATAGATATATATATATATATATATATATATATATAGATATATATATATATATATACATATACACATCTTCCGAAATTCGAATTTCATATAAAATGAATTTGAATAGGAAACATTAGAACAGTATAGAAAAGAATAGACTAGAAAAACAATAGAACAGAATAGAATAAACTATATATATATTATATTATATTCTGTCCTGTTCTATTGTTTTTCTAGTCTATTCTTTTCTATTATTTTCTATTCTAATCTTTTTTATTCCAATTAATTCTATGCGAAATTCGAATTTCAGAAGCCATCTTCCGAAATTCGAATTTCAGAAGCCATCTTCCAAAATCCAAATTTCATATAGACTGAAATCAAATTTGAATAGAAAAGATTAGAATAGAATAGAAAATTATAGAAAATTATAGAAAAGAATAGCATAGAAAAACAATAGAACAGAATAGAAAAACATTTTATTCTGTTCTATTGTTTTTCTAGTCTATTATTTTCTATTCTAATCTTTTGTATTCAAATTCGAATTAATTCTATACGAAATTCAAACTTCAGAAGCCATGTTCCGAAATTCGAATTTCGTATAGAATGAATTTAAATTTGAATAGAAAAGACTTAGAAAAGCATAGAAAAACAATAGAACAGAATAATAAAAAAATATGAGCGAGAGAGAGAGAGAGAGAGAGAGAGAGAGAAAGAGAGAGAGAGATCTATTCTATTGCTTTATTATTTTATATTCTATGTTAATGTATTTTTTAGAAAATCGTTTTCTATTTTTTCGAATTCAAATCGAATTTGTTTTCGAATCCGATTCGAATTTGTTTTCGAATTCGATCGTTTTTTTTTCAGATTCGTTTAAATTCTTTATTTTTGTAATTCGGAAATTCGGATGCATACGAATTTCCGAATAATGAAAAATTTGTCCGAATTTCGATTCGGAACGAAACGAATTGCACATGTCTACAAAGGCCACTAAACGAGGGCAAGCAGGCCCTGTGTCTACAGCCAACAGTGCTGGTCATGGACACGGTGCATCCTCAGCATGTGGCCGTGGAGCACGCTTTTCCTTTTTGATCCACAACATGCAGAAGAGTTGGTAAAGTGGATAACTAAGCCGTCCTCATCCTTCTCATTCTCTGTTACCCAGGCTCAGAGTAGTGTGCCTGCCAATGCAGCTGCCAAATCGACCTATTCCATCGGCTAAATGTCAACAGTCACTCCTTCCCTAGCCCCACCATCATGCACGAAGGAGTCCCCTGAACTGTTCGACCACAGTGTTGGGTGTACATGCT